>NC_143586.1:67457601-68069201 GCF_048544385.1 Mastigoproctus giganteus | reverse complement strand
ATTCCTTCCCAGCAAAATTATCTCTGGAAACATCGTAGTGACCGGAGATGTGAAAAGGTTTACAGAAACAGGGGTGGTCTTCGAACACGACGAAAAAGAGGTTCGTCTGGATGCAGTTATTCTGGGCACCGGGTACTGGGTGAAGTTTCCTTTTCTGTCCGATAAGTACGTTCAGGTAGAAAACAACCGTCCTTTTTTGTATAAGCACGTTTTCCCTCCGCATCTTCTTCACCCCACCCTTGCGTTTATAGGCGTATTGAAAACATTGGGATCGATTATACCCATCGTAGATATGCAGAGTCGATGGGCCACTCGGGTTTTAAATGGCAAATGCGAGTTACCCTCATCTGATGAAATGACAGCTGAGATAATGGCAACCGGAACTGCAACACTTAAAACCGTGATCTCTGGTTCTGACCGCGTCCAGTGGATTGACTATATGGACGACCTTGCCTCATTAATCGGATGCGATCCTGATTTAACCAGTCTGGTATTCAGAGATCCAGTGTTGTTCTGGAGTTGTCTTTTTGGTGCTTGTGTTCCTTACCAGTATCGACTTCGGGGACCCCACTCTTGGTCTGGGGCTAGAAATGCTATTCTCTCATCTTCGAAAAGAATCAAACAACCTTTTAAGACTCGTTCCTGTCATACAGACAGAAATGAAACTGAAGTTACTCTCTGTAATAAAACATTGCTATCGTGGTTTCTGTTAATAGTGTTTTTAAGTGTATTGTGGAGAATATGTACCTGATGATAATATTCAATGTTCTAGCAATGTAATTAAAGTAAACAGTCTCTGAAGTAACTAATAGGCCTTTAATTAATGATGAGATTAATTAGAGATTAACGATGTTAACACTTTTGTGCATGATGAAGCTCCATATTTAGCGCCGATAAAATAGTCCCAAAATTACAGTTTCCTTGCATTCTCTTCACAAATAACGCAAAATTTAAGCAGCTTCCGGATTAAGCAACCAGCACAGTGAATACACTCGCAGTCCTTCTGCACCGTGTGAAAAAGCTCAGATTCGAGTCCCGAGTCGACAGCAGGTGAGTATCGTAGATTCATTATCTTGTAGCAGTTCTTCAGGATTTCCTTCCTGTCGAGCTTGTCTTCACAGAACCTAACAGGGTGGATCCTAAAGTTATTGAAGATCGATCCGAAGACAATTGGCTGGAAACATGTTCCTCAAGGAATCAATGCTTGACAGCATAAGACGCAGAGGGAAACAGGAGTCGGGTGCTTCCCTCTTGCCCTCTTCGGGCCAGAGATTAATGTGGATACCGATGGAGCATCAATTCGCCTCGTTATAAGCCGTGCAAGCGTGAGGACATTTTTTGTCATGATGATGTCTCCAGGGAGTGGTGCCCAGATTTGCTTGTAGGATCGATCTGGAGATAGTTAGGGGGTGGCCTACCACCCTGTTCATCCATCTAAGCAACCAGTACTCTAAACTGAGATACATGTGAAGGTATAAGGCAGGGGCAGATGACCAAATTTCTGATGCATAGAGAGGGATCGGCGTAATACACCTCATGGTGTGCCGAACAAGCAGCGCTAACTGATGCACACCAACGAGCTCCTGACGCACTGGCCAAAGAGCCGCGTACTTTTTCTGCCTCATCCTGACAAAGTGAGGCTGAAAGATGAGCCCAACATCCCAGGTGAGGCCAAGGTCAGTGTAAGTAAAGTGTAAAGTGTATTCGTGTCAAACAGCACCAGGGGTTTCCCCCATCTCCGTGTAGTTTTCATTGTGGGTGTAACAGATTACTGTCTAGGCCAGAGATTTAAAAGTGTATGGGAGTATGGAAGTATTGTGTGGCGTATTGTTGTTCCTCTGGCCATTTAGCCGCTAGACCCCTACTGAGGCCCAACGTTGCCCCACTTACGCACCGTGGAGGCAGACCAGGTGCCCAGTAGATATTAATATACTCTGGCAGGCCTTGCCACCTAATTTCCTGAGATACCTAATTTCCTGAGATTTCAGTGTCTAGGGCCTAAAAAAAAAAAGTTTTCTCTTTTTTCCCTTTTCCGTGGGGTAGTTCGCTAATAGGATTTACGCCGAAATTGGTGCGCGATTTGGCTTTCAGAATATTTAGATTTTATCGTGTGAAACATACGCTGTGTTGTATAGAAAGAGTAAAGGGGAAGACTGAAGACTGGTGGTCAATAGAGAAGGCGATCCCAGTTTACAGTGTGGCATGCCCATGCTACACCAGAAGAGGAAGTAGGGGTGGTGAGGGTGAGGAGACCAAGAGATAGTCATCTCCACTCCGCCGAGGATTTGGAGTGAAAGAGGACCGTGCAAGAGTGCAGGTCCAGTTCGCCTATAAGGCGTCAGCATCCTGGAAATTGTATGTCTGTCTGGTTGTCCTTCCTAGGACCATGTCCCCTTGTTCTTCATCTTGTTTCCTTTTGTTACTCATCTAATCGTGTTTTCCCGTCATTGGGTATCTTCCTTGGTTGGCTTGTAGCGGTGGTCGTTTGTCCCGCTTTGTTGACCGGTTATTTATAGATTTAGTCGTGGGTGTCATTTATTGGTTTGTCTCTATCGGTGGTGATCTTTCCCTATGTTTATGTCATTGCTCATTTGAGTTGTTGTGGATAGCTATTTCAGTTCTTCTTCTGTTGAAGATGTCCTGTGCGAAGCGGCTGAATGCAATGTATTCTTCTTCCGAGTCTAATAGGTGCTGTTCATTGTTTTTTGGTATATATCGTATTCTGGTGATGAGTAGTGATCTCATCTCCTCATAGCATTCGCATTCGTGCATTACGTGTGGCCATGTCTCTATATTACCGCAGGTACACGTTGGATCTTCTGTTATTCCAAGTGCATTTAGTTTTGGCATTAAACGGCCCATGCCCGTCAGCAGAAAGGTGGTGTTTGACCCTGGGTAGAACCACTTTGGGGCCTTGGGGTAGGTTTTGTCCACTCGGGGTATAAAACGCTGATTTCTCCCTTGGTTCTCTCCTGCCATCTTTCCTGCCATTTTCTCTTAAGGTATTCCACAATTCTTTGCTTTTCGTTTTTGTGGTTGTTTGTGAGGTCTAGCGTGAATGCTTCAAATGTATTCGGTGTGCCCTTTGCCAAGAGGTACATTAATCCGCATCTAGCCACCTCGAGGTCCATGGGAAGGGCTCCCGCCAGGAGCTGTAGAGCGCTGGTACTTACGGTTTTGCAAGCCCTGGTGATTGTTAGGAGGATATTGCGCTGGACTGTTTCCAGGATTCTTTTGTTCACGGCGGTTCCCGCTTTAGTAAACCATATCGCGGCTCCGTATGTTATAGCAGGGACAAATATAGTTTTGTAATACAGGGATATGGTTTTCTTGTTTAGACCACAATCCCTGCGTGTTACTCTAGCTATTAGTGCAGCGTAGGTTTCTCATCTTATCCTTTAGATTGATTAAGTGCTGTTTGAAGGACAGGTTTGAGTCCAGTATGATGCCTGGACATTTCATGTGTTTTGCCAGCTTGACTGTGGTATCTGCGATTTTAATCTGTGGTGGTCGTCTGATGTTGAGCATCCCTTTCAACAAGACTGAATTGGTTTTAGTGGGGGAAGATCTCTAGTGTGTGTAGTTTTGCCCAGCTTTGTAATTTTGTAACAGCTTGATTTCCAAGAACTTTAAGTTGTGATCTGGAGTCCGCAGCTATGGTTAAGACGAGATCGTTGGCAAACGCTTATGAGCCTACTTCACTCAGATCCAGAGCCAGGAACTCGTCGAATACGATGTTCCACAGGAGCGGCCCCAGGACGGATCCCTGCGGACCAGCCTGGTCAGGCTTCGGAAAGGTGCCATTACTTTGATGTTTCTGTCGGAAAGGTAGGATCTTATGCAATTGTATAGATTTTCTGGGATTTCAGCTTTCTGGAGTCTGCCGAGGATGCTCGGCCACAACGATGGGACGGTATATGAGTTTGGTTCTTCGGGTGGCTTCGTCGGGTTTTTCAGGATTAGCTTAAGATGTGCTGTTTTCCAACTTGATGGGAATCTGCCTGTAGTGAGGCAGCAATTGAAGAGTTGTAGCAGGGTTTCTGAGATGTGCCCCACTTCCTTTTTGATTATTTCTGGGTCCAGAAGGTCCGGGCCAGGGCATTTTTTATTCTGCACTCGTGTTGCTGCTTCTTGCATTTCCTCCATGGTAAATGGCGGTTCTAATTGTTCCGTTGTGTATGTTTCGTTGACTTGGACGATTGCCTGCTGTTTATCAGTGAGGGTCTCTGGTGGAAAGGTCAGTAAGTAAGTATAAGTGTAAGTGTTTTCAGTGTCTAACGGCACCAGGGGTTTCTCCAATCTCTGCGTTGCTATTATTGTCGGTGTACCAGTTCACTGGGAAGACCAGAGATTTGAAAGTGTATGGATTATGGAAGTGTGGTGTTTTGTACCGTTGTTCCTCTGGCTATTTAGCCGCTGGACCTCTGCTGAGGCCCAACGTTGCCCCACTTAAGCCCCGTGGAGGCAGACCAGGTACCCGATAATCTTTAGTTCACTCTGGCAGGTCCTGCTACCTAATCTCCTGAGATTTCAGTGGTTAGGACCTAAAAAAAAATAAATAAATAAAAAACTAATAAACAAAAATAAATAATAAAAAAAATAATAATAATAAAAAAAATAACACATATATGTATAGATATATATGTGTGATATCTCTGGATTGCGTAGGGTGATGTCGCTTGAATAAGGAAAGATCGAAATATGGGCGTAAGTTAATTTGGATTCATTGAATTCGTGTGGGGGGGGCATTCGTTTGTATAAAGATAGAGAGGGGGCAGACTGAAGACTGGGGGTTAAAGGTGGAAGGATGAGGCCAACAGAGTAGGAGGCCTCAATTTGGTGTCAGTAGGGCATGCCCATGCCCTGCCAGAAGGAAGAATGGGGTGGCATGGAGGGGAGGAAACAGTATGATCATCTCCTCCTCCTGCCGGGGTGGGGTAGAAAGGGCCGGACAAAGGAGCTGGCACAGGTCGCCGATATGGTGTGTGTGCAACGTGGCTGCAGAGTGGCTTGGTCAGCAGGTTCAGAACAGCATCACGACACTGGTCCCACCAGGAGGTACATCCAGGGACAAGGTCTCTACCGACTTGTTCACAGATCGGTTGAATGCCGGCGTTGGTCATGGGATCAAGTCTCATCCAGTTTGGTCGTGGTCATGGTCCTTCTATTTCCATTTTGGGTGGTCATTCTTGGTATGGGGTCACTTCCACTGTGATGTTCTGTTGTTTGGGCGCCGATGTAGTGTTGTCACTCCTGCATGCGGTGATTGTCACATCCTAGGGTAGTTCGTTGGGTAAATAACATGCGCTGTCGGTCCAGTTGACAGGGTGTCCGTGTTTGATAGTGACGTTCGTGGGAGTAAAGTCCCGTCCGATATCGTGGTACTCTGATCTTTCTGGTTCAGTTGACAAGGTAATGGCACTCATGGAGCAGAGTCCCGTCCGGTGAGTTGTAGTTGTAGTCAAGTCCTGCATCAGGCCTGGGGAGGTTGGGTCATTGCCCTTAGCCGGGTAAACAGCTCATGTGCAAAACATGAGAGGGCCTTGGCAAGGTCAGTATGGGAGGTCACTTTTTTGCACCGGCTCCCCACTAACAAAGATTTGAATATCATTTTTGACTCTCTTCTTGGTTATCGGCAGTTGCGCTGCCGATGATGCAGCCCAATTGTGGGAAGATAATTTTCCAAGCTCAATATCTGCCTAGAAGCTTGTTAGTTGATATCATGAATCTGATGATTATGAACTGAGCTCACGTAGAACTTCAGATCGTCGGCGTAAGAGACAAAGTTAGGATTCGGAGCTAGGAAAGGCTCCAAAATTGCTGCAAACAGGATAGCTGACAGCACGCTTCCTTGCGGGATGCTTCTTCAGACGTCAATAGTTACCTGGAAGTCGTTGTAGGTCAAAGACAGGTGTCTAGGAAGTAAAATTGACTTTAAAATTGAAGTAAGGATCTGCCAGGCCGAAGTAGTGTTCAGAATGGTCAAAAGAGCTGCAAGGTGTATTCCGTCATAAGCCGATTTAATGTCCAGGAATATGATATCAATCTGTGATTTTCTGTTAAGGGTCCGCTGAATTTTGAAGAGGGTATCAAGAAGATTGGTACTTGTTGATCTCCTGTGCAGGTACTCGGACCTGTGTCCAAAGCAATGCTGGGCAATTGCTGGCTAAATTACTTTTTCAAAAATTTTGAGTAAAGGACAACTGATGGAGATTGGTCACAGGTCTTAGGAGATTGGGGTTTCTTGGTTTTTGGAATGGGTTTAATATGGTAAGTTCTCCAAATTGAAGGAACTATTCCAGATTGCAGGATTTGTCTGCAAAGGTGAAGGAGAAGGTCAACTATATATGGGCTGCAAATTTTGATAATAAAGAGTGGGAACCATCCGGACCCACAGTAGCTTTGTTGGGTAGTTTATTAATGACATCAGTTAGGGTTTCTCTAGTTATTTCGATGTCAGTCAAGTGTGTCCTAGGTAACCAGCCCTCCTGTGAGAGAGAGAGAGGAATCAGAATCAGGAGAATCTGCCTGCAGAAAGCTGAACTGTGCCCATCCCTGGACAAGCTTTTGGTCAATGGCTAGATGATGATGATGATGCGAAAGGATCCTTCTACCCCTCTTCAACCTAACCAGAACAGCTTGGTTAAGGACTTGCCTTTTCTTTTTCAAGAAGCATGGTCTTTCTTTCTTAAAGATGGAAAGATCTGAGGGAAGTTGGGTTTTCTGCCATTTCCAGTAGGCCTTCTGTTTCCTGATGAAAGCCGTCTTAGTTTCCTTATTAAAACCCCAATTTTTGACCTGTTACCAATCCTGGCTGCACCAGAATTTTTAGATTGAAATAACTTCAAATAATATGTGTATTATGGTATAATTCTGTCCGGATAAGTTTTTCTAAAAGTCACTGTACTTTCTTGCATATATATCTTCATTCTTTCTTAAAGTAATAGTCATTTTAAGAAACAATGTTCTAAATATCTGGAGCGGTTGCGTTCATAGAATTTCCGATAGCCTGGAGACATTGTACTTCCTTCTGGGTACTGCAATTTAGTGTGAGCAAACTCACTGCTGACTGTAAAAGTTTCCAATATTAATTGTACCAAAAATAAATCAATAAACAGAATAACTTCCACCCCAATATTTCTAAAATATCTATGAAACATTAAAGTATAAAATTACGTTTATCTCAAAGGAATTTCGGGGTCCAATATTTGAAAATTTCACTAAAATGCTGTATAATGTTGAAAAGATGGATTAAGGTGTTTTGATTCGATGTAATGCACATAGGAAAGCGAGTCAAGTAAGCTAGTCCAACTTTGGTCGCAATGCTACTTCCAAGTTTATTTTATTTTTTATTTTTTTTGTTTTCTAATTAAAATTTTAACGGATACATTGCACATTTTAAGACATAACCTGATGCAAATTTTCTAAACAGCTTAGAGGAACCAACAAGTTTCCATTTGGTCCATAATACAGTAAAGTGCATCAAACTGATAGAAACAATTGAGAAACCCATTCTAAAGTTAAACTAATAATGAGCCAACGGTCCCGATGGCGGTATATAATTCACATCCTCCCAGCAGAAAATTCCGTTTCCGTGGAAACCAGGCTTGCATTTGCAATATCCGACGTTGTTTGGGGGCACCACGCAGTAACCATGAGTGCTGCATTCGAGGTTAGTCGTACAGATGGAAACGAGTTGGGCCTCCCGTAATTCGACATCCATCTCGGTTTCGGTCTCGGCTGAAGTTTCTTGTTCCTCGATCTGCTCTGTCATATTCTGGTTTATCACTTTATTGATATGAACCTGAACAGTCGGTGCAGGCTTGTGGTCGGACGATGGAGCTTCTGTGGTCGTCCTTTTTGGAGCCGAAGTGGTACGATCGGATGCAGTAGTAGTTTTCTGATCTGGTGATTTTGTCGGTTTTTTCTTCTTCTTTTTTTTACCTGCGGCCTCGTCTAAGGCTTCCTCGTTTTCCTCCATGACCTCTCCTACATCAACACCCTCCTCTTCGCTTGCTTCGAATGGTAAATCTGCCGAGTACTCGTAATCTTTATCTGCGTTGTCTTCCTCAATTTCTTGAGGACTTCTGCGCACCCTTCGTCTTCTTTTCAATTTAGGCTTTGGTAATGTCTTTGGTTTCCTTTTGGACATGATCCTATAGGCAGCGCTACCTGCTAGCAGTTTCTTCTCTCTGAGATTTCGTTGAGATTGTAAACTGCGGATTCTTCTGCCTCTCCTCGCTGATGTATACTCTCCAGTACTACGCTTTTTTTCGTGAACATTGATGTCCTGTATAGTCACTTGCTTTATTGCAGCTGTCTCCAATTCCGAAGTGTGACTGGATATCTCTGGGACGCTACCTACAGATAAAGGAAAATAAAGGAAGCGTTATTAAATAAAAACGTATCTTCATGCCTCGCTACATTCACTGGCGATTGGGATAAACATTTATCATCATATAAATTCCCCATTTATAAGTAATTTTCATTTCTCCATGGTCGAGGAGTGGTTAGCATTCCTCGACTGAAGAGGACTTTGGAAATTCTCCGGTCGTCGAGAAAATTTGAATCGAAACTTCTTCAAACGAATGGCAAACGGCAAACGGCAAAGTATTGTGCCAGACTGCCACGAAGGCCATATTACACAATATATGTAAGACTAAATTTAAAATTTCTCATATTAGGGTTACCGGAGAATAACTTCATCCACTCATGTGTATTATGTCTAGAAATTGCGTGCTTTCTCTGGTCGGTTTGCATGTTTTTCTGGATGAAGAATCCGAGTTTCCGGGAGAAAAAGAAACCTTGCTATCCCCGCCCTGAGACCGGCTAACTCAGTGACCGAGTGAAAAAAGCCCAACAAATTTCCTTTCTCCATTGACAGGATTCGAATCCGGGAATTTTCATCCGGTGTGGGGAAGATCGTGATTATAACTACTACGTTATCCACGCGGAAAAATATTACAGAACCACTCTACCATGAAGACCCTCTCACTCACAACACTCAAAATTCATAATAGACCATTGAATAAAAGTGAAGAAAAGTTGTTTTTTTTATATCGCTTGTGGAACTGTACCAGACGTCCACAAACCTGCTATGCAATCATTTGATTTAAATCCAAGAATCTCATCTGGGTGATCAATTTCAATGAACGGAAATGATTCGAGTATATTGCATGTGATTTCTACTCTGCGATTTATACTCCAGAATGGACTGTCGTCATTACCCCCCTCAACAGTTAAATCTCGGTGAATTCGTTTGTAATTATCAAACTGAACTATTTTTATATGTGCGGTTACTTACTCATTTCTTCTATCAAGAACCTTCTCTTGGCGACAAATACTCCTTTTGAGGTATACATAGAACACGAAAGGACCCCTTCTTCTTCTTTCCTAAGTTCCCGGATGGATACAGACCTTCCGGAATGGCTAACCTTCATATTACTAGGGAGATCAGTAACTTCGTCAGTTTTTTCCATTTGCCACTCAAAAGACATCCCCTCTGCAGGCAACATGACGTAGCTCTCTACGTTCACAGTTATTTCTTCTCCAGAATAGACTCGCCCCAGATCTACAGCGAAATGGAAGAATATAATAAGGATGTTTATTTTAATGTATTTATTATAATGTTAAAATGATATTTAACATCCTTGCAACCCTTTTTTCATACTACTAACCTTCTTGTTAATATTATAAGCTAGGTTCAACAGATGCCAACTTAAAGGCCGGAATTTTCAAATATTGTGTAATCCCACTACATATATTCATCACCAAAAAAAAAAATATTCATCACCAGGATAAGCTACGGAGCCAATTAGCCATGTGACTCATTTGAGAAGAGATAATGGCAGACCTGCTGGGTGTAGCAGTAACAGTAACAGTAATGGCAAATGATGCAAGAAGACAAGTTTATATAGCCCAAAAACAACAACAACAAAAAACACACCTACACAGTTCAGCCATCCTTACCCTCCAAGAATTTGTCTAGTTCTTCCTTGAATTTATTCAACCCATCTACTTTCACAACAGATGGAAGTCTGTTCCAACAATCAACCGCCCTGGCTGAAGGCAAACTTCTATATATCTATCCTGCAACCTTCCTTACACAATCTGAATTTATGTCCCCTCACGTGTGTAGTCTCAGCAAGTGGAAGACTTCCATTAACTCAATCCATTCAATGCTTTAAACACCCTAATCAGATCTCCCCGCAGGTGCCTAGTCTCGAGATGCTGCAATTTGCAGAACTGAAGCCTTTCTAGGTAAGAGCACCCTTTTGTTCCCTTCACCAGTCTGTGCCCTTCTCTGCACCCGTTCCAGAAGATCTGCATCCTTCCTAAAGTGGGTCCTCCAGATCTATATACACTGTACGGAGGATATAAATTATAATTAATGATATTTCAATATTGTCTAAACAGAACCAGCATGACGTTATACATTTTTTGGGTGCAGAGGGCTGTCAGCCGTCCCAGCCTCATCACAAGTTGTAGCAGACGTTGTACCAGTTCCAAACAAGGCTGACCTAGTGCAATGCGATGGGAGATGCTGCCATATCTCTTTTACGGTCCGGATCTTTGTTTCATCGGGTCAAACCTGCCTTATAATAACAAGATACTAAGGTCTTCTCGAGTTTCTACGAGAAGCAGATAAATATCAAGATTTTATGTTTGTAAACTTTATTTAACAAATATTAAAGGAATATCGTGTGAGTAAAATATAACGGACTGCATCCATCTTACCTTCAGGTATGATATTTATTCTGAAGATGATTTCTGACACAAAACGGTGTGTTTTCGACCCCGCTTCTTCTTCCACACCTCGGATCACTCGAGAGGTGAAACAATTGAAATCAAAGTTGGATTCTGAGAGGGGACTGATACGGAGCTCTTTACCACTGCTGCCAATCACCATATTCCATGGAGGATTGTCTGTGTTACAACAACGAAATCATAATTATAGTTGGTCTACAAATTTCGCAATACATTCTATTTAAAGATATTCTTCCGTTAGACTGACATTTTCAAAAAAAAAGTAGTCATTCAGACTTGTTTTGTGCAGAGGATTTTATTAAGATGACACAATACAAATGTAAAATATTTGAAATGAAACATCTATTCATTAGTTCGTTCCGTTACTTTCAAACGGTCCATTTGACCCATTTGTCTCCTTAGCATTGTGGGCGATAAACTTCCTAGACTCGTCTCAAGTAACATTGTCACAGTTCAAGGCTTAAGTAATCTTAAGCACCATTACAAAACGAATCACAGTATTTCACCCAACAATTTTCTACCGATTCCTTGTTAAAATGAACTAATACATTGTCTTTCAAATAAATAAAAATTTAATAGTCAAACCAAGGTTACACCAATGTTTAATGAGGCAGATGTAACAACAGAGGCTGGAATTTGGCCTTCAATATCGCTCGCGCAAAGCGCCCTTACATGGAAAGAGAGTTCATTTAAAGAATTGCTCAGCACTGAGTCTGGCCTTGAACGAATCTCCAGACATTGAAGGTAAACAACTAGCCATATTTGTTCGTTTTATAACATATAATCTAGAATTGAAAAAAGAACTGTTATGTCTGATTGCTTTGAAGGATACGACTCGAGCTTCAGACATAAAAGAAGATCTTCGTCTTGCTCTAGGCAAAGCTTCTGTACCGATTAAGAAGATAGTTCGTATTGCAACTGACGGCGCCCCGTCTATGAGAGGTGTCAATATTTGCCATATCTATTAACCACTGGGAATCCTCAAAGTTGAGGATGTCCAGTGATTAATAGATAAGGCATTTTTCGCAAATGCTGTTCAGTATTTGCATTCATTAAACGTATCTCTGAAAGGACAAGGAAAACTGAACGCAGAGTGTGTTCAGCTTCCACAACAAACTGAAACTCTTCGAGAAGGACCTGCTTTCTAAAACCTTCACTCATTTCACGTGTTTGAATAAAACTCTGAAAACTCTACCTGGATTTGAAATAATAACCAGAGATTATGTATGCAAGTTACACGGACTGGCAGAAGAAATTAATGATAGATTTCTGATTTAAGAGCACTTAAATCCTTTTCTTGTTGACATTATGAAGAATGGCTGTGGGTCTCACCGCCAATTGATGAGGATACAGCAGCTGTAGAGTGTTAATCAGTGTTATATATATCTGAACGCAGTGTTATATATACAATTTTGATATAAATAAAAATTAAAATATAATCCGCATGAGAGCCGCACCACAGTCCTCGGCGAGCTGCGCTATGGCCACCCCTGATATGTAACAAGAGCAGCAGCATGCGCCTTCTTGGACTGTACTAACTTAATTATTCTTTAGCGGAAATCAGAGCTCAATGGAACGTTCTTCCAAACAGACACACCAAACTTCAGAACACACGGAATTTCTATAGACACGATAATTTTATACATACTCATATGCTGCGATTCTTTCGCACTTTATAAATGGACCTTATGTGTGCTTAATAAAACAATAGAAAATTGTCCAAGCAATTCAATATAGAAAAGATTCGTGTTTATCATTAAGGAACTTACCGTGTTCAATTTCCATGACCAGAGATTCGTTCTTGTCTTTAATTCTGAAATGCTGCTGCCAGAGAACAACGACATTTTCGCGTCCCATCTCTTCTTTACCAAATTTCACAGACAGTGTCAAGGAGTCTCCAATGGACCTGTCATACCAGCATGTTCTTGCAGCACCATCGTAGAAATCGCATTCTCCTCCAGGGAGAACAAGTAGAAGTTCCCTGCAGGACAAATCAGCTGTATGAGCTCGTATTTATAAAGATTTAAATAATTTACTGCGGTATTCATTTTTGGTGTAGAAAATTATAAGATAGTTTTATTATTTTAATTTTATAATTATTTTATAGGCATATATTAGTATTTAAGTATTGTAAATATTAAAATGCATTATAGTGAACACTGTCAGGCTATTAATGGATCGGGTATTCCAATATGACAGGTTTTTTTTATGTGAACCCCAAACACGAGAGGTATTAGAACCTATAGTGCTTAGTACCGTGCTTGGCTTGGAGGTTGAGAAGGCGAAAGAAGATATTTGTTGACATTGGACTTGAACTTCTGTAGATTATAATTTTCAGGAAATACGTACGAAGGAAGGTTGTTCCAGAAAACGGCAGTTGAATGAATAAACAAAAAGATGAAAAGTTGGTTCTGTGGGTTTGGACAGTAAATGGATGTTGGCTGGTGGCTGCACGTGTTCGAACTGTTTTGAAAGAGAGAGAGAGAGAGCGGGAATTATACAGGCCAATTCAGAAGAACAGTGCCCATAGAAGTATCTGTAGAAGAGGCATGCAGCAGAAACAGTACGTCTATGAGACAGAGAGTGGAGAGACTCTGTTAGAGATGAATCATTAATTAACCTAACTGCCCTCTTCTGAATGGAATCAATAAGCCTGAGAGAGGTTTTGGGGACACCACTCCAGATGTGGGAACAATATTCCATGGCAGGGCGGATTTGCGATTTATACAGAGTGAGCAGTTGTTTGGAAGAAAAGTAACGCCGAGAGCGAAAGAGAAAACCAAGTTTTTTAGATGCAGAGGAAATAATATTTGTAATCTGCTTGGGCCAAGAGAGATTAGAAGTCAGGGTAATCCCCAAAAGAGATATATCATTTTACCTAGAAATCGGAGTGTCACTAAAGATAAGCATAGGAGCAGGAGAATCCTTTTTGCGAGAGATAAGACAAGACTGAGTTTTAGAAGGGTTGAAATCAACTAAGTTGTCTTTGCCCCACTGCAAAATTACCTGGAGATCGGCATTTAAGGAATTGGTAGCAGATTTTCGAGAAGTTGAAGCTGATTGAGCAGGACAATGTTTCTCAAAATGGAAAGTTGAATGCAATGTGCTATCATAGGCAAAACTATGGATAGGATTTCCAGTCAATGGAAGAAGGTCATTAATATACAAGAGGAAAAGAGTGGGGGCAAGAACTGAACTTGGGGGACACCGGCATTAGTGGAGAAGTTAGAAGACAGAGAGCCATCTACCATCATCCTCAGTGAGCGATCAGAAAGAAAACTGGATAACCAATTGCTAAAAACAGTTGGCAAACCATAAGATGGAAGCTTGTTTAGAATACCTTTATGCCAAACACAATCGAAAGCCTTTGAGATGTCAAGAGCAACTACTTGTGTTTCACCGGAGGGTGGGAATAGCCATGAGATAAACGTTCCAGTAGAGAAGAGACAATCACCAAGTTGTGATCTGAAGTGCCTAAAGGACCTTTCACTTTGACCGTGTACTTAGAAGGGTTGTTTGTGAGAAAAAAGATCAAGCGTGTTGGCTGTATGATTAGGATTATCCAGTATTCTTGTAGGTAAATGAACAATCTGTGCAAGGTCATTAGTAATTCCAAACGTCTCAGCATTTCGACCAGCTGGGTCGGTGTGACTAGAAAACGGAAGCCAGCTGGAGTTGTAAACATTAAAATTACCAAGGAAAATTACCTCACTGTTAGGAAAGTTGGACTGGAGAAAGTGAAGTTGCAAAGAAATGAAGTCAAAGAGCTCCAAGTGATTAGTGGAGTTGGGAGAACGGGTAGAGACAACAGATGAATTTGACACATGAGGTAGAGAGATTTTAAGCCAGAGAAGATCAAAGAGAGGAGATTGGCAATTGCCAAGTCTCTGACAGGGAATATCAGAACGGACATATGCACAAGTACCACCTTTGAGGCGAAAGGAATCATACAGCGAATAATTTGGGCATCTGAGATAAGCAGTAGTTGAATCAACCGATAACTGAGATTCTGTCAGAAAAAGTACATGAGGTTTGGCAGACTGCAAGTGGAAATGGACATCGTTGAGATCAGAATTGAGACCACGTATATTTGTGAAATGAATTAGGAAGTGCTTGGGAGGTTTACATCTTTTCGCAGATAAGCTTGCTCGATTAGTTTGACAATTCATGGTGTATTCAATAGTAAGAAAAAGTGGGTGGGACATGCTGTATGAAGTAATGAAATTTTTGGATATGGTGTACACGTGGTAAGAATATACCCAGATCCTTGACATAACGTGGCCTCGACAATGCTCCCCGCATACACACTACTCGGACTCCCTCCAGTCACTATCTGGCAGAGTAGAGGTAGCAAGATTATACACTAGCTGATCCGGAAGCCTCCTAGTGAGTTACCAATAGGTTCGGTCCGGTGTACTAACTAGCGGCCGGCCTGCGAACACCGTTTTAGAGCTGTACCCTCGAAATGAGTTGCAGACCAACACCTTTCCTCACAAAGCAAAGACCACTTAGTGATGGCAGGATCATTTGAAATGATGCTTCAGAGGGCAACCACAGCTGCCAACGAAAAGAGGAATGCCCGCAGAGTTCTTACATGAATGGGCTAATATGCGGTTGACTGCATTGTCTAATATTTTGGTAAAGCAGTGTACAACGTCAAAATATTAAGAAACTTTTTGGCATTTCTGGAAAGAATAAAGGAGTTGACAGACGGTAACAGTTGAGGAAGTGGAGAAGCTAGAGAAACAGAGAGAGTGCACGAAGAAAGTGCCAATTATGTCAATGTCTAAAAGGTAAGAGGTAAATTGCAGCCATTATCAATCCACTGCAAGATGGAAGCCTCCTCAACGGTTCGTGTTGAGCGAAATGGACCATAAGACGAGCGAAATCTGCCACGCCGGTCCAGCGCGGGGTTGGCAGATCGACCGTATTTAGCAGTCAGGGACTTGAATCCCGGTCTACTCAAAGAGCGTGTACTATTGCACTCCCACTCCTGACCATTCGGCTACGGAGACCATTTGTCAATGTCTAGATGTTTATAATTAGCGCCGAGGCGATTAAGGCCATAAAGCGTCAGTATATACAATGTCACACTTTGAGTCTACTACAGTGTGGACATAGTACCATAAAAAATCCTCCCATCTCGAGAGAATAGAACCCAGAACTTTTCCACACACACACACACGTTTGAAGAACAGAGATCTTATTCTGTGTTAACTTCGAAAGCTGATCACCGCTAAAGAAAATGGTATGTCAATTTTATTAGTCTAACGATATAAGCACAGCAGACACTTTGATTTAACCAAAGTCCAGACCCTTGCGACATTTACAGTTGCTACAATCCTCTGTGTTTTCATCTCTGAAATAATTGGTATTCAATTCTCTTGGGACAGGATGAACTTTTAAGGATTTCTTCCCAAAACAGAGTATTTTTTTTTCCCCCAGAACAACAGCCCATCCTATCACAAAATACACACCGACAGATACAATTTACTTTCATCTTATGGCCACAACTCAGCACTTATTTTAAAAGAGTTCACCGCAACCCATAGTCCAAATTGGCAATCGCAGGTATGAAAATAGCACGGGAGTGTTGTTCACTACTGCGTCTAAGAGTGTCAGGATCTGAAATCTCCACCGAGAAAAACTACACGACTAGGCTAGAAACAAGAATAGATCCCGCCAAAGCTAGTCCCCTCTCCCTATCAACCCATGACAACCCCCAGAGCACAATGACGACTGAAATAAATACTGGGTTTACTAGACAACCTACATTTGCGCAGATTGCGGCCATTCCCCCGAAGACACCGCAGCAAAACAAGACGAGTGAATCTGCCCCATTGATACCCTCCCGCACAAATCAATCCATGTTTGAGAACAATCTCGCGAACTATAGGGTTCAAAAAACAAATCAAATCAATGATGAGCACAATAGAACCGAGACCACAACGAAATGTGTCGCAGGACACAGTCAGAGGCTTGCCGATAGATTTAACATATCCTCTGTACAAACGAGAGGAAAAATATTTATCTCAAGACTCAACCCGCAGACAGGTCCAAATCTTATTAAAGAAATGTGCGACAGAGGAATAGGGATTGACGTTGAGGTCAAGCGAATACGCACAAGACATCCTGAATACTCCTCCTTCATACTCTCTTGCCCACTAAATAGTGAAGGACGGCTCTTGGAAAGGGCTGGGAGGCCCACAATTAGGAACAGCACAGCGAACCTACGAAGAGCCCAATAGCAATCAACAGTCAATTTAACTCTCGCAAAAGAATCAAACCAGATTATTATCTTCTTGCAAAACGTAAGAAGCATATCGAAGATAATTTTCTCATCAAAATATATTAAAAGTGACGTCACTCTGAAACATCTGATGGCATATAGCTGGCAAAACCTATACCTTTTGGGCACTGATGATGATGCCTTATCAGCACTCTCACAATCACTCATGCATATGGGCTGAAGAAGGACCATCTAAGGAAATAAAATTATCAGACAGGGCAAAGCCCTGGTTCAACTCACAGTTGAAAGTAATCTTCAAAAATAAGCAAAATTGTTCAGGAAATGGAAAAGAACTGGGCATCCAGAGGACCACACCCGGTACAAACATGAAAGAGCACGTTTCATGAAGGGAAGTTTCATAAAGCAAAACTAAAAAAAGCCAAAAGAATTGTCAGCAAAAAAAAGCCTCGTGCATAAAATGACTGAGACATCCTTTAAGGAATGGACCGAAGCCACTTTCGGAACACCCCTCAAGGAAAACCAAATTGACAGCGAAGCAAACAGTAACGGGATACAAGATGTAATCAAGGAGCTTAAGGAATCTAACAATAGTAATCGGATTGTCACTAACAATGAACATCTAAAAGAAATCAGTATCAGCAGAGACAACTTAAAAAGTGCAATCAACAGCCTCCCAAATAAAGTAACGATTGGGTCAGATAATTTCCCACTATTTATGATCAAAATCTGTAGGTGTTACATCATCGATGTACTACTACACATATTCCAGAGAATTTTGATGGAGAACTTCCCCAAGCTGTGGAAAAGCTATTTTGTAAAACCTAATCCCAAAATAAAAAACCCAAAATCCGTAAAAGACTTCAGACCAATCGCTGTCGGATGTTCTTTGAAAAAACAATCCTGCACACCATTATCGAGCATTGCTTTAAGCACAGGCCCGAATACCTGCACTCAGTACTTACACAGAGATTAACCATCACCAACCTCATGGGGACACTGCTAAGGATCCAGCAAGCACTAAACAGCAAGCAGCAGGTGGACGTAGTCTTTTTATATGTGGCAGCTGCGCATGATAACATATCCATCCCAGCTTTCATAGTCATTCTGCGGGACTACTTTCTCATTACAGGAAATGTCCTCCATTTATTAAAGAGCACTCTTCGGCGCAGACAAATTACGGTGACAAACGAAAACATGTGCGCAACGTATGAGGTTGATAATGGTGTCCCGCAGGGCGGAGTCTTGTCTGCCACAATTTTTGCCATAGCCCTTGAACCCTTCTTAGGCCAGAATAAGAAGCACTTCATCACATACGCCGATGATATAAAATTTTTTATTGCCTCAGAAGATCATAAATCAGCTGACTACCACAACCAAGTGGCTAATACTAAAATAAAAGAACTTCAAGAGTATCTAGATTGTATCGGGCTGCAGTTGAATGAAAAAAAGACGGCACAAATGACTTTCACAAATAAAATAAAGCCAAACAAAATGGCAATATTTGTGAACGGCATCCTCGTCCAAAAGGCACAGTCACACATTGATCTTGGTCTCAAGTAGGACGAAGGCCTGACCTTCCGCCCGCACTTCGCATACATCGGTAACAAAACATACGCGGCGCTTTGGGCAACCAGGCAGGAGCTCACCGGTATTAAAGACCCCGGTCTGATGAAGCAATACATCAGATGTGTTACTCCTGTTCCCCTATACGCGGCACAAATCTGGTCTTCAGCTCCCGAATGCAGTATCAAAGCCTTTCTAGGACTCGAATACTGGCTCTTGAGATGGCTGAACAGAATTTCAGCTGAGCCTTTTACCATCTCAAGAGCTATACTATACTCCAATTTAGAGGTCACACCCTGGAGACAAATAATCACGTCAAGAAACATAATGACCCTCGCTCAGCTTTTAACGGGACGACTGGATGCACCGAAAGCCCGAGAGTGGATAGAAATACCCGGCGAAAAATCAAGACGAGTTGCAGATAAGGAACCGCAACTCAAAGCGGCATTTACGCAGTTGGATGGCCACGGAAGATTCTTTCCAGCAAACACCATCCAGCTATTCAGCAACCTCAATATCAATCCTGAAAAGCTCTGCAATTGCAAATCCTACAGAAAGGAAGTTCTCAGAAACTCTTACTCGCAAATACAGATGTAAGGATACAGTTTCAGCACCTTGTTCGCCCTGGCACAAGCCATTGGGCTTTAGGAAACCCGACCTCATCAAGAAATAGGTGTCAGGATTGTCCTACCTACCCCACTCTAATCCCCAGAGAAGAAGACGGCTGCTGGAAAATTGAACTTTAAAATTTTTATGTAAATATGGTGAAACTCCCACTTGTGTGTGTTTAAGCAGAAGGTATGTTTAAATTGTCACGGTATTATGTTCTTACCAGTTTACAGTACTTAAGTAGTGAAAGCCTTTGCGAGTAATTAATAACTAAAAATATTTTATATTCCAGTTAAAATGTACTTATAAATCAGATTTCATGTATTTTATAATTGTATTACATTTTGTAACATAGTTGTATATGTATGATACATATGGTGTTCTCCTAAGAGAAATAAACTGATGATAATAATAATAAAGAATGCGAATAAATTTTAAGTAAAACTATTCCCTTATGACTTACCTTTCTTCTTCCAGCTCTTCCATAACAAGTGGCTCGTGGTACTGGTTTCGACTCGCATCCCCCATTCTTCCTCTTCCTCCTTTTGGTCCTGTAGATCCCAGTTCCACCGCAAGTACTTTAACCAGTCCGGGCATGATCTTTTGAACCAGTTGCTCTTCAATATTTCCCGACTGGGCTTCGTCTCCGGACACGGTTAGGTTCGCTATGAATTCCGATGGATTTTCTGCATACTGCACTTTAATGTTAGCGCCACGTTCTCCTCTTTCGTCCTCCGCATCCTGCTTCTGGCCGATGAAACTCGACCATCGTTTGCCAATTCCACGTCTGAACCGTCTTCGGCGATGTCTCCTGCTCGTATCCCTTTTCGTTGCACGGGAAGCAAGTGCCGCCACTTCTTGCTCTTTTCTTTTAGTGTCGCCGGTATCGATGTGCTTTTCATCGATGGCTGTTGGACCCTGAAAGTCCATCGGAGCAACCAAGTCAGAATCACGTTTCCGGATGTTCCTCCCACCGTTAGCGACATTTGGCCTTGAGGTCATAACATCCGCTTGTGACATTTGGTACACCGAAGCTCCAGGAAAGGATTGTGAACTTCCGATGGAAACTGGCTGCTGAAGTGCAATTTGACCAGCTGAATTTAAATTATCCACAATACCCAGCGGAGATGTGAGAGACTCTGCCGCCGCTGTTTGAGAATGGCGAAGCGATGTAAACAGGAAAATCGCCCATAAGAGCTAAAGAAAATGAGTTTAAAATAACTGGAATTGGTTTCTCCGGAAATTATAAAACTTTAAAAGTAAATTTCAAAGTAATTAAGTATGGCTTAAATTATTCAGTTTAAATTGTTAATTTTAAAATGCCAACTAAGTTTTCATATTCTGTTTTCAATTTGTTATTAATACGCTATCAGTAACTTAAATTAAGTTCGTATTTAAGAAGTCTTTAAATAGATAAAGATAGATAGATAAACGTTTCATCACTCGTGTGTTCGATTTGAGAGTTCATAGAAATGTCATGGCATTACTTACCTTTTTCATGATAACTTCGATTGCTCGCTGTTTACACCTTAATCCATTCCATCATGGCTACTGTGCTTTGCTTGCCATCAGGTAGTGTAACAATACAAAAATCTGAATTTTTCTATTATGAGAATCAATGGAGAAGTCCTGTGTTGACTGACAATATATGGGCCAGACATTGTTGACAAACTGGTTGGTTGGTTGGAGTAAATCCTCTCTAATTCTTCGTTTAAAAAAATGAAAAGAAAAACACTCGTACAACTAGAATTTACTTAATTGATTATTCGTTGATGAAATTTTCCCTCTATCGGTTTCATTTCAACCCGGTGGGGGAGAGGGTGGCTGTCCTACTAACTGTGCTACCTCAGTTCCCGTTTAGGATGTCTTCTTTATAACTCTGTGCGGTCATTGCGTCCCATGAAAATATATATTTTGGATATCTTTGAGTTCATACCTCCACCCAAAAATATCCACTATCCTCCCTGCCCATAGATATCTCTTTAAATTGTGTTATCTGGGAAATTATGTCTTCCTGGATCTTTCCAATTGTGGGAAAGTCTTGAGCACTTTGTAAAACAAATCTTAACTCTTCGATAAACAATACACACCGCCATTGGGTTTTAAACCCATGTAATATGCTATTCAGGCTATTTCCTGTGCCGTCAGGTAAGAAACGCATACTTCCGGTTATCTTACCACTCTTAAAAAACCTCTTTCAAATGGTAAGAGACACACGGATATTCCTATGGTTGCCACGAAGTCCGTGATTTTATTAATACTTGTATCTTCATACCTGTATTACTTTCGGCAGTTTTCACCTTCGTCCAGCTCTATTAGGTCTTCTGGTACTAGTTCCTTGTTACTGGAACCTCCTTCAATGTCTTTAAACAATGTACAATATTATTGGGCTGTCTGGCCACATGTGCTTGACGCAGACTCACCTCAAGCCTTCCAATGATTCTCCGTTGCTTACATTCAGGCCGGTAGTTACTTCGAAACAGTCTTAACACACTGGCCACCCTGATGTGGCTTCTTTCATCACCAAATGTTGTTGCTGGATGACACTGGATCCTCACCATGGCGCATCCGAAGATTTGGTTCGCCATGCTACGAGCAGTATTTCTTCTGCCACAGTGACCACTGAGTGATGGATCTTATAACACGTTTGCTTTCATCTTAGAGATGTTCAATGGGATTGAGATGTAATGAGGTCGCGACAAAAAAAGAATGAAAAGTCGTCCGGGATGACCTACATAGCAAATCTGCACGGTACCGAAGTGTGTTTGATCAGCAGAACATTCACCGAAAACGTCATTTTCCAAACGTGTTCATCTTCGTCTATACGGCTGAGAATGTGAACAGTCAATTCCCTTCGTTGTAGTTTGTCGTGAGGTTTACCTTCCTGGACGATTTACTGTTTGTGAAGTTTCAATCTCTTCTGAACCACCCCATGCAAAGTTTTTCATATTTTCCGATGATCAAAGGCTGCAACTTTTCGCTTCCATCTGAATTGCAACAAAGCAGAACCCTTTCCTTACTCTTCTTCTCTCCTCTACATGTTTCTCCGTTCATTGCCAGTGTTCTATCTGGCAATAAGTTGTAGGGCGACTGTAGCGCAACTCGTTGGTAATTGGAATGCTGTTGACGGGAGTAATGTGTCACAACACACACAGTACACCGAACCCTGCTGAAAATGGGGCTGCGTAGCAGCAGGTCGCTTAGAGTGCCCATGCTAACCACAGTTCACCGGCTACAGCGCCTAAAATGGGCACGCGAGCATGGAAACTGGACCTTGAGTGATTGGAAAAAGGTCGTCTGGTGCGACGAATCACGTTTCCTGTTGCATCATGCGGACGACCGGGTACGTGTGCTTCGTTTACCTGAGGAAGTGATGACGCCTGGATGCACTGTGAAACGAAAACAAGCCGGTGGCAGCGGTGTCATGCTTTGGGCGATGTTCTGCTGGAATACTCTGGGTCCAGTCATCCATGTGCCGGCACTCTGACGTCTACCACCTACCTAAACATCATTGCTGACCAGGTACACCCTTTCATGGCAACGGTCTTCCCTTCTGGCAGTGCCATCTTTCAGCAGGATAATACGCCATGCCACACCGGATTGTTCGAGACTGGTTCGCGGAACATGAGGAAGACTTCCAGGTATTGCCCTGGCCTCCAAATTGCCCAGACATCAATCCCATCGAGCATCTGTGATTTGTGTTGGAACAGCAACTCCGATCTGCGGCGTCTCAGCCACGGACTTTACAGGGGTTAAAGGATCTGCTGGTTACGTGTTGGTACAAGATACCACAAAACACATTTAGAAATCTTGTAGCGTCCATGCCTCGCCGGGTACGAGCTGTTTTGGCTGCACGTGGAGGACCAACATCATATTAGGTAGGTGGTCATAATATTTTGGCTGATCGGTGTATATGAAGTCCAACTATTCAATCATAAAATGTTAGTTTATTAAAATCTTTTGATTACTCGCTGGTGTATACGTCCATTTTTAATCTGTGTGCGTTTTTGTTTTTGTGGTGTTCATGTATTTTATTTAAAAAGACATGAAATCTTTAAAATTCTTTCAATAAAAATATTTTTTGCGCTTTTGTACATTGTTGTATCGTTCAAATAACAAAAGTAATTTTTATGATAAGTTACGAACATTACATTCTAATGTAATGTAATGATATATATAACTATAAAAGATAACCGGTTAAATAGGTATCATTTGCGCCTGTAGATTGGCAGGTGGAGTTCAACACCTTTATTGTTTCTCTGTAATATTAGCATGACACAGTTCATTAGCGAATTTTAATTCTGTTACCACAAAAGGAGTAACTGCTCCAGAAAGATATTAATGTTGAACCAAAAGTAGCTGCAAAAAATATATCTAATAAGAAATTCAAATCCTGCTAATGGTGTCATTGTCCGTTTAAAAAAAAATCAAATGTTCCAGAAGTATTTGTGGGCAGCCTATTTTTATATTTCTTTATCCAATAGAGAGAAAGGCGATAACTAGCCCTTGTCTGATGAATTAAATATAAGCTTTTCTATTTACACCCATCCAGTTGACTCCAAGAGGTCGTTCTTGTTAGAAAGTACAGAGCAATGTTGTACGCAATGCCAGATGGAACAAATATATTCCAAGTGGCAAAAACATCACGTTTAACAAGTGACGTTAATGAGAAATGCCTTTGTTTGTCTTTAGAAACTGAAAGGAATCAGACGGGCTATAGAGGTTCACTACTTGAAAACGTAAGTTTTAAAATTTTAAGAAAAGAAAACTTTATTTCTATTATTGACTTATTTTTATCCATTTCTCCCTAGAAAAAGATAAAGAGCGTAAATGCGTTAATAACATATAGTATATAAATAAGAATGAGATCGTTTATTGGTAGTGACAAATAGTATTTCATGTAATGTTCAACACCCCACGGACTGGAGATGTGCAAATGTATCCCCAATTCACAAAGGGGGATGGAAGGGTCACACGAGTAATTACAGACCAGTTAGTTTAACTTCTGTTCCGGGTAAAATAATGGAGTCGCTGGTTAAAGATGCATTGCACGATCATCTAGACAAGACTGCAGCAATAATTCAGACACAGCAGGGTTTGTTAAGGGAAAGTCTTGTCTGACAAATTTGATAGGATATTACGATGTGGTTACAAAGGAACTGGATGCAAAAAATAATTTTGATATCATATATTTGGATTTCAGGAAAGCTTTTGACACTGTTGCACTTGGAAGACTATTGTACAAATTGGAGCAGAATGGTATTAAGGGTAAGTTGCTGCAATGGATAAAAGGATGGTTGAGTGGGAGAAGACAGAGGGTGGTAAAAGACAGAGGGTGGTAATCAGTGGGTGCTGCTCTTCGTGGACTAATGTTATTAGTGGAGTCCCACAGGGTTCGGTCTTGGGTCCTCTGTTGTTTTGTATATTTATCAATGATATTGATGAAGGTATATCAGACTTAGTGTCGAAGTTTGCGGATGATACAAAGGTTGGCAGGGTTGTTAATGACAGTAATGGCAGTGTGCTACTGCAACAGGATCTAGATAATTTGGGCAGATGGGCTAAGAAGTGGCAACTGAAGTTTAACCTTGACAAATGCAAAGTACTGCATATGGGTAGAAGTAACCCCAGAGAAACATACCAACTGTGTGGTACTACACTTAAGGTGGTAGAAAATGAAAAAGACCTGGGAGTAATCGTGCAGTCAGATATGAAGTTTTCTGAGCAATGCAGACAGGCTGCCAGAGCAGGTCATGCGGTTTTGTCAATGATATATAGGATTTTTTCTAGCAGGGAAAAGGAGGTGATTGTCCCTCTGAATAAAGCAATGGTCAGGCCACGCCTTGAGTACTGCATACAGGTCTGGAGGCCTCATTTTACGAAGGATGTAGATTTTCTTGAGCATGTACAGAGAAGGGCAACAAGATTGGTGAGGCGAATGAAGTGATCCTCTTTCCAAGAGAGGCTTAAGTTCTGCAAATTACAGTGGCTGGAGACTAGGCACCTGCGCGGTGATCTGATTGAGGTCTATAAGGCCTTGAATGGGTTGAGCACGCTGAATTCTGATGAGATCCTTCCACTTGTTCAGATTACGAATCTAAGGGGGCATAAATTCAAATTAAGAAAAGACAGATGTAGAATAGATGTGCGCAAATTTTCCTGTAGCCAGCGGGTAGTTAATTGCTGCCACAAACTTCCATCTGTCGTTGTGGAAGTTGATAGGCTAAATAAATTTAAGGAGGAACTGGACAGGCATTTGGAGGGAATGGTGTGATTTTTTTTTTCTTTGGCTGATGCTGCATAAGCTCATGCACTTGCTTTTTTGCATCACCAGCCACTACTACTACTACTACGTCTTGTTGCATAATTTGTGCATATACCCTAGGCGCATACTCTTCGTGGCCGCAGTGTAAACGAAATCTTTCAACAGGATATTGTGTCACTCCAAAGGACAGAATTGCACAGAAATGATTCTAGTCACATGGGAGTGAATTCAGCCTACTGCGGTGGCCCTCCAGTCACTAGAGGGTAATTTAATCGAGCACCTATGGGATGAGATGAAATGAGCTATTCTGTTCTACTCAGAAAAGTACATTTCATCTCATCCGAGAAGTTGCGGGTGGTTGTGCATCTCTCTCTAGATCTTCAACCGTCCTATTTGTAATAACTGCTGAAAGCAGTTCACTCAACCTGAACCACCATCCCGCTGACATGCCTTGACACCTCTGTGAGTACAATTACCATGAATCCAGGTTGTTCTGAAGGCTACTCCCTATTAGGTAGGCGTACCTAATAAAGTGCTCAACAATTGCTGAAGTGTATCAACCAAAAATACGGTATTTGGAACAGTATAATGTACAAAACATCGTAACAGGTTTTAGATAAGTCCCAAATGTTTTCTTATAGTGCGCTATAAGTTTATTGTTTGTTGTAGAATTTTAAAGTCTACTATCCGCGAGGTGACTCACAAGTAATTTAATTGAGGAAAAAATTTATAAAATGTAAAGTTAAGGAAAATGTTAGTAATTGCTGTGCCCAATTATGATACGCATTATAGCGCGCATTTAACTTTATTTCTGCTGAAGGAGAAAACCACAGCTCTTGTTCAAAACGAGTACAGTAATTCAGTATTCAAATTTATATTGTTTCTTATGTCGACCAAATAGTAGGATAATCATTTAGACGTAAAAAGTACACTGTGATTGGGCGTTTAAATAGGATAGTGCTGTATATTAACGAGGTACTAGCCTTGTCCCTACGCTATCAAACTCCAGATTTTAAATTTAACATCTGAAAAAACGTATTCAGTTGTATTTTTTTTTTAATTGTTCTTGGAATATACTAATGCTCACCTTTGATGCACACTTGATGTCAGAATAACATTTTGACCTTTTAGAGTCCAAATACGTCCCCAGAATCCAAATATGTTGAGGTTAGCTGATTTACTTTATGGCCACAAACTCTACCGGACTTTCTCTTGTTCTTCATTCGCTGTGCATTTCAAATTCTTAAAAACCAATATGAGAGCTAAGCCACATTTCTGTTATTGCAAAATGTCGGCATAGTGCCAAGAGTGATACGCAGCAATATTTGAATTCGTATTACATTCGTTTTCTCATTACTTTGATAATTTTCTCATTTTTGTTAGTTTCCTCTAACAAACTTGTCTATCAGAAGGAAAGTAAACGAGAATAAATCTTTCCCTCAATGTTAGATAAAATTCCAATTCATCGGGACAAACGCAAAGTGAAAACAAGTTGGAAATCGTTCAAAAGATTCAGCAATTTCATATGTAACAACTTCCTTAATTAAATGTAATCTTCCACTGACTACAACTGCACAAAATCCCAATGTATTTTAGTTGGCAGAAGAAAGTCTTCGAATATTTTTATACTGGAGTTCAGGAGTTGAGCAGAGGTATTCATTAGATCGACAGCAGTGGAACCTTAAATATTGAGTATATTATATTCTTCTTTAGCGTTGGCGAGAAGATTGGCTTTTCTTTTAATAATTTAACTTTCAGTGTGCATTTTTCAGTGTGCTGCTTTTTTGGAAAGGTAAGTTTTAAGTAGAAAACGTAAAGTTATGAAAAGTTCCCAAATGGCGCGCTGTAGAATTTGCACTGGAAATTTTTCAAAGGATGAATTTCACATTTGTTTCATATTAAATCTGTTTTTAATTCATTAAAATAATTTTTATAAAACTAAATTAATTAGCCATTAATTTACTGAAAACTTATGTGTAATTTTAAATATTTTATTTAAATCCATTAATTTTATTATTTATTAATTTTTAACTTATTTTATTATTAATGTATTAAAAATGATAGTCCTAATTATTCTTCATATCGAATAGCTTAATCTTCTCACGTTTACTTTTAAATGCCCTTTTGGGTAAAATCATGTCTCTCTTATAGTCTCATCCCCGATTGAAACTACGAGATTTTTCGCAAAATAGTCAAGTTAGCCCTTTTCAAGTTGCATTGATCTTTTCTCACAGAAACTCACGTTTTCATCCCGAAAAACAGGAAAAGCGGATCATAAATATCAAATTTCATGAAACTGAATTCACTAGGGGCAAGTTATTACATGCAGACGAACGAACGGACGAACATAGTGAAGAGAATAGGCGCATTATGCATGCTAATAGACACAGCATGGGTTTATTAAGGGGAAGTCTTGTTTGACCTATTTAATTGGACAGTATGATGTGGTTACAAAGGAACTGGTTGCAAAAAATAATTTTGATATTATGCACTTGGATCTCAGGAAAGCTTTTGATACTGTTACACGTGGAAGACTACTGTACAAATTGGAGCAGTGTGGCATTAAGGACAAGTTGCTATAATGGATAAAAGGATGGTTGAGTGGGAGAAGACAGAGAGTGGTTATCAATGAATACTGCTCTTCGTGGACTAATTAGTGGTGTCCCTCATGTTTCGGTATTGGACCCATTGTTGTTTTGTATATTTATCAATGATATTGATGAAGGTATATCAGGCTTAATGTCAAAGTTTGCAGATGATGCAAAAGTTGGCAGGGTTGTTAATGACAGTGTACTACATCAACAGGATCTAGAAAAGAAACTTTGGGCAGATCAGATTGGCTGAGAAGTGGCAACTGAAGTTTAACATTGACAAATGCAAAGTACTGCCTATGGGTAGCAGTAACCCCAAAGAAACGTACCAACTGGGTGGTGCTACACTCAGGGTAGTTGAGAATGAAAGAGACCTGGGAATAATTGTTCAATCAGATATGAAGTTTTCTGAGCAGTGCAGACAGTCTACGAGAGTAGGTCATGGGGTCTTGTCAATGATATACAGGAATTTTTCTAGTAGGGAAAAGGAGGTGATTATTCCCTTGTGTAAAGCCAATGGTCAGGCCACACCTTGAGTACTGCGTGCAGGTCTGGAATCCTCATTTTAGGAAGGATGTAGAGTTGCTAGAACGAGTACAGAGAAGGATAACAAGGCTGGTGAGGGGAACAATGGGGTGCCCTTACGAAGAAAGGCTTAAGTTCTGAAAATTGCAGTTTCTGGAGACTAGGCACCTGCGAGGCGTTCTGATTGAGGCGTATAGGGCCTTGAATGGATTGAGCAACTGAATGCTGATGGCATTCTTCCTCTTGCTCAGATTACAAACCCAACGGGGCATAAATTCAAACTGAGGAAAGACAGTTGTAGAATAGATGTACGAAAATTTGCCTTTAGCCGGCGGGTAGTTGATTGCTGGAACAAACTTCCATCTGTCGTTGTGGAAGTTGATAACTTAGATAAATTCAAGGCAGAACCAGACAAACATTTGGAACTAAGGGATCAGTGAAGTGGAAATGGGTGTTTATTAATGCTAATGCTAAAAACAAAGGAAATAAAGGAACTTATAACGGAACTAAAAATAAAAACTGATGCAAAGGAAGACGTTCACTCATTTGTTAAAAAAAGTTTTAAAATTATAATCTAATTTAACTTTTGTATTGCACTAAAGTTGAATTTTTATGTTAATGGGAAAAAAGTTAAATATAAACCAAAAATCGGAGTATATCTTATAAATATAATAATGCTTTCCAAAGGATTAATTTGAAAATATATTTTCACTTCAGTGGTATGTTATGACTGATTATTGATTTTAAAGTTGATAATTAATTTTAATAAAACGGAAATTGCTGCTTATATGATGTCTGCAATTCGGTGTATTCTTTTGGCCATTGACTTGGCGAAAAACCTAAGATTCTGAGAAAAAAAAAAACATGGAACCCCCGCTTTAACCTCCTCTCTAACATGCTTAATCACGATTAGCAGAATGCTACTAAGTTATATTTTTATTCCATGAATTATGATGTTAAAATGAAATTCTAAAATAATATAAAGGTAATGATTCTATAATACAGATCCTGATGATGAAAACAATCGCAGTGATAGGATGTGGTGCTTGTGGGCTTACTACAATCAAAGCACTCAAAGAAGAAAATCTAAACGTAGTATGTTTCGAAATGACAGGAGACATTGGAGGACTGTGGCGTTATCGTGAAGAAGTGATAGAAGGACTGGGGTCAGTAATGAAATCCACAGTGTCCAATTCCAGCAAAGAATTTTCAGCGTTTAGTGATTTTCCACCTCCTGCAAAGGACCCAAATTTTAGAACCCACACTGGGATGGTCCGTTACCTGGAGGAATATGCAAATAAATTCGAATTACGCCCTCATGTTGGTTTCTACTCGAAAGTGCAGAAAATTCGACCGACTGAAGATTTCGAAACATCAGGTAGATGGGAAGTGACTATAGAGAGTACTGTGGACAGTACAGCATCCACACACGTATTCGACGGAGTTGTGGTATGTAATGGTCGTCAAGGATTTCCAATCACTCCAACCTTTCCAGGAATCGGCGAGTTCAAAGGCGCAACAATGCATGGCCATGCTTACAGAACTACGACTGGATTTGAGAGCAAAGTGGTGACCGTAATTGGATTAGGAAATTCTGGTGGAGATATAGCAGTAGACCTGAGTAACGTGAGTGAAAAGGTAAGTTAGGATTATAATTTCATTTATTTGTTTTTTTATGAGTTATTTCAGAGGATATATTTTTTTCCGAATTATTGACAATGTTTTTAGATTTTCGTTAATACCCACTAATAATTCCAGTTAAAGAGTGAAATTTGAAACGACTGTGGATTCGACTTTAAAAAAAAAAAGAAGTTAGAGAATTTCATTTAAAAAATTAACAGAACACGTAGAAAATATGGTGTAATTCGTGCAGCTTGCGATGAAACAGGGAAAAATTTTAGTATTGTGGTATACATTGAATGTATTCAATAAAGATGAAATGAGGAGACAGCGAAAAACTTCGGAGAGGTATAAGGAAGAACATTTATAGGGGTTTAATAAGAATTACCAAATAGGTCCCATTACAAAAGAAGTCTAAACAAGATGCTCGAAAATATGGTCACATGACATCAGTACCGCGTATGATCCCTGCCAATGGCTAAACAGTACTGACAGCGGTAAACCATGTTCGATATAAGGATGTCTATAAGATTCTGTGGCAAGAAATCCATTCTTCCACCAGCGCAGACCTTCGCTCACAAAGTGACAAAGGAGTTCGCTGTCGACAGGCAATGCGATGCCCAAAGGCATCCCATACATGTTCGATTGGATTTAAGTCTGTTGATTGTGCAGGTCACGGAAGTCGTTGAGTATCTCCAGTTTCAAGGTATTCCTCCACCACTTGAGCTTTATGTGCAGTGGCGTTGTCATCATGAAAAAAAAAATCGAACTGCACCCCTAAAAAGTCGCACATAGGGTTCGCGGATCTGTTCTCGATATCTCTGCGCAGTTACCAAACCCCTATCAAAAACATGAAGAGGGCTGCAGCCGTTGATCATTATTCCGCAGAACACCAGAACACCGCCTGGAACCCCACGTTGCCCGCCGCCACCACTGGGAGATCAGCTGCGCTGCCCATTATACTCAGGCTGGCTTCTGCCAGGGTCGCCTGAGCTTCCTGACAGAGACCAACGTCTGTCAGGAAGTTGGTCTCTGTCAGGAAGAAATAATGAAGAAAGGTGGGATACAAAGTAGTTTAAAAAAAGAGCAGGCCACGGAGAAGGGGGGGGAGACATGCTAGAGATGGAAAAGTGGAAGAGTGGGGAAGGGGACTGGCCCCCAGGGGGAGATAGCCATGGGAGTGCCATATGAAGCCCACATTCCAAGTATCAATCCTAACCCCAGAAGGGATTAGCATGATATCATAAAAATCCCACGACGGAGTGCTCGCCGTCAGCAGATCCTACTCGGGAGAGACGGCCTGTGTTTGCATTTTTGCCAGAGTTTGCACGTAAATCCCACCTGGATGAGAAGGAAGTATCCAGATCGGCAAGGAGAAGACAGGAGAATAGGTACATATCAAGTAATGACTCAGAGTTTATGGTATTCATATTCAAATTATTTTATTTGAGTTATTTTCTTCTATACAGATTCCAGATTTTCTTCTATATACCATTTGTGTTTTTGTGTGTGTAAATTGCGTGTGTTCTCTGGACGATTTTCCTGTTTTGCTGGAAGAAAAAACCCCAGTTTCTGGGGATAAAAACCTTGCTATCTACGCCTGAGACTGACTAACTCAGCCATGGAGTGCAAAAAGCCCATTAAAGTTCCTCGCGTTATCGACAGGATTCGAACCCGAGCCTTTTTCACCCGGTGTGGGGAGGACGATGATGTGCTACTGCGCAGACTAAACTGCTTCCATAGAGCCGGCGAGGCGACACTGCGTGGCACATTAAGCCAACGTGCCACCTCCGCCTGCGACTGGCTGGCTGGCTTCAAGCCGTCCAACTGCCCGCCATCTCTAAGAATTATTATTATTTAAGAAACATTATTATTTCTCCTTGATTGGGGGTTCCACCACGTGACGGGTATTGCTACCAAGTACACAGGGTGGTTGTAATATCTGGTGTTACTGTTGGTCGAGGAACTCTCTGACTGTCCTACAGGTGTTCAGGATTGAGACTTTCAGGAGTTCCTTGTAGGTGTTCTTTGGGAGACCTAATGCTGTTAGGCTGTTATAAAGGGTCTTTGGCACCATACCTGTGGTTGACATGATGATCGGGATGGTTGTTACTTGTTGCATATGCCACATCTCTTTGATCTCCTGTCTTAGGTTTGTGTACTTCCTGATTTTTTCCCCATGGGTTTTCTGCAGGTTTCAGTGTTGGGTATCGCTATGTCAATCAGATAGGTACCCTTTTCTTGCTTGTCCACTAGGCTTATGTCCAGTCTGTTGTGTGGGATTGTCTTATCCGTTATTATGGCGCGGTACCAGTACAGCTTGTGGGTTGGGGTCTCTAGTACTGCCTGGGGTTCGTACTTGTAGTACGGTACACTTTCTTCGATCAACTGGTATTTCCTTGCTAGCTTCTGATGTATTATCCTGCCTACCTTCTCGTGTCTATGAGTGTACTTAGTCTGTGTGATCACCTTGCATCCTGCGGTGACGTGTTAGATTGTTTCTGAGACCAGGTGGTATCGTCGACATGTGTCATCGGACACTCCGTGCTCCTAGGCGATATATTTTCTATAGTTTCTGGTGTTGATCATCTGGTCTTGGATAGCGAGCATGAATCCTTCAGTCTTGGGGACGAGAGTTCCGCTCGTGAGCCATGCATTGGAAGCAATTTTATCCATGTGATCTTGATGGAGATCATTGTAGTGTCTGCCATGGAGTGTCTTCTCTGCCCATCTTTTTAGCTTCGTTTGTGCCTCCTGGTTGGGAGGCGACTCCTCGCTTAGGTTGAGTGGGTATACCGCTTGTCTAGCTTCCTTATGGCCTGATGGAGTGCTGATGTGTGTTTCTGGAAGTAATCCTTCAGGTAATCCTTTGTTGAAACGGGTGATCCCCTACTGATAGCAATCCAACAAGGAATATGCTAAACACACGAACCTGAGATGAGAGGACATGACACCCGAATATGACTGGCAAGACTAATGCTTCCCCATTGAAAGTAATCCATCAAGGAATGCACTAAAGAGGCAAAAACCAGATGTGAAGGCGTGCCACTCGGACACTACATTAAAGACCGCTAATTCCTCAAAGACAGCGAATCAACGAGGAATCCTTTAAAGAGACATCAGATCTGACGAATAGCCATATGGCGAACTGGGCTGGATACCCTTGTCTCAGCCTGCTTGCTTTTCCCCTTCCTGGCGGGGGGGGATGACGACCCTGCTGTGTCCTCGCCCTTCTGCCTCCCATTCTTTCCTCTGGCAGAGCATGGGCATGCCCTGCTGCGCTCTGGAGGCCATTTTCCCGGGCGCCTCCGTAGCCAGGTGAGAAGGAGCAGCAGTGCGTAGCACACGCTTCTTGATTAGACCGGGGTTCGAGCCCGTCACCACCAAATACGGAGGATGCGGAAAGGTCAGGGAATGACCACCCCATATCGCGGAGCAATATGGCCTTAGTTGCTAATGCTCCTAAAAACCAAAATAACATAACATACCAGCCATTTTCCCTGTCGGCCTCCTCCTTCTGCTTTCCACCCCCCAGTCTTCTGCCTCCCCACCGACTACTTTCTCCTTACACAGAGTAAATTTCTTTCCTCACAGACCCAAATTTAAATACACCAAAATTATTGCCCGACCTATTAGGCGTTTAGAACAAGTTTTTAGCGAATAACCCCACGCACTGCTAAAATCAATAACCGCATTTTGAAGAAACCGCGATCTAGTTTTTTTTTTTTTTTTTTTTTCAAATCAGGTCCTAGTCACTGAAATCTCAGGAAAGTATGAACCTCCCAGAGTACTTTACAAAATACTGGTAACACCCGGTCGGCCTTCCCATTGGCGAGGTATGGTAACGTCGGGTCCCATCTGGGGCCCGGCGGCTAACAGGCCGGAAGAACAAAGGGCACAACACAGTACAAATCCCACAAACTTTTCAAATCTCTGGCTTGTCCGATACAACTAACACAGGCGGAGAAGGGAGAAATCCCAGGTGCCGCTAGAACCCAAACATACCTCATATCTCAATCCTTCAGGTTAACAATCGCTGTTTTCTGTTGCTCAATGAAGTCTATCAGGCCCCTTCCTCCTTCTTTCCGGGCAATGATCAGTCTCTCTTCGGCTGATTTCGGGTGGTATTGGTGACTCTTGGTCATTATTGTCTTTGTCTTTTTCATGATATCCTCCAGCTCGGTGTTAGTCCAATCTATGAGCCGGAAGGAGTATGTTAGCACTGGGACTGCATAGCTGTTTATGGCTTTAACCATGTTCCCTCCGTCGTTCAACTTTGCTTTCAGCAGGCTTCTAATTGATGGTATTTTTCGGTCAGGCAGGCCTTAATTTCCTTGTGTTGTAACTGCTGAGTCTGCATCATCCCCAAGTATTTGTTGGCCAGGGCTTCGATCTCTTTACCAGTCTGCAGCTGGTAGTTTCAGTTGGCTAATTTTCCCTGGTACAATCCGTGGGTCTTGCATTTGTCTAGACCAAATTCCATCCTAATATCATTGCTGAATTCTTCGCTGATCTGGAGTAGTTGCTGGAGCTGCTTCTCGGTTCCCGGGTAGAGTTTAATGTCATCCAAGTACATCAGGTGGGTGTACAGCTTCTTCCTTCCTTCTTTGAGGTTATATCCGTACTTGCTTCTGTTGTGCGTGGTAGATAGCGGGTTAAGTGGTAGACAGAACCACAATGGGCTCAGGGCATCTCCCTGAAAGATTCCTCTCTGATGGGGATTGGCCTGGTTGTGATGTTTTCGACCGACCACTATCGGATTGACTTTGTAGATGTTAGCGCCTCTATTAGCCAGCTATGAGACACGGAGTCGAAGACCTTGCGGTAATCGATGTAGGTTGTGTACATGTTGCGGCACAACATGTACACAACCTTCTTGTAGGCTTTCTCCATAACCGCGGCATCTATGGTTAATTGCTCCTTGCATCCTTTGCTAAGCTGCTTGCATCTTTCCTGCTGTTCGGCCATTATGTTCTGGCTCTCCAAGTGATCTGATTAGATCTTTTTATAACATATAGAGCTTTCTGTTACCATATTAGGAAGCATAATAATTTCACATGTTTAAACATTGTATGTGACCTTAATATTGATCCTAAGGTTGAAAAGAAAAGAATATGTGCGAAGTTAATGGAAATCTGGCAAGCCAGATGGACGGATAGTATTACTCGTGCGATCTCCAGACTTTTTATTCCAAACGTTTCTTTTGCATGCTTTAAACTGAATAAACGGTTTTTCCCTAGTATGGAGACCTCATTTGTTAACAGGGCATGGTTCTTTGAATAGTAAATTATATTATTTTGGTTTAAAGTCAAACCCTTATTGTGTATGTGGTGTTGAAGAAACTTGGTGCCATGTATTGTATGATTGTTTGTTGTATGAGAATTGCAGGGCTAAATTAAAGAATGTGATTTGAGGTATGGAAATGAAAATAATTACTTGTCAGATTATAATAAGTTTGTTGCTTTTCAAAGGTTTGCTATTTCTGTATTTCTAAAAAGAAGACAGTTATCAGCCTGAATATTTGTGAACTAATTGTTCACTGTATAGATTTTTCTCTCTCCCCCTCCTATTCTTGTCCTGCTTTTTTTTTTTTTTTTTTTTTTTTTGTTTGCTGACACTGTGGAAATTAACCTAGTGCGGGATAAATTGCCAGGGTGAGATTTGGGCAGGGGGATAGAGGTTTTTTTTTTTTTTTCTTTCGTAACCACCCTGGTCTTCATTTTTTATTTATTTATTTTTTTAATTATTACTATTATTTATTTATTTTTTTTTTGTCGTGTTAGCTGGCACTATGTAAGTAACTAAATGCGGGATTATGGACCAGGATGGTATCTTTTTCTTCTTTCTTTTTTCATTTTCTCTCTTTTTTCTTTTTTTTTTAATTTTTTTATTATTTTTTTTTTGCTCTGCACAACAGGAGTAGGAGGCTTTGATTCCTAAATGCCTGTGCGGGCAGGAGAGATTTATTATTTTATTTTATTATTAATATTTTATTTATTTTATTTATTATTTTTTTATTTGTTTTTATTATTTTTTAATTTGTTTTTATTATTTATTTTATTTATATATATTTTTTATTATTTATTTATTTTATTATTATTATTATTTTATTATTATTATTATTATTATTATTATTATTATTATTATTATTATTTTATTTGTTTTTATTGTTTATTTTATTTATATATATATATTTATTTATTTTTTATTATTATTTTTTTTTGTTCTGGCTCCCAGGCCTGGGCAATTTGAGGACGGGATTGCTGGCATCCTCTGGTCTAGCACTTCTACCAGAAGGTGCGGGAATTTTGTGCGGTCAGCGCAGACAGTACAGCAGACCAAGGCCCAGCTCCACGTTCATAAAGACAGGCATCAGGTAGCAGTTATCCTAGGTGATGACTGCTCCCTGGTGCCTGGGTGTCCTGTGTATAACATAAACTCACACTTAGACATTACGCAAACCTAACACTATATATATATATATATTTTTTTTAGGCTTGTTTATGTATAATAAACTCAGAGATATTAGGTGGATTTGGACAAATGTCTAAGGGCCACCAAAGACTATAATAAATAAATAAATAAAATAAAAAGTGGTCCGATATCTTCCTGGTTATGCAGCTAGTCAGGATCTTGTACATTATTGAGAGGCAGGTGATTGGCTTATATTTCGCCGGGTTTCTTGTATCTTCGTCTTTAGGCTTCAGATATGTGATTCCTTGAGTGAGAAACTTCGGGATTGTCTCTGGGCTCTGCTGTGCTACGTGCTTGTGTGTGCAAGTGAGCTTCTTGTACTAGTAGTTGTGGACGTTATCTATTCCTGGGATTCGCCAGTTGTGGGAGTTCCTGATCGACTGTTTTACTTCTTCCTCCTGAATCTCTCACTCTCCCATCCCTTGTACGTCCTTGGTTTTCTTGCGTTGTACTTCTATCCAGGGGACTCTGCTGTTATGTCTTACTTCCCTGCTCCATACGTTTCCCCGAAACTTCTCAATCGTCTTCTGCTCGGGTGGTCCGTTCCCTTCTTTCCCGACTTCTCCGAGATTCCTGTAGAAGCCTCTTTGGTCCTCATCTAAGATTTGGTTGTTTATTTGCCTCTGAGAGCTCTCTTTGTATCGGCGTAGTCTCTTGCTGAGTGCCAGTAGGTTCTGCTTCAATGTGTCCAAGTACTCTCCTATTCTCTGATTTTTTGTCTCATGTTTTCTGTGGACGTTGTCTCTCTTGAGGATGCGCTTCACTTTTCCAATTAATTTCTTACTCCTATTGCCCCGTTGGTACTGGGTCGATTGACCTATCTTGACTCTTAATTCTTCTCTCTTCTGCCGAAGTCTTCTTTCCCAAGCTACTGGTTCCTTCTTTTTTCGGTTCTTCTGCTGCTGGTCTCTCGTTTCTCTTCCATTAATCCTCGTGGCTGCTACGGCAGCACAATACACGTCTGTGTGGATGGCCTCCAGCGTTGCACCATTGTTGTCGATGTAATGCGGTATTATCTTCTGGTTACGGTGGTCTGTGACTCTCCACAAGGTTCTATTCGGCCTCTGCTTTGGTATCACGTGAGTCTTTGTGGGGTCCATTCCTTCGAATTCTCTTAGGGCCTTCTTCCGCTCGTCCTCTATTCTGGATATCATGACCTCGTCTCTTTCCATTTCAGCTGCTGTGGGTTGTATTTCTTCTTGCTCTCTCTCTCCTCTGGTTCCGTATTCTTTATCTTTTCTATTTTTTCCAAGATTACAGGAGCTATCAGGTTCTTCGTGACGATGGTCCTTTTCTGTTCCGCTATTCGCTGTTCGGTGACCTGAATATCCGAGAATTGTTCCAGCCACTTGGTATGTAGTCTCGCCCTGTAAGTTGTCATATCGGTCTCCAGCTCCGTTATTTCGTAATATACTTGCATGATGTAAGTATTCATTTCGATGCTCCACTTCATGCCGACCGGGCTAGCCAGGTAGGTAAAGTGTCTGCCTGGCAACCCAAAGGTAAGTGTAAGTGTAAGTGTGTTTATGGTCAAGCGGCACCAGGGGTTTCCCCCATCTCCGCGTAGTTTACATTGTGGTGTGTTACAGTACGCTGTAAATGCCAGAGATTTAAAAGTGTGTGGGTCTTGGATCTTTTAGTGTCGTGTACCGTAGTTCTTCTGTTCGTTTAGCCGGTAAACCCCAGTTGGGGCTCAACGTTGCCACACTTACGCCCCGTGGAGGCACACCAAAAAAAAAAAAGGGGACACTTAAGTTTAAAAAAGCCAGGAGAGGTTAATGTGGTTCAGTTTTCAATTTAGAAATCGTTAATTTTGATTAATTTTTAATAATAATAATCGTTAATTATTATTATTAAATCAGTTTATTGATCCAATAAAAATGGTCTGAACCCCTTACATGGCCATTCAGCCAGGAGGGCGATCCGTAATAGAATTAATTATTTACATTTTATATAAACAAACAAGTTTACATTATACAGGGTGTCCCAAAAAGGTGTAACCAATTTTAAATGTTTGTAACAAATGTAATTTTAATGATAGAAACACAAAACCTGCGCTAAATGTGAGAAAAACAATTGAAGTTTTTATTGACATTCATCACGTGCACCATTTGTCACACGAACTAAAAGGTGTAACCAAAGGTGAATGTGTGGTGTGGTATCATGGTTGATCGTGTTATTGGAGCCTTTTTCTTTCAAGAAGGGACTGTGAGAGCGGATAATTACCAGGACATGCTTGAGCTTTATTTGTACCCTCAATTGGATGAACTGCCAAATGGGGTTATTTTCCAACAGGATGGAGCGCCGTCACATTGGGCTCTGAGTGTGAGGAGGTCTCTTGATGACAAGTTTCCTGATCGTTGGATTGGACATGTGGTCCCATTGCGTGGCCACCACATTCACCAGATATATCCCCTTGTGATTTTTTCTTATGGGGATTCTTCAAAAACAGTCTACAAGACTCCTGTTGCAGACATTGCAGCCTTCTGTTCTCATCTATTATCTTCCCACTGGTTGCACATTCTCGATGTCTACTGAGCTATGCAGATGATATCAAGATACTGACTCCCATCATCCCTGGTCAAGACCTTGATCTGGTAAAAACGGAAATTAACAACACTCTCACTGCAGTCACATCTTACCTCTGCCAGTTCGGGCTCAAGATCAATCCTGCTAAGTCCGAATTCATGGTGTATTCATTGAAGCAAACTCCTTCTTCTCTCCAGCCTTCGGTCGGCAACATCCTCATCCCAATTGCATCCAGCCATCGTGATCTGGGCGTTGTATTCGACTCCAAACTTCGATTCAACGCCCACATAGACATGCTCCTCACACGTGCTTCAAGACTCCGGTGGATAGCAAAACAGCATCTCCTTCATATCAGAGATAAAAAGACAACCGTGAGGTATATAAGAGCAATCATCTTTCCACCTTTACTCTATGCTGCTGAAATTTGGGCGTCAGCGGCACCATCAATAAAGAAACCACTCTTTGCCACAGAATTCTGGCTCCTAAAGTGGGCCAACAGGAAGCACAACCTTCCAGCTCTGATTCACACCACGCAGCTTGCCAACTCTCTCGGAATTCCACGGCTTCCCACCTTAGTCGAAGACCAACGCCTCCTAGCAACAGTCAAGATGATAACAGGCATAATCGCAACACCTTCATTCTGGGATACCTGTGGCTGGAGGATCCCCCCTGCTGCCCTTAGGGCCAATCCCGAGCTCTACTCGCATTCAGCGCGACTCCATCTCTCGGACAGGTTCCTTCCTCAGCAGATGCTCAAGCAAACCCAGGCACTTGACGCCGACCTGAACAAATTCGCTATTGACCGGACTTACAGGAAAAAAATTATGTCTAGTAGGACTAATCTGCATTGACATGTGTACCTTGCATCTGTTCCTGTCTGATTGAGCTGGTGCTCTTATCTCGATGTTAAGTCAGCTCAATCAGACCTAACTCTCGTAAGGAGTTCTCTCCTTTGTATAAAATATGTTTTCCTTTGTAAAATTACCTGTTTTTGTAAATTAATTGTTCTATTTTCCCGGAAGTTTCGGGAGGTTGTAAAAATGTAAACCCCTGGCTTTTTGGCCGTGAAGGGCATTAAAGATTATCTCTCTCTCTCTCTCTCACTTAAAGCGCAGGATTACAAATGCAATCACCATGATTAAGCATGACATCCTTGAAAAAACATGGGATGAACTTTATTACCGATTAGATATTGTTCGTGTGACAAGTGGTGCACATGTTGAATGTCAGTAAAAACTTCAACTGTTTTCACACATTTAGCGCAGGTTTTGTGTTTCTATCATTAAAATTACATTTGTTACAAACATTTAAAATTGGTTACACATTTCTGGGACACCCTGTATATGAAAAAAATATATAAATCAGTTTTTACAATCAGTGGATGTAACAAGGTCAACTTACAAAATTTTAACAGCCATAAATATGAAATATTTACAACTTTCGCCAGTCGATATAACACTAAGCAAATTTACAAATTTAGGTACAGGTTTTCCGGTGGGAGCAAATGTTATAACTCCATCCACGTGAAAGTTTCCTGTGTAGTGTTTCTGAACTGTATACTTTTGAGTCCAGAACTTGTCTAGATCAATCGCTAGTCTGTTGATAAGCTGGATAGTGTTTCCCTTGAACATAGTACCTAGGCGACTTAGGTTGCTTATGTCTAGCCTTGCTTGAAGAGGAAGCCGTGGGGATTCTGCCTGGTAGCGTCCTGCTGTTCTGGGAGTCCTAACGATGTCGTCCATTCTGGGGAGAATTTACAAATTTAGGTACAGGTATGTATGCATCTGGTTATGAGTTTAGTGAATGTTAAAATATTTTGAGCACCTATGTTTTCAAGGCATCACGTTTAGATTCGAGTAGCACACCGATCTAGAGATGGTATACTGTTTTCCTGTTATTTTATTAAGCCATTTAAGGGTCCAATACTCTAGCCTAAGAAATTTGATGAAGTGGATTTTAGACGCTGAGGACCAGATGATGGAGGAATATAATGGAATGGGATAAATGCTTAAATGCTGCTGAAATTAAGGCCCTCATCCCACGTTAAGCCTAGGTCCTTATGTGAGATGACTTTTGCCACAGGTTCTTCTGCAATACAGTGTTGTATATTGTTCCTTAACCTTTTGTTTCTAAAGGGAATTTGATCTGATTTAGCATGATTAAGTTTTAGACTGATTGAATCTAGATACATTTCTAGTTGTATTTTTTGATTGGCCAGTTGATTGATGGCATCTGCTTGATTAGGGTTAGATGATGTTGTGTAGAATTTAATGTCGTCCGCATAAGACAGAAAGTCCTGTTGTGATGCGAGGAAGAGTTCTAGGGCTGCAGCGAATAGTAGGGGGGGAAACAACTCCCCCCTCCCGTGGTACTCTTCTAGTGACCAGGCATCTATATTGATAGTTTTGATGAGTGACTAGAAGCTGTCTGGTCTAAACAACGATGACTTGCGATCTTGAGTTCTGGAAATGTGGCTATCCCACCGAAGAAGCCAAAAAGCGAAATGAAGTGATGTTGTAGCAACCCGTGTTTTTATAGGCATGAATAATTTGCATAATATGCGCCTCTATAAGGTGGTAGAGCGATTTCTATTGGATACTCGGAATTCTCATACCAGTATGAAAAACAATTTGTTCTGTTAATTTTGTCGAGCAGTGTAGTAATATTCGCGTTATGTGCATTTATATGCACAAATGATTAAAATAGTCACAATTTGCATGTAATCCGATGTGTAGTCATTGCTGTTCACTCCACATGATATCGCAATTGTGGAAAATGCCCAGTGAGTCAAAATAGAACCGAGCAGAGCAGCTCAGGGGTCACATCACCATTAGACGAAAGATATATAGCCTTATCTGCCAGACAAAATAAGGTAATGGCAGCACAGCAACTCACTTTCGAGTTTATATTCCCTCATAGAAACTCGAAAATGAGAGGAATTCCCGACGGAATACCTCTCATCGAATTGTAGCTCTCAGGCTGCGAGACAAGCGTGACTTTGTTTCTCTCACTTCACCACAGAGAACAGCCCATTTAAACTGCTGTCATGAGCATGTCAATTGGACACAAGAGTACTAATTCACATGTTTACTGTCTGATTCTTCATTGCCTTTACATGTCCAGTGTTTGTTTTTACTAGGTGTTGACCATGTAAAATAAAATAGGATTTCCCCAGACAAGATTATTTTAAACAAATACTCACTTAAAACGTAATGCAGCGAAAATTTTAATTTGTGCTACTGTGTAATATTTAGTTGTGTTGTGCTATGCTACTGAAGACAAATTTTATATTTTCGTAACTTTTTTCCAGATATATCTGAGTACTCGTCGTGGTTCCTGGATTATCCAGCGACTAATGCGTGGAAATAAACCATCCGACATGACTTATATGAGGCGTTTTATGAATATACTTCACGAATACCTTCCAGACACTATTTTTTGTTTCCTTGCAGAATACGAGATTAACAGTCATCTAGACCACGTTGCCTACCACATAAAACCCAACCATCGGCTGACGAGTCAGTATCCTACAGTGAACGACTTCCTTCATACCAAAATTCAAAGTGGAATAATCGAGATAAAAGGAAATATCAAGTGTTTTACAGAGAATGGAGTCATCTTTGACGGAGAAGAAAAGGTTACACAAGTTGACGCAGTTATTTTTGCCACGGGATACAACATTAAATTTCCGTTCATTTCTGACGACGTATTGAAAGTTGAAGAGAATTACTGTAATTTTTACAAGACCGTGTTTCCTTTTAATCTTGCTCATCCCACTCTCGCCTTTGTGGGACTGGTGGACGCCATTGGACCGATATTTCCAGTAGCTGAAATGCAAGCGCGCTGGATTGCTAGAGTAATGAGTGGACTTGTCTCCCTGCCACCACGCCAGGTTATGGAAGAAGACAGCAAACGTATTGTTGAGTTAAACAAAAAGCAATTTGTTTCATCTCACAGACATAGACACTGTGTACATTATATACCATACATGGATGAAATTGCTACCATCATTGGAGTAAAGCCCAATCTTCTCAAAATGGCTTTTTCTGACCCTAAACTATTTTTTATGTGTCTGTTTGGTCCCTACCTTCCTTATCAATATCGTTTAGAAGGTCCTCATGCATGGAAAGAGGCTCGAAAAACCATCTTAACATACCACGAAAGAGTAATGACTCCATTAAGCACAGGTACATTCTTTACAGAGGTCCAAGAAAAAATTTCTTCCCGTTATCGGAGCATTGAATAAGCAATTCTCTATTTGCTAAAGAACGAGCCAAAGAAATAGGTACATCTGTGTTACTTCATTAATTGGCATACCAAAAAAAAATCCATGTTGAGTCCTGTTTTTAGTAATAATTAATAATACATATTTTCACCACCATAAACCGGAGTTAAGCTACATGATTTCTGAAAGCAAATGTTTAAATGGCATTACAGAACATACTGTTGTTGTTGTGGGTTTTATGAGCATCAGCGACTAAGACCATATTGCACCATGCATACTGCCTATAAATTGAGCGTGTTCTGTGGTTGATGTTCTGTTTGTTGGATGAAAACCCCGATTTTTCGGAAGAAAAGCCATACTCTCGCCTGAGATCACTACCTCAGCCACGTTGTGAAAAAAGACACATAAAAATTCCTCGCGTCACCGACGGGATTCTAAGTCAGGTCTTTTCCACCCGGTGTGGGGAAGATGGCGATTCTACCAACTGTGCTACTTAAAAGGGCACTGGAATATACGTTCTCACGTTCTCCTATACTCTGATAGGAGAACATGGCTATGTGCATTTGGAAGTGTGAATGTTTGCTATAAAGAAACAGTTCTATGTTCGACTCCAAGCGAAGTATTTGGAACACCAAAGCCCTTAGTTCTTTTCGTACTTCCATAAATTAAAAAACTTTTTCTGGGAAAAATTACTTTTTTTCCAAAGAAAGATTATATGCAAAGTTGCCCCATACTCAATGATTTTACACAGCCAATTATTTTTTTCTATTGATATTCTGTAACTTATTTTTCCATCCTCATGTTATGTCAATTAAACGTACCCTTAAAAATCGACACAAATCTGATCATGGCTCATCAACAAGATATCAGAGAAAATAAATTTAAAAAAAACAATGACTTCCATGTAATTTTGTGTCCGTTTTCGGTGTACAGTATATATAATTATAAATTTTTATAGTTTAAATCGCATTTAATATTTTAATATTTTGTTTAATTGAATTATATTTTTTGTTCATTTTCCTCAATTGGTCTGGTTCTCCGCGTGGTAAATAAATTTATATCGAAGTTCGCAAAGGTAGTTAGATTAAAACGTTAACGTATTTAGTAGCTAGGTTTAATCATTTAAAATTTGGCTTTTCTAAATGTGTACAAGGAATGATGAAAGAACACTGATCGAGAAACGGAATAGGACTTTTCCCGACGTTGAAAAGCTGTTGAGAAGTGAGATTATATACTATAGAAATCTGTAAATTGCTGTTCATTATTTTTTGTGAAATGTATGTATTTAACTAATTTGTAAAAATATTTTTTTACAAATCTTTTACGTGACTGATGCCTACTATCCATGACGTATAGCCTGAGCGGGTAGCATAATGGTTATAATCACAGTCTTTCCCCCAGCCGGTGGAAAAAGGCCGGGTTCGAATCCTGTTAATGACGCTAGGAACTTTTATGGGTTTCCTTCACTCCGTGGCTGAGTTAGTCTCACTAGTAACCAATAAGTTTGGCCGAGGAAGCTCAAGTTTTTCGTCCAACAAAACAAGAAATCATCACTATTTTATATTATTTAGGTACTGAGATGAAAATATTATTTCTACAAACGTTTTGTTAGGAAAAATGAATATGGAAATAAAGTGTTCAGACGTACTGTACTTTTTTTTTTAAATTGATGTATTTAGCTAAGTGGAGAAAATTAAGGAAACTCAAAAACTGGAATATTTACTGTTTATTCTGTGACTGAGATATATATAAATACATATTTGCACGGAGTTACAAGAAAACATTTTTTTTTCGACAGTGCCACTCAAGTTAAGGTTGGTAACCAGTCTTCTTTGTAACGATGCCACACCAGTTGCAGATGGAGTCGTGATACTGGAGCCAAGGACCCCACTATTTCAATGATCATTACGACTAAGATATATCATCTTTGAGAAATAGATTTATTTAAAAACCATTCCTCTAAGAAGTACTGCTTAATTATACTGGTTAATTTAGTTAACCACTTAATTTAGTTAATTAGTGGTTATACTTCTTAAGGTTGCCAACCACTATTGCAGAGTACAGGGCGCCAAAAAAAATGTATACACACTTTATCAGCCCATAACTCAGTAACCTCTTTTCTTTTTCAGCTGCAAGTTGGTGGTAATAATGGAAAAGACCAGACTTACATTTGAACAGCGGAAATTTGTGTTGAAGTGGTATTGGAAGTCGGAAAATATCAACGAAGTCCAGAGACAGTTTAGGAGTGAATACGACACTGAACCACCAACGCGTTTCACAATTTCACGTATTCCTGATAAGTTTGAAGCGGATAGCACTGTGCAAAAATGTACACAGGCAACGATCAGGAAGATCTCGCACATTCACGAGATCACAAGAAGTTCTGGAACTTTTCCGACAAACACCAAGGAAATCTGTCCAACAAGCTGCTCGTGAAACAGCAATCCCCAAATACAGTGTGCATAACATTTTAAAGTATGCAAACTGGAAAAGGTACATTCCAAGATTAGTCTAGGCCCTGAACGAAGATGACCCTGATCTTAGGGTTGAATTTTCCGAGTGGTTTTTAAGAAAATCTGCAGAGGACGCTCTGTTTGCCAATAAGATTGTTTGGAATGATAAGGCAACATTAAAGTTGAATGGTACAATTAATCACCACAATCGTTCGTACTGGGCAACCGAGAATCCACACATTACTGAGAAACATTTGAATTTACCGGGCATTACAGTGTGGTGTGGATTATCGTCTTTGGGTTTGATTGGGCCATTCTTTTTTTATGCAACTGTTACTGATGCTGTTTACCTCAATTTGCTTCAGAAATCAATCATCCGGCACATTCGCGAGCTATTTGAGGATGATGAATTTTATTTTCAATATGGGGCACCTCTCCATTTTCATCGCTTATCTGGATTAAACTTTCCCAAACAGATGGATTGGACGAAGAGGCAGTGTTGAGTTCCCTCTGCGTTTTTCAGATCTAACGACATTGGATTTTTATTTATGGGGATACCTCAAGGATAAAGTTTATGTCACAAAACCAGCAACAATCACTGAATTACGGTAAGCTATTGAAACAGAATGTGCAGCAATATCGAGATATATTTTAGATGATGTATGCCATTCAGTGTCTTGACGATGTCAACAATGCCTGGATGAGAATGGAAGACAATTTGAACACTTGCGTTAATGCATATATTTTTTCCTCACATTTTTTCTTCATTATAAAATTATAAAATTGAATTTATGAAAATAAACATAGAAGTTATTAACAATCAAAGTGTGTATACATTTTTTTTTTGATACCCTGTATTTAATCAAAATCTGATGAGATATCTGACGATACGCACAAGCAGAAAATGATTTTTTTTTTTTTTTCAGTTAAAAAATGCCACAGAATTCTGAAGGAGTAAAATTGATATGTTTTAATGTTTAATTTAAAAAACAATCAGCACAGTTACAAAATGAAACTATTTTTATTCATCAATTAAAAAGCATTTCAATAATAAATAAATGCAATCAATACACTCACATATTGGAAAAACAATACTTTCTTAAGTCAATATATTCCTCGTAAGAAAGCATTTTGTTTTTGTCATGGAGATTCCAAACAGGAAAGGGTGTTGGAACTAATAGTACGCTGTCACGTTCAATAGGTTAGGCGTTAGAGTTAAAAGAAACCTGCCAGTATTGAACTTGAATTTCTCTGCATATATTTGTAATTTTCAAATGCATGCGGAGGGTTAGGTGGTATTGAATTTGCATGAAGGCAACAGGGCACGAAGTGTCAGTCTATCGTATCTAAATTTAATATACCCTGTGGTATATTAAATTTAGCCTCGCCGGAAACCGATTAACTCTGCCACGACAAGGATAACTCGATAAAACTGCCTACCTGTGAGGCGGGATTCAAACTTGAGCTCTTCCCACCTTATAAACCTGCATGAATAAGCAGTAGTAGTTGAGGAAAAGGTTTGAGCTCGTTTGGAAGGAGGACGCAATTATAGATACTTATCCAGAACAAGAGTGTTGCTGTATGTTTGAATTTATAAGGATTCAAATTTATGGTTACACGAAATAAAGTTTTGTTATCTGGAAATTTGAGTTATCTGGAAATAGCTGGTTACACTTCTGAAATTAAACAAATATGCTATATATGCAGATTAGAATTCAGTAGGAAAAGCATCAGGAATAAAAGAGTAAAAAGGCGACACGAAAAGAGAACTAATTCTGAAATACAGGTATTAAAAACTGGAAAAAATCTGCTGTACCTTGCTAGTATCCAGATTGTTCACGATTCTTCAAAAACAGCTTTGTGTGGGTAGTGTTATTTGTAGGTGGGAGGAAATTTCTGTACATTGTCAGTGCAAGAGTAGATGAAAAGCAGAAAGCTGGTATATTGGTTTTATCGGCCAATAGTTAAGGCAACGGCCAGCAAATGGTAGATCGTGGTAAAAATAAAAATATGATATCGTTTTCTGGCGAACACTAATGCCACAAGTCTAGTCACTTGTCTGATTTAATTTTTTAAGTTTATTTCAAAATATACCTACCTACCTAATGCGTTTTATAATAATAAAATAATTCTACACCCACAGTATTTTATTGAAAACAAATATTCACTTGTAAAAAAAAATTGCGATACATCGATCTCTTTTATTATTTTGAAGTAGCTTCTATTGTGGAAACTTTTCCGTCCCTGGCTTAAAGTCCAATCAGAAAAGTCCAACTTACATTTGGACAAGAACAGTGGAGCTCTGAAAAAATTGGTTTATTGTCTGAAGATTTTGATGCAAACCAGCAGTGATATGTTTGGGGTTTTCTTTTTTATTTGTTTTTTTTTTAAACGAACAGTCTGCACTTTTTTTTTTTAGAAAACTAGGTTCAGATAAAACGACGGAAGAATTATGGATTTCGTTTTTACGACAAATACATCGGTGAAGCGATAAGAAAAAAATTAGGATTATGAGATTTGAAAGAGTAGTTCAAACAAAGTAGTGAGAAACAAGTCATACGGGTCGTAATATCAGCCATTCTTATAATAGTAAACGATACTAGGCCATGAATGACAATGAAAGAGGTTCCATGGGGGAAAGCAATCATCACCAAGTTATGCTCTGAGATATCCGGAGAATCATTAACTGTAGGTTGAAGGACCGTTTTTGAGGAAAAGATAGGATATTATGCACGTGGTAAAGACTGTCTCTGCTGTTTCAAAAGGAAAATGAGCAATTTGTAAGGTGATAGAAAAGCCTTGATAGTTTAAAAGCGGTAGAAATCGTAGAATGAGCAATTAGGCTCGTAGCCGAGTGGTTATGAGCGCGAATGCAATACCCCACGCCGTTTGAGTGGACCGGGGTTCAAGCCCCTTACTATTAAATACGATTAACAACTTGTATCGATTGATTTATTGTAAACTCCACTAGCCTGGTGGTCGTGTTGGAGTATAAACAAGAACTTTTTTTTATTGTGACATTTTGAACAATTCTGAGTTACATTCACTGTGTGGCAGTTTTTAGAGAGGGGTAACATTTAAATCTGTGTCACAATGTTCCATATCACAAAGTACAATTACAGTTACACTGTAATTACAGTTTCAGAAGAATAATATGGTGAGTCTACCACTCCCAGTACAGAAACAGATCTCAATCCAGTAAAACACTTTTGAGATGCTTTAGAAACAAAATTGACAGCTAGTACGGTAGGAATAGAGCATGGTTTAAATCTACACCTACCCAAAAACTTTAAGAAATTATTTCTTGGAGGGTTATTGGTACCATTAAATCCCGTGGACATCACACTGAAAAATTTATTTATTTTTTATTGTTATTTTTTTTCCTAACCAGATGCTTTCAGTTTGTATCTCAATATACATATGTTGAAGGACAAGGGTTGTTAACCGATCTCAACAGCTCGTCTTTTAACTCTCCTACATATGGATAGATAACATTAGACAACACCAACCAATATCAGTCAACGACACACACACATTAGAACTGAAAAGTAATTATTTGTGAAAGAATTTGCTACAGAATAACACGTTCGACTCTAGACTTAAGACTGAAGAATATAAAATTATTCGCCATAGCTGACTCCAATTAGGTATATATTTAAAAAAAACACCTTTCTCATGGATAACAATACCATTGATTTTTTCTGTTTTAAACGCTTTTTCCGTTATACTCAAAAATAAGTAAGCGAAAATATCATATTTAGAGATAGACGCACGCATTTTACTTTCCAATAACATCCCTAAAAAGCCTAGAATAATAAAAAAAAAAAAAAAGAGAAAGAAAGAAACATGTACTAAAGAGGCAAAGACTAATTTACAGCACAGGAATTGTAATACTTATATTGGCCGGTCTTTGGGACCTAAATAGCAAAAAAAAAAAAAAAATTCATGAAACCACTATAAGCACAATAACAGGAACTATTAACCGATGAACAGTTTTTTTTACTTAGGAATGAATACAGTGTGAGATCAATTGTTATTTTCTCTGCCAAGGTTGGCATTTATTATTGAAACTTATTTATTACTGCTTTCTCAAATCGAGAAAGCTTTTCTGTAATACTGGTGCCACTAATCCTTTTCAATCCTTACTGCGCTATTTACATTTACCTTCATGCAAACACCATCAAATGTACAGTTCTGGGGTCTTGCTGAGGAAACTTGTCAAAGAACAGCGAAACCGTTTTACTGAATACCAAAGGACCAAGTTTTACTCTGTAATTTGAAACCATTGAGTACCCGCCCTCAATGAAATGAACTGGTAGTTGCAATCCTAGAAGTCCAGTCAACAAAACATTTTTATAACAGGTCTAACTACTAAGAACGTGAATGAACAACTAGGTAAAGGCTCGAACTTGTTGTTGTTGTTGATTGAATTTTATTGGCGCATTAGCTTCTAAGGCTATAATGCGCCAAGACCAGCTCGAACTTGCGGTGTGTGGAGACCACAACTGCACTCAGTCACACTTCTCTTTCTCATTACTGTTTTAAAACACGAAAAATGTTTATAATTAAATAAGATTCAATTCATTTTGTTAAAAAATCTCACTTTCCTTCAAGCGTTTCACAGAAACAAACGTTATTTTTTTTTATTTTTGTCTTATTTCTGTCCAATCAGTTTTATTCTAAATGTTAAACTTCCTTTATACCAGCAATATAAAGGAGAATGGCAACATAGATCTATCGTTTAGTCTTGCCCAAAACTGGTATTGAAAGAGTTATTCGAAACTGTCAGTTTACCACACCATTTATTGGTATCGCGTGGTCACCATAATGATTCTATATTCCATACTAATGGTGGTTAAAATTCTATAAAACATTTATGGCCAAATATAAGGAAATCGCAGCTTTGCAATAAAAGAGAAAAACAATTCGCGGCATCTAGCATTGTACATCTTACTACGTTAGTTTAAATCCAATATGATCTCCGAGTAAACATTTTGCTGTGGAAATGTTTTCAAGATAAGAAAAAAAAAAAAAAATCTGATCTCAGAACTCAGCCAATTTAGTAATCTCTTACGCCACCAAAAGAGGAATTTTTACCCCATTATCTAGAGATAATTTTCAATGGTTGCATTTGGAACATCTTTTCCAGTTCTAGTTCTCTGAATATCTAATAATTCCATGATGACATCAAGATGTTTCCACCTGATTTGCATATTATAAATCGCAATTCCAAATGTTGAATACGATGGTTTTTAATATTATGTTATTATTCGCCTTTATTATTTCAATGTGGATTCCATTTTTATTGCGATGGTTCTGACACTACTTCGGTATGGTATATTTGAATAAAATTCATTGCTTCATATATATTATCAATGTTAGAATGGCTTCTTAAAATGTAGAGAGATCCGGCAGTCTCAATTTTTCTTTTGCAGTAAGCAAAAACAAAGCCATAACTGATCAATAAAATTTCAGAACTCAAAGATCCAATCTGTCTTGAATCATTGAGGATGCAATTTTTTTTTTTTTAATCGAAGTTGTATTTGGTGAATCCCAGAAGATGATTATGTACAAGGTAACCGCATTTTCACTGACTGTCTTGGCGTCCGGTGAATGAAGGTGAAGCGTGAAGGGAAGATTGATACTCGACTAAGGTTTCTCCATCTCGCTTTCCAACCAGATAGAAGGTCATAAGCTTTCCTTTTCCTTTCACGGTGACAAGGCCGCGTTGCTCAAAGAGGAATCCAAATTCTTCGAGGATCTGCGCAGTCTCTTCAACAACCTGAAATCACCAGCAAATAAAGAAATGCTATTACTAGACTATTTTGCGACATTAAAATAATATTTAACCAATAAAAATTGAAAATAAATTATGAAAACAATGATTTGTAAGTGATTGGTGTCATAATTGATCTCAATGCATTCTAAATATTTATCTTTAAATCTTTCTGTATGCTCATAACATCACTTTAATCTCATTAATTTTCCCATTAGGATTTTATACCTGAATATATCCAGCTTTTCCAGTACTCTCCATCCTGCTGGCTACGTTAACAGTGTTTCCCCAGATATCGTAGTGGGGTTTGCTGGCACCAATGACTCCCGCTGTGATGGGTCCGTGGTTAATCCCTGTTAGACAAAAGATTTTATTTGTAAAAGTAACATTAAATCAAAAGTATGACTTATGGGGTCTGATAAATTCTGTTGTATGTAAATAATTAATTAGATACAGCAGAATTCCAGTTATTTGAAAAACATTTTTGAAGTTCCTTCGCCTTTATTTTTTACCAAAGTTAACTTAAAGAAACTTAAACATTAGTTATATATTAAACATTTAATATATAACTGTAAGAAACAAGGCATTAATATGTATATGTAAGAAATAAAACTATCTCGGAACATAACAAAATCATGATTCCACTTATAAAACCATTATGAATGGAAGCAAAGAAGAATAACTTTCATTCACTTGCAATGAATACTTGGACTGATAAAATACACATTGCAAATCGCACTTTCTGCAACTGTTTTGATAATTCGCCCCATAATTTGTTAATCTTTAGTTTATATGGTGTGCAATTATAAATTTCTTGTTAATATTTCATTAAGAAATGCACATGCTTTCAATTTCCATTAATTTTAATTCTGCACACATCTTTATTCAATAAAAATAATAATACATAAATAACATGTAAATATGTATTTTGATGCCGAATTCACATAATAATGTTACGCAAATAATAATAATAATAAAGATGAGATTACATTTAAGACACTTACCCATCCTAAGAATGAAACTGTTGAAGCTTTCCTTATTTATATTCTGGAGAGTGTCTTTGAGCGCGATAGCGAACTCTGTTAGTGCTGCCAGGTGGGCCCACTTTTCCAACACAGGTGTATCAGTCTAATGAAAAAGGACAGAGTTTATCAGGCTTAATGAACAGACGGAATTACAACACAATAAAATGAATGTATACGAGTTGTAGTATTAGAAACTTCAAGAATAAATTTATAAGTATATTAAAATCGAACTTATCAATTATATACTTTCGGATCCCTTCAACACGTTCCCTTTGCGCATCTCTACATGATGCCATTCTCGTCTTCCACGCCTGGAAGTGCTGCTAGAACTCATTTACTGATATAGATTTTAGTGCAATAAAATTTAGGGCAATGTGGGGAGGCGCATTGTCCTGCTGGACAATGCGCCTCCCCACATTGCCTTGTAGGTGCACGATGGCCATGAAGGGATGCAGATGGTCTGCAACAATGGACGCGTAACTTGTACCGTTGAGATGCGTCTAGACGTACCAGAGGTCCCAACGTGTGACAGTGGAACACGCCTCAGACCATTACCTGCCTGAACAGTTCCTTGTTGACATGAAGGGTGCATAGCTTCGTGCGGTTTCCGCCGGATAAGCATCCCCCCTCCGCTCGGAAATTGGAAACGGGATTCATCGGACCAGGAGACCCGTCTCCATCCATCCAAGGTCCAGTGCCAACGTCCTCTCGCCCAGTTGAAGCGTAGAGTCCTATGTTACAATGCCTTTGTAATGGAATTGTATGTCGTAGTGTCCGACAGCAGATGGAGCCAGGTAGGGACTTCAGGATGAATAAGGAAAGATTTTAAGCTTGAAATCTTTCTTCGTTCATGAATGTTGTTTCCCATTGACTAAATTCGAGAGACGCATTATAATGGAAGAATTTGCTCTTCCCATACTAAACAGGAAATCAGGTCTATTAGGATCTTTTGCATTTTGAGTGGCGAGCAGTGCTGCATGAAGCTCTTGTGTCGTGCTGCATGGCGTTGTTGTCATAAAATTCTCGTTTCATTAGATTGGCCACAGAAATCAAGAAACATTGCACCTCTTGATTTCTATATGTAATTTTCAAATGGTCTCTTGATTTGTTTCGCCACTTTCAAACAATCAATAAACATGTGACCAGAACTCCATTATCATTGTCCCTTAAGTGATGTAAATGCAGACAATGTAACTGACACTCACAAGTACTTCATTCGGATAGCGATTACAGAAGAGAACGAATCATCCGGATTCGTTATCTTCTGTAATGAAGGAACAAAAACTAAACTGTGTTTACTTAATGATGCCCACTTATTATTCTAAGTTAAAGTAACTATATAGTAAACCTTTTGTAAATATTTTAAATAAGACAAACTCTTGCGAACTTCCTTCTTTGGATATCGTAAGAATTCATGCACAGACTTGCTTAATATTATTAGTTAATCAGCAAAATAGTTGAAATGGATACAAATTACCTTGGAGTTATCTTCATTATTCAGTCCGCTGGCGGCCATATACGTTGAACCAATCGTCTTAATCTTGAAAATGTCTTTAAACTTAGGTTGCTCAAGTAACTACGTATACAAAAAAAAACAGTTAAAAATATTACGAATTAATTTATAATCTGTAAATAGTAGGAGATATAAGGAAGAAGACCATAAGAACTTTAAACTATACTGAATATTCCAATTACCGTATATTTCGGCGTATACTGTAATTCGGCGTTTGAAATACACACACACAAAACAAAAAAAAAAAGAAAAAGAAAAATGGCATTCACTTAGGCTTAGGAGGACATGAATTGATAGCAATATATTTACAAGTTACTAAATATATATTTTTATAATATAAACTAGAGGGCTCCGCCCCCTGCTCGCTTTGCGAGCCAATTCCCGTGCACGCTTTGCTACGTAATTTGTAGAGGTATGACGGATTAAGTCAAATGTTTTCTACGCAAAAGACACACCTGTCGAAACGCACTGATCGATATCTAATCTAATATATAAAAGAAAATAGGAACTGTAAGAAAAAACTATAAAAAGTAAAATTGTGTGAATGTTCAGTGAATGAAAGTTATTATTAATTGCATGTTCTTAGCCTCTTCACCTCAGAGATTAATGACTATGCAGGGCCTCAGGGCCCTCATGGTTATTCAAGCTGACACCATGCTGTAGCTTTTCCTAGCTGGCATGGTGTGGGATGCTGACACTGGCCATTTGGTAACCCAAGGTCAGTGTGGGACAGAGCTGCAAAAAGCATGCTCCACCAGAGGGATCTCTTTCCCTATGTTCTTTTATTTCTACCACTAGGGGTGGTTGAGTCTCCTTCCGATAAACACCTTCCCCACCCTGGGTGCCCTCCTTTTTTCTGGTGGCTCACCCCACAATCCACTTTCAACTCTCACCCTCTGGACCAGGATGGACATCCTGTACCAGGGGTACCCTTACTGTTCCCCTTTCGAATAAGGCGGGTTCCTAAACTACTGCCCATCTTTGGTCTCTACCCCTTTTATCCTACCCTCTTCCTTTCTCTTCATTATCTCCTTTCCAATAAAAATTTGGTAAAAACTCCAGATGAATTAAACTCCAGCAAAACAGTGATTGACAAGTTGTGCGCCCACTCCCCGCCAACTGTCCTCCTAGATTGATAAGCCTAGGGTGTTCCCCCACTTACTGCTATTTTTAGATTGCAAACTCATTTTCCAGTTAAAAAACAGTGGGATGGTGATAAACAGTTTACCTAAGCTAAGCACTCCCTCCTCGACGACACAGAACAATGAGAAAGAAAACGCCTCACAATCACCCAATCACAGAACTCGACCGTATAATCACTCCGTTCTATGACCATGCCCAATGAGCGAGTACAATCACAGCACTGAGTGGGAAGTGCCTTCACCCGTCAATCACAGCCGTCTTTCCTCGCTTTCATCGGTGTACCCTATACTGGATTCAGCCAAATATATATATATATATTTTGGGCTCTCCTTCTATACCTGTGCTACCCCAGAGTTCGCCCCCCAGAGCTTTCTTCTCTCCTAATATGTCCTGGCCCGCCTGCCCGATGCGGTGACGGAAACTGGGGGTGTTAGTGGCTCTTCACAAGCCCCCAGGCTGGCTAAGTGTCCAGAGGAACAACAAAACCCCCACTAACACACACTATGGCCTTATGCAGCGTATTGTATTCTAGACAAAATAAAAACGCGGAATTGGGGACGACCCCCGGTGTCGCTTGGCAAAAAACACTATGTCACTATGATCGATATCTAATCAGGAAATGACCTATGTAATTATTTAGCTGTGCATTGGTAGTCTGCGGCATGGTCAAATAAATATCACTCAAGGTCAAATAAATATCACTATGTAATTATTTACCTTATTATTTAAACCATATACCTTATTTACCTAGTTATTATTTACCTGCATTTACATAGGTCACTTAGGAAAAGGCCTTTTGCTTCGGGTTGCATAATGCATGAGAAATATTGTTGCATCCGATAGAGCAGGACTAAAATATTTAACTGAAATATTTACAAACTACACAAATATTTAAAATACCGTACTTACAAAATACTATTTACAAATACGCAATATTCATTAATGTACAAAACACGGTACAATGGAACGTTTGATGGCACGGCATCATTTAATGCCAATTAGATAGTGAAGCATGTGCACTAGGTGGTGAACGCTATGGAGGCAGTTGTCAATAATTAATGGAGGTAGTTGTCAATAATTAATGGAGGCAGTCGGTACGCTATGGAGGCAGTTGTCAATGTCTATCTTCCTTATGGCCTCCTGGAGTACTGCGCGTGATTCTGAAAGTAATTCTTCAGGTTAACTCTCGCTGTCTTTTGTCGATAGTTCAGGTTAACTATCGCTGACAATCCGAGCAATTGTCAGTCTCTCCACAGCATATTTCGGGTGGTGTTGGCGGCTCTTGGTCATCATTGTCCTTTTCTTTTCATGATATCCTCCAGCTCGGCGTTAGTCCAATCTATGATCCCGAAGGAGTATGTTAGCACTGGGACTGCATAGGTGTTTATGGCTTTAACTGTGTTCCCTCCGTCGTTCAGCTTTGCTTTCAGCAGGCTTCTGAGTCTCTGATATTATTTTTCGGTCAGGCAGGCCTTAATTTCCTGGTGCTTTAACTGCTGAGCCTGCATCATCCCCAAGTATTTGTAGGCCTCAACCTCTGTCATGGCTTCGATCTCTTTACCAGTCTGCAGCTAGTAGTTTCGGTTGGCTAATTTTCCCTGGTGTAATTCGTGGGTATTGCATTTGTCTAGACCAAATTCCATCCTAATATCATTACTGAATTCTTCGGTGATCTGGAGTAGTTGCTGGAGGTGTTTCTCGGTTCCTGCGTAGAGCTTGATATCATCCATTTACATCAGGTGGGTGAGGGTGTACAGGTTCTTCCTTCCTTATTTGAGGTTATATCCGTACTTGCTACTGTTGAGCATTGTGGATAGCGGGTTAAGTGGTAGACAGAACCACAATGGGTTCAGGGAATCTCCTTGAAAGACTGCTCTCTGATTGGGATTGGCCTGGTTGTGATGTTTTCGACTGGTGGTGTTCCATTTCGCCATCGTTTCTCCTACGAAGTTTGTCACTATCGGATTGACTTTGTAGATGTTCAGCGCCTGTATTAGCCAGCTATGAGGCACGGAGTCGAACGCCTTGCGGTAATCGTTGTAGGCTGTGTACATGTTGCGGCGCTTCTTGTAGGCTTGCTCCATAACCGCGGCATCTATGGTTAATTGCTCCTTGCATCCTTTGTTCAGCCGCTTGCATCCTTTCTGCTGTTCGGCCATTATGTTCTGGCTCTCCAAATGGTCTGATATCTTGCTGGTTATGCAGCTGGTCAGGATCTTGTACATTGTTGGGAGGCAGGTGATTGGCCTATATTTCGCCGGGTTTCTTGTATCTTCGTCTTTAGGCTTCAGATATGTAATTCCTTGAATGAGAAACTTCAGGATTGTCTCTAGGTGTCTTATCATTCGGGTGACAATAATAATATAATAATATAATATAATAGATGATAATAATATTAATAATAATATTATTATTATTATGGATATTTATTGAACAATAAATATCCCAAATAGCGGTGTTCATTGTTCGTTGTTAACTCTTTAAATATCCCTGTTTGGTAATATAATTGGTACCTAGGCTGTGGGCTCATTAGGTCATACATTGCAACCAACCAAAGCACCAAGCAACTCTGAAGGCAGTAATTTTAAGTTATTATTTATCACGAGAATACAGACGTGCTTATCGTTTATTCACGCTTGTCTGAATCGTTTTCATTTGGACGTTTAGAACACTGTCCTTATTGCCAAAGTTAAAACAGTTCTTACAAAAATGCCCGTATTTTTATTTTAATCAAAATCTCTCAGCAACTCTCCAACAGTCGGTATCTGCAAGTTTCCTTCTGATTTCTCAACTACAGCCAACGAGCTGTAGTTGAGGAATCAGATTACTTTTATTCAAAAACTCTCCTCTGATTTGAGAGCTTCATTCAATTACCAGGAACTGTCATACCTTTGTACTCATCCGGCTACTAAATTCTATTCCGCAGTGGAAGGCTCCATCTTGTTGATTTTCATTATTTGCATTATTTTGTCGATAGGGGCTTTGCACCTTGGTATCCTACCACATATAGGATAGTACCCAGGCCAGTTTCATCATGCCTAGAGACGGGCACCAGGCGGCAGCTGCCCAGGTGTTGGCTGCTCCCTGGTGGCGAAATAGCCTAGAGTTTCTTCGCCATCACAGAGAACAAAGGTGGAGATGGGCTATTGCCTTGGAGCCACCATGATACACATACACACACAAGCCCTGGATGATGTGAATGGAAATGTATATATAATTATATATAAATCTATATGGGTTTTGTACATATATGAATGTATGTAAACTGTGTGTATTAATAAATGGGGGAAAAAATGGTATACCACAGATATGTACGAAAATACCACACTAAGTATCTTGAAACAGAATGTATTTCATGATCGAACAGAGAAAGAAATTTTACTTACCGCATCATAGTCAGAGATGACTTCATTAAGAACTCTCAGGCATTCCAGACCTTGGTTATTCACTGATTCTTCAGTATAAAAGTCCGAGAAATTTGGCATAGCAGCGAACAGGACTCCAACAGCATCATAACTTTTGCTGTATAGTTCCTGCAACGCAAAGCGATCTTGGTTAAGTTTTACAAGGAAACTATACCAGAATGCAAAAACGTATTCAATTGACATATCAGTATGGAAGAATTCAAAGTATAAAATTTATTCAATTATAAATAAAAATTGTTCATATAGACAAATCACGTAATTTTTATGCGGAGGCTCAATAACTTGGCCATGATGCAAAGCGGTTTCTGTCATCCTCTCAGGAAAGGCGAGTCTTTTATCAAATTCGGCCGGCCACGAGAATCGACTCCAGGGCCTTTTCCACGCGGTATGAGAACTCAGCAACGCTACTCACGGTCACATGCGAGGGTTCCATTATTTTGATGGTATTGTGTCCTGCCACAGGGCGGATGTAACATAAGTAGATAACTAGGTAACTAGGTAAGTAGATACATAAATTTTTTTAAGTGAAAATAAAAATTAAATCAAGCAAATATTAATGACATTTCTTGTAGTAGCTGAATTCTCCAAAAGACATATTTTTACCACTACGTACCGCAATTGATCATTCGCCGACACCTGTTTTACTATGGCATTGATAAGATCCTAAACTGGAAGTTAGAAATCTATAGAAGTAAATAATTTTCACAAAAGCATTTAGTATTTTTTTTCTAATAATAATACTTTATAAAAATATATTTTTTATTTAGAAAGTAATGTAAAAATGCGTATTTGTGAAAAATTTGTTACATCTAATTATCTCCAAGTCAGAAGGTTTAAAAAGGTGGCAGCTCTGTAGTTAAATACCTGCCCACTGATTGTTGTGCATTGATGATGTATATGGCGCTTTGCTTAGTGTTTTTATGTTTTGTTTGTGCTCCTGCGAATTGGTGATTTTTGTCCAGTTAACGCCGTTTCTAGAATATGAAATATTACTCTTCAGTTTCATGAATATCTGGTGAGTCTATGGTCAAATTATGAAATTTTATTGGATAGTTATTGAAGATCAGCCATTGAAAATTGGCATTCAATTATGAGTTGAATGTGAACATTTCCTTTTTTTTTAGGCCTAACGTGGCTTCTATATACCGTAAGTTAACATTGATATTTATGGAATACTGATTAAAAATTTTAATAAAATGACTACACTGCTGTATCTATAAACCAATAATAAGTTTTAATTTGGCTAATAAGTATGTTTTTAACAAACTTTTACAATAGTTTCGGTTTAAATATTGGAACTATATTATATTAATAAAACTGCTTGAAAATTTGAGAAAATAATTACTGTGAACTTTTCTAAGGTAAAGTTTGTATGGCTGAAATTTCGAACCAAGGTTTATATTATTTACGAAGGTTTTTGATAGTTTCGCTTTTCCATTTTGTCAGCCATTCTCTTGCTGATCCTAATTGCTTTGTGGCTTTTCGCTGATTAAATTTGCTACTAAAACTATTATAAATTTTGCTACTTACGGCTTGGGCTTTTAAACTGTGTTAAGACCAGAGTAAAATATAACTCGAGAGTTATATTCATTGCTTCGCCCATGCGGCAGTGTGTGACCAAGGAAAATGGAATACAGTATACGGAGATGCCGCCTTCACAGTATCGAGAGTTGAAGCCGACCCACGAGGTTATCTCTTGGAATACTTTGCATAAAATATTAGACTTGGTATAGGAGATGTGCTGAAATGAGGCATATTTTTCGAAAAAAATACTGCCTTGATGACTTCATTTATTCTCTCAGTTAAGAAGATTTTCTTGAAAAATTCGGTAAAAAAGGATCTAGGCCACTCAAAAACATTAGATTTCACAGGGAATATGCTTAAAAAACATATTTTCAGAAAATATGTTTTTTAAGCATATTCCCATGAGGATTTTATTTTATTAAGAGAATTTTGGAAGTATAGTCCCCTGTTTGTTGAATTGAAAAAACAGAACTAGTAGCTCTAATTTTAAATGTATTCTCTTTTTACTATACATTTATAATTTGATTAAAAACAAAACAAAACAGGTCAATTAGAACACATAATATAGCACAAAGGAATACAGGTAAACAATGTTTTGACTAAGTAGTACCAGAGAGCCTTGCGCCACTCGGCTTCAACTTTGAAGCAACATTTCTACTCCATAGGTTCCATCCTCCTCCTTGTGAGGACATCGGGTTAGCTTCATGCGTCAACTCCTTTTTTTTTTTGGAGTGTTTATTTCGGTTAATGGTCGAAACTAATATAAACTATTAGTCGTATCTGATACCTAGTATTAAAATTATTTTAAATGTTTGATTATTCTTTCAGTCAGAAAGAGAGAGTCATTATTAGCGCTCTCATGATTTCCAAAATTTGTGTATAAAATAATGGCCAAGGCGGAAAAGGGGGAAAAATGGTGCTCACCTCATCTGTCATTCTTCGTCCCAGAAAATGCTTTGCTACATGGAGAGGTAATATGTTGTAAACAAGCGCTTCGTTTTTCAAACGCATATCAGCCACCATTTCTTTTTGCTGTTCCACTTCTTTTTGCCAGAGAAATAAGCGACGAGACGTCTTTTCAAACTGTAAAAGAAATAGCATTCTGAAGTCAGTAATGGCTAAGGAATGGCTAATAAAGTCAGTAATGGCTAAAAGCACACGCACCACTTTTTGGCCCATCAAGCAGTTCCATGCGGCATGATTTGTGAGGAAATCTTTTGTATTTTATTTCTTTATAATCTAATTTATGAATTATTTTATTTATTTGAAATCAGTTTTCCAAACTATCACTGAAATTGCATTTTTTAAGGTTTGTTATTATTTTGTTTTTTATTTGGTTTTTAGGAGCATTAGCAACTAAGGCTATATTGCTTCGGGGATATGCGGTGGTCATTCCCTGACCTTTCCGCATTCTCCGTATTTGATGTTACACGGGCTCGAACCCCGAGTCTAATCAGCAGTGCATAACGTATGCTATGCACTGCTGCTCCTGCCCACCTGGCTACGGAGGCGCCATTTTTGAAGGATTTGATATCATAAATAAAAAAAAAAAGTCCAGTTTTTTTTTTGTATAAAAACACTTGATAATAACTAATTCTAAGTATCAGATTAAAACACTGCACTCCACTTATGAGTAAAATAATCGAGTTAATTGAAATAAATGAAATTGGACTTCAAAAATAATAATAAAAAAATAAATAAAAGATCGCAGAGCCATAGCATTTATAGAATAAGTCAATTCATATTCGGACGCTATCAATCTATGTTTATTGACTAATTCAGTAGCCGATGTTAAAAAAAATAATAAATTTAAACTTAAACAATAAATAACAAAGCTGAAAAACGTTTTAATAAATAGAGCTTGTATATAGTACAATGCTTACAGAGTCAGGAGTTTTTTAAACACACGTTGCAATTATTTTGATGAATAAAGCGCTCTATAGAATATTTTTGTAATAATTTAAATTTTTTTAACTACAATTACATACCTTAGAAAATTTCAGTTAGCAAAATTCCTTTCATGCAGTGTACACAATTATATCTTAAGTTAGTTTTGATTAACAGTGTATATGAACTTACCTGACGATTGAGGATCAGCAGACTAATTGCAATAGCGATTACAACAACTGACAGCAAGTATTCATGTTTAATGTTGTTTCCCCTGAAATATTAATACATATATATTCATTTATAAGAAAGGTGCAATCTGAAACATTAAAAGTAAGAGAAATAGAAAAGAACTGGAATACAGATCTACAATTCACCAACCTACCAACGCTTGTTGGACAAACACCCGGCCTCATCCTCTGATTGGAGGAAACTGTGTGTGTGGCTACTAAATGCATATATTTTGTCGAATAACGGTGAACACCAGTTACCTCAGAATTCGTTTCATGGGGATAACCTACGCTGAATGCGCGACATGACGTAACAGACTTAGAGAGGGAAATAGTAATTGGTTGCCACGTGAGGAAAATGTCTATGCATGCTATTTGTACTCAGGAATTATATACACATTCCCAACTGGACTGTTAGAAAAATGCTGAAGAAAGGGAAGTTGAGAGCCCACGAATTGAGTCTCTGGACTCCTATTAATACCTGATCTCAACAATACCACCATTAAACAACCAGACACACGTAAAATACTGACTCACTGGAGCCCACAGAATCTGGTTGCATATATCTGGCGATCAGACCTTAGCTGGCATTCGCTGTAATGGAAATGAATAATAGCAGCACTGCCAATGTCTTATGTGTTCATATTTAATTCGGTCGTCCCCTTTGATTGGTCGCACGCATGTGTGCCGCACACATTACACTTATGGACGGTGCGCTTCTGGACAGTTTTGCAGCAATTTTATAGAATAGGCCCTTATACCTTCCAACACGATGTTTTATGCCACAAAGCAAGGATTGTAAAAGCATGGTTTGAAAAAAATAATCCTGGAACATTGCACCGGCCAGCACAGATGCAGAACTCAACTCATTTAAACATCTCGTCGTGGAACCTACGAATGTTTTAAAAGAGTGGAGCACGATACCACCAGCTTTTTACCAGAAATCGATAACAAGTTTTCCATGACACGTTGAGGCAGTCATTATGGCCAAAAGTGGGCCAACCAACCCACCATTTTTTTTTTTTTTTTTAGAATAAATACATGTTTTCTTTATAACTACAAGTGTTCTGCAAGGGGGATCTAAGAAATGGGCAAACCAATATAGGGGCTCCATGTTCCGTACGGAATACCAAGCCAGTAATTTCTATTAGGGTAAGAGTGTAATGGTGGATGAAATTGTCAGCACATCAAAGGCTGCAGTTTACATTTCAAAGATGCTTTTTATATTCAGATAACAATAAAAAGGTTAACATTCATTATATAGCATGTTTGTTAAATTATTAACAATGAACAAGAGGTGAACTTATTGCTATATTTATTTATATAATAACCACAAACAACACATTAAAAAATATATATCTAGCGGCTAAAGAAATTCAATTTATTCGAAGTACTCTTTGAACCTTTGTTCTTGCTAACTGCCCAAAATTTTCGACAAAACTAAAGTTTCAAATTATTTTTTTTTAATAAATAAACTTGCTAAAACCGGTTACTTAACGAACTCGTCTGACCCAGGTGGTGTCGGAATATAAACAGAAAAATGGCATTATCGTTCAAATAATTTCCCAGTAATGATGCAGATCTGCGACCGTTATAGAAAAAAATAAGATATAAAATCAAAATTCTCAATTTGTAAATGAAATTAAGTGACTGGAGAAAGCCACTTCATTAAACAAATCGTGCATTGTAACTCCTAATTCATCAGAGTTTTGTTCTTGAACAGCCCCGTTGGTATCTCAAGGTATGAAATCATTTCCATGTTGACATGCACTATTGATGTAGAGATAGTGAACGGGTTGCCCACGATCCTCTTGAGCCATATCAGGGCCCAGTCTTGAAGGAAGTTTTAATATATGAAGTAGAAGTTTGCATTGGTATACTGTCGAAAGAAAAGGATATCTATTTAAGATCTGTTGTACTGATGTAGAGTTTTAGGCACTTCGCCGACTTTGATCATACTGTTTCTTTGTGTATTATGTCGATACAAATGTGTTCACTGGCCGATTTGCATGTTTTTGCGGGCTGAAAACTAAATAACTCACAGAAGACAACATTACCCCCTCCTTTTCTTACTCCTGAATACATCATGAATAGTCAAACTAATAGAAAAAACTTATCTGCGAAAAGATCTAAACCTCTCAATCACTTCCTCGTTCATTTCACAAATATACATGGTCTCAATTCCATTCTCAATGATGTTTTCTAGTTTGAGAAACCTTGCCCTGCACAAACAGCATCAACTTCTCGAATATCCATAACTAATTCCTAAATGCTGATCCCCAGGTAATTCTGCAGTGGGGCAAAGATAACTTAGTTGATTTCAGTTCTTCTAAAACTCAGTCCTGTTTATATCTCGCGAAAAGGATACTTCTGCGCCTTTTTTTATCTTCGATGACACTCAGATTTTTAGACAAGATCATATATCCCTATTAGGATTATCCTGACTTCTAATCTCTCTTGACATAAACATATCACAAATATTATCTCCTCTGCATCTAAAACACGGGTTTTCTCTTTCGCATTACTTTTCTCTTCCAAACAGCTGTTCACTCTGTACAAATCCGGCTTTCTATTGAATATTGTGCCCACATCTGGAGCAGTGCCCCAAAACCTCCCTCAGGCTTCTAGATTCCATTCAAAAGAGGGCAGTTAGGTTAATTAATGACCCATCTCTAACAAAGTCTCTCTATTCTGTCTCTTAGAAGTTCTGTTTCTGCTGTATGCCTTTTCTATAGCCAGTGTTTTTCTGAAATGGCTATAATTCCCGCACTCTTTTCCAAACCAGTCCAAATACTTTCTGCAACCAATCAGCATTCTTTTACTGTCCAACTTGAAACTCGCAGAACCAACTTTTCTTCTTTCGCATTTATTCCTTAAATTTCCGGTTTCTGAAACAACCTGCCTTCATATGTATTTCCTGAAAATTACAATCTACAGAAATTGAAGTCTAAGTGCAACAAGTGTCTTCTTTCATCTTCTCGACCTTCAGCTCATGCACAGTATGAGTACTATAGGTAATAAAAAAAAAATAAAAATAAAAAAGCAGCCCTACTCACTCCGCTTCAGATCGGCTAACTACAGTCCTGATTGAAGAAGCTTATAGAAATTCCTCTAGTCTACAACTGGACTCGAAATCAGACTTCTCCAAAAAAAAAAAAAAAAAAAAGGGGCATGTGTTCAAACCACGGTATTATCACCGATGACTTGTGTATCAAGAAGGTTTGTTGTGAAAGATCTTTGCTGTAGTGATGTGTAGAGGGTCGATGGTCTGCTACCGGAAAAGTGGTAAACTATTCCAAGAAGTGTAAGCTTTTCAGATTTTTAATAGAGAGCATCTAGTCAGTACAGAACCATAACATTTAGATAGATTTATTTCCATATATTGACGCTTTCTTATTGACGGATTTTTAAACTATCCGAGAGAAAATATCATACCCCTCTGCAAGGGAACGTTAACTGAAATCCACTTGAAAGGTCACGATAAATTTCCGCATTACTAACGAAGTGGAACTGGATTTTTCCAAGATGCGGAGTATAACTTAAAAATAAATGAATAAATAATTTTCGCTAAACTAATAAAGCGTGATGAACGTAACTGCAAGATACCTCTTGCCACTACTTACGTGTTTCCGTACGTCCGAAGGTCATACAAACGGAAAGAAGAGCTCAGTGGCAGATTAATAAGGAGACACTGGATTATTACGATTAAAGCCATAAAAAGGAGTTTGATAAGATGACTAACGTGCGTCAGAACAGTGATTGCCAACATTCCCAAAAGAGAGAAATACACCAGGTATTGAGGAAATATCCACGGACACGCCGATGCGTATGTCTCTAATGACGTCCTGTTTTTATGGATAGCAACACAGGACACATCCTTTTCCGATGAATGAAAGACCTATAAAAAAAAAACAAACAAACAACATTTTAGTATTTAAGTAATATGTGGAGATAGTCAGTATGCAAATACAACATGTAAGATATGTTGTATTTGTATGTATTTAATCAGTACTATCAGATGTTAAGTATTTCATTAACTATGAACGATCAATTAAAATAAAGATAATAACAAAGATCTGTAATAACAAAGATAATAACAAAGTCACACTCACGGTTGAAATAACATGAACAGAGATCCACAGAGACATCATTATTATTACCACAATCAAACGTAACCACTCCTTCTTCTGTAAGGTATCTGATATCATAGTGACGGGCTTTGGTAGATCTGACTGAAAAAGATTTTGAAAAAAGAATGTGGAAATGGCCAACACAACAAGAAATAAAAAATATGATAAAATCTTTACCCATCCGTCCAACTCATATATTTGAGTAAGAGTTTCACATTGTAATTTATTTATAAGAATGCTGTATACGTTCCCGCTTCAGACTTTTTCAAAGCTGAATTTGAATGTATTATGTGTTTACTGTTTAATAGTTAAATTAATGTAATATGGTAAGTGTAAGAAATATTACACCAAAATGTAATAATTTTGGTGTTATACTTCTTATTTATATATGATTGTAGTTAGAGATTGAGTAGATAGCCTTATGACAGGTTTCAGCTTGGTTAAATTGCGATTCCATCCAGTTTTCTGTACAGAAACATTGCATATTAAGGGAACTGTTCTTGATATATTGACGATCGTGGCACGATGCCAAGATTAATAAACAGAGAATTAGTATTAGTAAGGCACAATGACGCGACGAACGAATTTTTCTATATCTGTCAAGGGAAAAAAAAAATCCAATTGTGCTTTAACTTAGACTCATTGCTTCTGCCACGCTGGGAGGCGACTTAGTTCGTTGTCTAACAACCTACTGCTCATTTTTTTTTACTATAATGCTCATTTACAATCTGTTCAACATAACGAACATTAAGTAAATCTTATGTATGACAAATGTCAGTAGGATTGTCTTGAATGAAGGAGACATCCAGCGACGACACTTCTGTTGAGTTTACTTAACCACTGACGACTGCATTCACACCGAATAGATTAGCTTAATTAAAACATTAAGCACTACACTAAGTCAAGCGGATGTTGGCGTTTTAGTCTTCTTGGAACTTCGCTGTTATCCAAAGGGTTCATCGCCAGGTAATTTGGATGCACTTCTAGTCGTTGCTGGCTCGTATTTCTCACTGTAATTGCGTATTTCTTCTTTTACCATTGGCATGTTCAGGTCTCTATGTATCATTTTATTGGTGACATACCAGGGCGAGTTGGTAATGATATTCAGCATCTTTGATTGAAAGCGTTGTAGTATTTCTATATTTGAGGTGCTGCGGTACCCCAGAGCTGGATGCCATACGTCCACACTGGTTTCAGTATGCCTGTGTATATAAGTAGCTTGTTTTCCAATGTTTAACTTGGAATCTCTTCCACTTAGCCAATACAATTTGCTAGCCTTTAGCCCAAGTTGTTTCCTCGTTGTCCAAATGTGCTTTCTCCAATTTAAGCGTCTGTCTAGGTGGATGCCAAGGTACTTAGCTTCGTCTACTTGCGGTATGGCATGGCCATTTAATTTCACTGGTGGGCATGTTTCCTGTCTCACTGTAAATGTAACATAAATAGATTTCATCTCGTCGGTTTTCATGCGCCATGTTTTTTTTTTCCAAGCTTGTGTCTGGTTAAGCTGTTCTTGTAACCTTTGTGTTGCAATTATTGGATTTTCATCGGTTACAAGTGCTGCTGTGTCATCAGCAAATGTTGCTACTAGGATGTTATCCTTAACTGGGAGGTCAGTGGTGTACAGGGTATACAATACTGGCCCCAATACTCTCTGTGGCACTCCAGAGAGTATTGGGTATAACTGGGTTTGTTCTTCTTTCAGTTTCACTTGGTAATATCTTTCCGTGACGTATGATTTAATAATTATATATAATTGGTGAGGTACTGCCTGCTTCAATTTGTATAGTAATCCTGCATGCCAAGCTTTGTCGAATGCTTGGCTGATGTCTAAGAACAGAGCCGAGCAATATTTTTTTTTTGTTTACAGACAATTGCTGATAAAATTGACAACTCTATGCACTTGTTCAATAGTGCCATGTTGCTGTCTGAATCCGAATTGATGTGGCGGAATTAAGTTTTCTTCTTATAGGATCGGTTTCAGCCGTTTTAATATTAGTTTTTCTATTATTTTTGATAGTATTGGTAGTAGACTGATGGACTGGTATGATGTTACTTCGTTGGAGAGTTTCCCAGGCTTTAGTATCATTATTATTTGGGCAACTTTCCATGCTGCTTTCCATAATAGCCCACGCGTATTATGGCCTTGTATATGTGCGTTAGACGCATTAGTCCTTTTGGAGGTAATTTCTTGAGTATTTTACCAGTAATCAAATCATACCCCGGAGCTTTTTTTGAATTCAGTTCTCTTTGTATGATACTCCTAACTTTAGCTGGCGAGAAGGCTTTTACAGGTGGAGACAGTGAATAAGAAGCTTAAAGATAACGATGGATTTTTTCTTCCTCTTCTGCTGTAGATTCAGAAGGATATGGTTGGAAAACTTTTGCCAGTTGTTCAGAAAAAGTGTTGGCTTTTTCTGAGTACTTTTTGCTCAGTCACCTGCTGCTCATAGGCCCCAATCCACAAGCTGTACTCGGACCGCGCCATAATAAGGGACAAGACAGTCCTGCACAACAGACCGGACATAATCCTTGTCGACAAGAAGGAAACGTCTACCTATCTGATTGACATATCTGTGCCCAACACTGGCAACCTCCAGAAAACCCACGAGGTAAAGATCAGGAAGTACACGGACCTAAGAGAGGAGATCAAAGAGATGTGGCATATGCAACAACTAACGACTGTCCCGATCATTGTGTCAACTACCAGTATGGTGCCAAAGACCCTACATAACAGCCTTAGCAGCAATAGGTCTCCCAGAGAACACCTACAAGGAATTCCAGAAAGTCACAATCCTGAACACCTGTAGGATAGTCAGGGAGTTCCTCGACCAGACATAACAACCACCCTGTGCACGTGGTACCAGTACTCGTCACGGTGTGGAACTCCCCATCATATATGCATAATGTAATATGCATGTATCCCTCACAGGTGTTCAGCTATATAACCAGGCATATGTTAATGAAGTTCTGAATCTCTTAACCCTTATTAAGATGAGCTAAGATGATTCATTAATATTATATTGTCTGTGTATAACAAATAGTATTACAGTAAATGGCCCGACGTAGACAAGTGGTAATACACGAGAGTCAAAAGCAATACGCTTTTGCATAGATTATAGTTCAAGCTCGCCTGACTGTTAATGAAATACGATTAACAATTCTATACATGTTGAAATTATTAGTTTTGAACTCCTGTGGCCTCGTTTTCGTGCCGGAGTATAAACAGAGCTTTTTTTTTTTAATGGTGTAGCAAGAAAGTTGAAAGGCGTATGTCCGGTACTGTTCGCTTACCTTTAATGCAGAATTTCTTAAAACATTTTTGTATAGTCGCCTTCCTTTTAGTTTTTTACAGCCTCACTGACTGCAGTTTAAAATTTACAAATTAAGTACATGTTTGGGAAATTCAGTTCTGAAATGACCTTGTTTAATTTAAGTCACATTCTGCCCACTACATTTATAATAGCTTGAAAAAGAAGAAGCAAAAAAAAAAAAAAAAAAAAGTCTTGAAGCAAAAGAAAACGTTAGTATATGAGAGGCTTCTCACAGGGCCGGGTTAACGCTACGGCTAAACCGGCCATGGAGAGGGGGGGGGCTCACTTTCAGGGTAAATATTTTCTAAAGTAGAGATAAAATTTTCTAATAATAATAGTTTTTACGGATGAGGGAAAAATATGTATCAATGTGTGGATGAATAAAACTCTCTAAAAACAAGTTTTTTTAATAACCTATATAGTGTTTGTATTTAAATATACACTGTGCTGCCACTTTATTAGGTACACCTCTGCTGTGCACACAAATGGCTTGTTCCACAACGTTGCAAGTCATATGACCACAGATGTGGATATAAATGCAGCAGAACAACCTTTCTAGTATCGTTAAACGTACAAACCGTAGCAAGAATGAGGAAAAGGAATGATCTAACGGATTTCGAACGTGGCATGGTAGTAGGTGCAAGACGTACTGGACAAAGCATCTCTGAAACGGCAGTTCTCCTGAACTTTTCAAACATCACAGTTTCAAGGGTGAATCGAGAATGGTGCAACGAACAGAAAACATCCTCTCAACAGCACTCCTGTGGAAGAAAATCGCTTGTTGATGAGAGAGGTCAGAGGACGATGGCTAGAATTGTGCAAGCAAACAGACGGGACACAATGTCGCACATCACGTCAGAATACAACCTTGATGCGCAGATCAAAATATCGCAACGGACCACTAGTCGCACTTTGTCGCGAATGGGCAATAACAGCCGACGGCCAAATCGCGTACCTTTGTTATCAATGAAGAACAAGAGAGAACGCCTCCTGTGGTCACAGCAATACCAACACTCGACTATCGAGGATTGGAAAACAGTTGCTTGGTCTGACGAGTCGAAGTTCCTGGTGCATCATGTTGATGGAAGGCTCAAAATTTGGAGAACACAACATGAATCCATGGACCCGTCATGTCTGACGACTACTGTGCAAAGTGGGTGGTGGGGGCAGTGTTATGGTGTGGGGAATGTTTTCTTGGCACACGTTGGGTCCATTGATACCCATAGATTCATGTCTGAATGCAACATCGTACTTAAACATCGTTGCTGACCAAGTCCATCCGTTCATGTTGATAGTTTATCCTCAATCAGATGGTTACTTCCAGCAGGATAATGCGCCGGTGCACAAAGTCCAAATCGCTATGGAATGGTTCAAGGAACATGACAATGACTTTTCTTTGCTGCAGTGGCCCTCTCAGTTCATGGATCTCAATCCTATTGAACATCTTTGGGATGAGCTGGAAAGGGCTGTTAGCTGCAGGCTTATACCTCCGTCGAATCTCAAGGAACTGCGCGACACACTCATGTCTGCATGGTACTCCATTCCTGCACAACATTTTCAGCGTCTTGTTCAATCCGTGCCTAGACAAATTCAGGCTGTTTTGAAGGCTAAAGGAGGCTCAACACGCTACTAGGTAGGTATACCTAATTAAAGTGGCAGCACAGTGTATATATATATATATATATATATATATATATGTCTGAGGCTCCTTTAATATATATTAAAGGGACCTCAGATTTAAACTTGACCGGGGCCTATTTCATCCTTAATCCGCCCCATGCGCGGCTACTTCTTGCCTCCTCCTCCAAGGAAGCAACTCACCTTGGTTGAGGTTCCCTGCCTAAAGCACACCGTTATGTATGGTGGGGGGGGGGGGGAGGTGGAATCCTATGAGGGACATCCACAGAAGCTCCAATTATTTTACCAATTTTTATTTTCTCTACTAAATCTATATCTGTATAGACTCAAAAGATTATATTTTCCGAATTCGATCGTAATTTGCAACTTTATGCGTTGATGAAATAGGTAGTTTTTTGTGTTGTTTTTTTAATCATACGCCTTAGCATCAAATTAAACTCTCGTAACCACCGGAAATTTTCACGAATTATGCCAGCTGTGTAATCGCTTGGTACTGGTGAGCACTTCGTTTTTGCGTAATCAATAATTTTCCAATTAGTCAGTCACTGATTCAACTCACCTGTATATTAGTGTTTTTAAAGTGTGATAGGTAAGATAACACCTTGTGTGGTTCTGGGAGTAACTTCAATGAATGATATCACAAATTATTGCAATTAAAGACTCCTTATTTAATTTTATGTTACCATAGTTATGTTATTATTATTTTTTAAATTTAAATTTGAATCAGCTGGAGATGGGCTCTCAATTACTATAAAATATTAAAGTAAACTAACAAGTATACAAATCCTTATTAGATTAACTGTTTCTAGTACATATTAACTTACTATTGGGAGAAGGGATGCAGCACTGCATAGGAAGAGGGATGTCAGCACTAGAAATCCCACTGCAAGTGCCAAATAAGGAACAAAGCCCCTGGATAAAAACAGAGGGGAATAAATTAAAGATTTGGTAATTAAGTAAATAATTTCCTTTAAAACTGCAAAACAGTAAATGAAATCTAAAGACCATTTGCTCTAAAGGTGTATTGATTGTGTGTATTGTATATGTGTGCTAAACAAGTTTTGCATTCCAAGACATGTAACAATTTCAAGCAGATTGATCTTCTTAATTTAGAGATTAAATATGGTAAATTAACCTTCTTAATTTACATATACTAAAACAGTTCTTGAAACAGTAATAATACAGTAGCAGCAATAGAAATTGCATTGTGTACTTAAACTTTATTATTTCTTTAGCACATGGAGTTATGCCACCTGAGGGCATCATTTCATAATCCTGTAATATTAGGATGTTGTTGCATCATTCTGAATGCTTTCCATTTACAGACTGTGTAATAGATGTACAAAGGCATTAACTTACTAACACATGCCTTCACTTTCTATTCAGCAGCAGAAATAGAGCATACAAGCATTATTGAGATAAATCTGTAGTTTGACATATCTGTAAAACAACCCTTATTTACTAGTTTAAAATTTAATATTAATTCAATATTAATAACAGCAAGAGTTATTTTTTAATTAATTATTATAAAATAATTACTAGCCTTAGGCCTACTGTAACATTCACTTTTGAGCCTTTTAAGTTCCATTTATAAATGCATAATAACAATTGAAATTGAAAAACTCAAAGTGGTTCTTATTGCTATAAGATTAATGATTCTCATAGAAGTTAATTCTTCTAGAGTTCAGTTTTTAAGTTGATTAAGTTAAATTTTCAATCAGTTTTATTTTTGGTATTAAAAACTAATTCTTAAACTATAATGCAATTCAGAATGAGTAAGGTCAGTTTTTTAAAAACTTTACAACTCAAGAGTTTTTAAATTCCTTTCATTTCTATATTATTTTAACCGTTTAATCACATGTTGAGGTGAGGCACTTAATGAGAAGGCTCTTGCTGTTTTTAATATTGAATGAGCAAGGCTCAGTGACTAGCAACCTTTGGGATATAACTTGAATCATTACTTTAAATGCTATAAAACAATTAAGTGTTTTCCACTGCTGAGCATTTTGATATTATCTGTAGTAGCAGTCATATCTCTGTTGTCCTAGATGACAGTACAAGTGTTTCACTTGTTTGGAGAGGTCTGGTTTGAACCACTCACTTGGAGACTGGAGGGGGTTCTTTAAGACCTTTTCTTTCAGGGCTGTAGTTAGCTGATTCAGGAAGAGGAAATAGGATTCCTCTATAATTATTCTGGGTTTTTCAGCTCGCACAACATCATGGCCCTTGAATACACGTAGCAGCATGGTGCATGTATATGTTTGTTTGTTGTGAAATCAAAAAGAATAAAGATCTGTTCAGTTCTTTATTCTTTTCATTTTCACTTATAGACATTATCAACTGCTCTAGAGTTTTTTTTGTCCAAAATGGCTGGTTATGTTTGAAAAATCAGTAATAGTTCGATTTAAAACCTTGTATGATTTCCTTGTATTTGGATAATTGTACTTGATGGTAATGTCATAAACAAGGCTTGTACTAAACCTGGTGCAAGTGTTACTACTTATCTTCCGAACAGAGTTCATAAAGTTAGCAAACTTATATGCCTGCAAAAAGTTTCTAGTAATCGTGCTTGTTAGGTGTGTAATAATCATGCTCAATACTTTTATTATGTGTGTGCTATTTCTGTCCACTTATATTTTTATTGTGAAATGTTTTTATTATACCAGTTTTTGTTTATTAATTAAATTATTTAGTTTATTTCACAAACTGTCATATATTTCTATAATAATAGTACTTAGACAAGTATTTTGTTCTTGGGCATTTATCTCTGTCACTTCACAACTTTTTGATGACTTCTGTTATTCATAGTTTATCTATCTTTCTGTTTTCGCATATTCTTTCATGCCCAGACTTATTGTCCTTAATAGTCTCTATGCTTCTTACTCTAAAGTTGCAAAAATTTTGCATAATTTTATTTGCAAAGACAAATTTAAAATTTGAATGTTCTTTATTAATAAATATCCTACTTGATTGCACTAGTCATCTGTTTCATTTACTGATGTTAGTATAGCAAAGTTAGACTCAAAAGAAAAGACAATGTGCCTTGCAGTCTGAAAATGTATTATTTACAATATAGAATAAGTTTTTTAATAACTTTTATATTTGATATAATGTGTTTTTATTAGCAGATCTTGCAATTTGCAGCTTGTTGAGATCTTGTAACTCCACACAAAGTATGCTCCATAGCTCAAGCTGTTTATGACTATAATTTACTATTAAAGACCCTTTGGCATAGTGTAGAAGCTTCACATTTATATCTCCAGCTAGGAGTTATATATAAAAATTTATTTGGAAATCCTCTTTACTTATTACTGTATTAAAGTTCAAGTAAGAAAATTTAATAGTTACAGATGTTTATTTGTTCACACAATATGTAATAAAATAATTCAAAGCATCTGTATCTGTTAAATAAATACTAATACCTTTTCAGTGGGTAGTATGTACCTGTAGTTAGTTCACTTTTAAATAAGGTTTGTGAAAAATAATTATTCTTCCTTTTCTTAATTTATAAAAAGGTTTAAAACTGTAATATAACTATTGATTTCATCATCATCAATGTTGATGTCAGTTAAGATTATCAGTATTAAATGTTTCATTGCAACAGTATGCTCAATAGCAGGAAATAAATAATACTAATAATTACAACTCTTTATACAAATACATTTATATTATCAACATCTGTTTGTGTTAAAACTTTAATAATTGGCAATGTGCCATCTTTTTGAACTGATTTCACCCAAATTTAATCCAGACATACAGTTATGAAGTTTGGCAGTCTGTTTAGGTATCCACAACATGATTATAAAATATAAATAAAATAAATTTTCTGTTTATACTCCAGGATGACCAAACAGTTAGAGGAGTTCACAATATAGACAGAATACAAGAAACAGCACCGTATGTAGCAGTCATTGGCTTGAACCCAGGTCACTCAAGGCACGTGTAATTATGCACCAGTGCGGCTGACCACTCGGCTACGGCGATGCTCATTAATATGTCTTTATTTGTCATTTTCATTTATTTTTCCATCAAGATCTATTCCTTTATTTGCTAGTTTATGGAATTTCAGAATTAAAACAGATCTTAGTGTGGTTCTTCTTATTCTTCATTGCATAATAATATATTACCTCTTCTTTGGAAAATGGTACCTTCTGCAACATTCCTATCTTTTAGACAGTGTTTCTATAGTATACTTTCCAAACTGCCTTTTTATAATGCCAAAGTAGAATGCTGTGCCTTCATAGATACTACAAGAGTTAGCTGAAACTGGCAGCCATCAGATTCATTAGTCAGTGTAAGATGCTCCTCTCTCCTTATATACAAAAAATTTGTATGTGGAGATGAACTCATTCATTAGAAATGTTGCTGGGAACCCTCACCAGTTAAGATACTGAACTGGATATTTACTTATTATATTTCTATAATTATTTTTATTTTTTAATTAACCTCTATTCTGTGGGGTTTATTCTATATCAACATTTTTGTTGTCCCACAAACTTTTGCAAAATGATATTCTCATTTTCTCTCAAGTATTACAGGTGATACAGAATAATATGATAATTTGTTTTTTTCTTTCTTTCTTAGCCATAATTATGAGATCATCCTTTGATTCAGGAGAGGTCCCTGCAAACTGGAGATGTGCAAATGTATCCCAAATTCACAAAGGGGGGATCAAAGAGTGACACGGTTAATTACAGACCTGTTAGTTTAACAGGTCTGTAATTCTCCCAAGTTCCTAGGAAAATAATGGAGTCACTAATAAAATAAATAATGCAGATAAGACTGCAATTATTCTTCAAACACAGCATGGGTTTGTTAAGGGGAAATCTTGTTTTACCAATTTGATTGGTTACTATGATGTGGTCACAAAGGAACCAGATGCAAAAAAAAAATAATAATTTTGATATCATATACTTGGATTTCAGGAAAGCTTTTGATACTGTTAAACATTAAAGACTGCCATACAAATTGGAGCAGTGTGGTATTAAGGGCAAGTTGCTGCTATGGATAAAGGGATGGTTGATTGGGAGAAGCTAGAGAGTGATAATCAGTGGACATTGCTCTTCGTGGACTAATGTTATTAGTGGAGTCCCTCCAGGTTGGTGTTGGGCCTATTTTTTTTTTTTCTGTATTTATCAATGATATTGATGAAGGCATATCAGGCTTAATGTCCAAGTTTGCAGATGATACAAAGGTTGGCAGGATGGTTAATAACAATAATGAAAGTATGCTACTGCAACAGGATCTAGAAAATATAGGCCAGTGGGCTGAAAAATGGCAATTGAAGTTTCATAAATGGAAGGTACTGCATATGGTAGCAGAAACGCCAGAGTAACGTAACAAATGTGTGGTACTACACTCAGGGTAGTGGAAAATAAACAAGACCTGGGAATAATTGTTCAGTCAGATATAAAGTTCTCTGAGCAATGCAGACAGACAAGCTGCCAAGACAGCTTATGAGGTTTGTCAATGATACACAGGAATTTTGCTAGCAGGGATATGGAGGTGATTATCCCATTGTATAAGGCAATGGTCAGACCACATCTTGAGTATAGCATAGAAGTCTGGAGGCCTTGTTTTAGGAAAATGTGGAGCTGCTGGAATGAGTACAGAGAAAGGCAATGAAATTGGTGAGCAGAACAAAGGGGTGCTCTTACCAAAAAAGGCTTGAATTCTGCAAATTGCAGCATCTGGAGATTAGGCACCTGTGAGGTGATCTGATTGGGGTGTTTTTAAGGCTTTGAATGGATTGAGCAAGCTCATTGCTAATGGGATTCTTCTTCTTGCTCTGACCCCACACACACACACACACACACAAGGGGACACAAATTCAGATTGAGGAAAATTAGTTGCAAAATAGATGTGCAGAAATTTGCCTTTAGCCAGAAGGTGGTTAATTGTTGTGGAAGTTGATAGTTTAAATTAAATTCAAGGAAGAACTAGACAAACTATTGGAGGGAATGAATAGGTAAAATGGGAGGTGTTGTGGATTTTTTTTTTTTTTGTGGCAGATGCTGTATAAGCTTGCTTTGGTGCATCATTGCCCACTGCTAATGCTAATAATTTACTGACAGATGTTACCTCCTATTCCATATTTCTCTTTAATCCTGCAATATATAATGCCTTTGACCCTTAACTAGTATAGCTAGTCTCATACCTCAAGATGCCAGTTTTAATTATGTTCATGTAAATATCGGTAAATTTGTAGAATATATTTGATGCTATTTTAATAAACATTTTACCTGTTGGCAAGTTTTTTTGTTTTTGTTTTTTTGTAATTAACTTTTAAATTCTGCTTGTGGTCTGTGAGAGGCCACAGGCTGAATTTAAAAATTAATTAATTTGCACTATACTGTTTACATACTATTTTTGGATATATTATAATTAATGCATAATTAATGTTTTAATTTTTAATTTTGTTCTTATGGCAAGCTTAAACAGCACTAGCACCAGAAAAGCCAACACTTCCCATTTCAACCAAACTTTTGCTGAAGGAAAATTTGTGCACATCTGACCATCCTTGAGGAAGGATGGTTGCAGGACAAATGTGCACTTCTCTGAGCAAGAGGAAGGATTTCATCAGCATTAGAGCTTATTCAATCCATTGAGGACCTCACCTCAATCAGATATGCTGCGGGGTGCCTGGTCTCTTGATGTGCACAACTGGACCCTTTCTTGGTAAGGGCACCACTTTGTTACCCTAACTAATCTTGTTGCCCTTCTCTGTACTCATCCAAACAGCTCCACATCCTTCCTAAAATGAGGCCTCCAGACCTGTATGCAGTACTCAAGATGTAGTCTGACCATTGCCTTATATAATAAGATAATCATCTCCTTATTCCTGCTAGCAAAATTCCTGTGTATATCATTGACTGTAAACCCCATAAGCTGTCTTGGCAGCCTGTCTGCATTGCTCAGAGAACTTCATATCTGATTATACAATTACCCGAGGTCTTTTTTCAGTGGAAGACTGCTGTACAAATTGGAGAGGTATGGCATTAAGGGTAAGTTGTTACAATGGATAAAGGGTTGGTTGAGTGAGAGATCACAGAGAGTGGTAATCAATGGACACTGCTCTTCGTGGACAAATGTTATTAGTGGAGTTCCTCAGGGTTCGGTGTTGGGCCCATTGTTGTTTTGTATATTTATCAATGATATTGATGAAGGTATATCAGGTTTAATGTCCAAGTTTGCAGATGATACAAAGGTTGGCAGGGTTGTTAACAACAGTAAAGACTGGATCTAGATAAGTTTGGCAAATGGGCTGAAAAGTGGCAACTGAAGTTTAACATTGACAAATGCAAAATACTGCATATGGGTAGCAATAATTCAAGAGGAACCTACCAACCATATGGTACTACACTCAGGGAAGTGGAAAGTGAATAAGACCTGGGGGTAATTGTGCAGTCAAATATGAAGTTTGCTGAACAGTGTAGAGGGGCTGCCAGGGCAGGTCATGGAGTCTTGTCAATGATATATAGAAATTTTGCTAGCAGGGACAGGGAGGTGATTATCCCGTTATACAAAGAAATGGTCAGGCCACACCTAGAGTACTGTGTACAGGTCTGGAGGCCTCATTTTAGGAAGTATGTAGAGTTGCTAGAATGAGTACAAAGAAGGGCAGCGAGATTGGTGAGGGGAACAAAGGGGTGCTCTTACCAAGAAAGGCTTAGGTTCTGAAAATTGTAGCACCTGTGAGGTGATCTGATTGAGGTGTATAAGGCCTTGAATGGGTTGAGCAAGCTGAATGCTGATAGGATTCTTTCTCTTGCTCAGGTTAAGAACCTGAGGGGGCACTGATTCAAATTGAGGAAAAACAGCTGTAGAATAGATGTGTGGAAATTTGCCTTTAGCCAGCGGGTAGTTGATTGGTGGAACAGACTTCCATCTTTTGTTGTGGAAGTTGATAGCCTAAATAAATTTAAGGCTAAGCTGGACAGGCATTTGGAATGAATGGAGGGGTGAAATGGGAGGTTTTTTTTTTTTTGGCCGATGATGCATAAGCTTGCTTTCTTGCATCGTATGCCTCTACTAATGCTAATTTTCCAATGCCCTGAGTAATACCACTCAGTTGGTATGTTAATATGGGATTATGCTACTCATATGCAGTGCTTTGCATTTATCATTGTTAAACTTCAGTTGCCATTTTTCAGTCCTAATACTTTTCTAGATCCTGTTGCAGTAGAATTACTGTTATCCTGCCAACCTTGTGCCATCTGCAAACTTTGATATTAAGCCTGTTATGCAGTCATCAATATCATTGATAAATATAGAAAAAAAATGGTCCAAATACTAATCCCTTCAAGACTACATGGCGCCTCCGTAGCCAGGTAGGAAGGAGCAGAGTGCCTAGCACACGCTTCTTGATTAGACCGGGGTTCGAGCCCGTCACCACCAAATACGGAGGATGCGGAAAGGTCAGGGAATGACCACCGCATATACCAGAGCAATATTGCCTTAGTTGCTAATGCTCCTAAAAACCAAATAACAAACAACAACAAACATCAAGACTCCACTAATAACATTAGTCCACAAAGAGCAATATCAGTTGCTAACCACTCTGTCTTCTAACACTCAGCCATCCCTTTATCCATAGCAACAACTTCCCCTTAATGTCAGACTGCTCTAATTTATACAGCAGTTTTTTATGTGCAATGGTATCAAAAGCTTTCCTGAAATCCAAGTATTTGATATCAAAATAAATTTTTTGTATCCAGTTCCCTTGTGACCACATCATAGTATCCAATCAAATTGGTCAAACAAGATTTCCCCTTCACAAACTCATGCTGTGTCTGAAGTGTAATTGTGGCATTGTCTAGATGATTCTGCATTATTATTATTATTATTATTAATAATAGCCATATGGTGCAAGGAAGCCTGAGGTTTATGCTGCACCGGCCAAAAAAAAAAAAATTTCCCTATTACCCTGAAAGAGAGAGAAGTAGAAAGAAATCACCAAGAAAAAGAAAAATGATGATATCCAGCTCACGACCCTGGGTGTGCCAAGCCCATACTCACCAGATGTGAGCCCCTTTACTTCTTTTACCAGCTACTCCATTATTTTCCCTGGAACAGGAGTTAAATTAACAGCTCTGTAATTACTTGTGTCACACTTTTGATTCTCTTTGTGAATTTGGAATAAATTTGAACATTTCCAGTCTGTACGGACCTCTCCTGAATCCAATTATGCTCTCATAATTATGGCTAAGGGTTTGCTTACTTCCTTTGCTGCCTCTCTTAATATGATTGGTGGTTCATTTCTTATGTTTAACTTCAACGATTTCTCTTCTGCTTTCCTCTCAGTTATTACAAAACCATTTAGCCCCTGTTAGAGTTTGATAAACTGCCAGTATCCCCTTCCCTAAAGAATTCCTCTTGTGTGAATGTAGGTGCAAGAATACTCATTCAATTTGTCAGCGACCTGAGCATATGGAACTAATGTGATTCAGCCCCTTCCTTCTGCTGTTAATATAAGCAAAGAAATATTTGCTGCTTCTCTTTGCAGTTCATTTATATTGGTTGAGTGAAAGTTTCTCCCATATTGAACTATGTTGATAAAAAATGAAGCAAATCTATGTTGTCTTAAAGTTATCTTAATAGCTGTATTATTTACTTAAAAAATTGGTTTGCCCTGTGGGTTTCTCTGAAATCTTTATAATACATTTTTTTTTTATTTCACTATTTTTATTCTTTGAAGTTTAATAACTTTATTGATTGCCCATATCAATACAATTTCTATATTTCTTGACTAGTTTATCTTTCTGAATCATTATAAAATTTAATTGCAGCAACCATCCATGGCATGTCACTTTTTTTAATTGAAAAAGTGTTCACAGAAGTACCTTTATTGCAGTAGTAATATCTTTCAGTTTGTTCCATAAGCTGGAATAATATGGGGAAGTTTATTCACAATAGACATTCATGTTAAAGTATATAATGGTCTAAGCACTCAACTGGGAAATTTTGCTATTACCAGTGTTTGATATTAAATGATTTTTTCTTTTCCATACAGTTGTAGATGATATTTTTAAAGAGTTTGTTCTTGGAGTAAATTAGGAGATATGGTTATAACATTGATGCTGCAAGGAAAAAGACTAAAAGAAGTTACAGCCTTTCCTTGCATTTCCTGTAGTCTTTTTATTCCATAAATTGTATGCTCAAATTCAGTACAGTGCAGTAATTGGCTCCCACTTTATCAGTTCTCAAGTGATATAAGTTTAAATTGAAGTTTCCAGTAATTGTAATTCTTGAAGTAATATACTTTTGTTGAATAATATAGTGTGTTCAAATTAATGCAAAAAATATTAGCTGCTTGGAAAGGTGAATAAACCTATATTGTAAAGCTGTGTTTAGAATCTCTCCTAATCAAATGAATTCAACAGTTTTCAAAATAGGAAGTAGTAAAAGTTAGTTTCACAATAGTAAAAGAAAAGCTATAGAATATAATATTCTATAGCTTCCTACTTTCCTTAAGCTTACACTTCTTTTTTAAATCTGAATATGTTACAATTGGCCACTTCCGTTAACTTCTAATAGAAGTTAACGGAATAGTGGGTCCGTTAACTTCTAATAGAAGTTAACGGAATAGTTAGTGGGTCCGTTAACTTCTAATAGAAGTTAACGGAATAGTTAGTGGGTCCGTTAACTTCTAATAGAAGTTAACGGACCCACTGCCGTTAACTTCTAATAGAATATTGCTCCATAGATCAGTTCACCAAACTGATTGTCCTTCTCTGCACTCGTTCCAGTAGATCTACATTCTTCCTAAAGTGAGGCCTCTAGACTTGTAAAGAGTATTCAAGATGTAACCTAACCATGGACTTATACAAAGGGATAATTGGCTCCTTATCCCTGCTAGCAAAAATTCCACGTCTGACTGCACAATTACCCTCAGGTCTTTTTCATTCTCTACTACCACACAGTTGATAAGTTACTCTAGGGTTTCGGCTACCTATGTGCAGTACCTTGCATTTGTCAATGTTAAACTGTCATTTCTCAGCCCATCAACCCAATTTTCCTGGATCTTGTTGCATTGCTCACCCTGATGATTGTTGTTAACCACGGTGCCAACCTTTGTCATCTGCAAACTTAGACATTAAGCCTCATATACCTTCATTGTTGATAAATATTGAAAACAACAATGAACCCAGCACTGAACTCTGGGGAACTCCACTAATAATGTTAGTCCAAGAAGAGCAGTGCCCATTGATAATCACTCTGTCTTCTTTCACTTAACCATCCTTTTATCCATAGCAGCAACTTGCCCTTAATGCCACATTGCTCCAATTTGTAATTGACTTGGCACAGTATAGCCTTAGATGCTAATGCACCATAAAATCCTAAAACAACCAACCAACCAATCCAGTTTGTACAGCAATCTTTTATGTGCAACAGTATCAAAAGCCTTCCTGATATCCAAGTATATGATGTCAAAATTATTTTTTGCAACCAGTTCCTTGGTCACTGCATAATAATCAGATTGGTTAGACAAGACTGCACCTTGACATATGTATTTTGTGATTGCATGCCTCTTCAATTGGTCCTGCATTGCTTTTACAACTAGTGATTACATTATTTTTCCTGGAACAGATATTAAGCTAACAGGTCTGCAATTACTCATGTCACCTTTTGATCTCCCTTTATGAACTGGGGATATATTTGCACTTCTCCAGTCCGTAGAGATCTCCACTGAATATAAGAATGCTCTCATAATTATGTCTAAGGGTTTGCCTACCTCTTTTGCTGCCTCCCTTTAAATTAGATTCCAACTGCCCTAGGTGCCTTTTTTTATGTACATCCTCAAAAGTATCTCCTCCACTTAATTAATCTGTTTTAATTGATTTAAGAAATAAAAATAATAATAGAAAGTAAACTAAATACAAAGTTCGATAAAAAAAAATTTTGACCTTATGATTTTAATCTTATTAATGTTGTGGATAATTCTTTAGATCCCAGGTGAAATGATAATAAAAAGAGAGGGGAGAGGTAAGTTACAGTATTTTAGGTTTCCGATCTTTTTTTCAATTCTGCTATTAGTTCACACTTTCCCTATATATATCTTGTTCAAATTTTCAATCGTTAATAACATACTTTTTATTCATCCACTCAAGTTCAAATACATTTTTTTTAAACTTGTAGTGGATGACACTTGATGTTAATACAGTTTTTTCAAATATTAATTAATTAATTTTAGTTTTATATGGGCGAAAAAAATTTCTCTTATATAAGATATTTAGCAGGATATAAATTTAGGAATAAAATTGAAATCAACAGGCAGTAGCTCAATCGGTAAAATGCAAGGATTTCAGTGTTTTTCACGTGAAGGTGAAGAATGCGAGTTCAATTCTTGCGAAAATCAATAATTATTTGATAAATTTTTGAAGTCGAAAGTCGAAAGTTCGTTGTTGACCTAAGTAGGAATTGACTTTAAAAATTTTATTTTTATATTACTTGTTTATTGTGATTTTAACTTTATTAATAGACTCATCTTATTGATAATCTTATAAATATTTTTATTTATTAACTTAACTTTTATTACTAATAAATCCACCCACAGAACGACCAAGAACTTTGGCATATATTTTACATTCCATTATTAACTTCATCTCTGCTGGTATCTGCAATATGTATACTTTACACTGAGTGGACAGAAATCATGGGATACCTACCGAATAATGGGTAGGTCCACCTTTTGCCCGGATAAAGGCAGTCACATGGCGAGGCATTGAGTCCACTAGTTCACGAAAGCGTTCCACAGGTATTTCCATCTATGCTTGCTGCGCCACTGTCCATAATTCTATCGGCGCCTCCGTAGCCAGGTGGGCAGGAGCAGCAGTGCGAAGCACATGCTTCTTGATTAGACCGGGGTTCGAGCCCGTGACCACCAAATACGGAGCATGCGGAAAGGTCAGGGAATGACTACCGCATATACCCTTAGAAATATTGCCTTAGTTGCTAATCCTTCTAAAACCCAAATAACAAAACAAACAACAACATAATTCTATCGAATTCCTGAGTGGCGGATCGAAAGCTTGAACGGAGCTTTCCACAGCATACCAAAGATACTCCACAGGGTTCAAGTCCAATGAACGGGGAGGCCATTCTATGGTGGTAAAATCTGCAGAATGCTCTTCGAACCATGTTCTAGTCACCACGGCTCTGTATGGAGGCGTACTGTCCTGCTGGAAGAGTCCATTGCCCTGTGGGCGCACGATGAGCACGAAGGGATGCAGATAGTCTGCAAGGATGGACACGTAGCCTGGACCGTTCAGAGATGCGTCTACATGTACCAGAGGTCCCAACGTGCCACTTGAACATGCCCCAGACCATTACCGACCATCCACCTGCCTGAACAGTTCCTTGTTGATATGACGGTTGCATAGATTCGTGCGGTTTCCACCAGATACACACCCTCCCGTCCGCTTTAAATAACTGGAAACCGGACTCATCGGACCAGGAGACCTGTCTCCAATCATCCAAGGTCCTGTGCCGACGTTCTTTCGCCCAGTTGAGACGTAGAGTCCTGTGTCGTGGTGTAAGCAATGGGAAGGCGGCTCCCACAACCTATTGCGGCTAATGATCGTCTGATGGTCTTGGTGGAGACGTTTCTGGCAGCTCCCTCATTGAAGTCGGTGGCGATTTGTACCACTGTCGCTCTCCTGTTGGCTGAAATAATGCGGGACAGATGGCAACGGCCACGTTCATCCACCACCTTTCTCAGCCCACAGCGCTGTCTACGATGAGATGTTATTCAGGAAATGGCATTTCCAATACGCTCTTGATACCGTCGAATGGGGACAGTGCAATTTCTGTACCACCTCCACGATAGAGTGACCTGTGCGTCGGGCACCCACAATCATCCCTCTTTCAAAGTCAGTTAACTCACAACGTTTATCCATACTGACACATCGAATTACGTCTACGTGAATGCAGTGTACGTATATACCTGCCAAGCGGTGGGTTCCATTAGCTAGAGGGGTGACAGCATCGCGTTGCTAGGAACCTCATGAATTCTGCCCTTTCAGTGTATATACTGTAAAGCTCGACTTTCAATGTCTACTTATTATTATTGGTTGATTGTTGTTGGATTTTAGGAGCATCGGTGACTGAGGCCAAGTTGCTCCGTGTATATTGTTTGTAAATTGCGTGTGTTCGGAGGTCGATTTTCTGTTTCCGGGAGAAAAAGCGTGCTACCCTCGCCTGAGACCGCTAACTCACCACGTTTATTATTATTTTTATTATCAGAAAGTTATATGGGTAGATTTTTGATTTACGCTGTAACTATTTGCATTATTACTCTGCAGTTCTGTTAATATATATTTAAGTACCGATATACTGAAACTAAACTGTCATATTAGAGCCAACGAAAATTACCTCATCTGCCCATGCGTATTGTGACGAATAATTTGCATGTGTTCTTTGGTCGGTTTGGTTTTGCCTGTTTTGCTGGAGAAAAAAACCCGAGTTACCGGTGTGGGGGGGGGGGGAGAATTCTTGGAAAATTCTTTTTTTTTTACTTCGTGGCTGAGTTCTGTCTTGGGCGAGACCGATTGACTCAGCCACGTGTGAAAAAAAAGCCCATAAAGATTCCTTGTCATTGACGGGGTTTTAATTCGGGCCTTTTCCATCCGGTGTGATAAGGACAGTGATAAAGAAGTGGTTTCAAAGATTTTTTAAGGGAATTTTCGCATAAGATGAACCAACAAATAAGTGGTCGCCCATGAACAAGGCGAAACGACTAAAACATCAATGAAGTTAGTACTCTCATTCGATCACAACCGACTACTGACCATTGAAGGAATTACTGAGGAAACCTCTACATTCGGTTTGGTTCGGGCCATTTTGAGAGAATTTGGGTATGAAGGAGTGAGCTCAAATTTGTTTAACGCTTTCTCACTTGAGATGGACAGCATCGAGTAGTCATTTCATCTGAGTTGTAGTAGTAGTGGCATGTGATGCAAGAAAGCAAGTGTATGAGCTTATGCACCATCAGCCAAAAAAAATTACAAAACAATCCCCTCCAAATGTTTGTCCAGTTCCTCCTTAAATTTATTTAACCTACAAATTCCACAGTGACAGATGGAAGTTTGTTCCGGCAATTAACCACCTGCTGGCTAGGTGGGTAAAGTGCCTGCCTGGCAACCCAAAGGTCGCGGTCGAATCCCGCCTCGGGCATGGATCAGAATAAAAACTTTGGGAGATGCATTATGGCCACAGAAGCCGATGCGCCAACAACTAACAAAAAAAAAAAAAAAAAACACTCACAGGTGCCTAGTCTCCAGCTGGTGCAATTTGCAAGCCTCTCTTGGTAAGAGGATCCCTTCATTCCCCTGACTAATCTTGTTGCCCTTCTCTGTACACGTTCAAGCAAATCTACATCCTTCCTAAAATGAGGCCTCCAGACCTGTACGCAGTACTCAAGGCGTGGCTGACCATTGCCTTATACAGAGGGACAATCACCTCCTTTTCCCTGCTAGCAAAATTCCTATATATCATTGACAAAACCCCATGACCTGCCCTGTTCAGAAAACTTCATACCTGACTGCACAATTACTCCCAGGTCTTTTTCATTTTCTACCACCTTAAGTGTAGTACCACACAGTTGGTACGTTTCTCTGGGGGTTACTTCTATCCATATTCAGTACATTGCATTTGTCAATGTTAAATTTCAGTTGCCACTTCTCAGCCCATCTGCCCAAATTTTCTAGATCCTGTTGCAGTAGCACACTGCCATTGATGTCATTAACCACCCTGCAAACCTTTGTATCATCTGTAAACCTCGACACTAAGCCTGATATACCTTCTTCATATTTATCATTGATAAATATACAGGCCGCCTCCGTAGCCAGGTGGGCAGGAGCAGCAGTGCGTATCACACGCTTCTTGATTAGACCGGGGTTCGAGCCCGTGACCACCAAATACGGAGGATGCGGAAAGGTCAGGGAATGACCACCGCATATCCCCGGAGCAATATGGCCTTAGTTGCTAATGCCCCTAAAAACCAAATAAACAAACAACAAACAGATAAATATACAAAACAACAGTGGATCGAACTCTGTGGGACTCCACTAATAACATTTGTCGACGAAGTGCAGCACCTATTGATTACCACCCTCTGTCTTCTCCCACTCAACCATCCTTTTATCCATTGTAGCAACTTACTCTTAATACCATTCTGCTCCAATTTGTACAGTAGCCTTCCATGAGCAACAGTGTCAAAACTTTTCCTGAAATCCAAGTATATGATATCAAAATTATTTTTTGCATCCAGTTCCTTTGTAACCACATCATAATATCCTATCAGATTTGTCAGACAAGACTTTCCCTTAACAAACCCATGCTGTGTCTGAATTATTGCTGCAGTCTTGTCTAGATTATCCTGCAATGCATCTTTAACCAGTGACTCCATTATTTTACCCGGAACAGAAGTTAAACTAACTGGTCTGTAATTACTCGTGTCACCCTTCGAACCCCCTTTGTGAATTGGGGATACATTTGCATATCTCCAGTCTCTTGTTCGAGCAAGCTGTGTCGCAATTGCATTTTTAACAAAAATTTTAACAGATGAAGTGTTGGAAGTATGGACATTCCTGTCGTGCCGCACTCACCTTATTCTTCTTATTTGGCACCATGTGAAATTCGGGTATTCCCAAAATTAAACCAGGACATTTGAAAGGAAGATTTATGTCGACCCAGCAAATCAAATAACACGAGACGGACTGCCTTAAATGTATTCATAAAAACAACAACAAAAAAAAAAAAAAGACTTCCAAAAATGTTTTGATCGGTGGCAAGCACAGTGGAACAAAAATATTGTTGCAGGAGATTATATTGAAAAATGTTAACAGTGCACACATTTATCATTAAATACAAAGATAAAATTTTGCTAAAAATACGCCGATGAATTATTTCTCATAAATTGGTTTTATAAGGGAGCAATTTCAGGTAAATTAGTTTTATGGGGGGGGGATTTCACGTAAATTGGTTTTATTTCATCGCCGTGTTTTTAGCAAAATTTTATCTCTTGAAGTTTACTTTTACACTATAGCATACCTGACATAATATCTTCAGTCACTCTGAGTTTCGTGGGGGGGGGGGGGGTATTGGTCCATCCATGAGCGAAGAGTGAGGAACACATTTAATTTTAAATTGTTTTTTCAACTATTTTTAATCGATATTATTTGGAGAGTATGGTGTAGAAGACATTTTATGAAGCTGATGTAATCTCTTATACATTTTAAATATTGATAATATATAGGATTAATTGAGCCTTGTACCTCTTTGTTATATATTATTTATTTATTTTATTATTTTTTTTTTTGTCCTCGCTTTTTCCCATTATATATGTGGTCAGCGTTTTTATTGTTTTGTCATGCGAATTTTCTTTACGGCCGGATGCCCTTCTTGACGCCAACCCTCACCCTTTATCCGGGCTGGGGATATGCGGTGGTCATTCCCTGACCTTCCGCATCCTCCGTATTTGGTGGTTACTGGCTCGAACCCCGGTCTAATCAAGAAGCGTGTTCTACGCACTACTGCTCTTGCCCACCTGGCTACGGAGGCGCCTTTGTTATATATTAAATAAGTTAGGCTATTTCGAAAGATATATTTTGATAATTTTATTTGATTCCGAAACTTTTGCAGAAAGGCGTGTAAATTCTACAACTAGAGTAGCTTCCCCTCTCAAATAAGAAATACATGAAAGGGAACTAATGCGTTTAATTAATTGAAACAAAAATGCAGATATTTTTCTATATGTGTGCGCGCGCGCGCAGTGGCTTATCCAGGTATCATCATAGGGGGGGGGGGGCACGGCGACTAGGCTTTTGAGTTTTTTTAGAACACCTCCTGCGTTGTTTTTCTTTAATTTCAAATTTTTGGTAAGGGGGACATATTCTCCCTCTGAAACGAAGTGAAAGAAAAAGAAGGGCCCTAGCGGTCAAGGCCTAAATGGACATTATCACGTATTGAACGAAGGTCACTGATAAACGACAGACTACGCTCAAACCATAAATGGGAGGGATGGTCTCAAAACTTCTGGCCCAAAACCCAACTTGCAACTTTTACATAATAAAAGTAAATTGTCCCATTAAATAAAAGGACATTAAGAACTGAATCAAGGATAGTAGAATTTGAAAATGCTTTACTCCACGTATGTTGGGATGTCATCGGAATAGCAGAAGTCAAAGGAAAAACAGAATCAATCGTAGAGAGACAAAGTGGAAATGTATTGTATTGCAAGAACGACATTCCAGAGCAAAATGGCATCGGCTTCCTAGTACATAGGAGATGAAAGAACTACATCAAAGAATTTAGTGGTCTCGGACCGCATAGCTGTTTTTAAACTCCGTTTTAACAAAAATACCATACTAACATTTCAGATTTATGCAGCAACAAGCAGATGACAAAATGAAGATGACGAAATAGAGGAATTCTACGACCAACTAAATTCAGCTATAGACTATAAAGTATTTAAGGGCAAAGGCCTCATGCTACGAGGTAGAATGACTAATATGTAGGTTAGTGCAAATGCATTATTGTAACATAGCTATCTACCAAAGTAGTTAAATTAATTAATTAAATTGGCATCGTTTTGGTTATATCTCATATTGTAACTGCCTTTAAAACGAGTTGCCTTGATATTGTACTACCTCGAATAAACAACACTTCGCCAGTGGAGAAGGCTATCGTTAGAATTCAGCTATAAGCAACTTTGGAACAACCTGGACTTTTGTTATGGGACACTTCAATGCAAAATTGGGCCAAAGATCAGCAGGGAAAGAAGATATTTTAGGACGATATGGCTATGGAACAAGAAACTCTAGGGGAGAGAGAGAATGGTACAATTTGCATTAGGACAGAATCTCTCTGTGATGAACACTTACTACAAGAAGAGAATAAAAAGGCGTTGAACATGTCTATCACCTGATGGGAAAGCAAAAAACGAAATTGATTATGTATTAGCTACCGACAAGAGCATATTCGAGAATTAGAAAGTCATAAACCAATTCCAGTTTAGCACCGATCATCGCTTAATCTTAGCCACATTACGACTGAACACAAAGCTTTTAAGAAAAAAAAGGTTTACTAACAGAAAAACAAGTACCATCCATCTTAGTGATAACCAAGAAGACTATCTTCTTGAGCTGAATAACAGATTCACTCCACTTTCCTCTCTGGGTGACCTTGGAGTCCAAGAGCTGTGTGACACGATAGATGAAACAGTAGTTCAAGCTTCAGGAAAATTTAAAAAGTCAAATAATATTACCAAACTATCACAAGATATTAGAGATGTGATCAAGAAAAGAGAAATCCTCAAGACAAACAGATGTGCGAAACAGAATACATTGAAATGGACAAATTAACCAAAAGAACTATAAGAAACTTCATACGCAGAAGAAATGCTGAAAGGATACGAGATGCACTTGAAAATAATGCATCTACAAAATGGGCAATAAGAGGTGCTACACCAGGCAGAAAATAAATTCAATGCCTAGGAAACGAAAATGGCATTGCTCAAATAGGAAGAAAGGCAGTTATTGAAATAGCTACGAAATTTTACAAGCTGTACAGTGACGAGACTTCCAGTGCTGAGGCTGACACTCTCAAAAATTATCAGACAAAAGAAGCAAGAGATATTGAAGTCCTACCAATAACAGAGACGGGATTACAGAATTCGCTAAAGAATTTAAAAATCAATTAAAAGTCCGGGTCCAGATGGCATTACAGTGGAATTTTAAAGATATACTTTCATATTTAAAACTCCTCTACAATAAAATACTGCAAACAAACATCTTACCAGCACAGTAGCTAATGTCGCACATAATACTTCTCCACAAGAAAGGCAGTAAATGAGATATCGTCGATTACTGCCCTGTCAGCCTCATTTCATAAAATTATAAAGTATGTATTTATCAAATAATTCAAGAACGTATTTCCTGCTTGCTGGATGAGAATCAACATGTGGAACAAGCTGGATTCAGAAAAGGCTTTTCAGTGACTGATCACCTACACACTAAATACTAATACACTAAATACTACATACTAAATCAAATAATAGAGAAGTACCAGGAATACAAGATACTTTACCTGGCTGACTCATCGGTTACATTGATTACACCAAAGCTTTTGACTCCGTGAACTACAGCGTACTCTTCGAGGCCCTACAGCAACAGGATATCCCGACAGAATACATGACCTACTACAGCAAATCTATGAGAGCTCAGCTCAAATAAAATTGGATAGATTGGGAGAGAAATTCCAGATCAAAAGAGGAGTTAAACAAGGCGACCCAATCTCACCGAAACTATTTACAACTACACTAGAGTATATTTTCAGAAACCTAAACTGGGAAAATAGAGGAATTAATATCTTGGGAAAGAAACTAGGCCATTCAAGATTCGCCGACAATATTGTTTCGTTCTTAGAAGACGCACGGGAATTGCAAGAAATGCTAGATGAATTAAAGAAGGAAACTGCAACTGCTTAGACATAAATCTTGAAAAGACAAAAATCATGACAAATTACCAACAATATCCCATTATAGGTTCCCTGACAAAAGCTCACACGAAAAAAGCCCACATGAAAATTCCTCACAGAAAAAACCCCACTGTCATAAATGCTCACATGAAAAATACCCACACGAAAATTGCTTACACGGAAGAATGCTCATAATATTTTTACTTAAAAAAAAATTATTTCATATTTTAAAAGGCAACAAAATTTTGAATTTATATATTTTCTTTCTACTTCTATACGATGTATTTTAATATAACTTTTTGATTTTAATATAAAGTAGAATATTTGGATGTAAATGTTTGTAAGGGAAATTACAGGAAATAAAATGCTCTTGTTTTATTGCAACTAAAGCCTTTTATTTTATTTATAAAAATACAGTAGGCCCTCAATTTAACGGACAAAACATTTCTGTCCTAAAGGAAAAATTTAGAACCTATTTATATCTGATAGCGTCGCACATCAGGCAGCACATCTGCCTGATGTGCGATGCTATTAGACAGATGTCCTGAAAATTCCTTCTAATGAAATAAAGGCTGTTTTACTTCTAGATAATGCGCCTGCTCACCCTAATGCTGGGAGGTTAGTTAGCAGGAATGGAAGAATTACCGGTAAATGTGTTTTTCTGCTTCCTAACACTACTTCACTGATACAGCCGATGAATCAGGGTGTAATCGTTGCATGTAAGAGGTTGTATAAGAAGTTTTTGGAAGAGGTGATGGTTCTTTTGGAAGAAACAGAAGACGCAGAAGAAGATACAAGAGGCACCAGGACACTGCAAAATTACATGCATACAACATCAGATCTGCTATCTTCAACTTAGCAGCTGCGTGGAAAGATATGAAGGTTGCTGCTACCTCGGCCAGTGCTTGGAAGAAGTCATGGTAGTAGAACCTGAAATGGATTTTGCGGGAGTTGAGGCGTCTAATTTTCGGGACACTCTTCTGAGGACCGGAAACAAAAATGCAACTGAGAATGATGTGGAACAGTGGTTCTAAAATGATGAAGGTGATCCGGACTATCAATTTTGTGTGTGGGAGAGATTGCGGAAAATGTTCTTCATGGAGAACAAGAGGACGATGATGATGACGACGACAAATAATCAGTTGGACCTCATCCTAAATTTTCTGTTATAAGACAACATGGATGACATCATACATTATATTGAATCATCATCAAACCCTGATGTGCTTCCCTATTATGAACATTTTAGAGAATTTCGATCTACAGTAACAAGGAAGCAGCACCACGCTGTAAGGCAACTGAAGCTTGTGATTTCTTCAAGACCACTTCAACTGGACCTGTTTCACCAGAACCCTTTACCAGTAAGGAATTAACACCTCTCCCTCCATATGACAGTTGTTTCTGACTCTGAAAATTGTGATTCTTTCAATTAAGTTAATATTAATATTGAATATTATGTATTTTTTTAACATTTTTGTGTTTTTTATTCAATGGAGTTTACGAATTTTAAAGTATTTTTCCCCCCTCTAAAATGGATTTAAATGAAAAAAAAAACTAATGTTCACATTGAAAACAACTTTGTGTGAGCTTTAAGGAAAAAAAAGTGGTGGAAACACTCCATTAGTTACATTTTATAGTGTTTAATTAAAATAAAGTTTGGTTCCTGTCGTAAATGTAATTTTATATTTTAACAGATGTTTTAGTGGCGTGTATAAATTACTCAGTATACATTATAATAATATTTTATACATTATAACATTTTAACACACCCTGTATATTGTAAGCTCGTTATTAATATATGTTTTTAAAATACATTCGATTTAACAGACTTTCGGCAATAGCGGACACCGCTTCCTCCAATTAGTCCGTTAAATCGAGTCCGTTATCTTACAAAGTGAACAGTAAACCCTTTTTGGTTTTTTATCAACAAACTACTAATTCAGACATATTTCAGTGATTTATTTATTTGTCAAGGATTTGAATAGAATTTTCATTACTGCGTAAGTTAGCCAATCTCTGCAAGTATTTCAGTTTTTCTTCTACCTGCTCATATTCCTGCACAAAGCTGACAACAAAGTCATGCAGTGCATCATATCTTCTCGTTTTTACCTCTAGACGGACCTGCCTGTGCATTAGCCAGTATCAACCTGTGGCAAGCCATGTCCCTCTTCAATCCATCAAACAAAAACCACACGCTGGGATGACTGTATTGGAATAGGGAATGAATTAAATGCATTGTGAAATCCCTCACAGTAGTTTGTAGTTTTAGGCGACCGTTCAAGAGTTGCATCATGATGATTCCATATTCTTATTGGAAACTGGAGATCTCTACCTGCTGCATCCTCATGTCATTCAGTTATGAAGACAAAATATGGCAGAATAGTACAACAACCAACCGAACATTGATTCCTGTCTTCAAAAAGCAGAAGCCAACGTTGCCAGGAGCAAAATGAGGCAATATATGAGAGTAGTTAGTTCTGCTCCTCGCAATGTGATGGGGAATGTGTTGTCAGAGTTCAGTAACGATGTACTGGCCCATATGCCCAAACAGTCATCCCTTGAGAGAAATCTTCTCAATCACAGAAAAGAAGGTTATTTGCCTAATCCAACAACAATAAATTTTGACATTCCCGAGAAGTACCGTCAACTGATACTTCATAATTCAGGTGTGGATGATCCAGACAATTCTGGTTTTAGTGATAAAGAACTCTTGGTTGAATTGAACAGAGATACAGTTTATGGAGATGGCACCTTTGATAAAGTTCCAAACATGTTTTACCAACTGTATACGGGGCATACCATGGTGGGTAACTCATATCCGCCATGTATTTACATTTTGTTACAGAAAAAGAACTTGGATACTTATAATAGAATGTTTGAAATCATGAAGCCATTGGTTCCAAATCTAGTGCCTCAAAAGGTTTTAGTGGATTTTGAGAAGGCTTGCATGAATGCAGTGAGGATTGCCTTTCCACACGCTGAGGTCAAAGGGTGCTATTTCCATCTGTGCCAGAGTCTCATCAGGAAACTCAATGTTGGCTTGAAGACTAAATTTGAAACTGATATAAATATAAAACTCAAGCTGAAGTCTCTTGTTGCATTAACCTTTGTCCCAGTCCATGATATGAGGGGTATCTTTGATGAGCTTGCCGCCACATTGCCAGACGAAGATAGCTATAATGAGGTGTTCACATACTTCTTTTCCACTTACATTGAGGGTGCAGCAGGTAGAGATCTCCAGTTTCCAATAAGAATATGGAATCATCATGATGAACGGTCGCCTAAACCTACAAGTTGCTGTGAGGGATTTCACGATGCACTTAATTCCCTATTCCACTGCCGTAATCCCAGCGTGTGGTTTTTGTTTGATGGACTGAAGAGGGACCTGGCTTACCACAGATTGATACTGGCTAAATGCACAGGCATTTAGCACTGCACATTTAGCATGCACTGCACGACTTGGTTGCCAATTTTGTGCAGAAATATGAGCAGGTAGAAGACAAACTGAAATACTTGCAGAGATTGGCTAACTTACGGTAATGAAAATTCTATTCAAATCCTTGACAAATAAATAAATCACTGAAATATGAAAAAAAGTGTTGACTGTTCACTTTGTAAGACAGAGAAAAAATAATTTATTTTTATAGATAAAATAAAAGGCTTTAGTTGCAATAAAGCCAGAGCAATTTTATTTCCCGTAATTTTCCTTACAAACATTTGCATCCAAATATTCTATTTTATGTTAAAATCTAAAGTTTTATATCAAATGTTATATTAAAATACCTCGTATAGAATTAGAAATAAAATATATAAATTCGTTTTGAAATATGAAATTATTTGTTTTTTGTAGACTAAAAATAATGAGCATTTTTCTGTGTGAGCATTTATCCGTGTGAGCAGTTTTCCGTGTGGGTATTTTTCATGTGAGCATTTGACAGTGGGTTTTTTCTGTGCAGAATTTTCGTGTGGACTGTTTTCATGTGAGCATTTATCTGGTCATGTCCATTGTAAATCTCGACGACACACCTCTCGAATTTGTTAATTAATTCACGTATCTTAGAGCAAATTCGATCTTTTCACGATCGCCAGACACATGAGACTAATATGAGGTTGAAAAACGGCTGGGGGACTATATGAAGCTGGAAACATTGCTGGGGGACTATATGAAGCTGGAAACATTGCCGGTTTGTCTAAAAAAAAGCTCTTAAATACGTGTATAAATCCTATATTTACCTACGGAGCATAAACCTGATCCCTTATTAAAGTGCAGGAAAGAAACTTACAAGTAGGACAACGAGCAATTAAAAGAAGCATGTTGGGCCTGTCATGCAAAGATAGAGTTAGAAATGAGGAATTACGTAAAATAACTGGTAAAAGGACGTTATAGTGTAAGAAAAACATCTAAAGTGGAATGCGCCTCCGTAGCCAGGTGGGAAGAAGCAACAGTGCGTAGCACACGCTTCTTGATTAGACCGGGGTTCGAGCCCGTCACCACCAAATACGGAGGATGCGGAAAGGTCAGGGAATGACCACTGCATATTCCGGAGCAATATGGCCTTAGTTGCTAATGCTCCTAAAAACCAAATAACAAACATCTAAAGTGGAAATGGGCAGGTCATATTATAAGAAAAGGAGATAATAGATGGAGTAAAGCTGCAACTGAGTAGATACTACTGGAAGGACATAGAAACAGAGGTGGACGTAAAAGGAGATGGTGCGAGGAGTTGAAGGAGTTTACAGGAAGGAACTGGCCAACCACGACACTGGACAGAAAATGATGGAAGATTTTGGGAGAGGCCTTTGCGCAGCAGGGGGACAGCAATGGTTAAGAAGAAGATGCCCCTCTGAATACGCCCGTGTGTGTGTGGGTGGTACTTTCTTGCTGTTTTTCGTTGTTAGATATAGTTAACATAACGGAACTGGATTTTTTTTTATCTCTTCAACTCCTTTCTTCATTGGCAATATCTCTTGAAGGTGAAAAATAGTTAATACATTACCAGATTAGGAGTTTGTTTGTTTTTTTGGTTTTTAGGAGCATTAGCAACTAAGGCCATATTGCTCCGGAATATGCGGTGGTCATTCTCTGAACCTTTTCGCATCCTCCGTATTTGGTGGTGACGGGCTCGAACCCCGGTCTAATCAAGAAGCGTGTGCTACGCACTGCTGCTCCTTCCCACCTGGCTACCGAGGCGCCTCTCAGCAGGTAAGCACTAAATCTTCCCTAGGAAGAGTTTTCAAACATGTGCGCTTCATCTTGGTGTGATGGCAGTGTTCAAGTATCAATTACATCCTCGGTATCTTCTGATTTTCTATTTTTATTCTCCTTTCTATATTCATGTCTAATAATAATAATAATATTAAAAATTTAAAAATATGAAAGAAAAAGGTAAAGCTCATACCTCGTTATTATGATGCTATAGGTCACAGTGCAGAAAAGAATGACAATAGGAAAACTGGCCATAGACACGTAGCTTGTACTGCTTGTGCTGCTTCTATATTGTCTTTCCATCTTCGGGTCTACGAAACTCAAGGTAAATACATGAGCATTTCTTCCCAGCTTCCTGAAGAGTAAAAGGTATTTAACGGTTTATTTAACTTATATTTAAAACAAAATTAGAGTACAGTACATTATTACAGTACACTAAATATGAGGCGTGAGTCAAATAAAAGCGAAATTTCGATTGTCCAAATTTAAATTTGACATCACTATTAGTGTAAATTTATGTTTAATATTTAAATTTCGCGCTACTGTTTAGTATAAATATATTCCTTTATGTAGAAGGAGTGATGCACGGTAACTGTAGTGGCATTCATAGTGACAGGGGCATCTAAGCTAGCACAACTCAGTGTTATTCAGGTTATGAGAGAGTAGGGCGTCTATCCAGCAGAAATTCACCGATTTAGCTCTATATCTTATTTATGGGTAAGTGACTGAGAAATTCTTTACCACGAAGGAAGGTAAACTGTGCAGAATGATCTTCACAGACGAAAATGTTTTGACAAACAATATCATGGCGGATCGGTGTACAAGATGTGATGATTTTACCAAGGAGTTGGATATCACTCATGGATCTACCTAAACCATTATATATCGTTGCTGCATTGCAGTACAAATTCAAATTATTATTTTAACGCCACTGAGTTTATCGTCCTTAAACATATTAAATATATTTTATTTTAGAGGAATTTAGAAATTTCCACAATAGTGAACGGAAAACGAACCCAGACCTCTCTAAACCGGTGACAGCCAGCGATGTACCGTGCCGACTAAGCTTCAGTGAAGGGATCAGATTGAAATACATTAAGTTTCGAGTTCCCCTATTCCGAAGTCCATCACTCTATTGTATTTTGCCTGTAAATTGCGTGCGTTATCTGGTCGGTTTGCTGGTCAAAAGAAAAAATAAATAAATAAAATAACTCGTTTCCGTCAGAAAAAAACCTTGGTAGCAACCCCCCTCCCCTCAGAAAAGCTTTTCAAAGTATTTTTTCAACCTTTCTACTGACTAACGTGAAGTGAAGCGGCTTCTAGTGTGTCTCAACGATGACCAGAAAAAATTGCGAAGTGGATTGTCTCTGTAACGCCTATATGCGATAATTAAACCTCTTGATACACTGGCGTGCAAAATTTAAGGACCAGTCAGGTTTTCACCTGTACCTTCTCATAGGAGTGGCCTGGATATGGGAAAAGCATATCAAAGGAACCTCGTGAGGTACAGAAATGATGAAGGACCCAACAACGGAAACAAAATGGTACAGAGGGACTTTATTCAAAAATGGCAACATAGTACTGGCTGTCATGATACAGATGCATAACTGCCAAAGATGGCACAAAGGGAGGAGGTCGTCCTCAATAGGAGATATGGCCACCCCTAATGTCGATGCAGGCTTTGCACCACCTGTCCACACTTAGAACAATGTTGTTGATAAGTTCTTGCGGTAACATCGTCCATTCCTCTGTCAGTGCCATCTTCAGCTGGTGAACATTTTCTGGTCGGTGTGTGCCGTAGGCGTCTCCCTAGAGCGTCCCATATGTGTTCGATGGGATTTATATCGGTGAAACGGGCAGGCCAATCTATACGAACTGTGTCCTCACTTTCCAAAGGCATATCAACAGCTGCAGTGCAATGGAGTGTGTCGTTATCATCCATAAACACGAACTCGGAACAGACGCACATGAGGAAGGATTACCTCAGTACAGTAGCGTGCACCGGTTACAGTACAGCCTTCCAGTATCTGGAGTTGTGTACGACCATCCAAGATAACGTCTCCCTAGACGAGAACACCTCGACCGCCATATCGATCCTTTTCAGTGATGTTTGCGGGGTGATACCGTGTGCCAACCTCTCGCCAGATTATCTGACGCCCAGAATAGCTGCTGAGACTGAATATACTCTCATCAGTAAAGAGTATCTTAAGTAAAGATTTTGTGGTTGTAATCTTTAGAAATAGTGTTGGTCCTTAAGTTTTGCGCACCAGTGTATGAAATGACTTCGTAGAGTGCAATGATTTTGGATGAGAACATGGGTAAAGCACTTTGAACTGATATTATTGAACTGAAAATGATCTGCATCGAATCTACACGGACGTTGAAGTGAAGGAAGCCGTCGAACACAATGCCAGGTGCAACAAAAACTTCTATGAGTACAGTATAAAAATTCTGGTATGCAGATGGGATAAGTGTCCAAATTGTGGTGTGTTTTTTGAAAGGTAAGGTACCAGTTATTGGTAAAAAAAAATTTTCGTTTTTATTTGACTTGTCCTTGTCTAACTTATACAATATTTTTACGAATGTCATGGGCAGTGTGGCAGAGTGCATGTTCGAATCAGCACGAAACCACCGAAATACATTGTGCGACTGCCAACGATACACAGGAAGAACCAGTATACTAGAAAAGATGATAAAGTCATTTTCTTACCTTTCATTTTCTCTGCTCAAGAATTCCATGTGAAGTCTTTCTTTGTATTCATCATCACTGGCAAATTTTTCGGCCTCTTCCCATTTAGAGTCCTTAATCTGAAAAATTAAAGAAATAATTTTACCGAATGTAATTCCTAAAACATCACTGTTATTTTTAAAATAAGTTTGTAAAAAGTTTAAAAGACAATGTTGGCAAACAGACAAAATTCTATAGAGACTTAAATGGATTTTTGAGTCAAACAATGACTTTAACAGCGAAGTGAAATAAAACTCTTGCCTCAGCGGTGGTGGTACTTCCTTCTCGCCCTGGTTTCAAAGCATCCAGCGTACCTTCAGGATACTGAAAACAAAGGTAAGATTTTTTTTTTACTAATGTGTGTTCATGCGAGTATTAAACTGAATCTGTTTTTAAGTAATTTTCTGAGCTTAATCTGAGTCTAGCAGTTTGACTTTGTATAAACAAAAGTTCAAATATTTCGAGTTTACCTTACTGAAAATTAAGTAACATACTTATAAACTTAAGTATATTTAAAGCAAACGCATCAAACAAGAAGCCTTTGCTTATATAATTTTCTGGATTTTAAATGAGTGAAACTTTTTTGCATCACATACTGTATAGAAATGTTTTTAAACTGGCTTGTCAGTCCCTCTAGTGCTTTGTTACTCACTGATGTCTAATTGTAAGAATTAAGATGGGTGACTATTGCAATTTTCCTAAGATCATCACTGTATGCCTCAATCGTTATTATTAAGAAACTTGTTCTTTCGATAAATTTTGCATACATCGAAAGAAACTTGATCTTTCGATGTATGTAAAAGAATATTTGAGAAAAATTGCTTTTTGAGCTTATGAAGATAAGCTGTGAAAGTAATCAGAAACTGTCGGGACCTTCGCCTATATATTACGTAGTACCTGAGAAAATTAAGTTGAAATATTGTCAAGTTTGGGCCGATGGATTTACAATTCTATATTTGGAATTCTTCAAATATGGAAGAATTCAATATCTTTAAGCGTGAACTGAGTTTGTATTTTTGAATATAATCAGCAAAAACATTTCTACATCTCCTCTATAAATTTCTATAAATAAACTGCTCTATAAATTTCTGGAAACCTGGTGGGTATAAAGACGCATGCAGCTGTCGTGACAAGTTAACATCACTTTCAATCTTCCAGGAATGGAATAAAAGGATGAATGGTGGACCACTTTCAATCCGAATCCAAACCTGCATCGATAGATTAGAGGCAACCTGGTTCATTCCAACAAACAAAACTGTATAGTGTTTTTGCCACTTGTCACTCCTTTGGAGAGTTTGTTTTCAAATTCTCTCGGAGACTGGAGGAATTCTTGAAGGTCTGTTCAGCCGATCTATGGCCCAGAGAGTAGAGTGAACACACACTCGTGTAGACATAATAGGCAAATGGGTATTTACGACTTCATCATGGTAGCCAATTAAATCGTCCAGCAAATGGTCCACAATTTCTTGTTTCGTTTTCGTGGCGATGTAAGGATTGAATAGCATGCCCTTGAGCCAATGACTGTGTGATACCTCAAGACCACAGCCAGTCTTCATATTATTCAGTACTGCAGTTATTACCAAAGTAATGGGCTAAAAAGGTTGGCAAACTAATTTTCTCATATCAGCCAACGTAGAAAAAAACTAATAAACTATTGGAAAAAAGTAACTATCAAGGCGTAGCACTGACTTAGCCGAGTGTCCAAGCAAAAGTAAGAGTAATAAACGCATTATGCTTTTTGAATTTTTTCCCCCTTTTAATTTCCCATATGTGGGATGTGGCTTTAAATTGCATGGCCACAATGTTAATATTCATATAAAATGACTAGTTATAAACTCCTCGGATTTATGCAGTAGGGCCGGAGTGTAAAGAGAACATTTTTTGTTGAATGTTCTCATTTCATATAGGTAGTGGTACAACACTGAGTAGACAGAAATCATGGGATACCTACCTACTAACGGGTAGGCCCACCTTTCGCCGGATAAGGGTAATCACACGGCGAGGCATTCAATCCACTAGTTCACGAAAGCGTTCCACAGTTATTTCCATCCATGCTGCACCATTGCCCATAATTCCGTCGCATTCCTGGGTGGAGGATCCAAAGCTCGAACGGACCTTTCCGCAGCATCCCAAAGATACCCCACAGGGTTCTTGTCCGGTAAACGGAGAGGCTCTTCAAACCATGTTCTAGTCACTACGGCTCTGTGGGGAGGCGCATTGTCTTGCTGAAAAAGTCCATTGCCCTGTGGGTGCTTGATAACCACAAAGGGATGCAGATGGTCTGCAAGCAATGACACTTAACTTGGACCGTTCAGAGATGCGTCTAGACGTACCAGAGGTCCCAACATGTGCCAGTTGAATATGCCTCAGACCATTCGGCCCTGGGAAGATTGTGCAAGCCTCAAGGGGTAGAATTTTTTTCAGCCTGGTCTGTACTTGTTAACAGGAGAGACTGCTTCTACAGGGATGGGATACACTTAAATAGAAAGGGTGCAAGAATATTTGCTGATGCTATCGAGGCAGTGTTAGGTGAGTCGGAAAACTGCTAACTTGGGTAGCGTAGCCACTGACAGAGGTGAAACTGATTCTTGCATTGCTTCTATTGGAATGAGCAGCAGCCTGGAAAACAAGATGCAGGATATTTCAAAGACTGCCTTGAGTCAATACGGTACAAGTAAACACATACATTGTGTTAGGGTAGCTAAGAATAGGAACAGGTTCATGTATACTTGCGTGTATACCAATGCTAGGAGTTTGGTAAATAAATTTGATGAATTTGAGGTATTGCTCAAAACATCAAAGGCAGATATTGTTGGGATATCAGAGACGTGGAGTCACACGGATATAATGAATGCAGAACTGGAATTTGGGGAGTACAATGTGTACAGAAAGGATAGGAAGGGAGAAGGGGTTATGCTATTAGTTAAGAAACACATAAAATCCAAGGAAGTGAAGCCACTCGACGTCGCTAGACAGTGCAGTGTCGAGTCAGTTTGGTGTGACATAAGCATTGGGAGATCAAAATTGAGAGTAGGAGTGTGCTTTAGGTCTGATGACTATAATAAGAAACTGTACAGGGAAATAGAGTGGGCCAGTAAATCAGAGAGTCTTATAATGGGGGATTTTAATTTCCTAGATAATGACTGGAATTTGTGGTTTGGTCACTCGCACACTAGCAAGGCTTTTGTGGATTTATTGGATAATTGTTTTCTACGTCAGCATGTTCGGGAGGCAACTAGAGGGAGTAATACTCTTGATCTGATTATCAGTAGTGATTTTTCATGCATTAAGAATCTGCAGATAAAGGAACCACTAGGTGGCAGTGATCACAGTGTGCTCAAGTGGGATTTACTCAAAGAGGTAACTACCATCATGGGTAAAGGGAAGGGTTTTTGCTTTCGTAAAGGCGACTACGATGGTCTGAGATAGTATTTAAATTCTATACAGTGGGACCAACTGATGATGTTACCAACAGAAAATTCAAAATGGGAAGCATTCAAAGAATTTATCTTGGAAGTTACTAGGCTTTACATACCAACTAAGAAATATTGTTCAAGGTTTAGACCTAAAGGGATGTCAGATGAACTAATGAGACATATGGCAGAGAAGAAAAATGCATGGGATACATATAAATTAATGGGTGACATGGAAGCCAGTGATAGATATAAGCTGGCAGATTATGAGAAATCCTTGGCAAAGGATGCAAAGATAAATGGAAAAGAGTCCTTTACCTATGTAAACTCTAGAAGAAAAGGGATGAATCAGATAGGTCTATTGGATATTGATGGTTCAACTGCTGATGATCCTGCTCAGATGGCTAACAAACTAAACGAGTATTTTGCATATACATTCATACATGAGGAGTTTTTCAGGAAGGGGAATGCCAGAGGTGAAGTAAACTCTGGCAGTGAGCTAGATGATGATTTTGTAATAACTGAGAGGAAAGTGGAGGAGAAATTTTTGAGGATAAATATAAAAAAGGCACCTGGGGTGGATGGGATCTATCCAGTTATATTAAAGGAGGCAGCAAAGGAAGTAGGCAAGCCCTTAGTCATTATTATGAGAGCTTCTTTGCACTCAGGGGAGGTACCCATAGACTAGAGATGTGCAAATGTGACCCCAAATCACAAAGGAAGAACAAAGGCTGACACAAGTAATTATAGACCTGTGTGTTTAACTTCTGTTCCAGGAAAATTAATGGAGGCACTGGTAAGAAGCTCTGCAGGATCAACTAGACAAGACTTCAGTTATAGCTGGGACACAGCATTGGTCAGGCAAGTCTTGCTTGACCAATTTGATTGGATACTATGATGCAGTCACAAAAGACCTGGATGCAGGGAATAACTTTGATATTATATATTTGGATCTTAGAAAGGCTTTTGATACTATTGGAGATGAAAGACTGCTGACAAATTGGAGCAGTGTGGCATTGGAGGCAAATTGCTGCTATGGATAAAGGGATGATTGAGGGGGAGAAGACAGAAAGTGGTAATCAATGGACACTGCTCATCGTGGACTAATGTTATTAGTGGAGTCCATCAGGGTTCAGTGTTGGGTCCATTTTTGTTTTCTGTATGTAGAAATGATATTGATGATGGTATATCAAACTTAATGTCCAAGTTCGCAGACGATACAAAGGTTGTCAGGGTTGTTAAAGACACTACTGACAGTATGCTGCTGCAACAGGATCTGGAAAGGTTGAGCAGATGGGCTGAGAGGTGGCAAATGAAGTTTAACATTGACAAATGTAAAGTACTACATATGGAAAACAGTAACCCAAGAGTAACATATCAACTCTGTGGTACTACACTGACAGTGGTAGAGAATGAAAAGGACCTGGGGGTTATTGTGCAGGCAGATATGAAGTTTTCTGAGCAGTGCAGACGGGCTGCAAGAGTAGCTCATGGTGTCTTGTCAATGATATACAGGAATTTTTCTAGCAGGGATAAGGAGGTGATTATTCCCTTGTATAAGGCAATGGTCAAACCACACCTTGAGTACTGTATACAGGTCTGGAGGCCCCATTTCAAGAAGGATGTAGAGCTGCTGGAACGAGTACAGAAAAGGGAAACAAGATTAGTGAATGGAGCAAAGGGTTGCTCTTACGAAGAAAGGCTTAAATTTTGCAGATTACAGTGTCTGGAGACTAGGCACCGGCGAGGTGATCTGATAGTGGTGTATAAAGCCTTGAATTGTTTGAGCATGCTCAATGCTGATGTGATTCTTCCTCTCGCTCAGAATAATCACCTGAGAGGGCATAAATTCAAATTGAGGAAAGACAGATGTAGGATAGATGTGCGGAAATTTGCCTTTAGCCAGCGAGTAGTTGGTTGGTGGAACAGACTTCCATCCCATGTTGTTGAAGTTGATTGCCTAAATAAATTTAAGGCTGAGCTGGACAGGTATTTGGAACGAACGGAGGGGTGAAATGGGAGTGTGTATTTTTTTTTTTGGCTGATGCTGCATAAACTTGCTTTCTTGCGTCATGTGCCTATGCTAATGCTATATTACCGACCGTCCATCTGCCTAAACAGTTCCTTGTTATGTTAACATGATGGGTACATAGGTTCGTGCGGTTTCTGCCAGTTACGCACCCCCCCCCCCGTCCGCTCGAAATAACTGGAAACGGGACTCATCGGAACAGGAGACCCGTCCCCAATCATCCAAGATCCAGTGCCGATGTTCTTTCGCCCATTTGAGGCGTAGGGTCCCGTGTTGTTGTGTAAGTAATGGATGGGAACTCTGGTGGGTCGGCGGTTTCCATAATCTATTGCGGCTAATGATCGCCTGATGGTTTTGGTGGAGACGTTTCTGGCACCTGACTCGTTGAAGTCGGCTGTGATTTGTGCCACTGTCGCTTTCCGGTTGGCTGAAATAATGCGAGACAGACGTCGACGGTCACGTTAATCCGGAAATGGCGTATTCCCGATACACCCTTGATACTGTCGAACGGGGATAGTGTGATTTCTGTACCACCTCCGCGATAGAGTTACCCATGCGTCATCTCTCTATCATCCCTCTTTCAAAGTCAGTTAACTCACGATGTTTATCCATACTGACATCAAATTACCGTCTACGTGAATGCAGTGTACCTATATACCTGCCCAACGTGTGTGTTCCACTAGCGAGAGGGGTGACAGCATCGCGTTGACCAGGAGCGGGTATCCCGTATATTTGGTGATTGTTTCTGTAATGTAACGTGTACTGCTGTGGGTGATGGTATTTGAATAATTGAAAAATAATCAAAGTGAAGATACCAACTGAACAGTGTAATTCATGATATGTGATTTAAATTTTATCAACTGTATCACAAATATGGGAGAACTGCTATTTTGATTTTTTTTTTTTTTTTATATCATATTAGACTATAAACATTCTTTTTTCACTTTGCTATTTTTCATGAAAATTAAAAATGTTAACGTACTATATAACATTTTTGCACCCGTTTATTAATTGTTATACTTCGATAAATGGGTAAAAATCCTAGATGTTGAGACCATATGGCGGGGGGAAGCGTTTCTTGCATTATTTGTGTATTCGCGTCTGTTTACAAATTATTCTCCCCCTCCTCCCTTTCCACTCCATAATGTCACCGGTTATGATATCATTTTCAGTCTCTGCCAGAGAAACTTTTTTCCACCGAAGTGTTGTGTGGACCAAACAAAGACTTGCGCGTATAGCACAGTGGTTGTAATCGTCGTCCTTCTGTACCAGGTGGAAAGGGCCTGAGTTCGAATTCTGTCAATGACTTGCACAATTTTTAAGCAATTTTTTCACAACATATATGAGTTTGTCGGTCCCAGGCGAGGGCTGCATGGTTTTTTCTCCCAACAACCGGAAACACAATAACAGATACACTATCGCCCGATAGCTTACCTTAGCTCTTTGATGCACAATATCTGCCTCATAGCCTGCCTAACACACGCACATCTAATGAAACAAACAGAAATCTCAGGTGCGAGTTCAAGGCCTGCACAGGGTACATAGAATAAAGTTCCCATTCCAACTCGTTAATGTCTCTTAGGTTGCTATTGTTGTTATTATTATTTATATAGCACATTAGCATCCAGAGCCATATTGCGATGTGTATATACATTAGTGTTCAAAGAAATTGCATTACCCCTTAAAATTGTGATTGTGGTCGAAATAAAAACTAATTATATGGCAATATTGCTTACAGATTGTTTGTTTGTTATTTGGTTTTTAGAAGCATTAGCAACTAAGGCCATATTGCTCCGGGATATGCAGTGGTCATTCCTTGACCTTTCCGCATCCTCTGTATTTGGTGGTGACGTGCTCGAACCCCGGTCTAATCAAGAAGCGTGTGCTACGCACTGCTGCTCCTTCCCACCTGGCTACGGAGGCGCTTTACAGATTGCATCAGATAAGATTGACACACGTAGTTGATGACGTAATATTGCATCAGCTGTATAAGCAAGAGTTGCAGTCATCCCTTGCTTGTGTCAGAAGGCGAGTTATGTGCAGTTGACGCCACGAAGAAAGAGTGTTATTGTTGCTTTACGCGAGGAAGGATGTTCTTCCCGTCGTATTGCTTATAGAGTGTCTTGTAATTAGTCAACAGACACCTGTTGACTAATTACAAGACACCGGATTGAAAAAAGAAACCGGATACAAACGAGTCTATACGCCAAAACAGGACCTCGTTTTGAAGCGCTTATACTTTAAAAACCGTAAAGCTTCTTCGTCTGAGCTGAAAAGAGAATGGGAAAAACACAGGAGTGATAGCAAGTGCAGTAACAGTCAGAAGACGCCTCTTCAAAAATGGACTTGTAGCCCGTCGTCCTAAGAAGAAGCCCCTCCTCACACAAAAAAATGAAAAAGGCCCGATTAATTTGGTGTGAGGAGCATGTCAAATGGACCCCCGAGCAGTGGCAGTCAGTTATTTTCTTCTCAGCCATGCACGTTTAAGAAATTCAACCTGCATGTCCCCGATGGGAGACAAACGATTCGCCTTAGACGTAGTGAAGAATACCATCCAGACTGTATAATGTCTATAGTGAAATTCCCTACCAGCCAAATGATTTGGGGGTGCATTTCGTATCGCGGAGTAGGTCACCTGCAGTTTATAAAAGGGTCCGTAAATGCCAATGGATACCTGGCTATATTGGAAGGCAAATTGCTGCCAACCATTAGAGACAATTTCAACCTACCAGGTAACTGTATCTTTCAGGACAACTCTGCTCCTTATCATCGGGCGAAAAGTGTAAGTAGGCACTTCTGCAGTTACTTTAGCTTCATTTCTGCATTAGAGGTTCGACAGTAATGTGTTTACATTTGTTACAGGTGACAAAATGGTTAGAAGAACGGTCCATTACAACTCTTATCTGGCCAGAAAACAGCCCGGACCTGAATCCTATAGAAAACTATTGGCATCGTGTGGAATCTGCAATTTCCAGGAAGAAACCAAAGACCCTTCGTGAACTTCATTAAGCTATAATTCGTGTTTGGAACCACAAACTATCAGTTGATTATCATTAGAAATTAATCTTGTCAATGCCTGGACGGTGTGCTGCTGACATCAGGGCCACAGGCGGTTTAACTAAAAATTAGTTTGCACCTGGTGAACTTTTCATTTTGTTTTCCATTTAAAATGATAAACCGAAGAAAATTGAGTATTTCTGATAACATTTCAACCATAATTGTCATGTTTACCAAAACTGTTTGTATAAAGGTTGCAAATGCTCATTTTGGAATATTTTGAGAGCACCTCTCAAAATGTTTTTAGCTTTGTCTTAACTATTAATAAATATCTCTTGTTTATATTTCTGTTTGTGATGCTAGTCATTAATGTGTCATACCATCGCAATGTAACATACTTTCTTTGTACGAGTATGTGTTCACTGGATGTGCATATTGGGCTGTCTGAAAAACTACTCAGGGAAACTCTACGCTATTATAGCCTCGGCTGAAGAAGCCTTTAAGAATTTCTGCAGTCTTCGAGACAATTTGAAAGCACTCTCCAAAGGGGTTGCAAATCCACTATATATGGAGGGTTGATTCAGCCTTTTGATAACGATTTTGATATTACTGTAATCCTGCTTGTGACGTATGGCAGCAATGTAATTTTTTTTCCCCGCAGGCGCAGTCCCAAACCTTATGAACATGTGTATCAGTTGTAGAAGTTGTTTTAATGTCGACATGCCTCGGAAATTGGACCCATGGGTGAAAGGTTACATAATCGCACTTTCCGAAGAAGGGTACAGTTATACGAAAATTATTGATAGGTGCAAGTCGAAAAATTTTAGTGTATCGAAGTTCGGTATCCATAAGGTTTTGAATGGCAAAGGAAAATTCCCCGAAGCTGCTGCAAGTGGGCGGAAAACACCCAAGAAACTGCAACCTGCTCCAAGTCGAATGAGAGAAGTAGTACGAAAAGTGCAGTCGCTCCTTGTCGGTGAAAATTCAAAAACCCAGAGTTATAGTGTCACGTATGAGAACCTCCCAGTCAACCGTTTGTCGCATAATCAACGAAAATTTGCAACTGGAGAAGAAGCACAAGGCCCTCGTACACCACCTAGGAGGAAGGCAAATTGCCGAACGGCGGGTCAATGCTCGAAAACTCTACGAAAAATATCTGGCAGCTGAAAGGTGGAAATTTGTAGCAACATTGGACGAAGCGTGGGTGAGCCTCTCCTATTGCAACAAAATTCGGGCAATTTATTACCGTCCACAGGGTGACAAGGCCTTTCCAGCATGGGTGCATCAGTGCAAGGAAAGTTTTGGCTGAGGTTTTATGGTTGTAGCCGGTTTTTGTTATAACGGCAAATTTGAGTTGCGTAGAGTCACTAAAAGCGTGAAAGTCAGCTTAGTGTATTACCAGACTGAAGTTCTACAGCCGTTGTTTTAACGTGAAATACTCACGCTGAAATGGTCTGGGTGCACCGGGATAAGGAGTCCAGCCACAGTCACGTTCCACCCATGCTTTTTTGCGGAGAATGGAAGCGGTGACTGGTATTCGTTCGATCCCATTTGAAGATATACCTGTTAAATGCCCTGACGCCGCACCCATGGATTTTTGCGCATTAGAACTTTTGAAAAGAGCTCTCGGAAACCGCCGCCCCAGAACTGTTGAAGGTTTGTGGAAAGTCTGCCAAGAGGAATGGGACAAGATCGACTTGACAGTTTTACAGCGGGCTTTAGTTCAATAGAAATTGCGATGCTGTGCGATAGTCCATGAGCAAGGAAAACAAATAGAACACAACTGATTGTGGTGGCACGGAATTTCGTAGTTTTAAAGGACTGTCAAAATCGTTGTCAAAAGGCTGAATCAACCTTCTGTATTCGTAGTCCCGGTGGACGGTCTCATTAGCACGGGTTGAATGCGGCCTTGCGTTAAAATGCAACAGCAATATCCACATTTCAGTAGCCCTGGTCGTTTCTTGTGAATTCAGTCCTTAAGTGTGTAGTAAGAAGCAGCGTTCACAGTATCGCCAGGATTTTTAAAATGCTCATGAAAGTTATGAAAATCCCAGAAAATAACTGCTGTTACCACCCTGTTTATGACACAAACTTAAAACTTCTTTGTTGGATTGAACTAGGATGCCTCTATTGCATTGATGCAGGTTTGGAGTCGGATTAAAACTGGTCCACGATTCATCCTTTGATTTCATTCCTGACGATGCGAAGATTGAAAGTGACGCATGTCACTGGTCACGATAGCCACAGGCTGTCTTGTACACACCAGGTTTCCAGAAATTTATAAAGCAGTGGGGCAGATGTGGAATTGCTTTAGATGATTTTATTTATAAATACAAACTTGGTTTCCTGCATACATCTTTTATTCTTTATTTTATGACTTGCTTACTGACTCTCCCATATTAATGGCATTTTGACTTTGCGTGCGTGTATATATATAAAGCTAATATATAAAGCTAAATACAGTTACATAACTACTGTACTTCCAATTGGGCTGTGGTGCCATCTGGTACATATTTCGAGAAATTATTAAAACATGAATGTACATCAAACGTCCTTCGGAATTCGCTTTACTTGATTTTTTTTCCCTTTTTTATTGATGTATATATTTGTTTTTAACGATAGTGTTAGCGATTATAATATATTCAGTAAGTTAGATTACTGTTATCAAATATGGTTTTCATAATCAGTAGATCACACATCCCCGTTTAACTGCTGGGTAGGTTGGTAATTAGACCGAAAACTATATTTGAAACATAAACTTAGACAAACATTTTGGCATGAATTATTAACATAAGTTATTGCTTATTTGTTAGAAAAAAGTACATTTTAAATTTCAGAGGTTAATTTATTTACTAAATAATGTTTTTCATTTATCAGGATATATATGATATATATAATTTTTTTTACGGGAGCTGTTCAATTAAAACACGTTTAAGGCTTTAAAAAAATTCAAGTTTTGAAAAAAAAAAATTAAGATCTCACTTTTGGGATTTATATCAGCCCTCGAAAGTAGTAACGATTATAATCAGTCTTACATACAGTGTGATGGGTTCCGGAATCCCTTCAACGATGCGAGGAACGTTTGAAGTTTTTTTTTACCCTGTGGCCGAGTTAGCCGATCTCAGGAGAGGATATCGCGGTTTTCATCCAGTAAACGAAACTGACCAGAGAACACATGCGATTTACAGACCTAATACGCTTGGATAGATTGAGCTTCGGTTCGGGTAACCTTAAAATTGAAATATTTATTTTTAGATTTTAGACACGCATCCCATTGCTGCAATACCTGTATCATCCTTTAAAGAATTCTTTTCGTTGTTTCAGTACATACAGGATTGTTAACACGGCGGCTGTTAACAGAACCATTTTACGACAGGTGTTTCGACTTCAGCATTTGATCTGAAACAACAATTAAACTTTAACTTTTCTTCAACAAACAAAAATATGGAAGTCACAGTGATATAGTGATTATTCTGTCTGTCAGTTTACACGGTCACTGGCGTTTGTTGCTGAGGCGCGGGTAGCTTAAATTCTCAGAATAACATTCCAAGTTAATGTCGATACAAGGTTATTACAGTCTAAGAACAGGAGACTAGTGATTGAAGAAAACATTTACCGTAACTTTTCCCATAGAAATCAATGAATAACATTTTTTTCGCTTTTGAGAACCAGATATGATCTGTTCTATTCATTATCGAAATTTTCTTTTCACTCTGAAACTCTGTTCCAAGAGCTCATGAAGTGTTCAACACTTCATGAGCTCTTGGAATATTAAATGATGACCATTTACCCTGTCTAGGTCATTCTGGTCTCCAACCTCAACAAAGAGTGGAGGCTATTTACAAGGACATTAACGTATTAGCCGAAATGATCACTAAAATATGATTTCTATAGATGCCCCAGGTCTAGCATATCATTCAAGGTCCACGGAGGGAAATGAGGAGACAAGTCGTTGGCCCTATAAACAACTATGAACTTAAAAGTGACATCTTTGGACAACGAATGATTATGCAGTTCTCAGATCTGTAGCGATGTTTACATCTTGTTTGGAGGTGATTAGAGATAGATAACTATTCAGATGAAACCGTGTTCATTGTAATAACAGTGGAATAAGTAGGGAAAAAAGTCACCTAAGCACTATAATATGTAGTTGCACTAAAATTGGATATTAAGGTTTTCATTAATATATTTTTATAGTCTGTATTTGCATACTTAACATATACATCTGTGGGTTACGAAAGGTTTTAATTTATTTCTTAACCTTCAGTTATGTCTTTAAATGAGACGTTTTCTTAGCGAGTTGGAATAGTTCATTTCTTGATATCGTATTAATGTTCTGGATGTGAATGACACTGTATATAATGTATACTGCTTATTTTATTATCGTGTAAATACAGCCTTCTAGCTTGCGCTGTGTCGGGGTACCACTGTTTTGAAAAAATTGATATTTATTATTATTGTTATTATTTTAACAGCAGTTTTTGAATGGCAACCTTCAGTATAAACGGCTAGTAGCCTATTATTTCTAGTGGTTCTTGCCCTTCAGTATTTAAAAACTGAATCACTGTAATCTGATCTCTCTTGAATGTCTCTTTGAAATAAATGTCGACATGGTTTAAGCATTTACGTGTCCAGTTACTTCCGCCTTACTGAGAATTACCAGAAAAGATGCTTTTGAGCAGACCTCACATTTCATACATTTTATACTTCATAAAAATATATAAAAATAAACTTTACACATTTTATTATTTCTGTATTTCCATAATTTAACTTACCGGCTTTAAGACTTGTACAATGAAGTATGTCTTTACCCCAGCTTGTTTGATAGCTTCTTCTCGAGATGCACCATCTCCAGCAGTCACTTCAAATTCACCATTTAAGAAACGCAGCGTTTCTTCTGATATGTGAACTCGTCTGGAGAAACAAATTACAAAGGCATGATCAAGCTAAAGTGGATACACACACACACATATATTAGTATATATTATTTCATATTAGAATTATGAAGTGAAAACTGCTACAGTTAGATTAAAATGATCGAGTGTGTGTGGTCATTTTATTATTATATTATTACTTTATTATTATAGGTCACATTTATTGATAATCCATTTTTGGAATATAATTTATTGTGGAATACTTACATTTAGTGGGGCCACTTTTTTATAGAATCAATTATCTAATGGCGAGGAGATCCTTTAGCCGTCATAACACCAGGATTCGTCGTGACATGGATTCAACAACGTGTCGAATGCGTGCCACAGGGATATTGGTCCACGATGACCCAGTTACTTCCCAAAGTTGTTCTGAATTGAATGGTTGCGGATCGCCACTCCGGAGAGCTCGTTCCACTTCAACACACAGGTGCTCAGTTGGATTGAGATCTGGTGACTGGAAAAGCAACTTCAGTAAGCTGAATTCACTCTCGTGTTCCTGGAACATAAGAGTGAATTTAGTTCTGCACAATTTTGTCTTATGACATTATCCTGTTTGAAGAACGCATTCGCAGATGAATACTCTAGGCACATCCATTCTGCAGCCATGAATGGATGTGCCTAGTTGAAAACAATTTCCAGATAACCTGTGCTGTCATCCAAATGTTTCTCCCTGATATCAAGGGCCAGAGCGTGCACCATAAATTATTACACAGCCATTGTGACATCAAGCAGGATAAGCTCACATTTATTTATTTATTATTTATATTTTTTTATTATTCTGTTCCTCCCATCAGCATGAACAAGCAAGTTAGTCAGACCGGGCAAGATCTGAAAATTTGTACAAAAGTGTATATTTTAAAATTCCTGTGCACCCTCCTAGCCAACTTGCTGTACAGGGGGTGAACCTTGTGTTAATAAACTGATAGTAAGTAAGTAAGTAAGTTTTTCTAACACAGGGTTCGGTGTTGGGTCCACTGTTGTTTTGTATATTTATCAATGATATTGATGAAGTTATATCAGGCTTAGTGTCGAAGTTTGCAGATGATACAAAGGTTGGTAGGGTTGTTAATGACAGTAATGGCAGTGTGCTACTGCAACAGGATCTAGATAATTTGGGCAGATGGGCTAAGAAGTGGCAACTGCAGTTTAACCTTGACAAATGCAAAGTACTGCATATGGGTAAAAGTAACCCGAGAGAAAAGTACCAACTGTGTGGTACTACACTTAAGGTGGTAGAAAATGAAAAAGACCTGGGAGTAATTGTGCAGTCAGATATGAAGTTTTCTGAGCAATGCAGACAGTCTGCCAGGGCAGATCATGGGATTTTGTCAATGATATATAGGAATTTTGCTAGCAGGGAAAAGGAGGTGATTGTCCCAATGGTCAGACCACGCCTTGAGTACTGCGTACAGGTCTGAAGGCCTCATTTTAGGAAGGATGTCGATTTGCTTGAGCGTGTACAGAGAAGGGCAACAAGATTGGTTAGGGGAATGAAGGGATCCTCTTACCAAGAGAGGCTTAAGTTCTGCAAATTGCAGTGGCTGGAGACTAGGCACCTGCGCGGTGATCTGATTGAGGTGTATAAGGCCTTGAATGGGTTGAGCACGCTGAATTGAATTCTGATGGGATCCTTCCACTTGTTCAGATTACGAACCTAACGGGACATAAATTCAAATTAAGAAAAGACAGATGTATAATAGATGTGCGGAAATTTGGCTTTAGCCAGCGGGTGGTTAATTGCTGGAACAAACTTCCATCTGTCGTTGTGGAAGTTGATATCTTAAATAAATTTAAGGAGGAACTAGACAGGATTTGGGGGGGGGGGAATGGTGTGATTTTTTTTTTTTTTTGGCAGATGCTGCATAAGCTCATACACTTGCTTTCTTGCATCACATGCCACTACTACTATTCGTCCACTGTTCATGTTTCTCGGCAAACTGTAACCCAGAATTCTTGGTTTTTTTTTTTTTTTTTTTGCTGGCAGTAGTGGTACCAGGTTCGCTCGTCGGCTGCGATATTCTATCTGTGATAAGTTGTGATTTCTGAAATTCCTTCTTTGTTAACATTGTGGATTGTTATTTGACTGACTGTATCTTTTCTGTTACCTTACACAAGTATCCAACCACAGGATTGCCTTTGGATGAATGTCATTTGGTTACTGAACCATTCTAGATATAACCAAGACACAGTAATACGTGAAAATCTCAGCACGATTGCACTTTCCGAGATACTTATACTGGCACGTCTCGTACCAATTACCGTGCCACATTCAAAGTAACTTAAATATTTCATGTTCCCCATTCTTGCACTGAATTGCATACATACAGTAATTTTTGCCACAGGATTGCCTTTGGATGAATGTCTTTGGTTACTGAATCATTCTCGATACAACCAAGACAGTAGTAGTACGTGAAAATTTCAGCATGGTTGCAGTTTCCGAAATATTTATACTGGCGCGTCTGGTATCGATTACCGTGGCACATTCAAAGTAACTTAAATATTTCGTGTTCCCCATTCTTGCACTGAATTGAGGCGCCTCGGTGGGCAGGAGCAGCAGTGCGTAGCACACGCTTTTTGATTAGACCGGGTTCGAGCCCGTGACCACCAAAAACGGAGGATGCGGAAAGTCAGGGAATGACCACCGCATATTCCCGGAGCAATATGGCCTCAGTTGCTAATGCTCCTAAAAACCAAATAACAAACAAACAGCACTAAATTGCATACATACAGTATTTTTACGTAACTGATCACTTGCTTTATATCGCATGGTACGAACAAGTGATGCTGTTACTGAAGGAGCGTTCCATTTCATGAAAAGGATGAGTGACTTGATAAAGTGATGTCTCAGTTTCATTTCAGGAACCTTCGAACAACCACAAATATAACTAGTTTCACTTGGTAACTGTTTTATAGGAATAAAAATTTAAAACCAAAGTCGCCATACCCAGGCATTCCACCGCTTTCCATTTTATTAGCGAACACAACATCTCGGCTGTAGACATCAAACTGCCATTGCCTCTGTCCGAGTACACCAGCTAGAACTCCTCCCGTATGGATTCCAACTCGCATGTCAACAGTAGACTTTGTCTGCTCCCTGACTGACCTATAAAATAATTTATATCAAATTAATATAGGATGTTTAACCCCTTTGGGAAATACTGTCTCGTGCACAGTTACAAAGTAAACTTACAAAAAAATATATAAGGATTGATAGCATACTGTAAATGTTAAGCTTGATTTTCTGCACTACAAAATCTATACACCTTCACAAAACTAAGTAGAACTGAACCTTTTCTCAGTTAATTGAAAAAGAAACCAGAAACAAATTTTTCTATCTAATTGAGTGAAATTGTCGGTCTATGCTACCCTGAGAACATTAACATTGTGACGATTTCCATTCAGTGAACATTGAAAAATGACCGCTCACATAATAACGTAGGCGCCACGAGAAAAGTAATAGCAACTCAAATACGCCTGTTCTGGATATCACTGATAGCATAAATACGCTTAGCACTTGATCGTAATTAACTGTACAGACCTAACGGTTTGCATAACGATTATGTTCGTTGCTCTTCCACTTTTCAACATTACAGTCGACTTGGTCAGTCTCAATCAAGGATTATATGGTTTTCTCCCAGAAACTCGCGTTTTTGATCTTACAAAATAATCAAACCGATCATTGTTTTGTTTTGCCTTTGTAAATTATTGGCACATCGACTCTTCAGGTCAAAGTGTTTCAGTCTCCTTATGGCGCTCAGTTCATAGAGTTTTGGTATTAGTACGAGTATTAGCCATATAGTGCAAAGAAGCCACAAGCTTTAGTTGCACTGGCCAAAAAAAAAAAAAAAAAAAGAAAAAAAAAAGTAAAAAATTGATAAGAAAAACAAATTATGCGCTTCCTCCTCACCTAGGTAACTATTCAGTTGACCTTTGAATTTCTTCAAACTGTCAGCCTCAATTACCTGCGGAGGCAACTTGTTTCAGTAATCAACGATTCGCTGACTAAAAGAAAACTTCCTACAATCTAGTATAAACCGTTTCCCATGTAATTTGAAGTTATGGCTCCTAGTTCTGCAATTCTTTATAACAGCCAGTATTTCCGCCTTCGTTCATTTTACTAAACCCCCTCAGAGCGTTATGAACCTCAGTCAGGTCCCTTCTAAAGTGCTTGGTTGCCAAGCTCTGTAGCCTGCATAATCGAAATCTTTCCTCGTATGGTCGCCATTTTGTTCCGATCTCACCATGCGAATTGCCCGTCTTTGGATCCTTTCAAGAAGCTCAGTGTCTTTTTGAAAATGAGGGTCTTCATACACAGTATTCCAAATGCAGTCTTACAATTGCCTTATACATTTTTTTGATAATAATCAATCGGACACAATGGGCTACTAATCTCCCATATCGGGTCTGGATAGAATTGCAAACACATACACATTCTCACCTAACTCGCGAGATTGTTTCAGCATGGTTCTATATTTATCCAACAAATCGTCAGGTCGTGTTTGTTTAATATCGTTAGTCACCATATGGATAATAATGCTCTCCTTTACCCTCCCCATTAAAATCTGATATCATCAGTTGTTGCTCCCCAAAACCACACCATGGTTCTCCACCTAACTTTATTACAATAAATGTTACCCTTTTCTCTGTCATTAGAGTAGTCTCCCCATAAGACTAAATCTTTAACCAGAGCAGTATGCACTTGACTGCATAACCAAGTGATGCACCCCAGATTCTGAAACCCGAATCTGGGATGCATCACTTGGCAGGTCACGAGATACTTGAGTCCCTGACGAGCTCACAGTTACATGTCTTAAGGACAAACACCCATTTCTTCAGTGACTCAAATTTTAGTTATGCACTGGGTTTTAATTTGAGATCAGTACACTTCTTACATCGTGTTGCATAGAAAAGAATCGTCAGTTGAGCTTTTTTTTTGCCTACTAGACTGACCTTAGGATCACGCCACAGGCTATAGAGACAACGAACTCATTACGCTCACTGTAAATGCGAGCAAGCATTTCTTCTGAGTTGTGTTTTCCTTTGGACGATGTATTGAAATTCGATCTTGTAACAACCGTTACTTGCGTGAAATTTCAACTTGAGAAAGATTACAAGATTTAAATGTACAGTATATTACACGATTTAAATTATCAAAGTACTACATAAATTAAACTGTTACCAAACTTTATCCACTAGTGAAGTTAAAAATAAGTTACCGAAAAGAATTTAACTTAGCAGAAATACTTTAGAAAAGTTAATAATTTAATTTACAAAATATTGTAGAAATTAATTTCGCAATATTCTTGAAATAAAATTTACAAATTACAGATATCAAATTTAAACAAATTGAAAACAAAATTGTCTACTCTATCAGATATGTGATCTTAATCCCCTTCAGTTAATCGCCAGAGCCAATATAAAACACAGTCTGCCCTTTCGACTGCCTACAGTAGAATCTGAATCTATTTTATCGTCTATTGTGTGTCTTCACAAGTGTGGATACACACTTTTGCATATACATAATACGCAACAGTTTATTCGTATGTTGTGCGGAATAAAAATCACGGAATAGCTCACGTAGGGTGGAGAAACTACTCTATTCATCTGAGATCGGTTGACTACAGTTCTGACTAAAGATGTCTTTAAGAATTCCTCCAATCTCTGGGAGAATTCGAACCCAGACCTCTCCAAACGAATGAGATGTGGGGAAACCACTATACTGTCACGGAATACAAATCAATCATTGAATGCCCACAATCTATATAATAATTTTCTTATGCCCATCTGTCCGGAACACGCTTTGTACTTGAATAATGCAAAAACTAAACAATCTAAAGAAAACAAAAAAAAACAAATTACAAAAATTTTTCCGACCGATTTTCAAATCCCGAGAATTGATTTAGCTTCCAGTGAAACTAACTTGCCGCCTGTTTTGAAGAGAAGACAATTTCTTAACTTTTGTCATCACAATAAACAAATCTCAGGGTCAGGCTTTCAATGACGTTTTTGCTCATGGACAATTTTACCTAGCAGTTTCCAGGTACAGATATTTTTTGTGCGATAATTGTAATAATTTAAAGGACGATATTAGTCATGTAAAAAAAATATATCAAATTGCATTTCTACCCGGGACGGACTCGAGTAGAAATGAAATTCTAACACATTTTATTTGAAATTGTAACGCATGAGCTAGCAGCAAAGGGAGCTGAGGGAAAGGTTTTTGTAATTACTTAGATATTAATCTTTATTTCTCCTCTGAAGCAGTTTGGCGAAATATTCGCCGCGGGTATTCTAATTTACAATATACTGACTGATTAAGGTCTTAGTTACTCTGGTTTTATTCTAAGTAACTCAGACCTTACGAGAACAACAGAGACACAGTTACCCTAGAAACTGTGCAGTCGCACATTTGCCATCTGGAAGCATACAACGTAGAAGTAAACCTGGCATCATATAGGTTCCGTTGTCAGTGATGTGGTATTATCCTTGGGGGGGACGAAGCGAATTTGGTAACTGCTGGAGTAAACACTGCCTGTCGCCAGTGTTTACTGCGGTGCTAGGCACTGCTGTGACTGCTCTCTTGAAGTTGCTGCTAGCACAGTAATTGTGATCGTTGTTTTTCCGAATCGTGTGGAAAAGAACTGGGTTCGAAAGGTTATGGACTCTTTTCCCTCTCCATGGCCCAGTTAGTCAATATCTTGCATAGTCCCCCTTTTCGGAAAGTCCAGTTCTGGCAAAACAAACAAAACTGCCCACTGAATACATGCAGCTTACAGACTGTTCATATTGAGACTCATGGCCTTAGTTACTTCAGCACTAATTCTAAACAACCGAACCAAAAGAAACCAAGAAACCTATGTAAAATACTTGTTTGCTAACAGGCATCAAACAACAGCTGCGAAACAGACCACCTACACTACTTTCCCCAACAATCATGTGGTCATAGCGTTTTTCCATATTTATTAAAATTACTTGTTCATAAATGCTGCATATATTAAAATGTAGTTCATATATCTGAAGCAGATCAGCTTTGTCGCTATATCTTACTGGAGACTGAATGTACGAATGACTAAGAATTGATCAGTTTTGAACCCGCTCGTTTACCGTGTGGTAAACGAGCTCATTACAAATTATCCTTGATTATCCATGTATGGTCTGATGATAGGATCCGGCAAAGGTCCTTTGTTACAAATTCAATGTAATTAGGTCTTAAACACTTAATAAACTAACTCTGTTTTGTCCACATGGTAAAAGAGTGCTTCGTTAAAAAAATTAATTATGGATAATCACCATGTACATAGCACCTATATAAGATTTATATTTTTCAGGACAAACAAAACGTATAAAAAAGTCGAAAACAAAATTTGGCCCACGTTGATAAGCGGAAGTCTTTAATTCCCTTGGTTAGGAATGTAGTGATATAAATACAAGATGATTATAAGTTTCTGATTATTGCAAGAAGTAGGTGACAATGAGCGGACAGATTGACAAAAGAGATATATCAAACTTCCATGCAGATTTTCTTATTATATTTGAAATTATAATAGGAATATCTCTAACTATTAATGGTTACAGATTCTCCTGTGAAAATGTAATTTGAAATTTTTTATCCCCAAGAAACACCGAACATGTCTAACAATGATTAACCAAGTTTGCACCTTCTAGCAGGGTATTTTTCTTTTCTCAAATTGAATCTGATGTTTATGGAAATTGCTTGGAATGTATGTAATTTTACCGATCGCGGAAACTATTATGTAATTTCTGTTTAAAATCGTCAGAACTGTATAATCACCCTGTACGAAGAAAGCACTGGTACAGTTTATATGCAGGCTGTTGTTAAAAGTTTCGATTATGCTCGTTTTTGTATTTCTCTGATCGTATGTTATTACAGACCTGCTTATACAGTATGTAATCGCTTTATCTTCAAAAATATTTTATGACTAACTGTCACCCCTCCTCGTCTATTGGTTGGTGTGGGTGGTGGTGGTATTGATGACGCTCTGTACATTTTGTTGTACATATTATTTACTGTATATATACATTATATATACAGTGCATACGTTGGTTCTCTGCATATGAACTCATTATGGAAGTTATATGTAGCGTTACAGAAGTTGACACTTTTCGAAGAGAATTTACGTCATACCCCTCACAATATAAATTTAGCTTGTCTGTCTTGCATGTTAACTGAGAAAACTGAACAACTTTTCTCAGTAAAGCACCAAGTGGAAAGCCTTTTATTTGAAGACTCCTCTTCTATCAGTTTTTATCTGTACTTGTCATTCTTTAAAGGACAGTTTCTTGGAAGTCTCTACGGAATAAAAGCAATATCGTGGTTTCCTTGGTAACCGAACTAATGCAATCCTGAGAAAATCTTTTTTTTTTTTTTTTTTTTTGTTAAGTCTTCTTAGTATCATGCTACGGCCGATAGTCGATCGAATGACAAGTCTTGCCTACCACACTGTAGTTGCGTGATATCGAGCACTTTGAAGGAGATACTTCATTAATGTTCGGAAGGCAGTGGAAGCCGTTTATTTTTAGGCATCGGTAACATTATCTGTCATGTATCAGCGATAGAAAAAGAGAGTGCGAATTCATGTCTCAGTTTTTTGTTCTCCATGAACAGGTAGGACACCCGGTCAGTTAGCGATGCGCCTCTGACACACAAATGAACAGATAAATCCAACCACGAGTTACCTAACTCCATTTTCTCCTCAGACTTTAAGGTCGATCTTTCTATTATCGAACTTTGTAGAAATTGAAAAAAACTCGTGACAAGTTTCATTAATCTCCCATATACAGCTCTTTTGGAAGCAAGGAATTCTAGTTGGAACGTCGACATTTTAGACAATCGCCACCCTTAAAAGTATCATCTTATAAATAAGAAGTGCCCAAATAAATGGGTTTACATTAAAAATTATCATAAAAGACCGTTTCATTACGAAAACTACTTTTGTAAATGTTTTTTTTTTTTTTTTTTTTGCATATTGCTGGCCAATCTTGCTGATTTCTTATTCTTTAACAGCACTCATTTCTGTGGTGCTTCATTTAGGTTTTGCTTAACCCGAGATGTTGGGCAATTCTAGGGAACGTGCAAAGCTTTTTGGTTCAATCAGCTTTGTGAAAAAAGCTACATTTTTTTTACGCAGTTAAATTTTTAATAAATGTGTTTGTTTCCTGTATTTTGCCACCGAAATATTTTTGTATTATAATTGTATTAATCATTGTAACACTGAACATTAAGCTCGTTTTTGATAAAAATGCGCTTAATGCCTTAAAAAAGGTAAAAGAAAGTGTTATAACGTAAGAGGACTTAAAATCTGTTTAAAATATAAGAAGTGGGAGGGGGTGAAAAATGGTAATAGAATGGCAATTGTTTTATTGGTATGACTAGCCGAAATAGCGAATTTAACCTGATTTGATACCTTCTAGATATAATCAAAAAAAATTTGGTGATGGGGGGGTTGTAATATGTATTTAGTCACGCAGAATTATACATGTATATCCTTCCTACTTAGGTACGTACTTTATTGCAGATACCATGCTTAGGCCCATGTGTACACACAAGACAGCATGGTCTGGCCGCTGTTCTGGAGCTCCACTGATACAATAGTAGCAATCCCCAAGAATCTTGATTCGTAACTGATGATATTTCTGGAAAGGGAGAAAAAACAGAACAAACAGCTTCATTAAAACATCACTGTTGTATTATCACCAGCGGTCAAGTGAAAATTAGTATTATCAGTATTATGCAATTGTTATTTTTTTTTTTTTCGATTTTAAATGAAACAGAAAAATTCCTAAAACATTTAAAATATTAAAGAAACTATTAAGATTTCGTTCAAGCGGAATAACTTAAAGATTTTTTTTTTAAAATTGAGTCTGTGGTGTCAAAGTGTGTACTTAAATGTGAAGCCAATTCAATGCAAAATATTTTTGATTATAGTACAGGAAAACATCGATTTGACGGACTATATGAGGTCTGTCCGCTAAATCCAGTTTTCCGTTAAATTTGAAAGAAGTACATAGTCTTCGAAGATGCTAGAAAGTTAAAAAAAAAAAAAAAAAAAACTGTGCTATGCCATGGTATAATAAAAGCTCACGTTGTAATACTGTGTGGCAATAATTCCGTCCCGGGATTAAAATACAGTACTTCCAGTCCTTCATATGGTCTAGATTTGGCCCCAAGCGACTTTTTGTTGCTGTTATTAAAGCTTAAAGTGCATCTGCCAGGCAAACGGATATGATTTCTATGAAAAAGTTAAGCAGCTGTAAAATGATAGTTGGCCTTCCACCCGAAAAAATTTTACTTGAATAGCATACGAAAACTTGTATGCGCTGGAATAAATGTTTATTTAGGTGAGGCTTGTGTAGAAAAATGATTTACCAAGTGAAGACAACAACTTTTTTATGTACAGAAGATAAAAAAAACTATCTACAAGTTTTTTAACTTTATTGAAGTAAAAACTATGTAATTCAGTAACGTTAATTTAAGAAGGTTAAAGTTACATGTTCGGCTTTACAAAACATCAAGTATATACAAAAAATAAATGAAATAAAATAAGTCCGTTTCAGTTGTATTCATACAATGCTATTATACTCGTATATTTAATCCTCTTAAATGAAAGATTTTCCTTTAATTCGTTTTTGACAATTTACATTGTATCGATAGTACACTTATAATGTCATAAAATGCCTTTATGACAAAATAAAATATTGAAAATGCAACTTAAGTTTCCAAAAGCATTACAAGCTTACCTCAGCAAGTTTATCGAACCGAGCGAACAGTTCATTTAAGGTACGAACAAGCTCTGGGGCTGGACAGGTAGAAGAGAATGCCGTGAATCCCACAATGTCTGCAAAGAGAATGCTGTAAAAAATATAACGCATAATTGTTTCTTAAAATTCTGGTATTAAGCTTGAAGATTGTCCAGAGTATTCACAAAAAAGTGAATTTGTCCAACAGTTTTAAATGCTTACATATCTCGAAAATTATATAAGGAGAAATTAAAATTATATAAATATTAAAATTATATAAGGGTCGAGGGAATGATGCCAGCAGTGGGGAAGATAGATCGCAAATTAGTAACACATACCCGATATCCTTCCTGATGAGGTAGAACATGCATTGAAGAAAATGGATAATCGGAAAGCCCCGGGTGAAGATGAAGTTACTGTAGAGTTGTTAAAATTGGGAGGAAGGAACATGACACAGCAACTGGCAAGACTTCACAAAATACATTAGTAAAAGCTTGACGCCTAAAGAGTGGAATAATGCAGTCATAGTTTGGCTGGATAAGAAAGGAGATAAATTGGAAATTATAGACCAATTAGCTTGTTGTCCCACATCTACAAGTTGTTCAAGGCACAATATGGCCTTAGTAGCCCTTGTGCCATAAAACAAACTATCAACCAACAAATTGTTCACAAGGGTCATTACTAATAGATTAGAAAGAATACTTGATAAGGATCAACGAAAAGAGCAAGCTGGCTTTAGGAAACGATTCTTAACTATGGATCACCTTCACGTAATACCACAGCTAATGGAGAAAGCAAATGAATATAGAACACCATTATGCCTGACATTTGTGGATTATAAAAAGGAATTTGACTCCATACAGCATAAGGCAATGTTTCGGGCACTGAAAAGACAAGGCATGATACCCCATACATTATGATTTTTAAGAAAATATTTGAGAACGCTTCCTCCATTATTAGACTAGACAAAGACTGTAGCAAATTTAAAATTGAGAAAGGAATTCGACAAGGAGACATTATATCTCCGAAGTTGCTTACTGCTGCCCTTTAGAAAGCTTTCAGAAGATTAGACTGGTCGCAGAAAGGAGTCAGTGTGAATGGAGAGTACCTAAACCATTTACGATTCACATGATCATAAGCCACGATCCCAAATAATTAGGGGAAAATCAATCAGTTATGAAGAGTTGGTAAGGATTTTGGACTGAAGATGAATATGGCTAAAACAAAAGTAATGATGAACAAGTATGCCACAGTAATCATTGAAGGTGCAGTAATTGAAAAAGTGGGTTCATATACTTACCTGGGACAAGTCATTAGCTGTAATAATAATAATAAATGGCTGGAAATCAAGAGAAGGATAAATTTCGGATGGATAGCATTCTCAGGAAATATAGTCACATTCTGAGGAGCAATATCACAATTTGTCTGAAACGTAAAATAATGAACCAATGTATACTCCCCACCATGACTTATAGAAGTTTTACTTCCATAAGTCATGGTGCATGGTGGAGAGTATACATTGGTTCATTATTGGAACGAATTATATTAGGAATCAGACTTAGTTAACAAGAGAAACGCATGGATTAGGCAGCAAACAGAAATAAAGTACATTCTTATCAAAACTAAAGAACTAAAATGGTCTTGCGCAGGACACATAGCTCGAAGACATGACAGATGGACTAAGAAAATAACAGAATGATACCCAAGAGGAGCTAAAAGAAAACCTGGAATACAACAATGGAGATGGATAGATGAAATTCACGAGTTCGTGGGTAGTAAATGATGGCCATTGCACAAAACAGAAGGAACTGGAAAGTTGCTGGAGAGGCCTTCATCCTGCAGTGGATTGAAAATTGCTGATTATAATTATCTCGAAAAATAAACAATTTATAACGGTATACATGACAATCGAATGGATTCGACCCTAGAATTTAAATAATTTTGACTGTTTTTCATAACAAAAAGAATTTAATACACTGTACATGGATATGCATGATTATTTGTATAGTAACTGGTACCTTCAAATTACAACTTTTTTCACGATAACGTAAATTCGTGTGTTTCGAGGATCAGGAAATTTGGATGGATCATTTATTTAATGAAGAAGCAAGCTACCACCGTAAAGGTTTGTATACGCTTAGTCATGGCTACGTTCATTAAAACTGTGTTTCTTTATGTCAGGTATACAACATTTCCTTCACTTTCTTCTGCAATTTGATCCTGAATTGTGGCTCGATTTCGCCACAAGATTTAACCGTAATCCTGTGCCAAAGGTATGTTCGTGTCAGACGGCACCTGGGATTTCTCCCATCTCCGCAATCCTGTGCCAAACTGAGATCTGGCCCTACCAACAGAGCCCACCCAGCACGAAGTGTTGAATGTCATTCAGATCACAAAAAAACAACAGCTGATCGTAGCCATCAATTCTCTACCAGCTTCATCAACCACCGGTGATGGAGTTCCCCAATCCATGCTCAAATGCCTAAGCCCGTACATTATCCAGCTACTTTTAATTATCTTCAACCAGTTACTCTCGAACCAGATTTTCCCACAGCAGTGAAAAACTATCTCATCAAACCTTTAGCTAAAGTTCAGTTGCCATTTCAACCTAAATTTCCTTCACTTTTTTTTCCATGGCCTGAAGCTCCTGGCCCCATCGTCACTAAGCAGATCTTGCCCAATAAGCCAGCCCAAATTCACTACTCCCTTCCAAGCAGATCAACGATCACCAATCTACTAGCGAGAAAGCACGAGTACTATCTTGTCAGCATTTGAGAAAAGGCAAGAACTAGCTGTTACTTACTTATACATTGAGGCCGCATTTGATGTCGTCCAAATAAACCAACTTCTCACTCTCCAGGAATGCCACTTCCAGATCACGGAAATATACTATGCTTTCTCTAGTCTCTTCTGTATGACAGAGTTATAAAGCTTCATACAGGAGATCGCACCCTTACAAGATCCGTCACTACAGGAGTCGCACAAGGAGGGGTCCTTTTGGGCTTTCTGTTTTCATCTATTATCTCTTCACTGGTTGCACATTCTCGGTATCTACTGAACTGTGCCGATGATATCAAGATACTCACTCCCATCATCCCCATTCAAGACCTAGATCTGCTAAAGGCGGAAATTAACAAATTAACCTCTGCCAGTTTGGGCTCAACATCAATCCTGCTAAGTCCGAATTCATGGTGTATTCACTGAAGCAAACTCCATCTCTCCAGCCTTCAGTCGGCAATACCCTCATCCCAATTGTGTCCAGCCATCATGACCTAGGAGTTGTATTTGATTCCAAACTTCGATTTAACCCCCACTTAGACATGCTCCTCACACGTACTTCAAGACTCTGGTGGATAGCAAAACAACATCTCCTACATATCACCGATAAAAAGACAGCCGTGAAGCACATAAGAACAGTTATCTTTCCACCTTTACTCTATGCTGCTGAAATTTGGGCGTCATCGCCACCGTCAATAAAGAAACCACTCTTTGCCGCAGAATTCTGGCTCCTAAAGTGGGCCAACAGGAAGCACAACCTTTTAGCTCTGATTCGAACCACGCAGCTTGCCGACTCTCTCGGGATTCCACGGCTTCCCACCTTGATCGACGGCCAACGTCTCCTAACAACAGTCAAGATGATAACTGGCATAATTGCATTGCAACACCTTCATTCTGGGATACCTGTGGCTGGAGGGTTCCGCTTGCTGCCCTTAAGGCCAATTCCGAGCTCTACCCGCGTTCAGCACGACTCCATCTCTTGGACAGGTTCCTCGCCGACCTGAACAAATTCGCCATTGACCGGACTTCCCGAAAAAAAAAATTATGACTAGCAGGACTAATCAGCAATGACTGATGTGTACCTTGCATCTGCTCCTGTGTGATTGAGCTGGTGCTCTTATCTCGATGTTAAGCCAGCTCGATCAGACCTAACTCTCGTGAGGAGTTTTCTCCTTTGTATTAAAATATCTTTTCATTTGTATAATTACCTTTTTTCATTCTGTAAATACATTTTTGTGAATATTCTGTACGTTGTATGAAACTAAAATAAAGCATGCTTGCATATACTTATATGCAAGCATACTTTACATACTTGCATATTTTTAATATAATTAAAAATATTATGAATGGAATTTAAAAAATTATTTACTGGCTTTTTTAAATTCATTAGAAGCCTTGAGCAGGCCAGGAGAGTATAAAGTGTCAACCAAGCATTAGTGCCATGCAGCGCATCCAAGTGCAAGAACCGAAACGAATTTTCCTCGCTAAATATGTCACGAAGAGAACGCTTTTAGGAAGATGCTATCTATATGAGAAGCCCATACATAAGACGAAATCAGGCACATTGCCAGAAGAAAAAAAAATCTTTCGAAGTTTCTGCATGCGTTTGGATAACGGTGTCAATTCCAGATGTTTATAAAAACTACTGAAACAATATTTGCTGATAAACGAGGATCTCTCTCTCTCTCTCTCTCACACACACACACATGGAATGGGAATGTTTACTATTCTAATTGCTTGTTTTTTTTTTATATAGCTACAAACAAGCAATGATGTTTTTGAGACGCCTTGTATATGCATAATGCCATGTTTCCTTTACCATGAGCGTCCGCATGTAAAATTCAACTGCTAGTGGACAGATTTTATTTTTGGGCCCTTTAAAACGCTTTGTTGAGCCATTCCAACTTTTATTACTGTCGGATTTAGTAGAAATCCGGCAATTATTATTATTTTTTTTTCCATTCTCGAGTAATAAGTCGACTCCGAGTGGACGGATTCTCATGAAATATTTTATATTTGGGTCCTTTAGGAAGATTTTTATACACATTCCAAATTTCGTGAAAATCAGAAATTTAATTTATTAATTATTAATTATTCATAATTATTCTTTCACACATCATGTCCATAAGCTACCAATACACCGTATATTGTAGCAGAATCACTAGATATTATGTTTGCTGCCCTGAGCTGGTTGGAGGAATGAATGGGCAATGTAGAGGATGTGCAGAAATAATAATTTCTCTGTTCGCACATAAAATTCGTTGATTTTTGCTCTTCTGTTTTTTATTATTAATCATGAATTATTATTTTATGCTAACGCGCCTAGCACTGCATACATTGACTAACTTGTTTTGTTTATAAACAAAATTATTTCAAAGAAAGTTATAATAAATTTTATTTTACTAATTAGCTAAAAATGATTGTATGACTTCAGTTTACTGATAACACTGTGATAGTTTGCATTAAATAACATTGCGGATACAAATTTTCATCGCATTAAATTACAATAATTGTCTGTAAAATTTCACTGAATTATTAACTTTTTTTTTCCCCTTTCTGTCTAATGCTCTCTTATATTTTATTTCTAATCATGAAGAAGCTTCAAACCAGAACTTCTGTACGACTTAATATACCCATAAATTTTATTTTCCATTTTTTATATGAAGAATTTCTGGTTTCTGGACTGTGCTCTTACAATAAAATTTCGCTCTACCAAATATCGGAGGAAATGATTTCAAAAGAATGATTCGTTGAAATAAATTCTGGTACATTTTTATAATACAGTATATAGAAGTAATAATTTCAGGTTTATTTTACTTAAAATGTCGTTCTGAACGCATATTTTATTTTTTAGAAAGTATCACACATTCAGATATACAGTATAATCGTTTTAACTTATTTTTAAGTTTCACGCATCAATACGTTTATTTTTAATGTTTAACTTCAACTCCCCCCCCTCCCCATTTTAATACGAAAATTCAACTTTAGTACAGTCTAAAATGTGTAAGTTCAAATTGTACTACGCCATAACCGTATACGGATTATACAGATTTTCCTTGTAACTTTCGTTTAAACGAGACTGATATAAGAGTTGACGAGCAGTCTGCTACACGAAGTAATTTAACTGCAATTAAATTATTTCTGATTCACTCAGAGTTCAGACCTTTATTACTTAGTTCTACCTTTGATACTTAGTAAAGGTGCTATAAGTAAGTGAAGTCACCGCACCTACAGTTATTATTATTATAATTAGCCATATGGTGCACCGAAGCCTGAGGCTTTTGCTGCACCAGCCAAAAAAAAAAAAAAAAAAAATTCTGAGTTACCCTGAGAGAGAGAGAGAGAGAGAGTAGATGGGAATCATCAAGAAAGAAATGAATGATGATATCCAGCGCAGGACCCTGGGTGTGCCAAGCCCATACTCACCATATAGGCGCCTCCGTAGCCAGGTGGGAAGGAGCAGCAGTGCGTAGCACACGCTTCTTGATTAGACCGGGGTTCGAGCCCGTCACCACCAAATACGGAATGCGGAAAGGTCAGGGAATGACCACCGCATTTCCCGGAGCAATATGGCCTTAGTTGCTAATGCTCCTAAAAACAAAACAAAACATACTCACCGTATGTCAGCCCCTGGGATTATTATCATAATTGTGAAAATATCGTTAAAATCATATTCGTTGTAACGGGATTTTACTGTATAATTTTAATCGCTTCCCATTCCATCAATTTCTTTAGCTAAAAGTTAGTACCAGCACGGCTGTTGCCCAAGACTTTCTCTCGGCAACTCTTGTGTTATCCAAAAGAGTTATCCTCTAAATCAGTCACAAGGGCTAATGTCTGGAAAATGGGGGAGGGGTGGTTGTTCTCAAGTATTTCCCATTGTTACCTCCACAGTAATGCTCTAATAGCACCAACCATACGACACCTTATAACATCGTACGAGATGATTAGCTCTCTGTCCCAGAAAATGTCGGTGTTTTTATTGTATCGATTGCCAAGTGCCGCGGTGTCTCCAAGTACGAGTAAATGGCAGGGTACGGAATTTACAGGCGTTTGGTAGTATACCGCAGAATGATGGTTAGTGGTACGCAGTAATCAGTGTCACATAAATCATCCGTTTCTCGTCTGAAATTGGGAAAAGGAAAACGAGAACTTGGATGGCGCCATGCTTTCTGCAATTTCCCATTCATTAACACTTACGAAACCGTACAACTGATCTCTCCTTTTATAAGTAGTGTAAGCCACGTAATTCATGCTCATGAACGCGTGTACACCCAAAAGTTGCCACTACTTTTTAAACAACCCTCATAAATTTCGTAAATATGTTAACATGGTGAGAGTGCTTTTAACACTCATAATTGTAAACTTTTATTATGACAAGTTTATTTTTTATTGATATGCATATATTTGTGGTTTTTAATCTATTGTATAATGTAGCCATGCCTCCTGCAAAATACTCAAATTATCCTATTGTTAGTTAGGTAATTAGAGGAACTAAAAGCAGGGATTGAAATGGAAACTTTTACAAAATGGAACGTCCATTAATAAGATATCTTTATTTTTAAAAATCAAGGTCAAGTGTGCATAGCATTATCGGTCCGTATGATGAATCGGAATATGCAGTGACTCATCGAACTTAAGTTTAAAGGTAGTACTGCAACATTAGGGAAATGTTCCCCCCAACCTTCTTTTTCAAAATACGTTAATTATAGAAAACACTCATGGCATATCTGACCTAATGCGTTAGCAGTTGTTGGTATGCATTGTTTTCTTTACAAATGCGAGTCGAGCAAAGACCAGATTATTTAAATTAAGTTCCCAGGCAGCTAAAGCCATGAGGCGTCAATATGTGCGGTTTCTAAACTTCTGCATTTCTGGTTGGTTTTGCCGGATGGAAAATCCAAAGTTTCGGAACTTACAAAAAAAAAAAAAAAAACGCACGCAGTCCTCATCTGACTAATTCATTGGGGACGGTGTAATGGAGAATGCAACTCTAAAGGGGCGCATTGCATTACTGTAGCGAGAACGTCGTCAAATAAAGTGAAAGCCCTGAAGGTGTCAACATAACATAAACATTTCAGACTACCTGACATTCTCATGCCGGCTCATATATATCTTCTTGAACTGCCCTGTCACTACTGCTCCGAGGTCTTGACGAATTTCAGCTGCTACATGCTGTGGAAGGACGGAAAGTAAAAGCTTTTCCTGGAAAAAAAAAATTAATGCTTTTAACTCATATGGAAAAGATAAAATTTTTTAACAAAATATTTTACTTCTTAAAGCTATTTCATAGTTTGAGGAGAAAGAAAGCTGTTCTCGCCTACCTGTTTTTGCGATTCTTCTTCTAGAGTCATCTTCGTTTCTAGGCTCTTACGAGTCTCCAGGAAAGACTTTCTTTGTTGCCTCTCGGTGAAGAAGTAGGACATGATGCCAAGAATATTGGAGCACAGGAACAGAAGGAAATTAGCTCCTATCTAACAAAAGAAAAAGTTCCTGATGCTAAGAAAGCTGTATTAGCTAATCTAGAAAAACTTCCCATAATCTTATCTTAATGATAAACTTTGACAGATGGTTTGGACAGTCAGTATTTCTGAGGTAATAAATAACCGATAACTTGATTCAAGAGGCCAGACTGGCGGGGAGGGAGAGAGAGAGATTGGAATTTCGCCAAAGCAACAAAGGCCACGAGGAGTCAATATATCATGTCTCTAAATTGCATGTATTCCGATGTCCGTTCATTTCTATGTTGAGGAATGCAAAACCTAAGTTTTCATGCAAACCTCGTTTTGAGACTAGATGAGGAAGTGAGAAGAAAAGACAGAAAAGATCCTATGAAGTTTCTATTCCACGTAAGGTCTTTGCTTTGAGTGCAGGCATAACAAGAGAATAAATTGAGACGAACAGATATATGTGATAAATAATATAAGTATCAATCAAGCCATAATTATATGTTCGTTGAAAAGAATTATGAAATATGTGATAAAAGAATTTTAACAGACGTTTACCATGCATAAATCAACGAAATGATTTTTTGAATTTTATCCATTCGTTTGATTAATTGATAATTCGCTGAGCGTTATCTGCTGAGTTCATCTATTTCGAAATTAATTCACTGATTAATGCTAAAAAATACATCTGTTATAATCATGCATTAATAAACACTAAGAGTATCTATCAATTGCAATTATTATTTGGTCAAACTGCACCTAGGGCGTGAAATTTTAAGGGAAAAAAAAAAAAAAGCGAGGTTCGGCATGAAACGTCATTTAATACAGTAAATTCGCAATGGTGTGTGTTTTTTTTTTTTTTTTTTGTCCTAAGAGCCATTGTGTTGTTTGTACCTGATGCTAAATGACTGACACTGTTTCTGTAAACCGATTTTCTACCGTTCTTTTTTCTGTTTTATTATCAAATACCTTGTCAACAACTTGCTTACTCCACCTCCTCCTCAATATTACATTTTTCATTTGAATATCAAAAGAATAAATTGTAAACATGATATCAAAAGCAGTTCCATATTCTTTATCTTAAAAGTGCACAAAAATTTCTTACATATTTGTTCGAAAATTTGTGTACGTATGGGTTCTCATAAACATTAAACACTCTTATATAGGAATATTTTATCTGTCGATGCCCATTCATAAAGTAGTGTGGCATCTCTAAATAGAAAATCCAGAATTTGTAATCTGCAGAAACAAATTCGCTTGGCGTTAGAAGGAAGTGGTAATCAAAAAGAAAAATTTCCATTAATCTACAGAGGTGATAAGTATTTCGAAAATGTATACTGTATAAAGAATTGAGTTATGATTTGAAATTACCGCCTCGACATTTGACTTCGGACATGAGTGAAATTATCAACAGCGTAATCTTATTCCACCATCTATTTTCGGTAACGCTACTTTCTTAAAAATAACAACTCCAATCGTGATAGCCGAATTATTTTCCTTTAAGAATAATACTTTTCCTCGAATTCTTCATATAATATATAATAGTAATAACCAGCACATCCTGCTGCAATGCAGACTCAACAGCTTCAAGCTTGTGAGCTCCATGTTCTCGATAAATATCATTCTCTGCACTAAGCTCAAGACTGATGAAATAGAAGTATGCAAGGATCGAACTTTACTGGGTTCAAATCATCGCAAAATCTTTTAGTATTATGCTCTTGTTTATACTTCTGTGTAAACCACTAGATCAGAGTTTACGATAAATCATGAATACGATTGTTAATCGTATTTTGTAGTCTCGAGCTTGAACCACGGTCTACACAAAGAACCTGTGCCACTCGTCTACACCAGGCCTAATTATATCATATTATATCTGTTTGCAATATTACGTTATCATGTACACCCTCCTAGCGGAACAGGCTGTACAGGGGTGAACCTAAAGTAAATAAAATGATAACACTGAACGCTAATGAAAGCAAGCGTGGGCATAATAGTGAAACAGTTTGCCTGTGAAAGGTCTGTGCTATGTGGGGTTCTGGATAACACACACACAGTAACGAAAAGTCATTTTCCAAGATTAGGGATGGAATTCGCGGAACAAAATGCGGACAATGATTCCTTTGCTTTGTGAAGGCTGTGAAACAGGATATCAATTTAATGGCTAAGGCCTATATGTTCTTGTTCCGAAATAGTATAAGACTGTTGAGAGTGATGGTAATTACGTGCAATAATAAGGTACATTTCTGGATAAGGTATACTGTATACCTAAAGCGTGTACAAGTAACAGTGTTTTAGAATAAAAAGTTTTGTAACGAAATGCGAAGCCACCTACTTTCTCCAATTTCTGTACAAATTACTTTTGAAAGACCTTCGTACATTATTAACTAGAGAGGTCAAAATCGAATAATCGAATATATTTTGATAATCGAGTGGAAAAGTGTAATCGGAAATGTGGCTGACGGGGGGGGGGGTAACAGATACGCGCAGAGAGAGAGAGATTTGATAACATTAGTTTTATATCGTTCACTGGCATTTCTTTTTTTTTTTTTAACTTTTAATTTAATTTTTATTTTACCATAATTTAAGTTTTATTTTAATAATCGATTATGGCAATTATTCGATTATTGAAATAATCGGTTATGAATCATTTGATTATGCCCATCACTACTGTTAACATTGTTACGAGTATTATACCGTTTTTCATCCTTCCCCTGACATCTTTCAGCTTCACCGTTGATCATCTCATCACTGAATGTTTCTCTTCCATCCCTTATTACTGTCGATTTTAATCATCTTTGCTCTGATCACTCTTATACTATCATATTTGTAAGTCATAACAAATCTCACATACGTTAACAGATCAAGAGGACGATCGACAGGACGTTAAAGCCCCTCCCCCCCCTTTTCGTAATTTAGTTTTTCTTCCTTTAAAAATAAAATACACCGATGAGCCAAAACATTATGACTACCTACCTAATATAATGTTGGTCCACGTGCAGTCAAAACAGCTCGTACCCGGTGAGCCATGGATGCTACAAGATTTCTAAATGTGTCTTGTGGTATCTGGTATCAACACTTAACAAAAGATCCTTTAACTCCTGTAAGGTCCGTGGTTGAGACGCCGCAGATCAGAGTTGCTGTTCCAACACAAACCACAGATGCTCGAAGGGATTGATGTCTGGGGAATTTGGAGGCCAGGCAATACCTAGAAGTCTTCCACATGTTCCGCGAACCAGTCTCGAACTATATGGGCGGTGTGGCATGACGCATTATCCTGCTGAAAGACGGCACTGCCAGACCGTTGCCATCAAAGGGTGTACCTGGTCAGCAATTAATATTTAGGTGTAAGGTGTATTTAGTGTCAGATGGCACCAGGGGTTCCCCCCCCCCATCTCCGCGTAGTTTTCATTGTGGGTGTACCAGTTCGCTGGAAATGCCAGAAATTTTTAAGTGTATGGATATGGCATGTGTAGTGTCGTGTACTGTTGTTCATCTGGTCGTTTAGTCGCAGGAACCCTACTGAGGCCCAACGTTGCCCCATCTTCGCCCCATGGAGGCAGACCAGGAACCCAATAGTTTTAGTTTCACTCTGGCAGGTCCCACCACCTAATTTCCTGAAATTTCAGTGGCTAGGACCTATTAAAAAAAAAAGTATTCTTATATTGTATTATACACACACGAACATATATACACACAACGTGCATACACATACCAGCGTCAATCGTGGGGGGGTTGATGTCGCTTGAGTTGATAGGCAGGAACGTCGGCGAAGATATTTTGGATGTGTTTAAATTTAGGTGTGTGTAGGGGCTTCGTTAGCGTGAAGATAGAGAGGGGGAGGCTGATGACTGGGGAAAAAAGGCAGAAGTATGGGGCCAATAGGGAAGACAGCCCCCAAGTTTCAGTGGGGCATGCCCATGCCCCACCAGAGAAGAAATGAGGGTGGGGGATGGGAGGATTGTCCCCCGGGAAGTGGGGTTTAAAGGTGAAGGGGGCTAGGGTGCCCTATTCAGGCTGCCCTAAGGCTTTGGCAGCTAGGCTGCAGCTTGTTCTCTCCATTCCTGTCCACTTAATTCAAAATTGGACGCTCATGGGGCAACCCCCGTTCTTTTTTTTTTTTTTTTTACCCTTTGACTTTTCTTTTCCATTCATTCTCTTCTCTTTCACAGTTTATTTTTACAGGAATTGTCTCTGTCTTATGCGATTGGTTTATGATACTGTATTATTAGTCTCGATGTATGGCAATTAACACCTTTCTCCTTAGTCCTGTGCATACTGGGAAAGCGCTCGGTACTCCTCTTCTGTGCGAGTGAAGTGATTTGCAAGTCCTTTGGAGGGAGGTAATGGATTTTAGTAATGAGAGTGCATCTGAGATTTTCGTATTGTGGGCAGTCGAAAAAGCAGGTGGTTCCAGTTTTCGACCTCCCCGCACGTGCAATTTGGGTCATCGGTGAGACCGAAGCCGAACAGTTTCTGGTTGAAGGGTCCATGTCCTGTGAGTAACGAGGTCAGGTGCAAGCCCGGGAAGAACCATCCCGGTTGCTTTGGGTATATTTTGTTCAGTTCTGGAAAGAATTTACGAGTGATCTTGCCTTTTGTCGTCTCTGTCCATCTTTGCTGTCATTCCTGAAGGAGGTACGTCTGTAGTCGGGCTCTTTCCGTTTTTTGACTGCTTGCTCGGTTGATTTTGAAGTCCTGATGATTTGTCGCCACTCCCTTTGAGTGCAGGTAGGGCAGTCCTGCTTTCACAGCTTCTAAATCCAGGGGGAGCGAGGCCAGCAAGCACCTGCTGCGCAGGTGTGCTTACCATGCAGCAAGCTCCGGTGGTTGTCAATAGGAAGGTCCTATGTATCATGTCCAGGATTTTCTTGTTAGTTACTAGTGATGTTTTGACCATACTGCAGCTGCGTAGGTTATTGCTGGGATGAAGGTTGACTTATAATATTAGGGTTCGTTTTTTCAATCCCCAGTCCATCCTCGTAATCCTAGCCATTAGGGCTGAGTATCTTCTTATTTTCATTCTTATGTATGAAGGATAGGTTTTTATCTAAGATAACTTCTAAGTACTTCATTTCGTTGGTGAGTTTGATGGTCAGGCAATTCATTTTTATTTGGGGCGGACGCTGTACCTGAAGAGTTCCTTTCAGAAAGATGGATATGGTTTTCGTCGGTTCAATTTTTAGCTGGTTTTTTGTGGCCCAGTATTGTAATTTCTGCTTTGCTTGATTACCGATGTTTTCCAGTTGGACTCTGGAATCCGTCTCAATAGTAATAATGAGATCGTCCGCAAAGGCTTGGGCCTCGGCCAGCCCCAGGTCCTGGCACAGGAATTTGTCCAAGACCATGTTCCAAAGGAGAGGCCCCAAAACAGACCCCTGCAGACAGCCCCTATGTACGTTTCTTGTGATTCTTTGATAATTTCTGTTTATTTCCACTCTTCTGCCTGAAATGTAGTCTTCCATTGCTTTGTATAAGTTGATGGGTACTGCAGCTTCTCTCAGTCTGGTCAGGATGCTTGGCCACCAAAGTGAGTCGAACGCCCTGCCGAAATCGACTGAAATGACTAATAGATATTTTTTCCTGCATGCTTGTGCTTTCCTAAGCAGGTCTCCAAGGGCATCCACCGTAGAGCATCCTGACTTAAAGCCAAACTGATTTTTAGCTGCCAGGTCTGCTCTTTCATAGTGATTCTGTATCCGAATGTGGAGCAGCCTCTCGTATAATTTACTGACGACTGAGAGCAGCGCGACGGGTCTGTATGATGCTGGAATTTCTGGGTTATGATGTTTAGGTAAGTGTAAAGTGTGTTGATGTCTAATGGTACCAGGGGTTTCCCCCATATCCGCGTTGCTTACATTGTGGATGTGCCAGTTTGCTGGGAAAGCCAGAGATTTAAAAGTGTGTGGGTATTGAATTTGTGTTATGTTGTGTACCGTTGTTCATCTTGTCATTTAGCCGCTAGACCCCTGCTGAGGCCCAACGTTGCCCCACTTACGCCCCTTGGAGGCAGACAAGGAACCTAGTAGACTAATTTTACTCTGGCAGGTCCTGAGATTTCAGCGGCTAGATCCTAAAAAAAAAGTTTTATATATATATATATAAAAATAACGCACACACACACACACAAAATATATGTGTAAAAAGGCCGAAAGTGGGTGTAGTTAATTTGGAGTTGTTTAAGGTTTTGGTGTGGAGGCATACGCTTGCATAAAGATAGAACAGGAGGAGACTGTAGACTGGGGGGAGTAAGGCAGAAGTATGTGGACAATAGAGTAGGTGACCCCAGTAGATCAGTAAGGGATGCACATGCCTCACCACAAGGAAAGGAGGGGTGGGGACCCTCCGTCACCAGTATTTAAAGAGAGTCGGGCTTGGTTGCCCGGCTCAGATCGCCATGTGGCGTCAGCAGCTGGGCTGTGTGTCACACACGTCAACCCCATCCGAGTTGTCAGTCCGGTATTTGTCCTGGAACAGGAGCGAGGATCCCTTTGTTCCAGCTACGTGGATGTCCTCAGGTTTTGCTTGTGGTTGTAGGCGAAAAGTCGTGTACCTCGTGGGTGTTCATTAGTAAGTTCACTTCTTGTTCTTCCTTCTTCATTGTCAGTCGATGTACCTATGGTCCAGGAAGGTGGTAGATGTCAGAGTGCCCCACACTTGGATGACTGGAACCAGGGTATCCCAGCAGAACATCGCCCAAAGCATGACGCCACCGTCACCGGCTTGTTTTTGTTCCACGATGCATCCAGGCGCCATCACTTCCCCAGGTAAACGACGCACACGTACCCGGCCGTCCGCATGGTGCAACAGGAAATGAGATTCATCGGACCAGACGACCTTCTTCCAATCACTCAAGGTCCAGTTTCGATGCTCGCGTGCCCATTGTAGGCGCTGTCGCCGGTGAAACGTGGTTAGCAATGGCACTCTGAGTGGCCTGCGGCTACGCAGCCCCATTTTCAGCAGGGTTCGATGTACTGTGTGTTGTGACACATAACTTCCGTCACCAGGCATTCCAATTATAGACGAGTTGCGCCACAGTCGCCCTTCTGTTGCCAAGTACCATTCGGGAGAGCCTTCGCTCACCTCGATCATCGATGAGCCGTGGTCATCCAACACCTCGCCGGCGGTCTGTGAGTTTTCCCTCCTCGGACCACTTTCGGTAGGTACCAACCACAGGTGACTGTGAGAACCCCACAAGCCGTGCGGTTTCGGATATGCTCTGACTCAGTCGTCTGGCCATTACAATTTGTCCTTGTCAAACTCGCTTAAGTCCGGTGCCTTTGCCATCTAAAGAACAAGAGTAACACTGATTATCAGAGCTCAGTATCAGATGTTTTTTATATCGTGTCCCGACCGGCTTCTTTGTTTTAGAGTTTTATGGCGCATTAGCATCTAAGGCTATAATGCGCCTCCCGACCGGCGCACGCGCCGTAGTTCACGTGCAGTTGCTTCGATTTGCATAACGACTCACTGGTCATAATGTTTTGCCTCATCGGTCTAAGTAATTGAAATAATTGAAATATTTTTATCAGAAAAATAATAAGTTAATTTTCTGATATTGTATTTGATTTATCGAGAGACATATTTGCCATTACTTCTACCCATGCGGTTATACTGAAAACTGTTAATACAAAAGTGTCCTTTATTTCTGCTGTTCAAGTCCGAAAATCTTCCATTTCAATTTCTGAATATCTTGCTTTTAAAATAGTGAAAGTTTTCCTTCGTATACTGAATCAGTAGGAGCTTTGCCATCACATCTTTCAGCCATGTCGAACACATTGCCGGTGCCTGTCAGTGACGCAATAGCCAATGATGGATAAGGAGTCCCTACTTCTTATCAGTATTTGCCGGTTGCGTGTTGCCGGCAAGCCACAAATTGTAAGCGACCAGCATTTCATATAAGGAATGATGATGGCTCTTTCGTCTTTCACCGAATTAAGTATGATCACGCAGGTCACGGAAATGTACTAAATCTTTCTCTTGTACGAAGGTCTTGCTCACAGTCCCTGCATCTCGAATATTAACTGTTGTCACATTCCACCAGAACCCTGAAAATCGTGGTTTTTTTTTTTTTAGCATATGCAAACTTCTCATGAGGCTTCACAAATATATTCCACAGGCGCATCACTCACTGGAGGCTGGTCCTCACGCAGACACTTGATTTCCAAAAAAAATTGATACCAAATGTAATGACGCTTATTTATTTTATTTTATTATTATTTCTTTTTTTAATTTTCGTCTGATACTGAAACTGGACGGAGGTAATGGATTGTGTTTCTGGAAATGAAAGCCGGAAGAACCTTTTACCAATAATGCTATCGTGTTTGATGTGTGCTGCCATCTACAGGACACAAAGATAAATTTATAAATGCATATCATAAAATAAACTTGCACGACTTCTGTACCTAACAAGTTCACGTTAAGAACTTTTTCACTGATATGATTTAAGCTATAGCATTCAGATAATAATCGTAATAAACTGATTCCTCTTATATGCTCGAACATAAACAGCCCTGTATTGGCGATCAACGAATCCTCTGCCTTCCTTCCTCCGTGACAGTTTAGTGGTTTTGTCACTTGTTTGCAGAGCGCTGAGTTTGATTGTCGTCTTTGACCGGAGGAATTTTTAAGTCCTCATCATGGAGGTTGTGGTTACCCGATTCAAGTCAAACGAGTAGGGTTTTTCAGCCTGCACAACATCCAAATCGGTCAGTGAACACAAACTTGTATAGATATACAAAACACAATATAGCTAAGTTGCTGACGCCCCTAGAAACTACCTTCGCCTTCTTGACCGGTCATGAGAAACTTATGTCTGATGTGTTCTTGTGAAAATAGAAGTTCACGGACTTACGTTGCTTTATATGCTTCTGTATTTTATGTCTGTAAGCCGCTTGCACCTTAAGGCCAATGGGGTTAAAAATTCCTCCATCAGGGGAACCCTTCACTTCCACCCGCTGATTGAATTTATCAAGAAAGCCCTTGAATAAGTCCTGACAAATTCCCTTCGCCAGATCAACACAATTAAAACTGTTTGTCAGTTAAAACTATATTTCAGTTTAAACAATACGAACTATATATATAGTTTGAATTATATATATATACTGTATATATTTAATTTATTTTTTTTTATTTTCAGTTGGTGATACCAAAAATATTACGGATGGTCGCACATAAATAAAAATAAAATTGCTTAAAGATTACATTTCTTAGTGATAATTACGAAATCTTACAAACAAATTTCTTTCATTCTACTATGCAACTTGTCCGCATAAACTGCTTAGAAGCAGTTTATGCGGACAAGTTGCCAAGGGCATTGGCAACCGATCACAAAATGCATGCAACTTACAGACACAATACAGCGATGCCGCATGCCCATAGTATCACAAATTCTAAACAACCAAATGCGACTGTTTTCGATAAAAGCAACATATTTATTCAACTCCACAAATTCCATAGAAATTCTTAGTGGCGGTAGAGTTGATATATTACTTGCCTCTTCTATGGAAAGGTCTGGTTCGAGTTCCACTGATGGTGTGAGGAACTTATTGAGGCGTTTTCACCGTTCACTTAATCAAATGGTTTCGGGCGGAGAAACCGGACGTAGAACACACGCATTAACTAACAAAGCACACTGAAGCTTCAATGATTAATTTAAACTGAGGTAGACTTAATTTAAACTTCATTTAAACTGTAACAAAATTTAAACATTATTATACCGCGTATAAGAATCGCTGCGAACTGCAATATATAGTGCTAAAGAGGTGCTATTGCATACAAGTACAAAAAAAAATTGCTTTTCATCTTTGGTTATTTTAATTTAATTTAATTTTTTCATTATATAGTTTTAATATTTTCTGTTTTTTTTTTTACTTGTACGGTTATTAGTGTCTCTTTAGCATTATTTGTTGCAGTTTGCAGCAATTCTTTTTGCCCCATTACGTGATGTTGCAAAAAAAAAAAAAAAAAAAAAAATATTCAAAGTATTTTTCGATAAAGAAACTGATAGTAGAAGTTTCTTCAGTATTAATTAATTTATTTATTTGTTTATTTATGTTTTTTTTTTTTTTCCACTGAATCAATATATAAAAACCATTAACTGTCCCTCTCAAAAATGTATGCCCAAACAAAATATTCTGGAAATACTGCTGAAGTTCACGTGAAAAGTCTGATAAATATTCCTTGTAAACATGCATAAACTTTAGGTTACAGCTAATTCTCAATCGATCATCGCACTCTCGTGAGAGATACACAGACAAAATTCGTTATCTTATAACGTTCAGGGATGATCAATTAGGAGTGAGAATTTTTTGTTATAAAATTTTATGAACATTATTCAGAAGTAATATAAACACATTTTCTTCATGACAGTTAACCGGACATTATTTATACAGTATAAGTAAACAGTGCAAGATTATTCTGCTCTTACCTCGAAAGTCTTCAGTTCTGAAAATTGCAGCGTCTGGAGACCAAACACCTGCGAGGCGATCTGATTGAGGTGTTTATGGATTGAGTATGCTCAGTGCCAATGGGATTCTTCATCTTGCTCAGGCTGCGCGCATGAGGGAGCATAAATTCAAATTGATGAAGGATGGTTGCAGAATAGATATGCGAAAGTTGCCTTTAGCTAGCGGGTGATTGATTGTTGAACAAACTTCCATCTCTTGTTGTAAAAGTGGATAGCTTAAATAAATTAAAGGAAGAACTAGACAAACTATTGGAGAGTAAAAAAGGTAAAGTGCCGACATTATCAACCCACTGCAGGATGGAAGCTTCTTCAACAATTCATGCTGAGGGAAATGGACCATAATCTGCCACTCTGGTCCAGTGCGGGTTGGCAGATCGACCATATTCAGCAGTCAGGGGCTTGAACCCTGGTCTACTCAAAGAGCGTGTGCTACTGCACTCCCACTCCTGACCACTCGGCTACGAGGGTATGGATAGGCGAAATAGAGAGGATAATTTTTTTTTTTCCTTTTGCTGTTTGAGCTTGCTTTCTTACGAATACTAATATTATTCTTGCTCGCTCCAGAACCATTAGATTTGCTTTCCCATCATATAATGCGTTATTTATTTATTTAAATTAATAATCCCTGTACAGCATGATTGCTATACCCTAAGAAATTATATAACATAAAAATAAACATAAAAATGAATTTAGCGTTCCATCATAAAATAGCCACACACACGACTTCACGTAGGTGAGTATCGAATATTCGTTTTGACTGATCAAGAACATGTATCTCTTTTTACTGTGTTCAGAAGGAGAGAGAGAGGAGGGTGGGGGGATCTCTGCAGTTGAAATTGTCAGTGATCAGAAAGACCCTCGAAAACGCGGAGCGGCTGCTGAGAGGAATGACCTAGGTTCTTTGGATATCGTATGATTACCCTTCTGTCGACAGTTGTTTTTCGTAGGATAGTTGAACTAAATAAACAACAGTTCATTACTTGATAAAACTGTGTGTAGAAAACCAATAAGTGGCGAAGAACTGACACTGGCCGCCTAATACTACGTGGCTAAAATATTAGAAACCGAACCTCAGCATTCTATAGGATTTCTACATGCCTGAATTATTCGAAGTGACAAGTTTTTAACTGGTGTTCGAAAGGTAAGGTAAGTTATCATAATAGGGTATCTGATGCAATTTTAAACTATTCTGTAGCAGTCCTTGAGGTTGTTACAGACATTCTCTCAGATATGCCAGACAAGCTGTACTTGCTACCTGGGAGTCTAAAACGCTGATGGAACTGATATTCGGGTGACACTCAAGTCAAGTGGACCCATTTTCGGCGAAGTCCGGACGGTCTGTGACAGCCAAATCCTCTGCTTGCACCTTCACGATGGTGGGACTGTTAGTAATCCTGGGTATAATCCCCATGCACAAATACATGGTGGGTGACCACCCAGGTGTGAACCAACGTAAGCAGGGGTCGAGGTGTGGCGTCCACACCACATGGAGGAACGCGGCCCCTCTATGTTACCAGGCAGTACTAGGTGGAAGATGACTCTCATCAACCGGTGAAATACCACCACTTTGCTTATTGGAGGCTTGAAGTGGTGGAACCCATGTTTAGTCTCTAGAGCTAAATTCCAGTCAACCCTTCCCTATCTCTTCCATCATGCAGTATGATTGATGACTTTTGAGGTTATGATGAACGTCGTGGCGAGATCATTATTCCTTACATTTCGAGGGTACAGCTCTAAAACGGTTTTCGCAGGCCGGCCGCTAGTTAGTACACCTGACCGGACCTATTGGTAACTCTCTAGGAGGCTTCCGGATCAGCTAGTGTATAATCTTGCTACCTCTACTCTGCCAGATAGTGACTGGAGGTAGTCCAAGTAGTGTGTATGCGGGGAACATTGTCGAGGTCACGTTATGTCAAGGATCTGGGTATATTCTTACCACATGTACGCCATATCCAAAAATTTCATTACTTCATACAGCATGTCCCACACACTTTTTCTTACTATTGAATATACCATGAATTGTCAAACTAATAGAGCAAGCTTATCTGCGAAAAGATCTAAACCTCCCAAGGACTTCCTAATTCATTTCACAAATATACGTGGTCTCAATTCTAATCTCAGCGATGTCCATTTCCACTTGCAGTCTGCCAAACCTCATGTACGTTTTCTGACAGAATCTCAATTATCGGTTGATTCAACTACTGCTCATCTCAGATGCCCAAATTATTCGCTGTATGATTCCTTTCGCCTCAAAGGTGGTACTTGTGCATATGTCCGTTCTGATATTCCCTGTCAGAGATTTGGCAATTTGGAATCTCCTCTCTTTGATCTTCTCTGGCTTAAAATCTCTCTACCTCATAGTGTCAAATTCATCTGTTGTCTCTACCGTTCTCCCAACTCGACTAATCACTTGGAGCTCTTTGACTTCCTCTCGTTGCAACTTGACTTTCTCCAGTCCAACTCTCCTAACAGTGAGGTAATTTGCCTTGGTGATTTTAATGTTCACAACCCCAGCTGGCTTCCGTTTTCTAGTCACACCGACCCAGCAGGTCGAGATGCTGAGGCTTTTGCAATTACTAATGACCTAGCACAGATTGTTCATTTACCTAGAAGAATACCGGACAATCCTAATCATACAGCCAATACACTCGATCTTTTTCTCACAAACAACCCTTCTAAGTACACGGTCGAAGTGAGAACTCCTTTAGGCACTTCAGATCACAACTTGGTGATTGTCTCTTCTCCAATGGAACCTTTATCTCATGGCTATTCCCAACCTCGTGTTGTTTGGCATTACAAGAATGCAAAATGGGATGACCTGCGAGACTTCTTTTCTTCTTTTCCTTGGTCGGATTACTGTTTCAAAAGTTCTGATGTCAACGTTTGCTCAGATCGTGTCAGTGAAATTATTCTTGCAGGAATGGAATCCTTTATCCTACATTCCACTTTAAAATCTCGTCCTTTATCTAAACCTTGGTTTTCCAGTAAATGTGCTAAGGCTGTCCAAGAGAAGAATGTTGCATATCGTAATTGGCTTGTTTCTAATTCTTCAGTTTCATTTTCTGCCTACACCAAAGCTCGCAACAATTGTAAAGCAGTTATTAATCAGACTAAACTAGAGTTTGAACAGGCTAAACTTGCTTCTTGCCCTAATGGTAGCCGAGCATTCTGGTCTCTTGCCAAAGCTATTGGCCGCAACTTTTGCCCTTCTCTGCTCCCACCTCTGTCCAAACCAGATGGTTCTGTTGTCACTTCAGCCAAGGATAAAGCTGACCTGCTAGCATCCCATTTTTCTTCCAGCTCATGTATTAATGATCTTGGTAAAACACCTCCCACCATTCCCAACACACTCCATTCAATGCCTCCTGTGGTCTTCCGTCAAAAGGATATCAGAAGGATTTTGATGAATCTCGATGCTAAGAAAGCTCTAGGTCCTGATGGTATTTCTCCACTTGTTCTCAAAACCTGTGCTCCTGAACTTACTCCTATTCTTTGCCGCCTTTTTTCACTTTCTTATTCTAAAGGTGTTTTTCCTTCTGCTTGGAAATTTGCTCATATCCAGCCAGTTCCTAAAAAGGGTGACAAATCCCTCCCATCCAATTATCGTCCCATTGCAATTACTTCTACTCTTTCTAAAGTAATGGAGAAATAAATTAACCGCCAACTCTTAAACTACCTAGAAACCTTTCGTCTGATCAACGATCACCAGTATGGATTCCGTCAGTGTCGATCCACTGGTGATATTCTGGCTTTTGGTACCCATTTATGGACTAATTCAATGGAACGGTTCGGTGAAACACAAGTAGTTGCTCTTGACATCTCAAAGGCCTTTGATCGTGTTTTGCATAAAGGTCTTCTAAACAAGCTTCCATCTTATGGTTTGCCAACTGTTTTTAGTAATTGGTTATCCAGTTTTCTCTCTGATCGCTCACTGAGGGTGATGGTTGATGGCTCTCTGTCTTCTAACTTCTCCACTAATGCCGGTGTCCCCCAAGGTTCAGTTCTTTCCCCCACTCTTTTCTTCTTGTATATCAATGACCTTCTTCCATTGACTGGAAATCCTATCCATAGTTTTGCCGATGATAGCACATTGCATTCAACTTTCCATTTTGAGAAACCTTGTCCTTCTTAATCAGCTTCAACTTCTCGAAAATCTGGTTACAATTCCTTAAATGCCGATCTTCAGGTAATTCTCCAGTGGGGCAAAGACAACTTAGTTGATTTCAACCCTTCTAAAACTCAGTCTTGTCTTATATCTCGCAAAAAGGATTCTTCTGCTCCTATGCTTATCTTTAGTGACACTCCAATTTCTAGGCAAAAGGATATATCTCTTTTGGGGATTACCCTCACTTCTAATCTCTCTTGGCACAAGCACATTACAAATATTGCTTACTCTGCATCTAAAAAACTTGGTTTTCTCTTTCGCTCTCGGCGTTACTTTTCTTCCAAACAGCTGCTCACTCTGTATAAATCGCAAATCCGCCCCGCCATGGAATATTGTTCCCACATCTGGGGTGGTGCCCCCAAAACCTCTCTCAGGCTTCTTGATTCCATTCAGAAGAGGGCAGTTACGTTAATTAATGATTCATCTCTAACAAAGTCTCTCCACTCGCTGTCTCATAGACGCACTGTTTCTGCTGCATGCCTCTTCTACAGATACTTCCATGGGCACTGTTCTTCTGAATTAGCTTCTATAATTCCCGCTCTCTCTTTCAAAACAGTCCGAACACGTGCCGCCACCAGCCAACATCCATTTACTGTCCAACTTCAAACCCACAGAACCAACTTTTCATTTTCCTCATTTATTCATTCAACTGCCGTTTTCTGGAACAACCTTCCTTCATACGTATTTCCTGAAAATTACAATCTACAGAAGTTCAAGTCCAATGTCAACAAATATCTTCTTTCGTCTTCTCAATTTCCAACCCATGCACAGTACTAAGTACTATAGGTTCTAATACCTCTCGTGTTTGGGGTTCACATAAAAAAAAAAAAAAAGTAATTCCTGTATTTTCTTACAGTTGAGGGGAACTGCTCGCTCATAATGCGCCTCATATAGTTTCAGTGGGATTCAGATCCAAGAGACAGCTGAAAAAGTTGGTGGGTATGAATCCATCAACATATTCCTTCAACCATTAAAAACGTATAGCGATTCGTGCATGCTTTCTGATAAACTTCTTATTTACACTCTAGCCCAGCGGTTTTCAACCGGGGTGCCGCGACAACATTCCAGGGGTACCACGTCATTTGGGTTTAAGTTACTTAAATGTATTTATTTTTAATTTATATATTTATTTCATTATAAAAAGGTGTACAGTTGATGTTTATTTAGTACCTCTATATAAAGAATAAAAATATTATATGTATATATAATTTGTATTATGAATTGTAATTTTGTTTATAGTTATATTATTGTAATAACTGTCATATGGCATATTTTTAATAATATATATATATATGTTGGTTTATATATTAATATTACATTTAGATGTATGTATTCTTTTGTATTTTAATCCTTCTACAAACAGAAACGAGTAAGTATAAGGCATTATTACATCGAAAAGGCTGTCAATCCACTCAAAGCTTCCGACGAAGTAGGGGATTGACGGCCACGTGATGGAATGCAAAAATGTATTATAGTGAAAATGTATAATAGTAATAAAATAGAAGTATACTGTTAATAATAACTAGTAATTACCTTTTGCTACAGATAAAAAAATTTTCATCAATAATTTGTCATGAAAATTCATTATCATCAAGCATTAAACTTCTAAACCTAATATGTATAGGCCATGCGGAATTAAGATGACCTAAATAAGGCTAGATTAATGACCAGAATTGTATGAACACTAATGCCTATATGTAAAAATCATATATATATATATATATATATATAGAGAGAGAGAGAGAGAGAGAGAGAGAGAGAGAGAGAGAGAGAGAGAATTGGATTTAACAGGCAGAAAATTGAGTAGGGGTGCCACAAAATAAAATAAATTACTCAGGGGTGCCGTTATTGAAAAAAGATCGAAAACCACTGTTCTAACCTTTTGGTGTCCTTTCAGACATATCAGTGGACCCAGTCCTTGTCATGAGAACAATTCTCCCCTAACCTACACTGTTATTTCGTACTTCCTGCAGTTGTACAGTTCCGAACAACACGTGATGGAGCTATTGTTTGGATGCCTCCATGCTCTAGCCCTGCTATCTTTAGTGTTTAAATCGAGATTATTCAGACCACAATACCCGTTTCCTGTGTATGTATGTGTGTTTAGATGATAGGCAGAATAATAATAAATTAATGGAACCATTCATCAAGCCAAATAAAATAAGTAACTGGTAAGGAAAACGTACAACCAGCAAACGTTACAGTCGAGAAAATATATTTTTGTCAAATTCCCATCCAAAATAATTTCATTTCTTAACTATATATTGTACTCAGTTTTTACTGACCTGGTAGCTTACGTTTTCATTCGTTTGAGGAGCGACTCCTACCACTACCAAGTGAAGCACCGTTAGCAAGAAACCTAGCATAACGCTCACTCTTAATGGTAAAGGTAGCAAAACGTACATGTCATAGGTATATAATAGAACATAACTGACGGAATCACTGGGCATTCGGGGAACACTGTACATCCACATGTCACATAACACATGACTCACGTGCAGTATCCAAGCTACAACGGGAATGAAAGTCCATAATTTTTTGGTTACTCTGTACTTCCAACACAGTACTAGGAATAATAATGTCAGAATTAGCAGGACGACTAAAATCACTAACTGGGGAAGCCTCGCAATGTTCACCACATATCCGTAGAGTCCTAGCAGGGTGACATTCATCACACTCAGAAATATGTGGTGAACACTTGCGAGGCTTCCCAGTTAGTGATTTTAGCTCGTCTGCTAATTCTAGACATTATTATTCCTAGTTCCTGTGTTGGAAGTACAGAGTAACCAACAAAATTATGGACTTTCATTCCGTTGTAGCTTGGATACTGCATCGTAGAGTCCATCGTGTCTATGCTGACACTGTCGGATGTCACAGTGTCTCCCGACACTTAGCCAGTGATTCCAGTCAGGTATATCTTCTTGTTTTCCAGGAGCCATTGTTGATTGTATATGCACTCCTTCTTCGGGAAACCCTCAAGAGAGTGCTGAAAATGAAAAGAAAATAGAAATATTTAAAGGAAAGAAAAAAATATATAATAATATTCAAATAAATCAGGCATGGAAATTGTACAGCAAACTAGTATGTGCTCGAACATATAGAAACATGTCACAACTTGCTTAATGTACTCTAAAAATTCAGTTTTAGTAAATTGGATTTAGGAAAACCAGGGGAATTTAGGAAAATTCAATTTATTAAAATTGAATTTTTAGCAAAGGTAAAGAGGAGAGTATATCTGTGAGCTCAATATGAAGTATAAAATTGAGGTAGAAATCGCCAGCAACTTTCTCTCGTACTATGATGTTGGATGGGGGAACTGTCAAGGTTACACTTAATGCACTTGCCTTGGCAAAAAATCGTATTACCAGTTAAACATCATCTGCAATTCCCACAAGATCAACAAAACAAGAGTAAAAATATCCATGGCAACGCTATCGATGACAGCGAAATACTTCGGTAAATGTTGTGAAATACGAGTTCCTTTCCATTTTACAATGCTGTGTGCATCTAAGAGTCAATAATCCTCAGGCTATGAAGGTCGCCACGAGTTTCTTATGCCAATATCGGCGAATTTCATAATCCCTCAGTGCATAGACCTGCAAGGTCACCAGTAGGTCTTCCAAACAAATGCTTGAATTAATAGTGGAAATGTTAAGCTCAGTTCAGAACGGATACTTTGTCTGGACACTTTTTTTTTTTTTTTTATTCAACGCCAAGGCAACTCAGGCTACGTGGTGCGTCGCGGCAAATGTAAATGTGTGTTTTAAGGTTTGCGCTATTTAAGGTTTGCGCCAAACTTTCATAAGCATACTATCAGTTAAACCAGAGGTTCCCAAACTTTTCTCGGTTCAGCGCCCTTAAGTGTCCCAGTAATTTTTTCACGGCGCCCCTGGACAAAAGAAATACGTAACACAGTGGTTTTGGACCTTTTAATAATCCGATTCTCTCTGTGTATATAAATATAATATTAAAAAAAGTTATATGATAGTTATTATAATAATATAATTATAAACAAAATTACAATTCATAATACAAATTATATATACTTATAATAATAATTTTATTATTCATATAGAGGTACTAAATAAACATCAATTATCGATCATTGCAAAATTAAAAAGATACGGTACAATGGATACCGTACATCTTTTTATAATGAAATAAATATATAAATTACAAAAAAAAAAAAAAAGTTTAAGTAACTTAAACCCAAATTACGTGGCGTCCCTGGAATGTTGTTGCGGCACCCCGGTTGAAAACCGCTGAGTTAAACTAATTACGGTTGGAGCGGACAAAATGTGTTGAGGATTCCTCAATGTTTTTTTTTTTTTTTTTTTATGCATTTATCCCTCACCGCGGGGTTTAGGGATGGAAAAGAACTCGCGATGGCAAAACTGCAAATAAACGCCACGAGGGTTATGTCCCAGGAGAGTTGGAAAATACAGAAATGCAAATTTTTAAACATCATAAAAGCTAAAATTAGTAACGTAAATAATGCGCATAAATATATGTAAGTATTTAAATTACCAGTTAGCAAGAAAAAGACCACGTCTAGGGGCTCAATTTCTGGGAAACGATATGGGAGATTTTTTGAAGGGAGTTAATTCAGAGGAGAAAGGCGCAATGGAACTTGATGCAGCAGTGTAGTTGACAAAATAGAACTTGAAGTGGAGGTAGAAATCGGCCTTCACGAATTGTATGATTGAAAGCTCCTTACTTTTCTTTTAATTTATGTAGAGTTCTCTATAAGGTAACAGAGCAGTTTGGGCTATTTTCAGCCCCTCCGTATCACTCGCTAGTACTAATGGTGACTAGTGAATGAATCGATTCATCAGTAATCTAATGATTCGAGGCATTGAGCAAAGCCGTAGCCGCCTAACTGTCTTTGAGCTGATATCGATAGCTAATATACAGTACTAGCACTTCAGTTACAATAACATTCAACTGCGTACATCGTCCTAGGCTTTGATGTAGAACTGTATTTAATACTAACGACTTATTCCCTCTCTCTTTACTCACATCTAAAACTAATATCACTTATTTTTAAATTTACAAAAAATACATTTATTCACCTTGTTATCCTCAACCATCCAATCAAATTTGTCTCGGAATTCTTTTGTTCTGACCAAATATTATTATTATCGTTATTATTATTATGCTCAATATATAAATATACTTATATTGGATTTTCTTGTAACTTCCAAAGGGGGCGGCCGATAACAATTGCGGCACTGCACTAATAATCAACCCTTCAATAAATTCAGTTATACTAGGTGTTCCCAAACTTTTATACTTTGCGCCTCCCCTTAAAAATATTTCAGAAATTTCATGATATCTATCTCCTTCCAGAGCCCATGCAGATAAACAGATTTAACGAAATTTAGTTTTGCGTACACACTTTTATATATTAATATATACTTCAATGCTTTTAATTTGAATTAATGAAATAAAATGCTTTGTGTACCTGGATTAGTGATAAAAAGAACTAAAAAACTAAAATGGTCTTGGGCAGGACACATGGCTCGAAGATATAATGACAGATGGACTAAGAAAATAACAGAATGGTACCGAAGAGGAGCTAGAAGAAGACCTGTAAGACAACGACGGAGATGGACAGATGAAATTTACGAGTTCGTGAGTAGTAAGTGGATAGCCATTGCACAAAACAGAAGGAACTGGAAAGTTGCTGGAGAGGCCTTCATCCTGCAGTGGATTGAAAATGGCTGATGATGATAATGATGAACGATATAACGGAGTAATTGAAACTTGGGTCACCTTAGAGAAAAAGAAATGGTGTTAGAGGAATAAATTGTTTCTTAATTATTAGAATTAATAAATTTATGTTTCACGATTAACTAAAAGAACACAAATGTGTTTTTTAATCCAATTCATTATATAAATCAAGACACAAGATACCTCTTATGAAAAACGAACACCAGCATAACAGTTATGTGTTTTTAAGATTTTTGGATGAGAGTAGAAGAGACTAAATTAGCTCAGTACGAGGCCAAAATTACTATTAACATGCAGTAATGATATTTTTTTACATTTATTTAATAATTTGCGTGTACAGGGAGTATTAAAGATGAATTTCAAGTTACTGCCGCTAATTTCAAACTACCTAATTGAAGATTTTCGTTTTATATCCATCATGGCACGAGGAAAGAAAGCTGTGCCTCCCTTCCCATTCGAATGGTCATAAATAGGTCTAAAAGCTACTCTTATTTCTGACAAAATTTGATAAAGGAAGAGTTGGCTATAAATAAGAACACATTTTTCAGCGGGCATAAAGTCATCCCAATTCACAAAAACCACTTCATCCTACCACCGGCCACATTCTTACATTTTTTCCTTCCCCCACCCCCGGAAACAAGATCTTCATTCGTGTAGCGGGTTTTATTATAGCAACGCAAAATAACTAATCCAGTGAGGGAAACTGGTTACAAAATCTCCATCACTTGGTAGAGGAGGGTGCCACCGGGTCTTGCGTGGTAGCTTCTCTAAGACGCATTTACGGGACAGAGGGGGGGAGGAGAGAGAGAGATGCTGAGGAACGTTAGTGAAGTTGCCAACAGCTAAAAATTTTTGGACGCTATATTTAGAAAGTCGCTACTGAATGCAGCTACAAATCGCGTCGAAAGTATAAGTGTGTATATGTATATTATATATGTATATACGGACATATAGACAAAGAGAGAGATTTTTCTGAGAACTCCCTACCATTAGTCAAAGCTTTTAAGAGATTTTTCTTTTGAATTAGCAAATGGTTTTCGTCTTTCTCACTTGACAAGCGCCTCGCAGGATCAGGTCTCGAAATAGGACATCAGTGTACTGTGAATTAGGAGTCAGTTGCTCGTAACACAAAGGGTGTGTGGGGGGGATGCAATGCTTTACATGAGAGAGCCTTTTAAAAAGAGGGTGTGTCAAGCTTTAATGGTGCTTTTCGAACAAGTTGACAGATTTACGGATTTTGTTAGGTTTAATTTTAAAAGTCATAATTGGTGAAATCCCTTACAAATCAGTTATACGAGTATATTTGTTAATTGAAAAGAAAATCATCATCAGAATCAATAAATGGTATTCCAATTATTTTCTTTGTATAAAGGAGTTTCTGAAGGTCGAATAATATGAAGGAGTAAAACATGCTGTTAGGACTTGCTGTATATGGTATACAACAAAACTCTTATAAGTACACTTATTTTTGGAGTCTCAACGTTTAGCAGCATAGAAAGAGCTTACTGCTCAGCAAATGAGAATCACGGCATTACACTATGCCAGTACCATGCTAATTTACTTGGAATCTGTTACGTCATGTTACTAAGCTACTGGAATATTTCAGTATGGGATGTGCAGAAGCACTCAGTGACGCAGCATATTCTGAAGGCTTCTTAACGACCTCGCAAGCTTCGAAGAGGCCACTTCGATTTAATATAGCGAAGCGGAAATTGTTTTGGTTAGATTTTATATTTTGGTCTAGCTCAAAGTTTTCCTTTGTATCTATTTATTATCATTGTTCTATGAGGCTACAGTGGATGTTCTGTTTTTAGAACCCCATAAAATATGTGCATTTTAACATGGTATGTATATAAAACATGTGATGCCAGTGAAGCCTAATATAATAATTTCGAAGTGAGAAATGTGAGCAAAATATAGTTGGAGGAATTGAAGTTAGCTTTGTAAATGATATAGCAGTGTCAAAAATCAACTGTAATTTGCATTATCCAAAAAAAAAAAAAAACACTTGCACAAATTTCCATCTTGTTTCAAAAATAGCATTTAATTTTAAGAATATGCGGATTATAGCGTATTTTCATAACTCAAAACTTTATTTTACATTACACAATATCTTTCATGTAAATTTGAGCGGACTGGGCTAGCCGGGTGGGTAAAGTGCCTGCCTGGCAACCCAAAAGGTCGCGGGTTCGGATCCCGCCTCGGGCTTGGATCAAAGTACTGCAAAAACCTTGGGAGGTGCATTATGGCCACAGAAGCCGATGCGTCAACAACTACCAAAAAATTATGTAAATTTGAGTTATTGGGCAAATGCAAAATATTTTAAAAGTACTTTTAGGTATTAAAAAGACAACAGTCCCATGTTTCAGAAATACCTTATTGTTGGTGATTGTTAGGCTGACGCATCGTCATCTTGGGCTTATTGCAACAGTACATTAGTTCTGTACAAGTGTGTGTTCATGGGCCTATTTGCCTGTTGCGCGGCTGAAAAACCTGAGGTGAAGCACCACGGAGGGCTTTCTCCCTCCTTCTGAAATCGGCTAGTTATAGCCCTAGTTGAAGTCGAAACTTGCAGGTTACATTGGGATTATTGCTATTCAAATATGCTAAACTCACTTGATTTTTTTCAGTCAATATGACTCATTTTTTTGGATCTTATTGAAGTGTTATGCTCTGATTGTTGTTACAAACAACCTGTCCACCTCCGTATCATGAGGGAAACTTGGACATCAAGGTTTGAAACAATAATATCAAATATCATTAATTAATACAGTATTAAAAACAGTAAGAGACCCAACACTTAAACCTATTAGACTTCTCATTATGTTACTCCCTGAAGAGCGGGTAGCAGTTAAAACCGTTTTTGTGCAATTTGTCCAGCAGTTGTTCAAAATATTTTAAAAGTATTTTGAACCGACTGCTAACATCATGTAGTTCGATCTTTTTACTAAGATCGAAGTATATGATGCTAAAATTATTTTCTTTGCATCCATTTCTTTCGATTGTCTTTTAGGACAATTCCTATCATGATAATCCTTTTACATTTTTAACTGTGGGCTCCATAATTTTCTCTGGCACAGAATACTCTCATTTAGTTAAACGTTTGATTACCTGTTTTTGCTACTCCTTTGAATATAACTCGAGGGATTCTATCAGCTTCCAGGTGTCGGCATTAATAGAGGCACATGATACAAGAAACCAAGCTTATATAGCGTCAGCAAAAATAAATAATAAAAAAAACATTCCCATTTCACTGATCCATTCATTCCAAATGTTTGTCTAGTTCTGCCTTGAATTTAATTTAGCTCTCGACTTCCACAACAACAGATGGAAGGTTGTTCCAGCAAACAACTACCCGCTGGCTAAAGGCAAACTTCCGCACATCTATTCTACAACTGTCTTTCCTCAGTTTGAATCTATGCCCCCCCCCCTCAGTTTTGTAATCTGAGAAAGAGGAAAAATCACATCAGCATTGAGCATGCTCATTCCATTCAAGGCCTTATACACCTCAATCAGATCGCCTCGTAGGTGTCTAGTCTCCAGAAGCTGCAATTTGCAGAATATGAGCCTTTCTTCATGAGATCACCCATTTGTTCCCTTCGCCAGTCTTGTTGCACTCCGCTGTATTCGTTCTGGCAACTCTATATCCTTCCTAAATTGAAGCTTCCAAATCTGTACGTATTACTCAAGGCGTGTCTGGCTTGATCATTACCTTATACAAGGGGATAATCACCTCCTTATCCTTGCTTGCAAAATTCCTGTATATCATTTACAAGATTCCATAACCTTCTCTGGCAGACTGTCTGGACTACTCAGAAAACTTCATATCTGACTGCACAATTACTCTATTTGGTTGTAACGCCACATAGTTGGTACATTTCTCTGGGGTTACTGCTACGCATATGCAGTACTTTGCATTTAGAGGGAGAGAGAGATAATCTTTAATGCCCTTCACAGCCAAAAAGCCAGGGGTTTACATTTTTACAGCCTCCCGAAACTTCCGGAAAACTCGAACAATTATTTACAAAAAAAAGTAATTTTACAAATGAAAACATATTTTGATACAAAGGAGAGAACTCCTTACGAGAGCTAAGTTTGATTGAGCTGACTTAATATCGAGATAAGAGCACCAGCTCAATCAGACAGGAACAGATGCAAGGTACACATCACTCATTGCTGATTAGTCCTACTAGTCATAATTTTTTTCCGGTAAGTCCGGTCAACAGCGAATTTGTTCAGGTCGGCGTCAAGTGCCTGGGTTTGCTTGAGCATTTGCTGAGGGAGGAATCTGTCCGAGAGATGGAGTCGTGCTGAATGCGAGTAGAGCTCAGGATTGGCCCTAAGGGCAGCAGGGGGGAGGATCCCCCAGCCACAGGTATCCCAGAATGAAGGTGTTGCGATTATGCCTGTTATCATCTTGACTGTTGCTAGGAGGCGTTGGTCGTCGACTAAGGTGGGAAGCCGTGTAATCCCGAGAGAGTTGGCAAGCTGCGTGGTACGAATCAGAGCTGGAAGGTTGTGCTTCCTGTTGGCCCACTTTAGGAGCCAGAATTCTGTGGCAAAGAGTGGTTTCTTTATTGACGGTGCCGCTGACGCCCAAATTTCAGCAGCATAGAGTAAAGGTGGAAAGATAATTGTTCTTATGTACCTCACGGTTGTCTTTTTATCTCTGATATGAAGGAGATGCTGTTTTGCTATCCACCAGAGTCTTGAAGCACGTGTGAGGAGCATGTCTATGTGGGCGTTGAATCGAAGTATGGAGTCGAATACAACGCCCAGATCACGATGGCTGGACACAATTGGGATGAGGGTGTTGCCGACCGAAGGCAGGAGAGAAGGAGTTTGCTTAATGAATACACCATGAATTCGGACTTAGCCGAATTCAGTGTCATTCAATTTGTCAATGTTAAACTTCTGTTGCCACTTCTCAGCCCATCTACTCAACTTTTCCAGATCCTGTTGCAGCAGCATATGTCATTAACAACCCTGCCAACCTTTGTATCACCTGCAAACGTTGACATTAAGATTGATATACCTTCATCAATATCATTGATAAATATACAAAACAACAATGGGCCCAACACCGAACCATGAGGGACACCACTAATATAACATTAGTCTACATACAGCAGTACACATTGTTCACCACTCTGTCTTCTCCCACTCAACCATCCTTTTATCCATTGTAGCAACTTGCCCTTAATGCCATACTGCTCCAGTTTGTAGAGTAGTCTTCCATGTGCAACAGTATCAAACGCTTTCCTGAAATCGAATTATATGATATCAGAATTATTTTTGCATCCAGTTCCTTTGTGAACACATCATAGTAACCAATCAAATTGGTCAGACAACACTTCCCCTTCACAAACCCATGATGTATTTGAATTATTACTGCTGCCTTGTCTAGATGATCCTGCAATGCTTCTGTAACCAGTGACTCCATTATTTTCCCTGGAACAGAAGTCAAACTAACAGGTTTGTAATTTCTCGTGTCACTCTTTAATCCCCCTTTGCGAATTGGAGATACATTTGCGCATCTCCAGTCCGCGGGGACTTCCCACGAATCCAAGGATGCTCTCATAATTATGGCTAAGGGTTTGCTTACTTCCTTTTCTGCTTCTTTTAATATAACTGCATAGATCCCACCCACCACAGGTGCCTTTCTTATGTTTAACTTCAACAATTGCTCCTCCTCTTTGCTCTCAGTTATTACAAAATCATTTAACTCCCTGTTAGGGTTTGATAAACATCTTGTCCTCTCCTCCTTGAATAACTCCTGATGTGTAAATGTAGATGCAAAATACTCATTTAGTTCGGCAGCTATCTGAGAATGATCATCTACAGTCAAACCATTGATATCAAGTGGACCAATCTGATTATTCCCCTTCCTTTTACAATTTATATAAGTAAAGAATTCTTTGCTGTTTTTCTTTGCATCCGTTGCCAAAGATTTTTTATAATCTGCCTTCGCTTGCCTAACCTCCTTTGTGACTTCATTACAGAGTAGCTTGTATCTTCCATAAGCTTCTGTGTCGCCTGACAATTTATGTGCATTCCATGCATTTTACTCTCTGCCACGAGTCTCATTAGTTCATGTGACATTTGGGCCTGAACCTAGAGCAATATTTCTTAGTTGGAACAAAAAGCCAAGTAGTTTCCAAGATTTTACTTCCTTGAATGCTTTCCATTTAGAATTTGCTATTGGTAACATCATCAGTTGGTCCCCCTGTATAGAAACTAAAAATCTCTGATCCCACTGTAGTCGCCTTTACGAAAGCAAAAACTCTTCCCTTTACATCTGATGGTAGTTACATCTTTAAGTAAATCACACATCAGTGTACTTTGATCGCTGCCACTTAGTAGTTCCTTATCTGTAAATTCTTAATGCATGAATAATTACTGCTGATAATCATATCAAGAGTGTTACTTTGTCTTGTTGCCTCTCTAACATGCAGGCTGTAGAAACCAATCATTCAATAAATCCACAAATGCCTTGCTAGTGTGCGAGTGACCAACACACAAGTTCCAGTCTATATCTGGGAAGTTAAAATCACCCATTATAAGACACTCTGATTTACTGACTTACTGGCCCACTCTATTTCTCTGTATAATTGTTCATTGTACTCATCAGAGTCATTAGGCCTATAACAAACTCGTTCCCTCATTTTTGGTTTCCCAGTGCTTATGTCACACCAAACTGACTCAACATTGCACTGTCCATCTATGTCAACTGGATGCACTTCCTTAGATTTTATGTTTCTTAACTAATAGCATTACTCCTCCTTCCTTTCTATCATATCTATCCTTTCAGTACACATTGTACTCCGCAAATTCCAATTCTACATCCCTTATATCTGAATGGCACCAAGTCTCTGATATGCCAACAACAGCACATAACAATCAACAAACAAACTTGTTTCTTGACCCCCAGCAACTGGCTTTCCGGGCTGCTGCTCATTCCAATAGAAGCAGTGCAAGAATCATTTCCACCTCTGCCTGTGGCTACTGTAATCTATTAGTCTGTGATTTTCCTCCAAGCTAGCAGTTTTCCGACCCACCTGACATTGCCTCGATAGCATCAGCAAATATTCTTGCATTCATTCTATTCCAGTGTATCCCATCCCTGTTGAAGCAGTCTCTCCTGTTGTTAACAAGCACAGGCCACGCTGTGAAAATGTCTATCCCATGAGGCCTGCACATTTTCTTCAGGGCCGAATTGGTTGACAAGGCTCTCATCACATACTCCCTCCTGTCGTGTCGGGGCAGGATTGCAAACCCCTTCAAATTTAACCCTAACTCGCGACTTTTTTTCAGCATTGACCTGTACTTGCTTAGTAAATCCGCAGATCTCCTACACTTAATGTCATTAGTGCCAACGTGTACAACGATATCACCTTTTGTGCCCTTAAAAGATATCTGCTCTACAACGTCATCCACTTTTGTCCCTGGCAGACATACCCTGGTCCTAATCCACTTATCCTTTTTGCACAATGTATTATTGCATCATACCAGTATATTCTCTCTTCGTAACTGCATATATATGGCGTTGTCAAAAACTATTTCTTCATGCAGTCTGTGCCTCCTCCTTGCCTCATTCAGCCCAGCACTTCACCAAAGCACTGAGCTCTTATAATTCTCGCACCTTCTCATAGATATGCTGGAAGCTTCGGACATAATTTCAGTAATGACCTTGGACCTTTCCTCTGCCAGCCTGTTGTCCAACTTTTGTCTGTTTAGAATAATAAACTTCTTTTATTGCTGCTAAGTATGGTACAGGTACTAGAAAAAACAATTCTCATCACGGTGACATGGCCAGGAGTTTTACATTAAGGAATGAATTAAATTGGTAAAAATTACAATTACATGGGAAATTATGAGTTACACAAAATTAAACATGTAAAAATGAAATTATAATAATAGAAATTATAAAGCGGAACTGAACGTCGAAACCAAGTTTGGAAGAATTTATTCCAGTTCAACAGATGCAGTCCACTCGAGGAGCATGTGACGGTATTTGTAGTTGGTAGCCATTTTCTGTAGGTTGACTCCAAGACGGAGCAGTGCCTGAATTTTGGGGAGTGCTTCGGCAGGTAGGAAATGATTACAAAGTTTCAACCGGTTGTATTTGAGGATTAGTATGGGGTCTGACCTCAAGGATAGCAGAGGATTGTGCCACTGATAGAAATCCCAGAGTTTGGGGCGTTTACATTTTTACTGTAGCATTATATGCCTGCTGTCAATTAACTTAGAGAGCCTGGGTACATTTAGCTGCACAGCCCTGCTCTCTCAATTGAGGAGGCCGGCGATGCTTAATTTGTGGCCCATTTCAGGGTCCAGTACTCACACGAGAACACCGGTTTTTGAAGTGAGGGCGACGCAGATGCCGAAATTTCAGCAGCGTATAAAATAACCGGATAAACAGTGGTTCGAAGATATCTGATAGTGGTTGCGGCATCGTTGCAATGAAGTAAGTGTTGCTTCGCTCTCCAGCAGAGTGTCTGCGCGTGTACCACAGTGGTATCGTCACCGTCCTTCTCACACCGGGTGGAAAAGGCCTAGGTTCGAATCCCATCGATGACGCGAGGAACTTTAATGGGCTTTTTTCACTCCGTGGCCGAGTTAGTTGGTTTCAGGCGTAGATAGCAAGGTTTTTCTCCCCATTAACTGGGGTTTTTTTCGTCCAGCGAAACAGGCAAATCAACCATAGAACATACGCAATTTACAGACACAAATACGGGTTAATGTATTTAATTACGGGTTACCCTATAAAAATAATCTTTTTTTTTTCTCCAGCGGAGAGTGTTAAATCGCTTCCGGAGGTATTCTGTGTTGAACATTTAATTTCAGCTTCTGATCAAAATAGACACCGAGGTCCTTATGGCAGGTAACCACTGGGATGAGAGTTGCAAAAACTGATGGTTGAATTAATGTTGGTTGCTTTTTCAATGAGTAAATCATTATTGCAGATTTTGAAGGGTTAAGTTTTAATCCAAACATCTTCAAGTAAGTCTTGGCGCCGTAGCCTAGTGGTCAGGCGCGCGGGTGCATAAGTACCCGTGCCTTGAGTGACCGGGGTTCAAGCCCGTGACTGCTGAATACGGTGCTGTTTCTTGTATTCTGTCTATCTTGTGAACTCCTCTGACCGTTTGGTTGTCCCGGAGTATAAATAGAAAATTTAATTTAAGTCGAAATAGCGGTCAAGCTCTCTGATTGAAGACATAATTGCCGTTGGGTTTGCAGACGGTGGGATTAAGGTAAGAAACTTTATATCATCGGCATATATTAGAGCATCATCACGGGGGCCCATGTAAGGAATTAGAGTGGCTGAGAATAGAAGGCCAGACAGGATGCCACCTTGTGGGACTCCTGCATTGATTTTCCTTGTAAAGTGGGCCTTCATTGTGAGGTGGACACTTCTGTTCCTCAATAAGGCGGTGAAGAAAGCTAGTTGATCTCCATTGATCCTGAAGAATTGCAGAACACTGAGACGGACTGTGACGTTTAGACCGTCAAAAGTAGCTTCAATATCGGCGTACACAATAGCTAATTCGGATTTAGTTTCAAAGGCGTGAAGAATTGATGTCTGTGCGGCCATGAGGTTTGTTATGGTGGATCTATTTGCCACTGCGAAATGGAACTGTTTCGGTTTCTGTGGCTTCAGCTATGTTTAATGCTGGAAGGAGTACCTTTTCAAGAAGTTTGAGGAGGGTGGAAGAAGTTGCGATTGGTCTGAAATCTTTTAGGCTTGTTGGCGCTTTAACCTTAGGCAGTGGACTCACAGAGTATTCATTCCATTGAGCAGGGAAAACTCGTGTGGAAAGAACAGATTTTAGATTGAGAGCAATGCATCTGGGATGTAGGAGCTAAGGCACTTAATTGAGAAATGAGGCATCTTATCTTCGCCTGCGGTACTAGATGGACGCAGGGAGTTAACAGCATATATCAGTTGCTGTCTTGTGATGGAAATTACGGAAAGGTCATCAGTAGGAACAAATTGAGAGTTTTGGAGAGGAATTTCAGCAGAAGCGGAATTGGCTTTGAATCTTGAAATGTAGTCCATTCAGTTATCTAGATCAAGTTATCTTGATATAGATAACTGGATTGTGTGGATTCCAGTTATCTTTGATGAGTTTAATGTTATCTTTGATGAGATTAATGAGACTGTGTCCGGATGAGTATGGCGCTTTTCCTTTAGACAAGGTAGCATCGGTATATCTCTTTATTGATGATGCTTTGAGTCTGTTTGTTTGTTATTTAGTTTTTAGGAGCATTAGCAACTAAGGCCATATTGCTCCGGTATATGCGGTGGTCATTCTCTGACCTTTCCGCATCCTCCGTATTTGGTGGTGACGGGCTTGAACCCCGGTCTAATCAAGAAGCATGTGCTACGCACTGCTGCTCCTTCCCACCTGGCTACGGAGGCGCCTGCTTTGAGTCTGTTGAAAATAGTTCTTGCTCTGGAGTATAGGATTCGATCTTGGGTTGTGCCAGAGATTTTCCACTGCCTGTAAAGGTACTGCTTGTTGTGGAAACTGCGCGCTAGATCTTTGGTCCACCAAGCTCTAGTCCTTGGAGAAATGTGTACGGTTTTGGCAGACGTATAGAGGATCTGTATTTATCCATCTTGTGATTAGGTCAACTGCGAGGATTGGGTCACATCCATCAAGCACATGCCATGGAATAGACTGTGCTGCCTCGAGGCACATTTTGGCATCAAGAAATGTCGAAAAAATATATAAATTATATTCAATAAAGAATCAATTTTGTCACCAAAGCGCTGCGAATTCATGGTATTATTGCCAGCTTATCTTTTAATTCCATACGACTCCCTTCCCTTCCTTAATATACATGTACTTCGAAATATGTATATCTGTGATCGCTCGTTGATCAGTCCTCCTTGACCTTTGATTTCTTAATTTTTTGAAGTAAAACTTCTTTAGGCACGGTACAGGCAGTTTTCAGATGGGAGTAACTTGCGTTCGTGGGTTGACAAAAAACGCAACGAAAATGCGACCGTTGTTATAATAAGTAAACGCATTAAACTCTGAACAGCCAGCTATGGTTCAGGCTAAGTGCCTCGATTCGGGTGCATTTAGCCTGAAGTTAGTAATATCAATTGCTAACCGAGCCTAACCAAGTTAGGCTCGTTTATTAATTGATATAGTGACTACCTGGGAATATCCGGTGTAATTGACTTTTTGCCTTCCTTTCTTTTTCTTTTGTTAACCTGTGGAATTTTCACGTATCATTTATTTTCTTAATTGGTAAGGTAATAAAGTGTAAATCTGTGCTTTATATCTTTACTTTTATAGCCTGTGGATAATATTCCTCCTATTTTCGCTTATTAGAATCGCCGTTAATAGAATTAAAATTCAATTTGTAAACTTGATCACAATGACCGGCACTTATTACATATCGTATAGTAAACGGTATTTTGTTATGGAGTTACCGTCGTAAAGTGATTTGATCGTTCAGTGAACTAGTGTAGAGTGTGTTTAGTGTCAAATGGCACCAGGGGTTCCCCCATCTCCGCGTAGCATACATTGTGGGTGGGAAACAGAACACTGTCAGTGCCAGAGGTTTAAAAGTGTATGGATTTTGTACATGTGTAGTGTTGTGCACCGTTGTTCCTCTGGTCATTTAGCTGCTGGTCCCCTAATGGGATCCAACGTTGTCCACACTCCGCCTCGTGGAGACCAGGTATAGCACTATTATAGTTATTTACTCTGGCAGGTCCTGCCACCTAATTTACTGAGATTTCAGTGGCTAGGATCTTAAAAAAATAAAAACAATAAATAAATAAAATAATAATAATAAAAAAATAATAAATAAATAAAATAATAATAATAATAAAATAAATAAATAAAAAAATAATAATAAAAAAATAATAAATAAATAAAATAATAATAATAATAAAATAAATAAATAAAAAAATAATAATAAAAAATAAATAAAATAATAATAATAAATAAAAAATTAAAAAAAACCCGTTATAGATAGGGGTAAAAAGGAATACTATTTATGCGAATAGATGTTAAGTTTTTGGATGCAGGACTGAAGCAATTTAACAATGGTTCAGACACTAGTAAGGCGCCTCCGTAGCCAGGTGGGAAGGAGCAGCAGTGCGTAGCACACGCTTCTTGATTAGACCGGGGTTTGAGCCCGTCACCACTAAATACGAAGGATGCGGAAAGGTCAGGGAATGACCACCGCATATCCCGGAGCAATATGGCCTTAGTTGCTAATGCTCCTAAAAATCAAATAACTAACTAACTAACTAGACACTAGTAATTATAAGTTAGAGAGAGGTGTGGGGAGACTGAAGGCTGGGGGAAAAAGACAGAAATAAGGGGTCCATAGAGAAGATGACCCCCAAATCAGTGGAGCAGGCCCATGCCCCACCAGAGGGGAGGCGAGGGGGGAGAGACAAGAAGTAACCTCTGGAAAGCCCTTTTGCGAGATGCTGCATCATATCAAAACGCACCACCTCAAGGTCAAGGGGAGTGCTCCCGCCAGAACCTGCAGAGCATGTGTACTCACAGTGCAGCAGGCCCGTGTAATAGAGAGGAGTATTGTCCGCTGGATGGAATCTAGTGTCCATCTGTTAACTGCAGTAGTTGCTTTCTGGAACCAGATGGGTTACGCGTAAGTTATGGCTGGTATAAATGTCGTTTTGTAATATAATCCCAAGGTCTTAAGTCCCCAATCCCTTTTAGCTGTTCTTGCAACGAGGGCAGAATATCTCCTGATTTTCTCTCGGATATGTTTCAAGTGTGGGTTGAAAGATTGGTTCCTGTCCAGTATGATTCCTAGGTATTTCATCTCACTGAGTAGTTTGATAGTTGTATTTTCTACTTTAATTTGCGGTGGTCTACGGAGATGTAATGTTCCTTTCAGTAGCATTGAGTAGGTTTTTCCCGGTGAGATCTTAAGAAAATGGATCTTCATCCAGTCTTGTAGAATTTTAATTGCTTGATTTGCCTGGGTTTCCAATTGAAGTCGGTTGTCTGCGGCAACAGTCAATATCAGGTCATCTTTGAATGCCTGTGAGTGGACTTTCCCCAGGTCGAAGGCCAGAAACTCATCCAATACCATAGTCCAGAGGAGCGGTCCCAGTACCGAGCCCTGGGGGCAGCCCCTGTAAACAGGCCTGGTCAGTTTCTTGTACGGAGTCATTACTTGTATTTTTCTCTGGGACAAATATGACTTCATTATTTTGTAAAGTATGTTGGGTGTTTTCGCCTTCCGCAGTCTAGCCAGGACGCTCGGCCACTAGATGGTGTCGAATGCCCCAGCAAAATCGACCGAAATAACCAAAAAGTATTTCCTATCACAGGCAGCAGCCGAACTCAGGAGGTTGTCGAGACCATCTACTGTTGAGGTTCCGGATTTGAACCTAAACTGTGTGGGCCTCACGAGATTTCCAGCTTCATAGTGGTGCAGGAGTCGCTTCTGAAGCATCTTTTCAAGGGGTTTACTAGCAACTGGGAGCAGGGCAGTTGGCCGGTATGATTCGGATGGCTTCATAAGATTTTTTAGAATTAATTTGACGTTGGCCATTTTCCAATCGGTTGGAAAGACTCCAGTCTTCCATGTGTTGAAGAGGTTTAGTGAAGTCTGCGAAGAGATGTCTACTACTTTTTTAATAATTTCCGGCTCCAGAAATCTGGGCCTGGGCATTTTTTATTCCTTATTTGTTGCGCTGCCAGTTGTAGTTCTTCTAGGGCAAAAAAGGTGGTTCCATTTGGTCTATGTGATATGCTTCATTTCCATCGCAGATCTGCAGTTGTTCTGATAGTTGCGGGTGTGCTGGTTTTCGGAAAATCATATTGAGGATGTTGATGATAGACTGTTCCCAGGTGGTGGCCAATGTGCCCTGCGGGGTGTGGATAGAGATCATGACCTCACCCCTGGGGAGCTTATTCGTAGTGACTTTGTACACCACTCCCCAGGGGTTGGCATTTCCAGTCGTGCTGACTAATTGCTCCCAGGCCTTGTGCTTACTTTTTCGTATTAACTCAGTGTATCTGTTTCTCACTGCTGCGTATCTTTGTCTGAGTGCTGTTACTTCCACTTCCGACCAGGTACGTCTTGCCCTTTGGAATTGTTTTCTTGCCTTTATGACTTATCTTCTGAGGTTCTGGATTTCCCGAGTCCACCAAAGGACTGCACTAGGTGTGGGCAATTTTCGCTTCATCGCAGCCTCACTGGCCGCTACTATGGTCTTGGTAATTTTTCTCTGGATGCCGTCTGGGTCTTCTTGTTGATCCGCTTCAATGCAGTGTTATCATAAGGTTCGAGTCAGTAGTTCTCCAGTCAGCTTTGTTTACTGCAAAGCGCTTAAGCATCTGTTTAGCTATTGGTGTTCTATAGAGAGATCGGTTGGTTTGGAAGGTAATCACACTGTGGTCAGACGTGGTCCAGGAGTCTTGGACTGTCCAGCCAGTGATGTGTCCTGCAAGGTTTCCGGTGGCAAGGGTGACGTCAATTGTTGCCTCCCACAGAGTGTTACAAAACGTAGGTAGGTGATGAGGCCTGTTTAAGACTGTCAAGGGAGAATTCGCCAGGAACTCCTCGAGACGCTGCCCATTTCCGGTGCCCCTTCTGTCCGGTGTTTGGCTGTGCCAAGCCGGAGAGCGGCAGTTTACATCCGCCCCTACCAAGATCCGTTGGCTTGGGAGATTGTCCAACACAACCTGGAGGTATCTCGTGGCAAATGTTATTTCTTCCCCCGGCCTACAATACAAGGCAATCGCGTAGAAGGATCCCAGGGGTGATATTATATGGGCACAAGCGGCTCAGCTCGTGCAGAGTTGTGTGATACAGGTGGCTGGATTGCGGATCACTGTGGCCGCTTTTGGGGTCTCATTTTCAGCCTGTATAATTTTATATGCTATTGGATAGCCCCTTAATTTTTTGGAGTGGGTGTAGGGTTCCTGCAACAAGAGGATGTCGGCATTTTCCTCGTCCGCTATTTTTCTGAGTTGTTCAGGCACTGCTCTGGCGTGGTTTGCGCCGCTTTGGTGTAGTATTAATAGCTTGGTTGTATTGAACTTTTTAAATTGTATTGCCATAATCAGTCCTCATTTCGTATAAACTCTTTATCTTGTTGTATGTCGGACATTTTGGGTCCTTGATGGAATGGGTGTGTTCAAGCTTTGAGGATTTACAATTCACACACAAACCGGTTCTTGCTCCTTGTTTGGTCAGCTGCTGTATTCATGCCCTTTGCTAGAGCAGTGTCCCCAAGTTGGTGTGATCTGAGTGCATGTATGGGAGGTGTGGCCATACCTGCAGCATTTATAGCATTTAGGCACGGTCACATGCTCCCTGAACCTGTGGCTACCCCACTCAATATAGAGTCTTGTCTGATGTTTTAGAATCTGCCAAGCGGCAGGAGCCAGTTCAACTATCCAGTTCTTTTCTCTGGATTTCGACTTTTTTTGAATATCTTGGTTGCACAAGATTTGTCATGTCTTGATTTATCCCTTGTAGATTACGAGTTACGACTTCCTCCGCAAGTTGGGCAGGTGTCACATCTTTGTTGACATCGAAAATTAAGATTGATGGGCCTCTTCTCTTGGGTGGCTCGGCAGTGATACCCAGTGTGGCTATCTTGGGGTTTTCCACGATATTCTTTACCCTCCCTTGACTCTGTTTCTATTATTACCCTACATTTCTCGTCTTTCGAATCGCTTTTATCTTTGTTGTCTTTAAATGATCCTTCAGTTTTTTTCATTAAGGTGGTTTTAAAATCCTCACTTGTTTGTGTTCCTTCTATCTCTGCTGGTCTGAGGACCACAAGGTTTGGTGTTCGAAGCAGCGGTTGTTTTCTAGGTTGTGGGACCTTTGGGTTTGACTCTTTGTTGTTTGGATTCCTCAGCGCTTGTGCATGTGTGGGAGTACGCTATGGAGACTGTGATGTAGGAAGATTCGGTATAGTGTCCAGCACCTTCTCAAGGATGGTGCTGGAAATACAAATACAAGAAATACTAGAAATACAAGTTCTGAAGATCAATTATTGAAGATCACCTTTAGAAAACAAATCAAGTTCACCACTGTCTCTGTCCATCACTTGGTAAAGCTGAAGGTTAATCCATTTCACAAACAAATACACCACTGTTCCCTTTCAGTTCAGATCAAACTCCACTTCGCCGACTAGGGATCCCAGTGGCCGTTCACCCCACGCCACGTGGAAGCGGGATTTTTGCAACCGCTCCGGTTGAGCCGAACAAAAAGCTTAAAATTTTTAAAGTTCATTAACTAGACACTTATTAAAGAGAGTCCAAGAAACGAATAGGAAGCGAACAGCTGATTACCTCATCTTTCCACCAATACTGTGGAATCTGAGTTTAGATCTGTGAATGGCCACAAACTGGAAACTGTTTCCATGATATGTAGAGGACTACACATCATCAATTTTCACGGAGCCCTTTCGATGACAAAAACAAAGGTAGTGAATAATCCAAGCCAGGCCATGCTACTTTAAAAAGACTTGGATCGATTACATATATTTTCCGGAAAACTGAAATTTAATGCTTATGTATTTGAGGATAAGAAAACCTGGAATCACGTGTAAGCTAGGGGAAGAGGAGCTAATAGTGGTTCAAGAAAATAAAATTGGGCGTTAAGATTCAGTTTCACATGGTATTTTTGATGCTATGGGAACCTGGTTTTTTTATTCCTTAGTTTGGCACCCTCACTCCACCAAGGCCCTCTTTGCTATCTGACTGCTTTAATGTTATCTTGCTCTCACAGAAGATTTCCCAGGCGCCTCCGTAGCCAGGTGGGAAGGAGCAGCAGCAGTGCATAGCACACGCTTCTTGATTAGACCGGGGTTCGAGCCCGTCACCACCAAATACGGAGGATGCGGAAAGGTCAGGGAATGACCACTGCATATCCCGGAGCAATATGGCCTTAGTTGCTAATGCTCCAAATAACAAACAAACAAAACAAACAGAAGATTTCCCAGGCAGTGAGGGTAATTTAATTTCCCTAATTAGTTCTTTAAATGAATAAGCAAAGAATAATTTTTATTTCATTGGCAGGTAGTGTGTGTATGTCTCTCTACAATTAACAAGACCCCAAGTATACAAACAAAACATGAAATTATTACAATAATTACAACCTAATTTGTTACAAAATTTCTTGATGCTTCTCTATTAGTGACATATACCAAAATTTATTTGATTTTTGTTATACCAACGTCTATCTCTATTCTAATTTTGACATGCTAGAAATACAATTCAGCTGTTGGTAATTCAAAAGAATAGCATATACATATGTGTACAGTTCTTTTCATCTACTTCATTAAACATTCTCTTCTCAATTTCACATTCCTTTTATAATCAATAACTGGATAACTTTCCTTAACAACAGAAATATACAGTGTGTATATATATATAGAATTGCAAAAAAGGATTAAAACTCTTCCTTTCTTATAACGTCATGTTCCTTAAATCTCTCAGTAATAGGATTTCACTAAAATATAACTCTGTAGTGAATTCTCCCTTCTGTCACATACACTTACTCTTCCCTTTTATATTTCCCTACCATTAGGAATGCACAAAATAACTCTCTCTCGCAACACGTAATAAATATCTTCTAAATTTCTTAGTAGGCTTTGACTTTACCTTCCTAATAGGCCATCATTTATGCTTAACTCTCTCTCTCTCTCTCTCTCTCTCTCTCTCTCTCTCTCTCTCTCTCTCTCTCTCCCACGTTCAGTTCATTACTTTGGGGGTTTACCCTCTTGTTTATTCCTTATTTTTTTGTACAGTTTAAGCAGACACTTACTTCGACACTTTCTTCTTGCGTCCTCAGAAAAGTCTCCGGCTCCTACTTCGAATGCAAGGGAGGGTCTCCTTCCGTGTTTTCATCACTCGTTACCCTCTGACATGGCTCCAGACGTCTGCAACTTCTGTAGTCAGTTTGCACCTGGCATCCTCGTTCTATATAACTACTGTCATCTTCCTTGTATGGCTTCCTTGTCAATCCGATTTCCCTTTCGTACTGTGAAAATTAAACATCAGGCTGGGCTTGGCTTGGCTTCTTTCCTCTGTAGTTCCACCTTTCCTTCTTCCTCGAGAGCACAGTACTGAGTCGGGACGATCAGCTCAGTCTTTTTCATATGACCGTTTTCTATCTACCGGATGACACTACGCTCGATTAGTGCCTTTACAAGTCGCCCTCGCTCCTGGTTTCTCACTGTTCCTTTTTCCCACATACTTTCTCTTCTCCCCTTCTCTTGTACAATCATAACAAATTTCCAGAAGATTCTCTTCTCCCTTATTCGCCAAAATTTGTCTCCGTTTGGTAGTACTTTTCCGTGGGTTCGCCCCTGTCCCATGGAAGCTCTTTTGTTTTCGTTTTTCCGTGTTGCCCACACTTCGCTCCGTGGAGGCAGACCAGGTACCCAGTAGTTGTAGTTTACTTTGGCAAGTCCTGCCACCTAGTTTCCTGAGATTTCAGTGGCTAGGACCTAAAAAAAAAAAAAAAAAAAAAAATTACGTTTGCGTGGGTTGATTGCTAGATTGAAGGACCGAAATGTGAGCGAACTTAATTTGGAACTATTAAATTTTGACCTGTGGAGTATACGCTGGCGAGCAGATAGAGAAGGAGAGAAGACTGAAGGGAGAAAGACAGAAGGAGTGGGGTTAATAGAGGAGACGACCCCATTATAAGTCAGTGGGGCTTGCCGATACCCCACCAGGAGGAAATCTGGGTTGGCGAGTAGGGGAGGAGGCAGAAGGGACCGCCGAGGGAGGGGAAACGAAAGATGCGTCCAGCAAGAGCGCCGGCACCAATTGCCATTATGGCTGGCATGTGCAGAAAGCTCTGCGGCCTCATTGGGCTGGTTGAAATTCAGCTGAGTAGAAAGTCACTCATGAGGCTGCGTCCCATCCGGGGGTGGTCCACATATCCGGTGTGCACTTTTCGTGGGTTAGATCCAGTTCGTGTGATCCTCTTATCGTGGGTTTTTTTTTCTTTTTTTTTTCTGAGGCAGTTAGTTGTTGGTTTGTATTGTTTGCTGTCATAGGTTATTCATTTCATGGTTGCTGCTGTTGTGGTGGTGGATGCGGAAGAGTCCGCCTTCTTGTGAAGAGGTCTTGCACATATTGAGTGAAGGCACTATAGGTATCTTTTTCAGTTAGTATCAGATATTCCTGGTCTCGTAGCATTATTTGGGTGGTCCCCCATTACCTGGGGACCCTCTCACGGCAGCCCCGCTAGTCTTATGTTTCGCTCTACTTTTCATTAATCTCCTAAATATAACCTTTCCATTCAATTTATGCATGAAATTAGTACTATTATTCACTCCCACTACTTAACTTCAATTCCATTCTTGGTTCTTCACGGGAATCCCACCCTTTTAGCTTCTTATCCTGGGGTTGTGGCCTTTTACTGCTTCCATTACAGCCTTTTCGAACCCTAGCCTATTACTTAGTCATTCTCTAAATTTCAGAAAATTTAAATTCATTTTCAAAAAAAAAAAAAAAATCTTAAATTTCCCCCTATACTTCTAAGATTATTATTATTGTGAGATTTGTAATATTATTATTTTTAAGATGGGTATCTTACAGCGCAGTGTAAACAGGCAGTTAGAAAGGTACATAGTTTCCTATCCATAAATTATAAGGCATTTACTGGTAGAGAGTCCTCCGTGACAGTATAGTGGTTTCACCTTTTTTTTTTTTTTTTTATGAAAACCCCAAACACGAAAGGTATCAAAACCTATAGTACTTAGTACCGTGCATGGGTTGAAGGAGAAGTATGGGGAGAGGGGGATGCCGGAAACTTTGCTCTAAAGACTAAACATGGGTTTCACCACTTCAAGCCTCCAATAAGCAAAGTGGTGGTATTTCACCGGTTGATGAAAGTCATCTACCACTCACTACTTGTCACTTGTATACGCCTCCGTAGCCAGGTGGGAAGGAGGAGCAGCAGTGCATAACACACTCTTCTTGATTAGACCGGGGTTCGAGCCCGTCACCACCAAATACGGAGGATGCGGAAAGGTCAGGGAATGACCACCGCATATCCTCGAGCAATATGGCCTTAGTTGTTAATGCTCCTAAAAAAACCAAATAACAAATAGCCTCCGTAGCCAGGTGGGCAGGAGCAGCAGTGCTTAGCACACGCTTCTTGATTTAGACCGGGTTCGAGCCCGTGACTGCGGGAAGGTTAGGGAATGACCACCGCATATCCTCGGAGCAATATGGCCTTAGTTGCTAATGATCCAAATAACAAACAAACTTGTCACTTGTTTGTAGAAGTCCGGGTTCGGAATCAGTCTATGATTAGAGGAGTTTCTAAAGGCCTTTTTTTTTTTTTTTTTTTTTTTATTTCGGAGCTGTAGTTAGCCGAATTCGGACAGAAAGGGTTTAGGGTTAGTATGCGCAGGAATGAAATGTTCTCGGTTTACACATAAAAGTGTCGTTGCCTTTTTTTTTTTTTTTTTTTGTTATAAATCATGAATTATTACTATTTGCCAAACACTCCTAAAATGTAACGCACTGCATACATTAATCAACTTGTTTTCTACACTGTTCACCATCCTGTGAGTTGTATAGAAAATTATCATTTATATTACCATACGTAAACAATAGCAAAATGAATAGGATATTGATTTCTCACAACTGCTACGTCACAGTGACAGAAAGTTAGTTATTTCTTGGCATTAGTGGAAGTATTAATAAAACTTGAACTAAAATCTCTTTATATTTATTAAAATCTTACCTTGCTTTGAGCCACGATAGCTAAACAACCATACGTTGATAACCCAATTTGATTACGCACTTTCCGTTCAGTTTACCCACTGAGATGATCTCTGAAAGGAATGTACTCAATTTAGAAACACCTCGTACAAGCGCCCGCAAGAACGATGCACTTTGTCAACGATACGCCAGGCAGAAAATTACAGTTGCTGTAATCATTCATGCTCAGTCAAAACAGCAGTGTTTTAACGGCTTCGTTGACAACGAGTGAAGAAATCAAACTGCTGCCGGCAGGATTTTTAAGACTTGTAAGCGAAACATGATAGCGAAGCAATAAGTTTGTGGTGTACCGTCGAAACCTCATTCCGGAGGCAAGATTTTTACCCCAAGAAAAACGACGTCATGTTGAAGAAGTCCTCAATCTGTTTTAAGTACACTTTTTCACCCTCTCCAAGCTTTTCCACCACCAAATACTTTTATATAGTGCAGGATAGTGATAATCTTTTATTTAACATGCTATGAATTTTCTCTACTGTTTTACATGAACAGGCAATAACATAAAGATTTGTGTTGGATTTTTCTCGCTCTATGGGGGTACTCCATTTGAAATTACAAGAACATTTCTCGACGCTGATAAAGTGCCTGTACTACAATTTTTAATAATATTGCGTGAAAACTGCTTAAATACCCGACATCTACCAATTAACACATCCTAAATATTACTGCGATAAAATTACTTGAACTATTTACACAATAGTTATTTTGAAAATGTAGTCAGTTTAATTCTGAATCCCACGATCATCTCATTTCTAAGAAAGAGAGAGAGAGAGAGAGAGAGAGAGATAATCTTTAATGCCCTTCACGGCCAAAAAGCCAGGTGTTTACATTTGTACAACTTCCCGAAACTTCCGGGAAAATAGAACAATTAATTTACAAAAACAGGTAATTTTACAAAAGAAAACATATTTTATACAAAGGAGAGAACTCCTTACGAGAGTTAGGTCTGATTGAGCTGACTTAACATCGAGATAAGAGCACCAGCTCAATCAGACAGGAACAGATGCAAGGTACACATGTCAATGCAGATTAGTCCTACTAGACATAATTTTTTTCCTGTAAGTCCGGTCAATAGCGAATTTGTTCAGGTCGGCGTCAAGTGCCTGGGTTTGCTTGAACATCTGCTGAGGAAGGAACCTGTCCGAGAGATGGAGTCGCGCTGAATGCGAGTAGAGCTCGGGATTGGCCCTAAGGGCAGCAGGGGGGATCCTCCAGCCACAGGTATCCCAGAACGAAGGTGTTGCGATTATGCCTGTTATCATCTTGACTGTTGCTAGGAGGCGTTGGTCTTCGACTAAGGTGGGAAGCCGTGGAATCCCGAGAGAGTTGGCAAGCTGCGTGGTGTGAATCAGAGCTGGAAGGTTGTGCTTCCTGTTGGCCCACTTTAGGAGCCAGAATTCTGTGGCAAAGAGTGGTTTCTTTATTGATGGTGCCGCTGACGCCCAAATTTCAGCAGCATAGAGTAAAGGTGGAAAGATGATTGCTCTTATGTACCTCACGGTTGTCTTTTTATCTCTGATATGAAGGAGATGCTGTTTTGCTATCCACCGGAGTCTTGAAGCACGTGTGAGGAGCATGTCTATGTGGGCGTTGAATCGAAGTTTGGAGTCGAATACAACGCCCAGATCACGATGGCTGGATGCAATTGGGATGAGGATGTTGCCGACCGAAGGCTGGAGAGAAGAAGGAGTTTGCTTCAATGAATACACCATGAATTCGGACTTAGCAGGATTGATCTTGAGCCCGAACTGGCAGAGGTAAGATGTGACTGCAGTGAGAGTGTTGTTAATTTCCGTTTTTACCAGATCAAGGTCTTGACCAGGGATGATGGGAGTCAGTATCTTGATATCATCTGCATAGCTCAGTAGACATCGAGAATGTGCAACCAGTGGGAAGATAATAGATGAGAACAGAAGGCCGGAAAGGACCCCTCCTTGTGGGACTCCTGCGGTGACGGATCTAGTAAGGGTGCGATCTCCTGTATGAAGCTTTATAACTCTGTTATTCAGAAGAGAGGAGAGAAAGCATAATATGTTCCCTGTGATCTGGAAGTGGCATTCCAGGAGAGTGAGTAGTTGGTTTACTTGGACGGCATCAAATGCAGCCTCAATGTCTAAGTAAGTCACAGCTAGTTCGTGCCTTTTCTCGAATGCTGACAAGATAGTATTCGTTGTGGCTAGCAGATTTGTGATCGTTGATCTGTTTGGAAGGGAGTAGTGAATTTGGGCTGGATTACTGGGCATGATCTGCTTGGTGAGGATCGGGAGTAAGGTCTTCTCCAGGAGCTTCAGCAGGCTGGAGGAGTTGGAGATGGGTCGGAAATGTTTAGGTTTCGATGGCGACTGAACTTTGGCTAAAGGTTTGATAAGATAGTTTTCCCATTGCTGTGGGAAAATCTGGTTCGAGAGTAACTGGTTGAAAATAATTAAAAGTGGCTGAATAATGTACGGACTTAGGCATTTGAGCATGAATTGGGGAACTCCATCATCACCAGCGGTTGACGAGGCAGGTAGAGAATTGATGGCGACGATCAGCTGTTGTTTTGTGATCTGAATGGTGCTCAACACTTCTTGCTGGGTGGGCTCTGTTAGTAGAGCCAGATCTGAGTTTGGCATAGGATTACGATTAAATCTTGTGACGAAATCGAGCCACAATTCAGGATCAAATTGCAGAGGAAAATGAAGGTTCACTTTCTTGTATGGAATTTTTCCTTTAGCCAGATCTCGGTTAACATATAATTTGATTGCCTCAGATTTCATGCGATTAAATTGAGCCCGTGCCCTAGAATAAACGATGCGATCATTGACATTTTGCGACTGTTTCCATGTGCGATGGAGCTGTTGCTTCAGCTGGAAACTCATTTTGAGTTCTGAATTCCACCAAAGTCTTGTATATGGACTGATTGTGATTTTTTTAGAGGCGGCATATTTGGCAACCGTGTTGATCCAGTTTGTGAGAATGTTCACAGCTATTTCTGGGTCACAAGTCTCTAAGGCCACCCAGGGAATGAGAGAGGCGGCTCTGATGCACTTATCTACGTCAAGTAAGTTGGGGCTAGTGATGTCAACCTTTTTTGTTGTCCTTCTGGTTTCTAATTTGGGGGCTGGCAGATATGCAGTCACATGTATTGGGACATGATCAGAGTCGAATGACGTTTCTGCAATGTAATCAAGGGTGCAAGGGATAGAGGCTAGAACTAGATCTAAGAGGTTATTCCCCCTGGTTGGAGCTTCATTAATAAGTTGTAGATCAGCACATCTCAAGTGTGCCAGAAGATCCTTTTTCATATTAGATAGCTGAGGAGGTAAATTGAAATCACCACAAACTACGTGAGAGGCTGTGGGATGCAGCTGATTGATTATCCAGTTGGAAACTTCAAGGATGATTTGCGGGGAAGGCGTTGGAGGTATGTACACCACACAGAGGTCAAACGTCACGAAGTTGTATCTTAACGTAACGAGGATTGCTTCATAGTTAGGGGAGTTACTGGATTTATTATCCAATAGCTTGAAAGTGGATTTCTTGTAAAATATTGCGACGCCTCCACCCTTGCGTGCAATCCGAGATGTGAATACGACCCCATAATCAGCTGGGGCAGCTGCTGCTAGGAATTCTTCATCGTCATTGAGCCAGGTTTCGGTGATGGCGAGCAGGTCAAAATATCCGGGGAGCAGAATTTGCTCCATAGTGTCAAGCTTGTTCCTAAGACTACGCACATTCTGATAAAATATGGTGCAGGCAGGTACTGTAGGTACTTTGATATGGACAGGTGGTCTCTGACATCGCACGACTCGATTCAGCGGGGTGTGTCTAGGACTGATGAGCACAGGGATCGGCATATTGGTGTTCCGTGTCTGTGGTTCTAGTTGCGGTAACGAGATCTGGGATTGCTATGAATCAGGGTACCATTGGTGGGAGTCCTTTCCATTACTTCTATATCGCTGCCCTTTATGCCCGAGATATGGCATAACAAGAGCTCCAGCAGGCCAGATTTCAGGATTGAAGAGTGCTTCAAAATCTGCATCAGCCACATCGATCTTAAAGGAGGCGTAGGTGGGATATTTTGTGGATAGCTTGGTGACTCTACCATTCATTTTGAAAGCAGCAAGAAGGTGTTCCACATCATCAGCTGTGGTAGCAGGGGAGAGCCTACTAATGAAGACATTACGGATCCGCTTGCTCATCATTCCAGTGTTCGCAATTTGCATCTTGCTGAAGTGCAAATTGGTTCCAATAACTTTAGGATTGGGGCTCAGTTCCTTAACAGTTGGATTACGGGTCAGTGTTTGTTCTTTTGTTCGTTGGCTTGCAATCATTGCATATGTTGTAGTGTCTCTATGGGTCTTTACATTAGATGCAATCGTAGTCCCTGCATAATGGTTACCTCTCACGTTGTTTGAAGCGGAACTACAATTGCGATGTACTTCAGCAGCCAAAGCATTATCCGGTTTTGAGCGCGAGGACCCCATATGTGAGTTTTGTGATCGCGAATAGGTGCGATTTGGCCGATTCTGCTCCTGATGAATTCTTTGGGTCTTCTGTGAGGCAGTATTTCCTGAGTATCCGTTGGCATCTGCTGTGATTTCAATATATACTGGTCTAGTGCTACGTTCAGGGCACACAACTTCAGACTCACATGTTGTAAGAATGGGGGCTGGAGAGGGGTCAAGTGGTAATAAAGATGGGGTGGTTTGGGTAGGAGCTCTCGGTTTCGCGTGAAAGTGTTCGTCCGGAGGCTGCTGCTCATGATGGTTAGTTTGAACAGCAAGGAAAGTTAAAGTTAACCGTTCATTAATCAGCAAATGAGACATTTATGTGCTAAAACGTTACCTTTGTCTGTGAAGATACGTGCATTTCATGAAACTACTAACTTGATCAAACTGAATTGCCAGGAAATGGCTGGTGATTGCTTATGAATGATTGCTCTCTCTCTCCCTCTCTCTCTCCCGGTTGCATAACGTGTTTTGGTCTCCCAGCAGCTAGCCATGTGTCATCAGTTATATGCTGTTCAATAGCAGACATAAGTCATGCCATCATCCAGGGGAAAAAAATTCATTTTTTGTCTTTCTCATAATCGTTAATATGGCTTACTTGTGCCTTCTGTCAAATATAAATTGATTTTCTTTTATTTTGGGTTTTTTTTATATTTTTACTGTGTAAAAATATAAAATTTTACAGTAAAAATTTTATATTTTTACTGTTAAAAATTATTATTATAAAAGCTCTCTCTCTCTCTCTCGTGAACTCTGGTTTTATGTGACATTCCCCTGAATGTATTGTACTTCCTGCACAATGCCCACCCTCTTGTGGACAGTGCAGGAAGTGGACATGTTTATTCTGAGTGCCCGAATCGTGTTTAGGCTCCTACGTAGGTGTATTGTAAATATAAGCTCAAGAATTTTTAGTACTCGGTTCAGGTGATTGATTGTCCTGAGGTTCCACCATGAGACGCGATGCATGCGTGACACCGACGCAGCATGGATTGGCGGACATGGTCGAACACACCTGGGAGTTTCTTTGACAGTAGCAGCAGCGCAAACGAGTCTCGCCACAAGATCCATTTCCATCTCCACAGGCGATTCATACACGATAGATTTGAGGGTCCCCCACAGAAAGAAATCAAATGCTCGATAAATCAGGTGAGCGTGGGGGCCAGGCATCGGGTCCACCACGGCCAATCCATCGACGCCCAAAACGCCAGTTCAAATGGTCACGAACACACTTTCCATAATGGGCAGGCGCCCCATCATGTTGAAACCAAATGTTGCGTCTCACAATTGTTGGAACATCGTCAAGTAACCCTGTTAGAACTTGTTCAAGAAAGATCCGATATTTAGCGGAGTTCATGCGGGATGGTAACAGGTATGGGCCGACTAAGCAGTCACCGACCATACCTGCCCACACATTTATTGCGAAGCGATGTTGTGCCGCATGGGGGCGCACACCGTGTGGGTTGTCGTGAGCCCACACATGAGAATTGTGCTGATTGAATAAGCCTTCCCGAGTGATAAGCCTCATCCGTGAACAAAACATAGCATGGAAAATTCAAGTCTTGAACACTTTCTTGGAGAAACCACTGCACAAAAGCCACACGTGCAGGATGATGTTGGGGGAGCAGTAACTGACCCTTTGGAGACGAAAGGGGTGTAAGGAATCGTCGTGCCAGACACGCTGTACACTGTAACGAGACACTCCTAAGGCAGAGGCAACGGCACGTGTGCTGGTAGTAGGATTATTCTGGACGGCATTCAACACACTTTCTTCCATGGCGGGAGTTCGCGTCGAACGTGGTCTGCCCGCACTACTCCTGTTACCTCTAGATGACCCATAATCGCACAAATTTTGATGCACACGCGCAAACAAACGGTGGTCCGGTACATGTCTGTCTGGGAAGCGTTCTCCATAAATTCGTTGAGCGGCTCGTGCATTGCCCTCTGCTAATCCATACACTAGGTGCATGTCTGCCAGCTCACAGTTCGTATATCGATGCATGCTCTTCGTGCGGCAACTACTGCTTGAATGTGTAAACTAGAAATTTTCCTACTCGCGAACTGATGAACAGCGCCGTGTACCGACTTACGGTGACGTTTCCGTTTATGGGTTCCTATGCGATTCACATTCCTTTAGAATGTTACCTACCTGCCCTAAACGTTTATACCAATATTTTTGAGACACCCTGTAGAATAGATGTGCGGAAATTTGCCTTTGGCCAGCGGGTAGTTGATTGGTAGAACAGGCTTCCATCTTTTGTTGTGGAAGCTAATAGCCTAAATAAATTTAAGGCTGAGCTGGACAGGCATTTGGAACGAATGGAGGGATGAAATGGAGGGTTTTTTTTTTTTTTTTTTTTTGGCTGATGCTGCATAAGCTTGCTTTCTTGCATCGTATTCCTCTACTAATGCTAATCTCTTATTATGTGGTACACGTGATCAGATGAGATGCTATAGACGCTTGTAATGTACCAAACTGTCACGTCGATCACTCGTCACCAGATCGTGCACACTGTCAACAACTTCTGGAGTGATGGGCATTGCAGGTCTTCCACAGCGTGGGTCATCTTCCAGGCTTTTCGTCCCTCATTTAAATTCTGCTGCCCACTTCTTAACCATGTGACAGGAAGGAACATCTCCCAATGTCGTAACCATATCCTCGAATTGCCTTCGGCGTTAGTCCTTTTTTCTCATATATTGGATGACTGCAATGTGACTGATTTTGTCCATCTTTCCCATTCACACAACTTAGTTGACGTCAGAACTTGTATTTAGAAAAACCACGTTATTGACTCCAGGACATGTGATTAAAAAATACGTTATTGAAACTGCATGAAACTATTTGAAGTGTTTACATTAAGCACAGGAATTTTTTTACACTGTACCACTAGCATTTCATACTCAGGCCACTAACTTTTGAAAACCCCCTGCTTAGTCAGAGGAGTTTGCATTAATTGTTTTGACATATTGTTTGACAAGCGGCACCCGTGGTTTCCCACAACTCCGCGCTTGTTTCTCTGTGAAGGGTAATTATGACAGTGAATACAATCATTAACCATATTTAGCAGTCACGCACACTTGAATCACGGTCCACTGAAAGTGCATGTGCTTTTGCAGCCTCACGCTTGACCAATTGCCAACGTCACGGCTGAAAGTGTTCTTTTTATACTCCGGCACGACCAGCAGGTCAGAGAAGTTTAGTGCAGTAGTAACACGAGATTGAACCACGGTCCACTCAAAGAACGTGTTCTACTACACTCTTGCTCTAGCCATTCGGCTAAGCCAGGCCTTAATAACGTGAGGATTGTTATTTTTTTTATTTTTTATTCCAGCATGGTCGAGTTAGTCCGTCGCGGATGCAAGTGTGCTTGGATTTATATTCTGGAAATTCGGTTTTTTCATCAATCAAACTGGTGAACTGAAGAATACCCGCAATTAAAGACACGGTATGCTATCGCGGCATAATATTAGTTTCTTTGGCAGATAACTTATCCTAACCTAATCCGGCGGTACTCGTTCCAACAGTTGAATACCACTGTTTTTCTTTTTTTTGTTTTCCCGATGTAAATAAGTGGTCACCCACCTGAAAACATTCATCTTGTATGCTGGAATAACCGTCAAGGACGCGGTCGCCATAGCCGATTCGTTTATCTGAGGCGATCGCTAAGCCTTTATAAGATGAGCAAAGATGCCAAACAGCAGTCACAATTGTCTCATTCACTAAATGTCAAAATTCCATGAGTCTTCGGTGACCAGTGCTGTGTACCATAAGGCTTGTCACGGCTGTTAACTTATTGAAACGGCAGTTTAATATTCTGTTAGATGTCAGCCTTAATAATGTGGCAGCGTAGTTCCTAATAGCATCCTACTCTGTGCTTCAGGAAACTTTACATTTCGTTGAACTTACAGTAAATAAGCCTGTGTAAACAATGAATTGACGTTACTCCTGCTGTTTCAACATGCACAAAACATTCTGCTTGTCACAATATACACATTAGTACAAAGCAAAATGCACTTTCATACATAATTCGAATACGCAAGAAATGATTGCTCTATCGCAACGATTGCAACACCGCAGTCTAGAATTTCCATCTAGACGCTAGAAACTGTTATTGACTTTTTTCACACCATAGCTGAGTTATTCAGTCTCGAAGTGGGTAGCTTTCATGAATGTTTTTCTCCCTCAAACTTGTTTTTCATCCCACCAAATGAGAAACCGACCTTAAAGTACACTGACACGATAAAATGCCTTTGTAATATTCCAAATAAGCGATATAATTATGCAGCATCTGTAATCTCGAGTGTGATTTACTGCTTCAGCATCAGTCAGACAAGTTTCTTGAAACAAAACGCATGCTTATCATACAGGATATGTTCTGAGGATTGGAATTGAGAACATTACAGGGTAATGGTAGACAATACTGCTTTAATTCTGTCCTTATTATATATGGAATACTCCAGTTTTATCTTAATTAAGCTATGGAAGCTACGATTTTCAGTGGGGTTCCCCCCTAGTCACGGAAACCTTCTTACGCGTAATAGTTGTTTACACTATCGACTGAATAACAATAATGAAGGCGGAGCGAAACTCGATATTAAGGCGGTATTCCGTAGAATTTTCCTCCCACCTTCATTATGAAATGGTGTTTACTTAAGACGACATTGTACTCTTATGATTGTGGCGTATGTTAAGAAGACAACAACGGCTGTGGTTTTCAAATCCCAAATGGGTATTTGCGGGAGAAAGTTTATAATAAGTTTTTACTTATCGAAATATTTCGCAATTTACTATTTATATTATATTTTTATTTTGATTATTCAGATATTTACCAACTCTACCAATCTGTACATTTACACACAATTTAAACTGATATTTTATCAAATTTCATTCAGAACTCATTACAAAGATATACCGAAATATCAGTTTGTGATCATTCACCCCATCCCATCTCATATAGCTGTTGTTTCACCAAAAACTACAACCATTACCAATAATTGCCTGAAATGATATCCCACTTTCCTCAATTAGTTTAGAATGAATGCTGAAAATATTCTGACTCATACAAATCTGTCCATACAAATGTAACTAAATTGTGAAGTGATGCTAAAGCATCACTTCACAATTTAGTTAGATTTGTATGGACAGATTGTTTACATTTCGGACTTTCTCCATAGCTTGTATATACACTAAGTGGACACTTTATTAGGTACACCTATTTAATAGCGAGTGATATCCCTTTCAGCCATAAGAACAGTCTAGATTCGTCGTGGTATGAACTCAGTGAGCTGTAGAAAGCGTTCTACTGGAGCTCTGGTGCATGCTGACTCAATTGCTTCCCACAGTTATTGCAAATTGCAGATCTCTGCTCTTCCGAGTAGAGGTCTGCAAATTTGCAGTAGCAGGATGGTTGCAGAGCTCATTCCGCCTCATCTCAGAGATGTTCAATTGAATTGCGATCTGGTGACTTAGGCCATCGCAGTTCTGTACAGTTCTGGTCCTGTAACAGGGTGCATTATCCTTTTGGAAGAACCTATTTGCAGATGGATATACTGCAGCCATGAAAGGATGCGTCTGGTCGGTAGCAACTTCCAGATAACCTGTATCGACAAATCGATCACAGAATACATGCAATATACAGACATAATATATACGGCGCAATATGGCCTAAGTCGAAAACCATACAACAAACAAATAAAAAAATAATAAAAAATAAAAAAAACGAACAAAAATAACTTGTAACGTCCAAATGTTGCTCCACTGGTGCCAGGGCTCCCAGTGTGCACCACGAAAATACTCTCCACACCATTCCATTACACTACCACCACTAACTGGCATCGTTGACACCTGACAGGATGGCTCCATGAATTTATGCTGCATAAGCTTTGAGACTGCGTGCATACAGGATTCAGCTTGTACAGACTCTGAAACTCAACGATCGAATGCAACGCTATACATTTTCCATGGACATGATGAAACGGTTGGTCGAGAACTATGAATTCGTAAGATGTGTAATATTCATTGATGAGGCTACTTCTATGTCTCAGGAAGAGTCGCTCACCACAAATTTTTATCTTTATTTCTCCTAGGAGACAGCTGGTCACAGCCATTGACTAGAGGGTGTAGATACATATTATGTTATGCAACAGAGAATAATATTATATACAATTTTACATGAATAGGCTTCCGTAGCCGAGTGGGCAAGAGCGGGAGTGCAGTAGCACACGCTCTTTGAGTAGACCGGGGTTCAAGCCCCTGACTGCTGAATACGGTCGATCTGCCAACCCGCACTGGACCAGCGTGGCAGATTATGGTCCATTTCCCTCAGCATGAAAAGTTGAGGAGGCTTCCATCCTGCAGTGGGTTGATAAGGGCTGCACTTTTTTACATGAATAGTCACATTATAGCCATAGCAGCTTATGTGCCATTAAGCCTCCATAACAACAACAATTTTACATTATATATAACACTCGTTACTAAATTATACAATACATGTAGTACTTATTATCAGAATTATACAATACATTAATAACTTGTAATCTGCTTAAGACTTAATAAATAAACGAAAAAAAATTTATACTGCTGCGTTTAAAGCCATATTTACATCACCATATTTACATTAGCACAGATATTCACAGCACAACAGTATACAGAATACAATATAAAACAGTGTAAAAGCGTAAAAGTTCATTTTTACGGTTTTCAGCAGTCTGTTTCTTCTGTGGGAGTAGAGTGGAGGAGGTAAGACATATCAGGGAGAGTGTTTCCAGATGAGGTCGGGATTCCTGTCAGCTACTGTATCGAGGTTCTTAGTGCTATTTATTTTTTCTTACATCTGTATGTGCAGGTAGCAGTTTTCGAGAACTTTTCTGTGTGTTTTGCTTGTGCAGAGTTTTTCAGGGTTGATTTTTAGGGTATTAAACAGCTTTAGTGTTTGCTGGAAATAATCTTCCCAGACTATCCAACTGCGTAAATGCGGGCTTCAGTTGTTGTTCCTTACCTGCAACTCGTCTTTGTTTTTCTCCGGGTGCTACTATCCACTCTCGGGCTTTCGGAGAATCCAGCCGTCCCGATAAGATCTGAGCAAGTGTCATTATATTCTTTGTAGTTATCGTTTGTCTCTAGGGCGTGACTTCTAAATTGGAGTATAGTATACCTCTTGATATGGTAAAAGGCTTAGCTGAAATTCTGTTCAGCCATCTTAAGAGTCAGTATTCTATTCCTAGAAAAGCCTTGATAGTGCTTTCGGGAGCTGAAGACCAGATTTGTGACGCATATAGAGGAATAGGGATAACACATCTATTGATATACTGAATCATTAAATTGGGGTTTCTAATACCGGTGAGCTCCTGCCTGGTTGTCCAGAGCGCCGCGTATGTTTTCCTACGGATGTAAGCATAGTGCAGAAGGAAGTTCAGTCCTTCGTCTCACTTTAGTAACTGGGGCTCCAAAAAATCCTCATGCTCAAGAAATGAGCCGTGACAGCCCAAAAATAAACGTGATTTGCGGACTTTGCACGACTATGTAGAACCATTTTTCTTTAATGAAATCTATTATTAACAAAAAGAATTCCCACAGATGTAGAATCGCGTTGTTCCACAGTTTGCTAACCTAGATGAAGTGATTTTCCAGTTAGATGGTGCTCCCTACATTGGGCAAAAGAGGTTCGAGATTACTTTAATGCAACATTTCCATGTCGTGGGATTCAATCCCTCGCTCTCCTAATTAATTCCACTTGACTACTTCATGTGGGTATATGTCAAATAAACTAATAATAATAACACCAATGCATGCCCTAGCGAACGAGAGAGAGCTAGAGAATCGCCTTAATATTCTCCAGATGAAAAGAGAGGTTTATATTAAAGCGACCATAAACTGTAGGATATGTTCTCAATAAATAAAGCAAATACTTATTCTCATTGATACATCCGATGACACATGTCGACGATGCCACCTGACCTCAGAAACGATCGAAAACATCACCGCGGGATGCAAGGTGATCACCCAGATTGAGTACACTCGTAGACACGACCAGGTAGCCAGGATAATACATCAGAAGCTAGCAAGGAAATACCAGTTGATCAGAGAACGTGTACCCTACTACAAAGTACGAAGCACCGGCAGTACTGGAGATCCCAACCCACAAGCTGTGCTGGGACCGCGCCATAATAACGGATAAGACAATCCCGCACAACAGAACGGATATAACCCTTGTGGACAAGAAAGAAAAGGCTACCTATCTGATTGACATAGCGATACCCAACACTGGCAACCTGCAGAAAACCCATGGGGAAAAATCAGGAAGTACACCAACCTAAGACAGGAGATCAAAGAAATGTGGCATATGCAACAAGTAACGACCATTCCGATCATCTTGTCAACCACCGGTATGGTGCCGAAGACCCTACATAACAGCCTAGCAGCAATAGGTCACCCAGCGAACACCTACAAGGAACTCCAGAATGTCGCAATTCTGAACACCTGTGGGATAGTCAGAGAGTTCCTTGACCAACAGTAACACCAGACATAACAAAAACCACCCTGTGTACTTGGTAGCAATATCCTTCACGATGTGGAACCCCAATCGGGAAATAATAATAATGCGTTACATTTTCAAGTGTGTTTGATTATCAAATAACGTACCTCTGTGATTAAAAACATTCAAACCTGCGATGACGAACTAATGACAACAACAAAGTGCTCCTTAGAAACTTTCAAATATTGTTACCTTTTTGTGATTTCGATAGACTGTTTACTTACCTTAGTTATTTTTGTACTATCGCATGCGAAAATTCCTAAATATTTATTTCAAGTACTTTTGGCACAGAGGTCGATCCTGTACTGTATTGTACTGTACTTCAGAATTGTTTACGAAAATTTCCCCACGTGATTGTCGCCGGATGGGTATCCATGTGGTGAGATTTGTATGACATTTTATGTCCGGGTGAGGAGAGGGGGATGGAAACAAGTACGTTGGATATGAGTTAGCCTACTGACATGATGTTTGATGTAAAGGTCCAGGAGACTATTCTTCCCCAAATATTATTTTGAGGAGAGTATTCTAAGTCAACAAATTTTTAAAAAAATATCAAGACTTCTGTTCTAAATATAGAAGTAAAAGCTATATCGATACCGAATTTCAACGTGCCTTGTTGGTCCTTGGGTTATTTTAAGTCCAATTCTGATTGCACATCCTGGTTCCCCCTACATAAATCTATACACATATAAATGCAAGTATCTTTTGGATGTAGGAGGGAATGGGAACTGATGGGGAAAGGTCTGTGAATTCGATTCCACTTTCCCTCACGGTTAATTCCCGAACGTCCGAAAGATAGTTGCATTTATACATATATAAATTTATGCAGAGAGGATCGGGATATGGAATCATGATTGGACCTAAAATCTCCCAAGGTAGCAACAAGATACGCTAAAATTTTGATAACATTCCGACCTTATATGCAGAAACAAGGGTGAGAGAACCATGGAATAGTAATTATTCTTAAAAGCTTTCCAGGGATAAACAGGAAATCGGCTGAAATTTTGCGTACTTACTCTCTTCTCGAGTAACGCTCGAAAATCTGAAACTAATATTGATTTCTATACAGAGGAGTTGGGGAAAAAACTGGAGCCGTCAAATCAGGATTGACACTAAAACGTTTCTAGGAACAAACTGTAAAAATCTGGTGTAGATCTGACGTCTTGTTGAATAATGCCCAGACATCCAAAACACATTTCCACTTATGTATATACTAAGTGGTCGCTTTATTAGTACACCTATCTGATAGCAAGTAAGTCCCCTTTTAAGCCTCAGAACAGCCTAGATTTACCATGCCATGGATTCAACGAGATGTCGAAAGGTCTATGTTCACTCAGTTGCGTCTCATAGTTGTGAAAATTCGGTGGTTGCGGATCTCTACTCCGAAGACTGCGTTTAACCTCCTCCCACAAGTGTTTAATTGGATTGAGATCTAGTGACTAGGAACGTTGTCACAAGTAGCTGAATTCACTCATATATCCCTGGATCCAGCTGTATACAATACTGGCTTTGCGCCATAGCGCATTATCCTGTTGGAAGAACCCATTTGCATTCGCAGATGGATACGCTGCAGACATGAAGGAATGAACCTGATCGGAAACAATTTCCTAATAATCAGTTCCATCCCTTCATGACAGTAAAGTGGTTTCCCCACTGATCACTTGTGTGGAGGGGTCTCGATTCCGTGGACTACTGGAGAAATTTTTAACTACTTCATTCGAGGCTGTAGTTAGCCAATCACTGGAGGAGGTGGTTGAGTTTCCTCTGTGAGTTATTCTAGTTTTTTCCAGTTTGCACAGCATGCAAACCGGCCCATTAACATACACGTCAACAGACATAGTATACTTATATGGTTACAAGTTACGCTTGGGAGCGTTAACGTAATTACAACCTGCTCTACTCAAATGTTGCTCCACTGATATCAAGGGGCCCGATATACGTCACTAAAATATTTCCCACACCATTATACCGCCATCACCATCGCACTATTCTCCTTGTTGGCTCCTGAAAGCATGTGTACATGGACTCGTATTGTTTTCGCCATATTCGTGATCTCCTCTCAGCGGGATTCTTCAGACCAGGAAACTGCAGCCTTTCTATTACACCACACAAGTCTTGTGAGGTCTTTTTTTCCTCAAGATGCTGGTTCCCAGCATAGGATCGTCGTTGGCTAGATTTTATTTGTTTGTTTGGCGGCAACTGCCATATCATAATCCAAGGTCACTTAATGTAATGTGTGGAGAGTGTTTTCTTATTGCATATTGGGCACCTTGTTACCAGTGGAGCAACGTTTGGAATAGCAGTAACCGGGCTGCAGTGTATGAAGGGATATGCCTGGTTCCAGGAACATGAGTGTTCTTACTGTAGTAGCCTCCCCAGTCACAAGATCTCAATGAGGGGGGAAGTGGAACGAGCTCTTCGTAGTAGAGATACGTACCCATCCAATTTGAAAAACTATGGGAAGGAATTCAGTCAAAGTCAACCGGCATCCTTGTGAGACGCATTCGACACCTCGTCTTCTCCATTCAAGCTCTGTAGTACCACGTACAGCATCCCTAGTGTGAGCACATCTTTATAACGCTTATATCTGTTTTCCCACCTGCTAATAAAGCGGCTACTCAGTGTAGAGATAACTGGAAAACTTACGGGAAAAAATTTCCCGATTTCTGTTGTCTGATTTTAAAGAAAAGTTTAACAGGTATTTCTGAAAGAACCAAAAAAATTTTCATTAAAATCTGTCCATTTGTCAAGACAAATAGACGCTTTACATTAGCAAATGCGTCTAAAAGTATGAAGCAAAATAGTAATCAAAGTTCTGATTGTCTTTTCCTACTGTCCTTTCCTTATTCGATAAAAATTTTTACTTCTGAACTGAATTTGAATAGTCACATGATAGCATAGTGAAAGATATAATATTGACTCATAAATAAATATTATCCAGCAATAAAAGGAATTATTCTGTTTCCTTCTGTGTTTTTTCTGACAACATATGTTCAAGTTTAGCTTGTGCCGTTCGTAAGTAAAGGAAATTAGATGCTTATTTCATAATTTATTATCAGAAAAATTTTATGAGCTTATTTTTATATGAAACGATGGGCTATAATATAATACTTCTTTTGAAAAATCTCAGTTTTTGGGTGCAAAACATACACTGGGTGATCATTGAATTATGACCACCTACCTGATACTTCGTGGGTCTTCCTTTTGCCCTCAGTACAATAGCTATCCGACGTGGCATTGATTCAACAAGATGTCGGAAGCGTTCGGGAGGTATGGCCAACCAAGTTGTGTGTAATACGGTTAGCTATGGAGGTAATTGGTGTATCCAGACGCCTGATATGCTTTTCCATAGTGTCCCACAAGTGCTCTATGGGATTGATATCCGGGAAAGTTCGGAGGCCAGTCGATATGCTGGAAGTTAGAACTGTGTTCCTCAATCCATCCCTGCACAAACAAGTGCTCGATGGCTCGGCGCATTGTCATCTCTGAATACGCCATCGCCATTCCTGAAAAAGTGTAACAAAGCAGGGTGTATACAGTCAGTCAGCAAACAGTTGACGATAGCGGAGACACTGATACGTTGTTCCACATGCACCAGGGGTCCAAGTTCCTGCCAGTGAAACATGCCCCACACCATACAACCGTCCTGCACTTTTGATACCATGCATGATGGGTCAAGAGCCTCATGTTGTTGACGCCAAATCCGTACACGACCATTCACCGTGTGGAGTAAATAACGTGACTCATCCGACCAGCACACCTTCTTCCAGTCTTCTAACGTCCAACTTGCTTGCTCTTTGCACCAGGCGAGTCTTTTACGCTGATGAACCTTGGTTAGGAGAGGATGCCGTAGGGGTCGTTTGCTGGTATAGCCCATACGTACGAGCGTGCGAAGACGCATGGTCATGCCAGATATTGTTCCGGGTTGGCGCATGTTGTACTGCGTAGTCAGCTTTTCAACAGTGCAGCGCCTGTACGAGTCGTTGGACCCGGAGCTCACCTCTAACATCAATCTTTCGCTAAACAAAAACTTGCCTCCTGGTAACACTTAGTTCACTCAACAGGAAATTCTGATCCCTGGGGTCTATTATATAAAATTAGCAAAAACAAGTATCACTCTCATGAAGTGTACAACACTGTAGTGAACAAAAACACAGAAACCACTAACTGGAATGACTCAGTTAACGCCATCCTGGATCGCTTGCTTCCCCTGGACGATCTCACCACAGAAACTCCAGAACAAATATCTATCAGGAATAGCAACTCAACCTACCACTCCTCATATGAAACGGATCTCTTCACTCTTCCCGAGCTAAAGCTGGTCCTAAGCAAAATAAATATCCATAAATGTCCGGGTTTAGATCTTGTGGAAAATGCTGTAATTATCAAATTTGCCGAAATCTTTCCAGAAATACTTCTATGTACAACAAATGTCTTACTGAGGGGATATTTCCTAATCTCTGGAAGGTAGCTTTGATCAAAATTATTCACAAGCCGGACAAAAATAAATCAGATCCCAAAGCATACAGACCCATCTCTCTTTTGGCAAACCTTGGCAAACTATTTGAAATATTGTTAGCACCCAGAGTAGCAGATTTAATTGAAGGTCAAAACTTAATGTCTCCATCCCAATTTGGCTTCAAGAAGGGAAAATCCAGTGAAGACGCCTTGGTCTCTTTAGTTAACCACATATCAGCTTCGAGGGCTAAATATGAAATGGCCATATTCATTGACTTCGAGGGAGCTTTCGATTCCCTCTGGTGGGAGAGCGCTCTCAATCGTCTTACCAAAGCCAAGTGCTCTCAGCAACTGTTCCACGTTATTAGAAGCTACTTCCAAAATAGACTCATCCAAGTAATCTCGAAACAGCAGTCTCTCTCAAGGACCATCTCAAGAGGATGCCCCCAGGGATCAGTTCTGGGACCCCTCTTCTGGAACATAGTTTTGGACAGCTGGCTCACGCAAAAACCTGACAATATCTCTGCCTTCGCCTACGCCGATGATTTGGTTCTTCTAATTCCAGGTCGATTGCGTCTTCAACTAGAACAAGCAGCCAATATAACTCTTTCTGAGCTAATCAAGTGGTGAAGTATATATAAACTGCGAATATCAGCCACAAAAACAAAACTGATGGTTTTTAAGGCAAGTTAGATTACAGAAGACCTCCAAATATAAAGATAGACGGAAAGCAAATCCCTTTTGTTCCTGAATTAAAACATCTTGGCGTAAATTTAGATGACAGATTAACCTTCTCCTCTCATATTAATCACCACGCCTCGAAGATTAAGAAGTTCACTGCAGCAGTTATCCGAATTTCCAAATAGGACTGGGGACTAAATAGGAAGACTCTCTTACTATATTACATAGCAGTATTCGTACCAATAACAACATATGCTTCGGGAGTCTGGTTTCATAGAACCGTTAATGTTAAACTCCGTTCCAAGCTCATCTCCATTCAACGGATCCGGGCCTGCAGGACAGTGTCCTCTGCTGCTCTGCAGGTCCTTGCTGGAGTCTTACCACTAGACCTGCATGTCATCTTCAAAGGACTATGCTATCGTCTAAAGCAGGGAGTTACCGCATCTCATGCAACTTAACTGCTAACATCAAAGACGAGAAACGGAGAATATGGAATGAACTTATCAGTGTGTGGCATTCACGATGGAATTCCAGTACTACTGGTCAAGTCACCCGCTCTTTTGTTCCTGCAGTTACCTTCCCTTTCAACAAGAACGTCCGCCAATGGTTTTCTCCCAGCCTAACAACATCGTATATACTCACTGGGCACGGCTCCATCAGCTCCAAACTATTTCAGTTTGGCTTGTCTGACACCAATCTCTGCTTGTGTGGTGTTGAGGAAACCTGGACGCCATTCTGTACTGCTGCAGCCTGTACCACGATGACAGATCTACACTGCAAGCTGCTGTCAGCAACTTCTCTGAAGGAAATGAAGTCGCGCTGACTGAAAATTCTCAATCGTTTTCAGCTCTACAACAATTCTGCACTGCTGTTTTCACCAAAAGAAAGCAACTCTTCTCAAGTTTATCAACAACAAGGAACCAACCGAACACCTGCAATGTCTATCGATATTTCTTAAAACTGATATCGCCTGCCATCTACTTTTTTTTTTAAGCTTGTACCCCAGTTTGGGCAGCTGTGGATGCAGGAGTAGCTAACACCCATTGGTATAGCACTACCTCCAGTGGGTGTGGATTTCGTTCTTCCTAGGACAGAAAAAGACTGCTGTCTTGTGGTTCCTGGGCCACAATTTATACTTCTGATTAGTTGCGTGATGTGATTTGCTGTGTGAACATGTTACATGTTCATTACACTTATAACATTGTAATTAACACGATTATATGTATATATCATTGTATGTATCATTATGTGTATCATATATATATATATATATATATATGTACATAGCGGATTTGCCAGTTTCTGGCTAGGGGCCACTTGTTGTTTTGTTAATAAAGAAAAAATAAAGAAAAATCAACCTTTCGCTGACCTTTGCAGTTTTGCCGTCGGGTCGTTGTTTGACCATTTTGACGCCAGTCCTGGTACACTTTAACTACTGCAGCTCTCGAAGACCCCACCGTTTGGGAAATCGAGACACCAGCTCGTCGAGCACCCACAATCTGTCCTTTATACCACTGACACCTTATCTATGCTACGTAGGTCGACTACCTCCGCACTCTCGTACCTCACTGGTCAACAGGTCGCATTCAGTTTTCGTAGGAGTGGTCATAATTCAGTGATTACTCAGTGTATAACACTCGTTCTAGAGCTACTAACTCTGTTGCTGAGGTTCAAAATTTAAGAAACAAATATTTTATACGACTGCATTTTGATATTACTGTAACCAGTTTTCTCGGTTATTTCTGAAATACCTTCAAATAAAGGGGGCTTAATTGTTAATTTAACAAAAAATCACCTTGTATAATATGAGCAATCACATATAATAGGCTTATCACTTCATTGAAGGATCCATGTAAATAAATAAATAAAAGTTGATTCGATTACATATACAGCATGGTCTAAATATTTTTAAAAGTTTACCCAAATACTCACTAATTCTTTCATGGATAGTTATAGAAAGCAACTTTATGGAGTTTTTTTCATGTACCTTTAATTTCTCTCTCACTGTTCAGTGTGATTACTAGTTAGGTTTCACTACCTGTATAACATTCTCCTTTCATCGATTCGTATTGCGATCTATATCTCTTTAGCAAACAAAAATTGCTGTTGTAAGTAATAGTGCTGCGCGATGATTACTAAAATGCTGTATGCTATGTATAATTATCTTTGTTTTTATGGCAGTTGTATCGCCACAGCCTAGCATCAGTCAGCCCAGGTTTTTATTTTCCTCATCATCGTATTTGATTGCGCTAAAAGTATTGCCACATCATTAAGTCTTTAGAAATATTCTCTGCCTTTGCCAACCGTTAGGCGGTCTTTATTTTCCTCAGAAAAATGCTTACCATCCAAGCACCCCCCCCAACACACACACACACACACACACACACACACACACACACACACACACACACACACACACACACACACACACACACACACACACACACCATTTTGCTGTTCTACTCACTCATCCTATTCTTTTAATACTGTGAGATGTTTGCTTCATTACACAATTTCAGTTTATATTTTTCCGATGAAAGCATCGGGCATTTGGTAACGGAACTATATTAAAAAAAAAAAAAAGTGGCGAGTAAATGTTGGAAAATTAAATTGGTCATACTCTTTTTTTTTTTTTTTTTTTTCTTTTTTTATATCCTGCTTCTCACTTATGTAGCGGCGGAATCTTTTGCTGGTACCATTGATTGGATCTCATGGTATGGGAATAATGGCACCCATAATACTTGTACTACTTCGTGTGGGTGCTGGATTTAGGCCACTAAGGGCAGTACGTGTACCTAGTTGTGGATGCACACTTACATATGGTGTGAACGGGTACTGGGAATCAATACTTCCTGGTGATAGCTGCTTCCTAGTAGCAAAGTGGCCAAAAACAACTAAACTAAACAACACATACACTACACAAAGATTGCACTACACTCATTTATGGCCATTCTACAGAGTTTGGTACATCACTGTACAACAAGACGGAGTTGAATTAATGTTTATGCGCCGTCCTACACATGTCCACACATAATCACACTCACTGTCTTCGCGGTAGTTGTTGTTGTTGGGGTTTTAAGTGCAATGACTACTTAGGCCATATTGCACTTAACTTCGCGGTAGCACAGTAGTTATAATCACCGTCTTCCTCCCACCAAGTAAAAAAGGTCAGGGTTCGAATCCTGTCAGTGACGCTGGCAACTTTTATGTGCTTTTTTTTTTTTTTTACTCCCTGGCTGAGTTAATCGGTCTCTGCGAGGATAGTAGGGTTCCCCTCCCCCGAAACTGGGATTTTTCGTACAGTGAAACAGGCAAACAGAGCTGAGAACACATGCAGTTTGTAGCCAGAAATGTAATATGCGTGGATATATGAGGTAATTCTCAGGCGGCCCTAAAATGGAATTTTTTTTTGGTCACATTCACTGCTGTAGTGGTCAACAATTCCAGCCAGAGGACGCTAGTTATCCCACCTAAGACTGGAACGCATCCGTTGGAATTGCCTTCACAGTCTGCGTCATATTTTTTGAATATCCTCATGAGTATTATTCATAAGTAAAACTGATTAATTTATTAAGAAAAAAGATGAAGACAAAATGTCCACTTATTCCTGATTTTTGAGCGAAGTCAACATGTATCTAAATAGACCAGAATCTCTTAAAGAAATTTAAACTAATTAATTGTACAAAATATATAAGTAAATTACAGAATATATGCATTATTATAGTCTATGCATAATCTGTGTCATTTTCTTTGCCGAACTCCTTACATTATGACAAACGGTGGTAGAGCCTGTCCTGTGCACATTATAACTATATGATACTGGTCTCAGTTAACCCAAATCCTTTGGAATCCAGAAGTAAATGGTGGGCTAACTGTTCCTCTTTGGCTGCATTCGGGCACAAAAACAAGCAATCATTTCCCAGTTGTCTGTTGCTTACATTGTCTGTGGTTAATCTACGCCGCAGTGTATTTCGAAGCACACCAGATTTTCGTAACCACAGGTGGAATTTTATTTTCTCTAATTTCTTTATGGCGACAGCCATATTTCTGGTTTACGTTTTTCTAGTTTACCATGTATGCTTATACCTCACTTAAGAACAGATTTAGATTCCTCGAAAACGAGGAACCTAATTGTTAAACGATATTGTATCGTAATTGTTAAACGATATATTGCCGTTGTAGGTAGCACATTTGGTAGAAACGCCGACGTCCCCACACGGGGTGGAAAAGATTTGAGTTTGAATCCCATCAATGACATGAGGAATTTTCATTGGTGTTTATCGCAACGTGGATAAATTAGTTGGCCTCGAGCGATGGTTGCATGATTTTTCTCTCCGAAACTCGGATTTTTCGTCCAGCAAACAGCAGCTCGACCAGAGAACACACACACATGCAATTTACATATCTGTTATATACAGTGCAATACGGCATACGTCTCATTTACCTAGACCATATTGCCCAAGAGAGAACTTTTTTTGCAGCTGGTGTCAACGAGCGCCGTTGACAAGTGTTCTCTTGGGCAGTAGTAGTAGGTTTTTTAAGAGCATCAGCGACTAAGACCATATTGGTCCGTGTAATTGTCTGTAAATTCCATGTGTGTTTTGTAGTCGATTTTCTGTTTGCTGGACGAAAAACCCGAATTTCTAGGTACAAAATTCATGCTATGCTCGCCTAAGACCAACTAACTCAGCCACGTTGTGAGAAAGGCCCATAAAAGTTCCTTCCGTCATCGAAAGGACCCGAACTAAGAATCTCCTTCCTGCCCGTTGTGGGGCAGGAAGGAGATTCTGCCAACCGTGCTACTCACGAGGGCTATTTTTATTCTTGTGCTTCCAGGAATGCATCCACTGCAGCAATGACGTCGTCACAATCCGGAGAAAAATGGATACCAGCCAGGCATTTTTCCATATTAGGAAATAGGTCAGTCCGATGGAGCTAGACCTGGTGAATATGGAAGATGGTCCAATATTTCAAAGCTGAATTCAAGCAGTGCTGCCGTTTTAGTGACAGACTTGTCAGCAAGCACGTTGTCCTGGTAGAAGAAAACTCCTTTGAGTTTTCCTCCATATTTTCTTTTGATGTTTTCACACAAACTTCTCCCACTGTCTGCATAGTATGTCCCTGTGATTGTCTGGCTTTTCTTAAGGTAGTCCACTACCATTATACCAGCAAAACGATGCCGTTACCATTCCAGCCCAAGGAACTGATTTAGCTTTCTTTGGAGGGGAGAAGCACTGCATTTGCACTATTTGTACTACTCCTTTGTTTCTGGCTGAAAGTGATGGACTGGCGTCTCATCCCTGAGTGCCCTCGTGGGCAGCACAATTGGCATAATCTCTGTCCTTTCCACACTGGGTGGAAAAGACCTGAGTTCGAGTTCCGTCGGTGACGTGAGGAATTTTTTGCGCCTTTTGCACAGCATGGCTGAGTTAATCAGTCTCAGGCGAAGGTAGCATGGTTTTTTTCTCCAGGAAACTCGGGGAGTTTGCCCAGCAAACAGAAAATCGACTACAGAACACACGCAATGTACAGATAGTATACACGGAGTAATATGGCCTTAGTCGATAATGCTCCTAAAAAAGCCCTACTACAACTGTTCATTCATGGTCACAAACCTTGGAAGGAAATTTGTTGGATCTGCTAAAAAACGATGCAAATGTTCACGTGACAACTCTTGTGTTTTTTTTTAAAATCTGTTGACAGATTTTTTCATAGCGATAACTTCTGTTATTATGTGGTACACATTAATCATATGAGATGGTTCGAAGCATTGCTACCATCTTCAGATGGTAGCAGTGCTTCGAACTGTCACTCTTTGATCACTCATCACTAGATCATGCACACTGTCAACAACTTATAGAGTGATAGACGTTGCAGGTCTTCCACAGCGTAGGTCATCTTCCAGGCTCTCCGCATTCCCTTGTTTAAATTCTGCTACTCACTTCTTAACCATGGAATAGGCATCATCGCCCAATGTTGTAACCATATCCTCACTAATTGCATTTAGCGTTAGTCCCTTTTTTCCCCAAATAATGGATAACTGCACGGTGACTGATTTTTGTCCATCTTTCCTCATTCGCACAACTATGTTGATTTCAGGATCTGTAATTAAAAAAAAAAACAAAAAAAAAAAGCCGTTATTAAAACTGCTTGAAACTTGGTGGGTTAATATTTGAAGTGTTATACATTAAGTACAGAAATTTTTAACACTGTACCACTACCCTTTCATATTCAAGTCACGAACTTTACAACAGCCTCCCCCCCGTAAATGACTTAATTACATTTGCCGGATAAAAAAGAGAAGGCTGAAACTTTGTTGATCCTTGGTTTATTTAGCATAGTAATATCTTAATCGTTAAAAATGTTAATCTGTTGACATCTACGTACTCTTTCTGTTTGTGCAATACCTAGTAACGTTCGCTTACTTTTTTAATGTCTGTTCATTCTGCTGCCCCTTTGCTTGCGTAAAGAATTTTAATATGCCTGTGGTTTCTATTAATTTTTGGATCTGTAGAATTATATTTCTGCGACCATGCCTCGCTTTCTTTGATTTTTAATTTCAAGGAGTTTTTTGGTAGTCAATCTTCACCGTGTGATTCGAGTAAATCAACCACATCAGCCTATCCAACATTAACTAATCCAGGCCTCTTTTGCAGTCTTCACTGTTTGTGTATCTCGCCCCGGCTCTCCCAATCCAAGGTAATTTTGGAAAAAACCAGGCCATAGTTTTCTCCAAGCTCCAGATATATTTGAAATCTTATCTTCTTCAATGCTCTTTCGTCCCTTAATGAGCATTTTGGACTCCTTGTAAAAGGAAATATTGAAAGGAAACCAATAAATGAATAAAGAAAGCACAAAACAAGTAAAAATATCATGAATACCTCTATATATAAAAGGACTTCGGTTTGGCTGTAAACGCTGCGAATATTTGTTTTAAATCAGCTTGGGGGAGTGCTATTTGGGGTACCATCTTTATGTTTCTATAAATTATTTTTAAGATGTCGTTATAATGATGAGAGGGATGTTGGAAACCGAATATTTGTGGTAGTTTTGAAGGGTGGTTAAGTTAAATGTCGCTAAACAAGGTGTACCGTACTTATGCAACCGTACTTTGGCACCGAAAAATAAAATAAATGTCATATGCTTACTGTAAATGTAGCTTACTGTGTATGTATAGATCAAAGAGATCTATACATATCAGAATCTTCCCGTTACAAATTAAACAACTCAAGTGAACATATATCTGCAGCTCTCATTGGTGATCACTGAATTATGATCACTTACCCAATACCGTGTTGGGCCGTTATTTTTTTTTATTTTTTTTTTTTTTCGATGATTCTGTATTGATATAATCGGCTTCGAAATTTAAAAAAATGTCTATAAAGATTAAATGAAGTGAAAAGTGAAGTCCGATTGTCTGATCAAGAACTTAACCCGTCTTTACATTATTTTAAAAGAGAAAATTATATATGAGATATGAAAAATATGGTGTGCTCTTCTCAAGATTGGCATATTCGATCCTGGTTTTATTTATCATTTCTGTTATTGTCTTCGGCATTTTGCAAAATAACTTCTTCCTTTTCTCATTGACTATGAGTTGACATTTAGATCTGGTAATGGTGCAAGTCCCGGTACAGCAGGAATTATGCTAAATCTTTGAGGTAAACATTTGAAAACGGAATGTTTTTAGATTCCCCTGAAGGTTAATGATGAATTCTTGAATAGCCACCTTTGCACCAGATTTAATTCTGTGCCTGTGTTTTGTGAGGCTGCCTCAAAGACAAAGCGTTCACCAACAATCCACTCGTAGTTATTGACTTAAAAGTGCAAAAAGCAAAAAAATATGCTCTATCCCCGCAGAAACCTTGCAAGCTACAATCCGAAATGTCACTGTACAATTCATCATGTGATTACACAAAATGAATAAATGTGGAACGTATCAAGGGGACTTTATTTCTCATGTCTGATGTTACTTTTAATAGACTCAGTTAGACACATTAGTGTACACATAGGATATAGTCTCATTCGGCATAGCAATGAGCAGCATATAAATTTGCTACTCATTGCATCGATCTCGTAATATAGAGGCCCTTCGCCACGAGTAACCGTGATCTTACACCAGTCTAATTAAAAAGCGCTGTCCAGTGGAGAGGTATATTGCTGTTTATTTAAAGTATATAAATAGCAACATATTTCACCATTGAAGCTGTATTTTTAATTCAAAGTGGTGAAAAACGGAGAAGTGTCTTCACTATATGAGCTCACTTCCATGTTTAATTAGTTATATCTATATAATATTGGTGTAAATACACCATAGACAACTCGAAACTACGATGTTAGTGTGGGAGGCATCATTTGCTCTGTATCTATTTTATTTTTATTTTATGGAATATATCCCTATTCCATAAAATAAAAATCTTCTCCCATTCTGCACAAGATCCCTCAGTCCTTAACACATACAGAGCAAATGATGCCTCCCACACTACCACCATAGTTGGCTATAGTGTATTTACACCGATATTATATAGATATTAAACTCTTACTCTTAACGTATTATGCCTTGTTGCATTTAGTTATTTTAAATATTAATTAGTTATGAATAGTTATGAATTTCATACCGATTTTCATTCTATAAGCAAATCATATGGAGTGAAGGTCACTCTCGGCGCTTAAATTTCATCACGTATTTATTCCTTAAAATAAAAAGTTTTTATTTTTTTTTATAATTTTTGTTTTAAACGTAACCATTATATAAATTTCTTCACAGTGTTAGTAGTAAGGAAAAGGTATCTATTCTATTTTATCGAATATACAGTACCCCTATTCCATAAAATAAAAATCTTCCATTCTGCACAAACGGTCCCTCAGTCTTTAAACACACTTAGTGCTATGATTTGCTGTATTCCAGTAACGGCTTTCTTTGAAGTTATTTTTAACGTCGCCGTAATAATCATGTGGTGCCACAAATTTTATTAGTTTAAGCTGAAACCATCTTTATTGCTGTACTCCGTAATAAAGATTTACAACTTTTCGTTTTATGCATTCTTCTCTCTTTCCGGCCTCACGTTTATCTACACGTTCACAATTTTCAGTTATAAAATATAAAATTTGTTTCACTTGTGTGTGTGTGTGTGTTAAAGCGCAATAGCAGTAAAGGCTATGAGGCACCAGTGTATTGTGTCTATAACTTTATTCTTCTGCATATTTATTCTTTATTCTGCATATATTCTTCTGTCGGTTTCTCTTTCCGGAGGAAAACTTGAGTTTCTGGGAGTTAAAAACGGTGTAATCCTCGTACTTACTCAATCACATTGTGATAAAAGCTCATAAAAATTCCTTGCGTCATTGACGACATTCAAGCTCAGGCCTTTCCCACCCAGTGTGAGAGGACAATGATTATAACTAGTTACCAGCATTATCGAATGATCCGTAATGGATTTTTTCGATTATTAAAACAATCGTAGAGAGAATGACTAGTAGGAGACTACCAAAATTGGCAATGAACTATAAACCTATTGGAAAAAGAAAAGAGGGCGTCTCAGAAAGAGATGGATCGAACAGTTATTATTAATTATTAAAATCAGTTCTTTGAAGAAAGATAATGGTACAGGCTTCATAAGCCTAAAATCCACTAAGTACAAGAAGAAGAACAAGAAGAAAACAATCGGTTATGAAGTTTAAAAAAGAAATGCCAGTGAACGGTATCAAAGTAGATTATCTTATGGCAAACAGCTAATTTCTCTTCCCTTTCTGACCGCGAGATTTTTTATCTGTATGAAGTAAAAAAAAATAGGTGATTCAAGGTCATTCACTAAACCAACCTACTCTGCTAACACTATTCAGTGATTGATCGTAGTCTACCTACGGTCAATCTATTACCTATTGTGTTTCTCCTTACTATACCTATTGTGTTTCTCCTTACTATACCTATTGTGTTTCTCCTTACTATACCTATTGTGTTTCTCCTTACTATAGTATTGGCGTTCTGCTATATTTCGAAACTAATTTACTGTAATTTTAATGTACAAAGGTGGAGAAATATGCTTTCTAAAGGTTGCTAAAATTTTGAAAAAGATCAGAGCTGCGGTTCTACATTTATCACAAAGTTTCGGTATGGGATGAGGGGCCTGTGAAATCGGAATTAATCCTAAAAACCTCCACAGCGACCAAAAGATATTGCAATGAAAATTAATGTCTGTCCGGACAGACTTTTGAATTTTAATTAGTTTTAAAAGCTTTCAGAGGCCAACAAAACATAACGTTGAAATTTTAAGAAGTAGTTGCTCTTAACCAGTAATAGTTGTTATTAGGCAATCTAGGTGCAAACCTTTCTCATCTGTGACACCAAATTATGTGAATTTTCGTATGACCCTACAGTAGAATCATGTGTCAGTAATACGAATAGGTAGATGTACGCAAACAGTTGGTGTCAAGTGCTTGTTCAGCTTTCCACCACAAATTGGAAATATTCGTGACCAATCATGGATAATGCGTGTAATAATTTAAAAGGTAGCCCAAAGGCTAAGTTCTCTGATTGTAAAATAAATTCCGTGTCATGGATATGACCTATATTTCAGTGCGCAGAAGTGCGACAATTGCAATCAGGGCTGACTTTCCATTTGTTCTCCAAGTTACCATAGAAACAGAGTGCTTTCTCCTAAAATGAGCCTTTTGATAATGGTAATTTTAATGATAAGATAATTACTAGGACATTGGGATTTAAACCTCTACCAAACCTCATCGCTAGATGATGTATCCGAGCAACGATCAAATTAATACATGGAAATATTCCGTATATTGCTTATTAAAGGCTACAAGGCTACAACTAAAAATAATATTTTTATGAGGTATGTTACTAGGAAATTCCCATATATGAATTTAAATACATCGCATGCACAGCTACATCTATATTATAAATCTAATGCGCATAAATTACAGATAAATATGTGACTGTGTTGCAGTCACATATAATTTATTCGGAAGTTTTAGTAAACATAAACTTTTTTTTGTTTGTTTTTTTTTTTTTTTTCTCTATAGTTGTGGCCCTCTTGTACTTTATATGTGATTTATAAACACTGACCCAGTGGCCAGTTAAGTTAGATTGAATAAATCGGGAAAACAGATAAAAATGACAAAATTTGGAAATCCACATCTCAACGGTGTTAACTATTATAGCTTGGATATCCAAACATTTTTATCATGGGCAACATATAAATGTTGCCCGGATATTCAACACTTCAGTGTTGACACTCCCATTAACAATTCACATAGAATAGAATAATGTTATAGGACGTTGTCATAGTGACCGGTGGTTATGACAAATGTATCACTGCACAAACAAAGAAACCAACGTGAAGTTAAGTCTCATAGATATATAGTGATACAGAAATCTTTCACTCTCTCCGAAAAGTTTTAAGGATGCAAATAAGGAAGATAGAAACACTGCATGGTTACACTACCACCAGTGACTCATATGAAAAAGTCTATTAGAAATTTAAGCTCTTACTAGACTCACCGCTAGGTGATGTGTCCGGAAGACCCAACTTTTCTTTCATTGATATCTTCTTAGGAATCCACTATGTGCCATCAAAGGGGGATGCAGCATCACTCTGTCTACCCCTTCTCCGTACCGTGTAGTTGTAGGATTAAGAAGAGCGTTTTGTGAACCAGCGTGAGTGCTGTTCGAGGGCGTGCCAACATCTCAAAGTAACCATTTCTGATACGAACACAACCACCGCGGAAGTACGAAGGATAAAAACTATTACATCTGTTGACGTTGGAGGCATTTATAGACCGCGCGCCTCTAGTAGACTCGGCGTCTCCCGGAATAGAGTCGCACGTTGCTTTACATAGATCATTTTACTCTCCGTGGCTACGAATCATGTGACTACGCGTGGCTGACGTACGTTTTCGAGAGGAGAATCGACTTGACGTGAGTAACGGCTCCTGAACGTTAAGTATCATTAAAGTATTGCTACCGTAATGGCTCCAATAATCGGATGATTGGCTCCAAAAACAATCTACATGCCCATTGCATATGCTTCCTGTTGCGTGGGTCATCTCTGTGACAGTCTCATTAACTCTCATTATCATCGACATCTGTGTTAATTAGCAAACTTCAAAATGTGGCCTTGACGATATTTTGCTTTCTTCTTCCCTTTCTTTTATTTTCTCTGCTCCCGACATTTCTCCCTCCTCCTCTTTGAGAAGCATTCTTTAAAAAAATTAATTTCTGGCAAAACATTCGACCCAACTAGAAAACGTCCCTCTACTATTATATTGGAAAGCAGTTTTGGTTTATATATATATATATATCCAGAAGGAATGCGCTATTCACCTAAAAAAATCCAGAGGGTATACCCTCCCCTACAGCCCTGGCCATAAGGCTTCGACTTTTAACATCTTTAAATCGCGTGTATTACATGGTTGAGTTGCTTGTTTTGTATGGAATAAAAAAAAAAGAAAAGAAAAAAAAAAAAAAACAATATACGGAATGTTTCCGAATTCGAAACTAGACCTTTTCCACACTGTGTGAGAAGACATTACAATGCTGTTAGCTGTGGGGGGCCTATCTGAAAAACTTACATTACAATGCTGTTAGAAGCTGTGGGGGGGGCCTATCTGAAAAACTTCTGAAATCAGTAACATGAAGATAGGTCTGACGTAGCCGATTCGTTAACTTGGTGGTAAAATAATACACATGTTTGAGTTGATCATGGTTTAGGCCAGCTACTTGTAAACTGCGTTGATCTTAAGTAGCCATCCCGAAATATAAACAGAAAGTTTGCCTAACGCAGCCAAGTAATAATTAGTTCTTGAGTGCAATAGCACACACGTCTGAGTTCAATGTCGTTCGAGCCCTGTGACGGATAAATGCAGTAATGCTTGATATTCTTATCAAAATATCAAGAATACAAATTCTATTCTTGACAGAGTTTTCAATTTTTACAATTTCCTCCTCTGATTTAGTTAGCTCTGTCGGATATAAACATAATATATATATTTATTTATTTTTAAAATCGACCAGCACATTTTTCGAGGAACCCGGAGCTTTTTTGTATGCAGAAGATTTATCTTTTGACATTTGCAGACTACTCATCGGATACCTCATACGGTACCGATGCCAGTAAATGACCTTTACATACTGGTGGGTATTTCCCCTCCCTCCTCTATTAGAAGAAATAATTCTAATAGAGGTCAAGGTCAAATAACAAGGTCAAGGTGTTTGTTTTGATTGCAGTCTCCAGGGTTTCCCCTATAAGCCGCAGTAGCATTTGAAAGGCATAAAGCCAAGGCCGGCAAGTGTACGTATGTATGTAGGTGTGTTATGTTGAGTGTTGAGTGCCAGCACCTGGCGACTTCACAGCCAGGAAACAGGGGACACCTGGTCCCCTGACTTCCAACCTACCTTGGCCACGAGGAGGCGCGCAAGGGACTACAATGCAGGAAATGACACGTAGGGGGGATTTCAGAAAATTCTGAAAACCCCAATAAGAATAGGAGCAGGAAGATAGCTTCAGAAGTATGGGAAATGGGGAGGGGAGGAAAGAGATAAAAAGAAGAGGATAAAGAAAGGGACATCCCCTGGAAGATGAAGAGAGAATATCAAAAGTAAGCTAAAATAAGAGAATTACAAATGGACAGAAATTTCTCTATCCGGTTACATATTACAGCATAACAGTTAAACTAATACAACTCTAGAAGCTCATCAGAACCTACAACCTGACATAGCCGAGTGGTCAGGAGCGAGGGTGCATGGCACGCGTTCCTTGAGTGGACCGGCGTTCGAGCCCGTGATTACTAAATACGATAAATATTTGTATTGATGATTTATAAACTCTACTGACTTGGTTGTCTTGCCGGAGTAGAAATAGAATTTTTTTTTTAAAACTAAACAATTAACAAGCTTTAAATCAGTAACCACCAACACCTTCGACATACTCCAAGACTTAGGAGTACAACAGTGCACGGATTTGCAGTTAAGGCTAATATTTAACCCCAACAATAATTATTTACCAAAATTAACAATATACTCCAGAATTAGAGAACATAAGATCCAAGATAGTCATCTGCATCAGTTTTACAGTGTCCCAATAATAGGAAATTATTCAGCCAACCAGATCAGAAAACAACTCAGTCAAAGCTACAAAGTACTGTTCAAAATCAGGCAACCTTCAGCCTGAAAGAAATATTCTATTTATAGTTAATGATTACATTTTAAACCTTTAGGATCATTAGAATCAATAAAACATTGTTAAGCAACTCCCAAAATGTATGGCATTCTTGTTGCAAACAATAATATACACCATTAACAACAATAAGAACCAACAGCTTTCTAGTTGCAAGACATCAAACTAAATTTGGCAGTTATTTTACCAAGATATGTAACAATCCTTTTACCATAGTATATACTGCAAAATCCAAAGGCAACATTTGTAATTTCAGCAGAAATCTTGCTGCAGGCAGCATTTACATCATACAACAATTAACACCATACTGAACTTGACAGTTGTTTTACCAAGACATGTAACATTCTTATTGCCACAGTTTATACAACTAAAATCCAAAATGACATTTGTAAATTCAGCAGCATTCTTGCTGCAGGCAACATTTACATCTTACAAAATATATAAAATATATACATCCATAATCAAGCCCTGAGAGAAACAGACTGATTTACTGCCTCCACAAGACATTTTATAATGATACTTCAACTTGCAACCTTACACAGTAAACATCCTAACTCTGCCCCTTAGTGAAACAGCCAAGTTTACTGCCTTCACTAGATATTTCTATATACAAAACAAAATAATTCAAAAATCTCAATCACAGTTACAACTTAACAAATTGATTGAGGAAACTGGAAATCCAAGGAAAGAGTCAACTCGTAAAGAGAACGCTAGGAGTTACAGAAAATACAAAACTAGAATTAAGAGTGTTCACCTTAGAACCATAACACGATTATGTAACTTGAACATTAACAATACTGTTCCTACGCTTGAATAATCTTTCAGAAATCAAGGAGAAAGCATTGAAATTCTCCTTATTCATGAGAAAGTCCGGCAATTCAGTAAACATAAACACTGGTCAACAGCTGCAATTCATTTCTTATATCCACGTAATATGGGCAATCAAAAATGAGATGTTCAACAGATCCGAGAGCACCACACTGACAAAGAGGGGTATCAGCAGTCCCAAGGTAAACAGTTTAGAATTTATACTTTCGTGACCAGTAATCCGGAAGGTAGGGAAAGCACGTTGTTTCTTATAGTCAGAAACTTCAGGTAAAAATTTATAAGTTGTTCTTCCTCGTCTAGAATGTGCCCAATCATTTTTCCACTTCCTGGAGAACCACGATTTAATTCTTTTAATGTCATCCTTCTCCTGAATATCATAGTTAACAGTGAAACCTCTCAAATTAACTAGAAGAGTTTTCTTTCTGTAATATAGAACGTAAAGTAACATTATCTCATATTGTATTGGGAGTCGATGACATAATACCTGCAACGCTACTGAAGATATAGTTCTACAAGATCTGCTGGTAGCCAATAAAAAGAAACGCTGCGCCTGTGTGACTTACCTTTTAACCATACAATTTATAACTTTAGAGCCCCAAGCCCCAGCAGCATAGCAGACAATTGGGATAAAAATGCATGTGTAATACAAACTAAGAGTAGAAGACTTAATACCATACGAGCTTCTAGTTAACTCAATAATTTTACAAGTTAAGATAGCATAAAAGGAAGGAACAAACAGCTGCTTGATCCCAGATATTCACTATATAGCCAGCAGCCAGCTCCACGTCATCTCTTGTCCTGCAGGAGCTTCCTGTATGAGATACCGCTTTCCTCTCCTCGTGATGGTACCAGATTATGACTCTGCCAAGAGGCCGTTGCCAGACACCAACCGAACAGACTTATCAGCCTCCCACTGTCCGAGGCACTTCCACCAGCAGCTGATTTAGACTGGTTTAAATGGAAAAGCTTGAATTTGGATCCTTACTGGAAGACCGAAATTCGATCTGACTTGGGCCCGTAGATTGTGACTGCGGTGCCATCAAAATCATGGAACATTTGGTGGACTATCGTTTGCCTGATTCACCATGTTCCACAGAAGACTTGCTTCATGTTCTGACAGTGTTCTGCAAGGGAAAATATTTAACATTTTATATGTTTATATATTTTTTATTTATTTCAATTTAAAAATACAGTATACGAGTACAGTGTACTGTACTCGTATACTCTATACATACCCCAGGACAGCAACAATCTCGAAGGGCAATACGTCGCAAGCCTGCGATATTTCAATTTAAGTTTTTTTTTTTTTTTAATGCTTAAACATGTGACTGTTTATATTTATTATTTTTACTATTTTTTATTATTGTTACTGTTTGATTACCATATGATCTGCGTATCCGTGGGTGTGTTTTTTGTGTCCCAGATTTGAAATAAATAAATTAACTTTATTTTTAGCTTCAGCCAAAAGGTGGAGACACAAACGGTGACTAATTTATATAAGGCAAAAATTGCATTATGTGATAAAACTTTCTGTGCTCATCAAGAAAATTTTATAGTCTTTTCAGAAGAATATTTATAACGGAATTAGTGTGCGGAATTAAATACTTATTTTTTTCATTTCAATATTAGTTTAAAAGTTCATTTCAACATTAGTTCATTTCAATATTAGTTCAATTTAATAATTGAAATGCAGTTCCTGAGGGAACTGCTTTTGAACAATTAAGATAAAGAAAATGTTATTAGATCACCCCCTTCCCATACCCCATATTAAAAATTTACGACTGACTTTACTGATGTGACTGTGCCGTGATATATTAAAAATGGCCAGTCGAATTGACATGTACACAAAAGAAGTGTAAGGAGATATCCTTTTCATATTGACTAAAGTGAAGAAACCAATAAAAATACACAAAGAAATTATGGAGATGTATGCTGAAGCAGCAGTATCTGCAAAAGTGTCCTTGAGTGGTCTCAATTATTTAAGAAAGGGAGAAGCAAATTGTACGATAAAGCACGGCCTAATCGCTTACGAACTACAATCACTTAGGTTGAACGAATCATTGAAGACAATCATCGTGTAACTGCAAAAACCGAACAAATGCTTGACATTATTCTGATATAGATTGGGATATCATTCATCAGGAACTGAATTTTCGTAGTGTGAAGTAGGTGAGTACCACGAATGTTGACGGATGAGCAAATATGTGAATGAAATAATGTGGGATATTCTTTGCAAAACCTACAGTTTTATGCCTCAGAGGAGAACTTTCTGGATCGAATTGTTACAGAAGATGAGACCTAAGTACAATTCTCGTTCTTTGAATCTAAGTATAAATCCAGGATGTGGAAGTATCCTGGATTTCCATAGCAAAAAAAATCAAACACTTTCTGCAGAAATGTGATGTCTGGAGTAGGAAAATATTATCTTGATCGATTTTGCAGAACATCGCTTCGCTGATAATGTACAAACATAGTGTCTAATTGTACAAGAACTGAGAAATACCATAAGAGGAAAACGATCTCAACATCATGATGACAGTCATCATCTTGTATGAAAATGCACGACCATACACTACGCAATTGACAGTATTCGGTCAAAACAGACCAATCTTTTGTCAATATAAACCTCATTTTAACCTTCAGCGACATCTTGCAGAAAAGTATTCTGGTAAATAATGAGGTTACAACAGTTGTATTAGAAATGGCGTCACCAATGTCATAGCACATTCATCCAACCGAGTTTTGAAATTTTCATCAAATGTTGAATGTTTCAATGCACGTTTCATTGTAGCAACACAATTTCTTTTCTTATGTCTCACTAACTTTTGAATATAAAATATGTGAGATTTTACTTTCCAATTTGCGCTTATATTTTTATTGCAAATACAGTAGATTACCCGAAACATTTGGTACCGAGAATATTTCAAATATTAATTTGAAATATACCAAATTAATTAATCGATTCTATCTACAAATGAAAGAGAGAGAGCTTCTTTAATATTCTGCTGCCTGAAAGGTGTCGTTCTTTTTCTTTTTTTTTTTTTAATTCCTGTAAATTGGTTCTCATTCAATCGTTCTTGCCATTCGGCCTGTGTACCAGTGAATTGAAAGGCTTCACAGGCTGTCGGTTTTCCATGATATATATTTATCACAATGTCCCCTTTTTCATTTTATTTCCTCTATGATTCGGATTATTATTTAAATTGTGAAACGTTTTCATAATCTGTCAAAAAGTGATAACCTGGATTGTTCAAAAAAAAAAAATCGACAGCTGATCAGGTTCATGCTTTTTAGGGTCCGTAGTCTAACGAAGGACCCTTATAATGTCAGTCGGTTGTCTGTCCGATCTTCTGTCACAGCACTGTATTTCTGGAATCACTCAACCTATCGACTTGAAATTTTGCATGGCTTTGTACATCATGTGGGCCAACATAACGCCATATTGATCGTTGTTGACAAAAATTTGTCTGAGAAATGGGTGGTAAAATCTTGGGGGGACAAAAATGTTGTCGACATCCTATAGCTTATAGGTTGTCGCACTTTGAGCACTTTCCATCGTTGGAAAGTGCTCAACGAGCAAGTTTAAAATTTAATTTTAAAACATTTTTTAAATTAAAAATGGCGGTGCAAGACAGGAAAATGTGAGTAATTTTCGTGTCCCCCTCTATTTCCATCGCTAATGGAGCTAAAAATTTAAAAATCATTTACTTTTTGTGTTAAAATTAAAAAAACAATTTTTTATTGCAGTTCGATAGCGCACTTCTTTGTACAAAGTAACTCTCCTTTTGGTGAGAAAAAGATTGCTAAATAATTATTCAATAATTCTATAAAGGTCATTTATAAATTTTGCAACGAGAAGTATTTTTTAACAGTTTTCAAAGCTGGAGTTGTCCCGGCAAGGAGGTACTCAAGAGAGCCAGTGTTGAGGCGGCGGTGGTGTGGAGACGCCTGTGCGTAGTCTTGCACGGCCCTCACCTGCCGGTCACTTCACCCCCAAAACTTTTATCGCTTCTCCAGGAAGAAGTCGGAGTCTCTTCTCCCACCCTTGCAATTAACAACAACAACTGGAAAGACCCAAATAGACAACGTTTTCGTTAGTTCCTCAGTTTTAGGCCAAGCCGGGGTACTAGAAACTTTTTTCAGTTACCGTAAAGCTCTCTATATGAGATATTACACTAACAACCATTCGTGACTACGGACCTTTCAAACTGAGTGCCCGGCACTCAGTAGTTGACCGATTTATTAGTTATGTGCATTGCTGTTATTATTTGTTATTATTTATTGCACTCAGCATCAAAGGCTGTATCGCACTATATGTATGTCTACCAGTGTATGTGTGTACGGGAAATTTACATGTTCTACTAGCTGAAACACCCAGAATGACGCTGGAGAAAAACCTTGCCCCTTCTGCCTAAGATCGGTTCCCTACAGCTCATTGAGAAGGTCTTGTAGAATTCCCTCAATCCCTGACGGGATTCGAACCGAAACCTCTCCAAACGAGCGACAACTGACGAAACCACTATACTGTCGCGGAGGACGTTTCTTTTAAAATGTCCTAACAATGGGGCGTCTCTGAGAGAGAGAGAGAGAGAGGTTAGCGGAAATCAATATTGATAGATGATGTAATCTTTTCTGTGATTTATCTTCGTCTTAGAATAGTTTGAACAGGCTTTTGTTAAATATATCCAGCGCCTTTAACAAAAAGCGCTGGATTTTTTACAGGTTTGTTTCTGAAATATAAAAAGTAAAAGAAACATTGGAAACGAAGGATACTTCAAGGTCCTTGTGATGGGACACGCTAACAATCATATCAATGGTATATTTATAATAAATGAATTTTCTATTCTGGTGAACAAATGTCATAGCCCTACATTTTCGTTATATTTAAGTGCTATTATTAGATATCTAGTAGTTACTGTGAATTGGCCGATAGCCAAATTGAGTTCATTATAATAAGAAGCAGAACTAGCAAAAAACACACCTTTATATCATTATCATAAGATAATATATTAACCGTTAACTCTTGAAATGTTATTGCGGGATCATTTAAATAGCATTAAAAAGTAGTGGCGTCCTGAGTGCACTCCCTTGCCCTTCTAAGAAAAGCAGTGTTCAATTTTAAGAAATATGGATAACACCGTGTGCATAGTTTTATGATTACAATAGTTTCTCTGCGAAATGTCAGTAAAGGTGATTCTACTGAAGAGTTATTTTTTCATATGTCGTTCGCGTGCTTTTGTGTTTACTCTGTAACCGTTTAGTAGCTGCTTTTATGTAGGATAAAACCAAGGTGGGAATACATTATTGCATAGCATCTTAAAGAACGTAGTATCAATAATTTTGATCAGTATATCAAAAAGGTTTTTCTACGTTGTTTGAACTGAAGAATAGATAGGAAAATGAATAGTATTTTTATTCAGTTTTTCATTAATTATAGCCCAGTTCACTTGATAGGCAATAAAAAGTCACTGTAATATTAGGCTCTTTGATTTGTGCTTTTTAAAGAAAGTGCAAGGATCAAATGGAATTTTAGGAAGTAAAAGCAGAGATTTAGCGTCTTCTTTGTGAGTAAGGGTGGAGGGCGAACATCAAACAGATAATTAACAGATCATATCACTTTACATAAGCTGTGCATTTTGATGACAGACGTTCGTGTCCTGAACATGGACTCTTAGAGTTCGGGTATTCCATTTGCTGTATACCAGTGCTTGACCTTTTCCTAATGAATGCAGTGCGTAAGGCAGGTAGGTTTTATTGACTATTCGTCTAAATTATTATGTAAGGCTTCAATTACACTGAACAACAAATTTTGGGTATGCCCGGGCGGCCTTCCATTTGCTTTTGTATAAAATTTGTTACAGGCATAAAAGTAAGTTTACTTTATAGATTTTGGGGTGCTAAACACGGAAATAGTGCTTAAAATGGCAGATTGGCTCTTGTTTTCAAAAAAAAAAAAAGTAGTTTTTTTTATATTTACACAAGGTATGTTTTATTTATATGCCAGTAAGATGTAGCTACGAACGTACCTGTATCAAACACAGGACCTTTTCGCCTTTCGCTTGTATGGCCAACATGGCGGCATTCCATTTGCTTTTGTATCTTTGTTCCATCGCTGCAATGTCTTGATGGAAGCGCTCACCACAGTTTGGCGGGAAGAAATCCAAGTGTGAGTACAAAATATGCATCTTCAATGATATGTTGCACCCCAGTTTTTTGAAAGAAGTAATGAGAAGATCTTCCACAAGCTGCCTGTAGTTGCCGGCTTTAACATTTCCTATAAAACTAGTCTAAACATTTCGAAAAGCTTTCCACTCTGATTTCTCGCTATCACTAAGTGTCATTCGAACTGTTCGTATTTGAAAAGTTGCCTTATTTGTTGACCAAGGAAAACGCCTGCCTTAATCTTCTCTGTACTAAGTCTTGGGAACTTCTCTTGCAAGTATATGAATGCAGGACCGTTCACTTCCAAAGCCTTCACGAAATTTTTTATGAACCCCAGTTTGATGTGGGGTGGTGGAAGCAAAACTTCATTTGAATCTACCAGAGGTTCAAATGCTACGCTCTTCATTCCAGGTGTTAGTGATTTTCGTTGAGGCCAACTCCTCTTCTCGTAGTGCATATCTTTGGCACGACTATCCCACTCGCAGGGAAAGCAACAATACATAGTGTAACCCTTTTGTAGTACTAATAAAATGGCGATTGCCTTTCAATCACCACATATCTACCACTGATACTTCTGATAGTGTACACTTAAGAGTATGTTCTCCATGTTAGTATATGTTTCTTTTTGTGGAAGGCAAAAAAAAAAAAAAAAATTTAAATTATTTTATTAGAGTCACCCAGAATTTCTTATATATACGCATTTATGTAATGTGTCTGTAAACTGTGTGTGTTCTCTAGTCGATTTGCCCGTTTTGCTGGACGGAAAAAAAAAAAAAAAAAGTTTCCTGGGAAAAAAACCTTGCTATCTACTCCTGAGACCGACTAACCCAGCCACGGAATGAAGAAAGTGCATTAAAGTCCCTCGCGTCATCGACGGGATTCGAACCCTGCTGTGATTCGAACTCTTTGTGGACAATATGTTGAAGGCAGCATATTTCCATTGTGTAATAACACAACCTTAAGGCTAACCTTAGAAGCGTATATAACTAGTCGCCATTCTTCGGTAACATGCCTCATGGTCATTGGTGCTATTGGACGATCAACATCTTTACAAACAGTGAATTCTCCTTCTGTTTGAGAGAATTTATCATAGTCTTTATTTCAAGTACGACGTTGTCACTTTCACAGAGTGATCTAGAAGATTCCATTGTTGTCTCGAGGCCAAAAGCTCTGCCTTATTCTTCGGCAGTTCGAGATCCCTGATGAGGTTATTAAGCTTACTTTCTGTGATCTTATGTGGTTCAGAAGGATCAAGTGATCTTATGTGATTCAGAAGGCTAACGGTTTGGAAAAAATGGCGAATCCCTTGACGTAGACTGCTGCTGCTGTACTTCGTGTATATCAAGTTGATGTTCATCAGAGTGTACAGAAAAACGGTCGGGTGGTTCAGAAATAGGTAGTACTGTACTGTACTTTACCGTGAGGCACGGGACGAATTGCAGATAGTATATTTGGGTACGTCACTGTCCACTTTTTCTTCATTGTCATCCCTTTTCTAATAGGAGGTGCCATACACAATCAACAGTCTGTGGCGTGATTTGTTGACTCCCTCCATATCATGGGCACTGTGAAAGGCATAAAACATCCCTTTCGATTAACCCACGCGTTGAGTTTTGATGAACAGGTACTGCAGCATATGTGTGGAGCCCAGTTCTTGTCCTGGTCACCTACTCGTACCCAAAGTACAAGAAATAGGCGTTTTTTATGGCTCGAGTTAAGGGACGTTTTCTCATAGCTAACATCATCCGAACTATTCACTTCACACAGTTATGGGGCATATTAACCTTGCTCGACACAAATACTGCGCAAAAATTGGGACTACAATTTATCACGTGATGCAGAGCGAGGCGACAGTTGCCGACACGTAATAAGAGCGTGGTGGTACTAAAACTGCGGTGTTGCCATTCCTTTAGCCGAGAGCCGTAGTTGATAATGTAGAGTAATTCCTTAACTATAATTCGAAAACAAGAGCCAATCGACGAATTTTAATGTGATTTTTGTGTTCGTAACATTTTACCTGTTGACCAGTGTTATAATTGGGAAGCTATATTTTAGTATTTGTGATCTTGTCTCGTCTGTTATACAAACAGACGTTTAGGGACACAAAGTTGAGATTTGGGCGGTGTGAGTGAAAATGGTTTAAGAGACAGAGTTGAGGTTTTAGTCGGTGTTTCTGAAAATGAGTTAGTCAGACACAAAATTGAGAAGGAGAGTTTTTCCTTGAGTGAAGGAGTTGGTAGAGAGGGATGATTTTAAGAAAGTAAGTCGCGCAGTCCAGATGTGTAAAGAAGTGTACAAAAGTATAGGACAGTGTAGTACTGTATCGTAGTGTAGTGTACTGGGAATCGAGTAGTAAGAAAAAATAAAGGGGAAAGGAAGTGTCGATAGCAAGTGCCTGTGACAAGTAAGTGGACGAGGAGAAAGGGGAACATAGTCAATGTTAGCTCTTTGGAAAGTCTAGGAGTTGGGAAAAAATAGTGAAAGAGTGAAAGACAAAACGAGTCTATCACAAGAAAAAGGTAAATCAAATCTGCCGTTAAAGATCAAGATTCCTGAAATCTTGGAAGGCAAAGTGCTGAACCGGATGGAATCGGAACACCGACCGACATGAGAGTAGCCATTCTGGAACAGAAGAAGTGCATCAAGCGGGCTGAATAAATGAAGCCGAAATCTACCAGGCAGCCCTACTACCCGTGCCAAATTCTTCGAAGATAGTAAGACGCCGCCCCAGACATGAAGGTAAGCAGTACCTAACCGGAAAGACGAGAGGTGACGTCCCGCAGAGTTCTACAAGTAAGTGGCACACAAAGAACTGTAGGAACCCTGAAATTTGATTAGCAGGACTTTTAAAAAAAAAATACTGTGAGATATGTACTAGAAATACCTAATTGTAAAGATAGTTTAGAGAAGAATCAGGAAGGAAAGAAATTAACAAAAGAGGAAATTTATTATATATATATATATATGATATTTTGGAAGGGAATAGTAAAGGATCGATATTTGTTATTTTGGTTTTAATATACTAGGATTAAACATATGTAGAAAGGGATAGAATGGAATTGATATTTCTTACTAATGGTATTTAAATGATGCAGGATTAAATATACCTAGAAAGGAAGGGATTGATATCAGCTAGTAATGATTATAACTGATGTGTGATTATGATATATATATATATATATACATGTAGGTGAGACTAAATCATGTTGTCTTATGTATGAGTTAATTATTTTGCTTTTAATACACTCATGTAAATATGTATAATAAACTGAATTTTATATACAACATTGTGTGTTTTTTTGTTGTTCTGAGCACAAGCCTATCCGAAGGGAAGTAAATACATCTAAGAGCTTTTCCCCTTGAACCTAGAATTTTCTGTGAAGTTAATAGTCAGATGCGCAAGTGGGGACTTATTGTAAAGGGGAACTAATCACAAGGGGATAGATAAAAATATATATAAGAAAAGGACATACAAAAAAAAAAAAAAAAAAAAAAAAAAAAGCCTCAAAATTCCCCCCACACACTGTGCTTGTTAACAGGAGAGATTGTTTCTACAGGGATGGGATACACTTAAATAGAAAGGGTGCAAGGATATTTGCTGATGCTATCGAGACAGTGTTAGGTGGGTCAGAAAACTGAGCTTGTGGGGATTCACAGACTAATAGATTAACGGTAGATGTAGGAGGCAGATGTGAAAGTGATTCTTGCACTGCTTCTATTGGAATGAGCAGCAGCCTGCAAAGCGAGATACTGGGGATTTCAAGGGCTTCTGGGAATCATCATGGAACACGTAAATACATGGGTTGTGTTAAGGTAACTAAGAGTAAGAATAGATATATGTACACCAATGCTAGGAGTATAGTAAATAAATTTGATGAATTTGAAGTGCTGGTCAAGACGTCAAAAGCGGATATTGTTGCGATAACAGAGAAGTGGTGACATACGGATATAAGCAGTGCAGAATTAGAATTTGGGCGGTACAATGTGTATAGACAGGATAGGAAGGGAGGAGGTGTTATGCTGTTAGTTAAGAAACATAAAATCTAAGGAAGTGCATCCAGTTGACATTGGTGGACAATGCAACGTTGAGTCAGTGTTGTGTGACATAAGCACTGGGAAAGGAAAAATGAGAGTAAGTGTGTGTTATAGGGCTAATGAATCTGATGAGTATATTGAACACTTGTGCAGAGAATTAGATTGGGCCAGTAAATCAGAATGTCTTATAATGGGGGATTTTAACTTTCCAGATATTGACTGTAATTTATGGGTTGGTCACTCGCACACTAACAAGACTTTTGTGGTTTTCTACAGCAACATGTTCGAGAAGGAGTAATACTCTTGATCTGATTATCAGCAGTGATTCTTCATGCGTTAAGAATTTGCAGATAAAGAAACCACTAGGTGGCAGTGATCACGGTGTATTGATGTGGGATTTACTTAAAAGTGTAACTACCATCTCAGAGAGTTTTTAAATTCTCTACAGTGGGATCAACTGATGATGGTACTAACGGTGAATTCTAAATGGGAAGCCTTCAGGGACTTAATTTTGGAGTCTACTAGGAAATACTATTCATGGATGTCAGATGAATTAATGAGGCTCGTGGCAGAGAAGAAGGATGTATGGGATGCATATAAAGTATCAGGTGACACAGAAGCCTATGACAGATATAAGCTAGTCTGTAATCAAGTCACAAAGGCTGTTAGGCAGGCAAAGGCAGATTGCAAGAAATCTTCGACAAAGGATGCAAAGAAGAACACCAAAGACTTCTTTGCTTATATTAACTAAAACGAAGGGGATGAATCAGATTGGTCCACTTGATATCAGTGGTGTGACTGTAGATGATCATTCTCAGATAGCTGCCAAACTAAATGAGTATTTTGCATCTACATTCGCACATGACGAGTTATTCAAGAAGGAGAGCGCCAGATTTTTATCAAACTCTAACAGAAAGCTAAGTGATTTTGTAATAACTGAGAGAAAAGTGGAGGAGAAATTGTTGAAGTTAAACATAAGAAAGGCACCTGGGGTGGATGGTATCTATCCAGTTATATTAAAGGAGGCAGCAAAGGAAGTAAGCAAACCCTTAGCCATAATTATGAAAGCTTTCTTAGACTCAGGGGAGGTCCCCATGGACTGGAGATATGCAAATATGTCCCCAATTCACAAAGGGGGGGATCAGAGGGCGACACGGGTAATTACAGACCAGTTAGTCTAACTTCTGTTCCAGGAAAAATAATGGAGTCACTGGTTAAGGAAGCAATGCAGGATCATCTAGATAAGCCTGCATTTATAGTTCAGACACAGCAGGGGTTTGTTAAGGGGACGTCTTCTCTGACAAATTTGATTGGATACTATGATGTGGTCACAAAGGAATTGGATGCAAAAAATAATTTTGATGTCATATACTTGGATTTTAGGAAAGCTTTTGATACTGTGGCACATGGAAGACTACTATACATATTGGGACAATATAGCATTAAGGGCAGGTTGCTACAGTGGATAAAAGGATGGTTGAATGGGAGAAGACTGAGAGTGGTTATCAATGGACACTGCTTTTCATGGACTAATGTTATTAGTGGAGTGCCCCAGGGTTCGTTGTTGGGCCCATTGTTTTTTTCGTTATTTATCAATGATACTGATGAAGGTTTGTCAGGGGTAATGTCTAAGTTTGCAGACGATACGAAGGTTGGCAGGATTGTTAATGACAGTAATGATAGTACGCTATTGCAACAGGATCTGGAAAAGTTAAGCAGATGTGCTGAGAGGTGGCAACTGAAGTTTAACATTGGCAAATGTAAAGTACTGCATATGGGTAGCAGTAACCCCAGAGTAACGTATCAAGTGGGTGGTACTACACTCAGGGTAGTGGAGAATGAAAAGAACCTGGGGCTAATTGTGCAGTTAGATATGAAGTTTTCTGAGCATTGCAAAAAGGCTGAAAGAGTAGCTAATAGTGTCTTGTCAATAATATGCAGGAATTTTGCTAGCAGAGATAAGGGGGTGATTCTCCCCTTGTATAAGGCAATGGTCATGCCACACCTTGAGTACTGTATAGAGGTCTGGAGGCCTCATTTTAGGAAAGATCTAGAGCTGCTGGAACAAGTACAGAGAAGGGTAACGAGATTGGTGAGTTTCCAAGGGTTGGTTACCAAGAATGGCTTAAGTTCTGCAAATTGCAGCTTCTAGAGACTAGGCACCTGCGAGGTAATGTAGTTGAGGTGTATAAAGCCTTGAATGGATTGAGCAAGCTCAATGCTAATGGGATTCTTATATTACTCACCTGATGGGGAATAAATTCAAATCGCTGAAAGACATTTGTAGAATAGATGTGCAGAAATTCGCCTTTAGCCAGCGGATGATTGATAGTCGGAACAGACCTCCATCTGTTGTAGGTGGAGGTCAGCAACTTAAATAAGTTCAAGGCAGAACTAGACAAACATTTGGAATGAATGGATGGGTCAAATGGGAAGGGTGTTTTTTTTTTTTTTTTTTGGCTGGTGCTGTATAAGCTTGATTTCTCGCATCATAAGTCATGTTAATGCTAAGGATTTTTAAAGCGTACTCAACAGTAACTTCTTGTACGTGCTGCCATCTGGTGAAGAAATTGTGACAAACATTTAATGAACGAGAAATCAAGGTACACGTAATTAAATAATGAAGGCCAATGCAAGGTAGAAATCTTTGCAAGCCCGAATTGCTGGTAACAAGGTCATATTAAAAATATGCGTATTTCAGTTCTTTTTATTGTTTTCTTTTTTTTCCCCCTCACAACCAAAGGTATCTGTGAGAAATTAAAATTTGCTGTTTGAAGCTGTTTTTAATGATATTTATAGTTTATCATTTACTGATAAACTATAAATATTATAGTTTATAAAAATACAGAAAAGAAATACGACACCGAGACCAGTTGACTCATATAAGCCCAAATTATATTAAATCATTTACTAATTTCATAATAGGCAAAACAAAACAAAAAAAAAAGTGATAACTTAACACTGTTTTATCGATATCTTTTCTTATTTTAAGCTCATTAATTCGGTAAATGAGCTGAAACAATATCGTGCCATCTTAGTACTGAAATATAATTGAATTACCAAATACATTATCCAGTAGAAACAACAAGGTGTTCCTCAAGGCTCACCTTGGGTCCGCTTTTCTTTATACTAATGATCTGTCAACCTTATTTCAATTCGCTAATGTTGAGTGGCAACTCTATGCAGATCATATTAAACTTTACAAAGTTATTTGTTCTTGAACTTACAGCGATGAACTCTAGTCCTGTCTTGATTCCCTCTCACTCTGGCTCAATAAACTTAACTTGTTTCTGAACCCGCTAAAATGTAAATTATGTCGCTTTCGCTCGAATCGTGTGGTTAGACCCTCTGTCCTTACTGATTATTATATTAGAAACGCCTTAATTGCAACTACTGAAATGTTCAACGATTTAGGTGTCCTATTCGATCTGATCTTCTTCCCTCTTCCCACGTTGATCACGTAATGTCTCACACTTCTAAACTTCTTGGATTAATCAATTGGAATAAGAAAAGAAGTCTCGCAGGTCATTCCATTTTGCATTCTTGTAATGCCAAACAACACGAGGTTGGGAATAGCCATGAGATAAAGGTTCCATTGGAGAAGAGACAATCACCAAGTTGTGATCTGAAGTGCCTAAAGGACCTCTCATTTCAACCGTGTACTTAGAAGGGTTGTGAGAAAAAGGTCAAGCGTATTGGCTGTATGATTAGGATTGTCCGGTATTCTTGTAGGTAAATGAACAATCTGTGCTAGGTCATTAGTAACCTTCCTTCATATGTATTTCCTGAAAATTACAATCTACAGAAGTTCAAGTCCAATGTCAACAAATATCTTCTTTCGTCTTCTCAACCTCCAACCCAAGCACGGTACTAAGTACTATAGGTTCTAATACCTCTCGTGTTTGGGGTTCACAAAAAAAAAAAAAAAAAAAAAAAGCGCGTTCTTCCTATATTTTCAAGAGTGACAAAGTTATAATTCTTTTCTACAAGCAGCTTATACTTCCCATTTTTGATTATTGTGATATTATCTGATCCCCACAACAGACATATCTTTCTCACAGACTTGAGAGAATTTAAATTAAATTCATAAAATTCTTATGCTATCGAAATCACATTGCCTTTCACCGTCGAAATTATGGAGCTCTTTGTGGTTGCCTCAGAATCATTCCTCTTCACTCTAGACGACAACTCCATGGGTCTCTTTTTGTCTACAATATCATAAACTTATCGATTCTCCATCTCATCTCCTCTTGAACAAATACCTTTCGCTATGCCCGTTTGAATTCTCGTTATAAAATTAATTTCTCACTGCTTGTTCCTCATACTCGTCACTTACTTGGTAGTCCCATGTTTCGTTTCCTTCAGGTAATGAATAACTACAATATTGATTTTACTCTTTTTTTTTTTTTTATGAAAACCCCAAACACCAAAGGTATCTTAATCCATCTATCTATTAGAATTTGCTCCTTACTGTTTTCTTAATGTAAATTTTGTATATATTTTAATTCTAGTTTTGTATTAGTTATTGCTGTTTTGTATTTTATGTAACTCCTAGCGTTCTCACCTTTATTTAGGGTCTGTGTGCCCAGTATGTGAGAAACGTGTGTATATAAATAAACAGCGAATTGAGAGAGAGAGACTACTTTTGCTGTTAACAGATGGCAGCACATGTTTTCAGAAAATTCGATGCACGATAGAGTCAATTATTCATTTCTGTCTGATCCGCTTTTCGGAATTGATTTCAATGCTGGTTTTGTTTATTTTATTTCTCTTGGTTTTCTTCTTTCATTATTTACTTATGGTATTTATCGTTGTTACAGTGTTACACACCATGTGTTTATTAAATATATTATTAAAATAATCCCAGGGGTTTACATCTGGTGAATTTGGGTTTGGCACACCCAGGATCCTGAGCTGGATATCATCATCCTTCTCTTTCTTGGTGATTCCCTTCTACTTCTCCTCTCTCACTCTCACAGGGTAACTCGGGAATTTTTTTTTTTTTTTTTGGGCTGGTGCAGCAGGCTTCCTTGCACCATATAGCTAATAATAATAATGAATAATAAAGATAGGGCGTAAAGGCCTTTGTAGTTACACAGTAATTTGTTCCACATTATGATTCAAACCCAAGTTCGCTTGCGTTATGGACGGGAGTTTCTTTTTTTTTTTTTTTTTTTTTTTATTACAATGCCATTAAAAACTGTAATTCATATCACCTTCATTTACTTCGTTTTCATGGTTTTGTGTGCGTGCGCGTGTGTGTGTGTGCCCCGTCCGAACCTCCTTTAAATTTCTAAAAAAAATGTCACTTCCACAAAATGAGAGTCTGGTGCGTATCTGGCGGATACCACACGAAGCTGTGCACTCGTCATGTCAACAAGGAACTGTTCAAGCAGGTGGACGGTCGGTAATGGTCTGAGGCGTGTTCAACTGGCACACGTTGGGACCTCTGAACGGTCCAGGTTACGTGTCCATCGTTGCAGACCATCTGCATCCTTTCATGGTCATCGTGCACCCACAGAGCCGTGGTAACTACAACATGGTTCGAAGAGCATTCCTCAGACTTTACCACCATGGAAAGGCTTACCCGTTCACCGTACGTGAACCCTGTGGAGCATCTTTGGGATGCTGTGGAATGGTCCGTTCGAGCGTTGAATCCTCCACCCAGGAATGCGACGGAATTGTAGACAGTGGTTCAGCAAGCATAGATGGAACGCTTTCGTGAACTAGTGGACTCATTGCCTCGTCGTGTGACTACCGTTATCCGGACGAAAGGTGGGCCTATCCGTTACTATGTTGGTATCCCATGATTTCTGTACACTCATTGTATGACATTATTATTTTTGACATTATTATTTCTGAATTAAAAGAGTTCAATGTATATACGGTATAATAATTTAGAAATATTAACTTGAAATAATTTATTTCCCCAGAGAGATGTTTTCATCCGTTCATGCAGACAGGGTCTAGAATGTACGAGTTGCATAGATACCTTATCTATGAACGCTATAAAGTGTTCATAGATAACGTAGAGATAAGCGCTGAAACTGCCATCTGATCCTTATTCCTCTTTCAGGAAGTGTGCTGTTTCCTTTTAATGCAATACAGAGGAAACTCTGCGATAGTCCTCATAAAATGAGCTATTAACAATGTAAAATATCAATTTTATAGTAACTCAAAATATATAAAGGTATTAAAACCTGTAGGACTTCAATACTGTTTAAGGTTGAGAAAACAAACTCGACTTGAATTTATGTAGATTGTAATTATCAGGAAATACACCCAAAGGGAAAGTATTCCCAAAGAACAGAAATAGAAGGCATAAAGGAGGAAGAAATAAAGCTTAGTTTAGCGAGTTTACAGTTGAACAGCGAATTAATGTTGACTAGTTGAGGCACGTGTTCAGACTGGTTTTCAAGATGAAGTTACAGATGCCAATTCAGAAAAACAGTGCCTATGGAAATATCTATAGAAAAGGCATGCAGCAGAACCAGAATGTTGATATGATGATAGAGAGTGGAGGACGTTATAAGATTTCGGTTACTAATTACTTAACTGCCCTCTTTTAGATTGGGAAGCGTAGGATTTTAGGAGTTAAAAGACAACTTTTGGTGATACCTCCTCATATTTGGAAACGGTATGGTATGGCGAACTTTTGATTTGTACAGAATTAGTAGCTGTTTAGAAGTAAATGAACGCAGAGTGAAAGTGAAACATTTATGCAGAGTAAGCAGATTTGTAATATGTTTATGCAAGAAACGTGTTGGAAGTCAGTGTTAAGTAAAGATGTATGATCTTGCCTAGAAATATGAGTGTTGTCAAAGCATGGGACAGCAATCGTTTTGTCGTCAAAAATTAGACTGTACTGAATTTCAGAATGTTGAGGTTAACTAAGATTTCTTTTCCTAAGTGGACAAATAATTATTTGGAGGTCAGCATTTAGCGAAGCCGGTGATATATTTGAGAAGTTGTAGATGTTATGGAGAACAAGGATTCTCCAACTGGAGGGTGGAATGTAGTGTACTTTTCAGCGTTAGGTTTTCTGGGGTAGTATTAGAGGTTTTAACAGTCTCTTTTAATTCGAAAATGCAGGGTAAACAATTTGTAATATGTTTATGCAAGAAAGGTTAGAAGTCAGTGTTAAGTAAAGATGGTATGATCTTGCTTAGAAATATGAGTGTTGTCAAAGCATGGGACCTTTTGAACTGTAAAAACTGTATTTCTCTCTCTCTCTCTCTACACACACACACACACACACCTTATACTGTTTAAGCAAGTGTAGGGGAAGACACTACTCACAAAAATGGCTCTGAGCTACCCATGATCATCAAACGCTTTTGAAACTTCGAGTTTGAAAGGGTTATTTTACTGCGCATTACTTTTTCTTTTTGCTTGTTTTGTTATTTCACGAAACCTGTCTCAGACCTACCTCTATGTAGGTCGTAGTGAGCATTTCTCTCTCTCTCTCTCTCTCTTTTTTTTTTTTATTTTTGACTGTCCTCAGTACAAAGATCCGGAATTTGTTGTAGTATAATCACAAAGAATTGTATATGTACGACACACTCCAGGTTTCTCTTCAGGTTTGGCTAGAAAAGAATGGTAAGTTATTGTGTGCCTTTGTTAATAAGCCGTTTCACAGGCAATAAGTCGAAGATGAGGAAGTAAGAAATAAGATGAGGAAGTAAGTCGTTTCACAGGCGCACACTTTGTTTGCCATCTTGATCCTTATTTCAAGCCGAGTATTATTTTCTGAGAAAAACATAAGATTTCATGTGATCACACGTCTCAGAACTGTAATGTTTCTAAAAATACTTCCAAAAATTCACGATCAAATAAGGAACAGGTTAAAGAGGTTTATGACGTTTGTTTTGGAAAGGTGAAAATAAATGGGAAAAGATAATTTTAAGTACACAGATAAACATATAAATAAAAGTGGTTTAAATAATCGGTACACGCTACAATGGGGTGCAGACTGCGTCTGCTTCATATAATGACGTTAATAATAGGAGTTATTTTTGCCCTGTGACCATTGGTTGAATCACCAAAAGTCCTGAAAATAACCAACCAACCAATAATTCAGTGTTAAAACGCTTGATGGGTGGAGCGGGTAAAGAAACTAACAAGGAAGTCTTAACACTAATTTTAAAAGTAAGTCTCCATATAAAGAAACTAAGAAACGCAAACTAATTGTTATAAGGAAGAATAGGCATTCTTCATGGGGGAAAAGACAAATTTGTTGCATGGTTTCAACCCTGAGTTGCCTCTCTTTTCCAAAAAAATAAATACCACTTACCTAGCGAGAAATAAATTTTTAAATTTATCTTTAATGTGATTCAGCCTTCCTTACAAATGCTTTAATGTTACTTCGGTATATTTCGGGGGTGGTGGGGGGGACATTCGCCAATTGATTAAATCGCAGGATGAGAGATGCAAGTTAATAAGGTATACAAAGAAACACTTGATTCAGCTTCAAACTTGAATCATTAAATGGCATATATAATTCTCATTAAAAGATGTGACTTTAATTGCTTGTTTTATACCAGGCTGATTTGTGCATCCGAATTACTGAAGTCTTTTGTAAAGTGCTTCAGTTCTTGTAGTTTTTCTCGGTAGCCTTAACGAATGGACGATTATAAGTTCTGCCAGTATCAGAAGTTGTCAACCGTATGCAAGACGCCGGAATAAAGAGAAATCAGCTGTCTGTTTTGGCATCTTTAATGTTGTGAATGTATTGCTGAAAGTTGATATACCAACAAATAATGGAAAATTAATTGAAAAAGGATAATAAATGTGGCAGCTTAAATTTACACTAAAAAACACGATTTTTACCTCCAAGAACTTAAATGCTGTTTTTAACCAATTTTTATACGTAGATTTCTAAAATCATCATGATAGTTTCACATCACGTCACAGTTATTAAACATAGAGGGAGTTATTTTACCAAAACGTGCCGATTTTGCATAATCTAGCCAGCAGTGTATGACATACTGATTTATTTCAACAGATATACACCCATGAGCGAAAATATTATGACCAGCGAGTCGTTAGGCAAATCGAAGCAACTGCAGGTTTTTTTTTTTTTTTTTTTGGTAGTTGTTGGCGCATAGGCTTCTGTGGCCATAATGCACCTCCCAAGGTTTTTTGCAGTACTTTGATCCAAGCCCGAGGCGGGAATCGAACCCGCGACCTTTGGATTGCCAAGCAGGCACTTTACCCACCTGGCTAGCCCGGTCGGCGCAACTGCAGGTGAAGTGCGGGTCGGGACACGGTATAAAAAACACCTGATACTGAGCTCCCTTAATCAGTGTTACTCTTGTTCTTCTCCAGATCGCCCTTAATCAGTGTAATTCTTGTTCTTCTCCAGATAGGAAAGGTAGCCGACTTAAGCGAGTTTGACAAGCGCCAAATTGTAATGGCCATACGACTGGGTCAGAGCATATCCAAAACGGCACGGGTGGTGGGATGCTCACGGTCAGCCGAGGTTATTATTATTATTATTATCTTTATTTTCTCTTAAGACCCTACCGAACCACTTTCGTTAGTACCTACCGAAAGTGGTCCGCGGAGATTTTTTTTTTTTTTTTTTGTTTTTTTTTGGGAGCATTAGCAACTAAGGCCATATTGCTCCGGGAATATGCGGTAGCCATTCCCTGACCTTCCCGCATCCTCCGTATTTGGTGTTGACAGGCTCGAACCCCTGTCTAATCAAGAAGGGTGTGCTACGCACTGCTGCTCCTTCCCACCTGACTGCGGAGGCGCCAAGGTCCGCGGAGGAGGAAACCCACGAACCGACGGCGAGGTGTTTGACGGCCACGGCTCATCGATGCTCGAGGTGAGCGAAGACTCTCCCGGATGGTACAGGACAACAGAAGAGCGACTGTGGCGGAACTCGCCGGTAATTGGAATACTGGTGATGGGACTAATGTGTCACAACACACACAGTACATCGAACCGTGCTGAAAATGGGGCTGCATAGTCGCAGAGGGAATTCCAACCCAACTGCTAAATTTTCAACTTGACACCACAAATGGCATCAGGCAGGAAAGACAACGGATAACCCAACATCTACAAGAGATATGGCAACATGACTGGGACACTACAACAAAAGGGGCCATCACAAAACGATTCCTTCCATCCATAAGCTCAACTCACCCAGAACCTCCACCCTGGTTTTCGCCTGGCCTCCATGTGACCTTTATCATCACCGGCCATGGATCCTTCCAACAAAAACTGACCGCCATGGGAATCGAGAATGATCCACGTTGCCACTGCGGCGAAGAGGAGTCCTGGGGGCACCTCATGTATGAGTGCCCCAGCTACGACAACATTAGGCTTAAATTCCTCACCACGATACAGAGAAACCCTCGTAATCAAGAATCCACTCTGCTACTCGAGGAACATACCTATAAGGCATTAACCACCTACGCGCAGGAAACATTTGCTCTTAGGCGAGCTAAGATTGCAGAACTCAGAGCCCAAGAACTAAACCGGACCGGCGTGGGATAACTCTCTATTCCCCCGGAAAACGCAGACATAATCATGCAAACCCTAATAGGGTAGGATCTATTGCAGGCACCATCCAAGGTGCGGGATGCTGGCACTCCTTGGAGTGCGGGATTTAAGTCATCGCAAACCCGAAATGGGTAGGATATACTGCTGGCACCGATCTAGGTGCGGGATTGCTGGCACTGACCTCAGTGCGGGATCTACAGGCACTATGTCATTGACAATTACACAGGGGCACCTGTCCCCTGTGACTTTTTAAACCCACACTCTTTCCTATACTTCGCCCAATTAGGGTGGATTTATTCTCCACTGTCAACCCACCCAAATTCATTCCCCCTCAAATCCTCTATGCCCCTCTCTCTCTCCCTTTTTTTTTTTTTTTTTTTTTTTAATCTATTACTTGTTTACTTATTTCTATTAATTTATTTTTATTTTATATATATATATATATATATATATTTTTTTTATTATTATTATATATATTTTTTTTTTTCTTTTTTTTTTTTTTTTATTTAATTATTTATTTATTATTTTTTTTTAATTTTTATATTATTTTATTTTTTATTTATTTTTATTATTATTTTTTTTTTTTTTGGTCTCCGTCAGGAAGCTCAGGCAACCCTGGCGGAGGCCAGCCAGAGTATAATGGGCAGCCTGGCTCACCTCCCAGTGGTGGTGGCGGGCAACGTGGGGTTCCCTTAGGGGCCTTGCGGCTAAGCAGCCAGAGACAGAACAACAGAACACAGCACAACTCTGTCACAAACCAGACACCACACTTTTTCTGGCTTTTACAGAGATTCTGTAAATTCTTCACAGAGTACTATGGTGCAGATGTGGGAAACCACCGGTGGCGCCTTCCACAAAACACTATGCCACTATGCCACTATGCATAGTCGCAGGCTGCTCCAAGTGCCCATGCTAACCACGGTTCACCGGCAACAGCGCCTACAATGGGCACGCGAGCATCAAAACTGAACCTTCAGTGATTGGAAGACGGTCGTCTGGTCCGATGAATCACGTTTCCTGGATGACCGGGTACGTGTGCGTCGTTTACCTGGGGAAGTGATGGCGCCTGGATGCACCGTGAGACGAAAACAAGCCGGTGGCAGCGGTGTTCATGCTATGGGCGATGTTCTGCTGAGATACCCTGGGTCCAGTCATCCATGTGCGGGCACTCTGTTATCTTCCGCCAACCGAAACATCAGTCTCCGCGGTAGCACAGTGGTAACGTCACCGTCCTCCCCACACCGGGTGGAAAAGACCCGTGGCTGAGTTAGTCGGTCTCAGGCCTAGATAGCAAGGTTTTCTCTCCAGAAACTGGGGTTTTTTCTTCCAGCAAAACAGGCAAATCGACCAGAGAACATACGCAATGTACCTTCATAATACATATATGGGTATATGTGAGAAATTACGGATGGCCCTAATATAATAATAATATAACCTAAACATCATTGCTGACCAGGTACACTCTTTCATGGCAACGGTCCTCCCCTCTGGCGGTGCCGTCTTTCACCAGAATATTGCGCCATGCCGCACCACCCGGATTATTCGAGACTGGTTCGCGGAACATGAGCAAGAATTCCAGGTATTTCCCTGGCCTCCAAATTCCCCAGAACTTCGATCTGCGGCTTTTCAAACACGGACCTTACAGGAATTAAAGGATCTGGTGGTACCAGATAGCACAAGACACATTTAGAAATCTTGTAGCGTCTATGCCTCGCCGGGTACGAGTTGTTTTGGCTGCACGTGAAGGACTAATATCATCGTAGGTAGGTGGTTATAATGTTTTCGCTAATCGGTGAATTTGAATAGAGCTGCAAAGCTAGCAACCAAACAGTATCAATGAAAATTATATACAAGTCTACATCCTGTCTATAGACAGGAAGTAACATTAACAGCCATATGTCTTGATAGGAAAAATATTCATTAAATGTCAACAGCAAAAAAAAAATTAGTGTTTTCGACACTATCTTCTAGAACGAAGTTTCCTGAAAGTTAATACCTTTGGTCTTGTACATAGTCATTAAAATTCGATACATACAATGTATATCATTAACAGGACTTAATTTCCTGCAAGACAATGCCATTAATCTCTCATAAACACAATGATGTTTAGGTAAAGTGTGTTTAAGGTCTAACGGCACCAGGGGTTTCCTCCATCTCCGCGTTGTCTATATTGTCGCATGTTACAGTACGCTGTATAGGCCAGAGATTTAAAGTGTATGGATATTGTTGGGTGTAGTGTCGTGTACCGTTGTTCATCTGGCTATTTAGCCGCTGGACCCCTACTGAGGCCCAATGTTGCCCACACTAAGCCCCGTGGAGGCAGGCCAGGTACACTACTATTTTTAAATAAGTACTCTGGCAGGTCCTACCACCTAATTTCCAGAGATTTCAGTTGCTAGGACCTAAAAAAAAAAAAAAAAAAAAAGAAGAAAAAGGGGGGGGGGAGGCGGCGCTAGAGGTTGGGTCAGGCCAAAGGATTTTTAAATTATATAGTGTGGAATTAAGAATTTTCGTTGTAGGGTAGGTTAATTTTGACCTGTGATGAATGCTAGTTGGAATGCTAGAGAGGGAGGGTGACAGAAGTATAGGGTCGATAGAGTAGATGACCCCAAAATCAGTGAGGCAGGCCCGTGCCCTACCAGAAGGAAAGAGTGGGCGTAAAAATGTAAAAATCTAAAACATTTTTTCATTATTACTAAAAATAAAGGCGTAAACCAGAACGTTAGTTCAAATCCGCCTAATTCTGCCAGCATCCTACATCATCATAAATAAAACATAATAAAAACGTAGAAGATATAAATTAATTTAAAAAAAAATTTAAACTACCAACTCATCTACATCTTAGACAATTTTTGCTACCAACAATTATAACATCATAGATTTGTAAAACTCTTAAATATTTTCCTCGTCTTGGCAAAAATCTTATCCAATTTTATCGTCACATTTGATTGATCTATCATTTAACAACATACAAAAATAATCATAGTTGACATGCAAAATATAATAAAAACACCAATAAATCATGTCTATCCAGGCATGCATACATCGTATGTACTAACATAACACAAAACTAAATTCCAAATAATTCCAAATTCCCTTCAAACCAAGACAGTAAAATATAATAAGCGCAGTAATTCCACAGTACAGTATTAATTACAACCACGTGCTAAATCCAACTTAAGATCTTCCAAGCAGTTACAAGTTACGACTTCAAATATAATCAAGAATCACGGGTTGGAATCCCGCCTCGGGCTTGGATCAGAGTAGAAAATGCAAACACCTCGGGAGGTGCAATATGGCCACAAAAGCCGATGCGCCAACAACTAACAAAAAAAAAAAAAAAAAAAAAAAAAATCAAGAAAACATTTAGCAGTTGATGTGTAAATAAAGAAGTTATATAACATCAAAAACAAAATCCACCGACATGTTCAAGCCATTCTAGAACCGGTTATTACTCATAATTTCTAATAGACAAAAATGTCCTGTTGTTTGATGCTCTTCTTTTAAACTCCTGTAAAGCTGTAAAGAATTGTTTATTCTGGATGAGTCTTGATTCATGCCCTGGGGCAACGTTCTCAGCATTACGCATTAATATTCCTCTAAGATCTGTGTAGAGAATACAATTGAAACGATTATGGCTCCAAGTCTCCGGAAAACCGCATTGACATAAATCCCGGTCAGACAATCTAAACTGAAACGTTCTCAGCATTATGCATTAATATTCCTCTAAGATCTGTGTAGAGAATACAATTGAAACGATTGTGGCTCCAAGTCTCCGGAAAACCGCATTGACATAAATCCATGTCAGACAATCTAAACTGAAAAAGTTTAACATCATTGACCCGTGTCCCATAAGAATATAAGATAAAAATAACCCTATTGAGAACCATTTCTGGTTCATTTTATCCGTTAGAAACGTCACTGCTGGGGGGAGCAGACAAGGGGAAGCACCCTCCCCCCTTGCCAGGGAAAAAGGGGAGAAACAGGGCCGTGCAACGGCACTGGTTCAGGATCGCCACATGGCGTTGGCCATGTCGATCCAGAAGGTCAAATTTGAGTAGTGTCAATCCTGAGATAGACAGGTCCCGTCCGGGTGATGGAGTCATTTCATAGTGAGCTGCATGAAGTCATATTTGGTAGAATCAATCCGAGATGGTCAAATCTGGGTAGTGTCAATCCTGGGATAGACAAGTCCCGTCCAGGTAGTGGAGTCATTTCAGTGGTGAGTCAACTTGGTGGGAGGCGAAGCCGGAGCAGCAGTCATGGTAGATGGAGGTGATGTTGAGGCTGCATTGTAAAGGCACGTTTATTGTGCAAATTGAAAGTCTTCGCGGGGATTGCAGTACGCTGAAACAAATAGTGGTCTTGACACATGGTTGGTTATGCCATGTCGTTGTCTGGTTGAGTCTGATTCTGAGGTTGTGGCAGGGTTTTCCGCCTCGTGAAGAGGTCCTGAGCAAAGTTAGAAAAGGCTGTATAGGTGTGGTGGTCCCAGGAGATGTTGCTCCTGGTCTCTCGGGATGAAATGGATTTGTTTGATGAGAGAAGAACTAAAGTCATCATATAGTAGGCAGTCATGCATCAAGTGGTCTCAGGTGTCCTGGGCACCACAGGTCCAAAGTGAGCTGTCGGAGAGTCCAAGAAGGTTCATTTCTGCGAAAAAAGGCACCATGCCCTATTAGGAGGTACGAGGTTTTAGAAGGCCTGGGGAGAACCAGGATGGGCATTTAGGATATACTTTGCATATGTCCGGTTTAAATTTGCGGGTGATGGCCCCTTTGGTGGATTTAGACCATCTAGCTTGCCAGGTCTGTTGTAAGTAGGTTAGGAGTCGGCTTTTTTCCCGATGTTTAGGTATAGTATATATATGGGTCTAACGGCTCCTGCGATTTCTCCCATTTCCGCGTATGTACACTGTATCGGACAAGCCAGGGATTTAAAAGTATATGTTGTGCACTTTGTTCATCGGGCCTGTTAGCCGCTGTTAGACTGGAGGGAAGAAAAGGAAGTAAGAGGCCCATAAAGAGGATGGCCACGCGTTTGCAGGGGAGCAGGCCCTGGCCCCACCAGGGGGAAGAGATTTGGGGAATGGGAGGAGTGGGATCCAAATCCCCCCCTCTCCCCACAGTAAGGGAAAGAAAGCACCGTTCAGGAGAGAAACAGTGTTATTATTAGTCATATGGCCACCTTGGATATCCTTTAGTCCAGGTGCCCAACAAGGCGGATTAAGGTTCTTCTGGTCTTCTGTGGTGTCTTGATGAGTTGAGTCACAGTGGAGGACACTGATATGTCCTACCGCCAGTCTTTATTGGTGTGTTTTCTTTGTCTGTGGTAAGAAAGTCTCTTCCATGTTTTGGTCCAGTCATATCATAGCAGTTTGTTGTCGCTTAGAAGGTTAACCTTAATACACCCGGCTGCCTCTCAGTTTGGGAATCCATTCCTGTTGTCATTCGCTTAGGAGGTCAAGAGGGAGACCAACTGCCTGATCTTTATCAATGGGTTTCTTTTCAAAGCAGTATACCAGTCTCATCCCTGTTTTGGACCATGTAGGTTGTATAAGATTTGTTGTCACTAAAGTGGACCAACCAGATCCTGGTTTCCTCACAGATTGGGGGTCATTCCAGTGATCCAGTGAGGTGTATAGTTTTTCCGTGGTCAGTTCCCGATCCTCTGCGAAATATTCGGAGTATATTTCGGGCATTATTTCTGTTGTTCCTTCGAGAGGTGTTTCTCTGAATTTAGTCAGGTCTTAGTTGCCCCTCCGTTACTCTGGGCCATTCAGGGATGGCTGTTGTCTCGTGATTGATTGTCCAATAGGACAATCTTGAGTGGACGTATCCCAAAAGTTCAAATTCACGAATACGTGAATTTGAACTTTTGGGATACGTCCACTCAAGAGGAGGTAGGGTCCGTTGTTTTGTTAACAGATTTTGTGCAAAAAGTGCGAAGGCTTTGTAGGTCTCTTCCTCTTGCAGAACGATGTCCTCCTGGTTTCGAAGAAGCGAATGAATCTTGGTGTATAGTTGACATTTGAGGTCCTCGTAATCGTCATACTCGTAGACCAGGTGCTCCCAGAACTTGTCCCCCCCCCTGTCCATAGGAACACCGCGGATAGGCTGAGATTCCGAAGTCATATAGTCTCCTTCTAAATGAGCCATGTCCAGTCAATAGGTAGGTGGTTTCGAGCCGAGCGAAACCAGGCCGGGTTTTGACTTCCGGTATAAACCCCTTAGTAATGGAGCCTTTGTTAGTGAGGTTTCAGCGATTTTGCCATAGTGATTTCATGTGTTGTACAATCCGTATGTTCTCCACGGTTTTGGAGTTTGCTGGGTCTGTGGTTAATCCTATACGGGAGACTATTTTTCCTTTGGAATGTTGGTACAGAAACCCCCAGCGCGCAATCTCCAAGTCCAGGGGAAGGCATCCCGCCAGGACCTGGAGCGCGTGGGTGTTCACAGTGCAGCAAGCTCTTGTCGTTATGAGTAATATCAATCGGTATGTCATCTCCAGTTTTTTCTTGTTGACAGCTGTGCTAGTATTTGTGTACCATGCCCCAGCTGCATAGGCTAGAGGAGGGCCCTCTTCAGGCCCTAGTCTTTCCTAGTGACTCTGGCCAGTAGGATCACATATTTTTGCTCTCAAATAAGGCACTTGTCAAACCAAAACAATAAAACATAATAAGCGCAGTAATTCCACAGTATTAATTACAACCACGTGCTTAGATCTTCCAAGCAGTTACAAGTTATGACTTCAAATATAATCAAGAAAACATTTACCAGTTGTTGTGTAAATAAAGAAGTTATATAACATCAAAAACAAAATCCACCGACATGTTCAAGCCATTCTAGAACCGTTCATTACTCTTAATTTTTAATAGACAAAAATGTCCTGTTTGATACTCTTCTTTTAAATACCTCATTCGCAAACTCCTGTAAAGCTCTAAAGAATTGATTATTCTGGATGAGTCTTGATTCATGCCCTGGGGCAACATTCCCAACATTATGCATTAATATTCCTCTAAGATCTGTTTAGAGAATACAATTGAAAAGAATATGGCTCCAAGTCTCTGGAAAACCGCAATCTAAACTGAAAACGTTTTGCTTTCCCATGTCCCATAAGAAAATAAGATAGATATAACCCCATTGAGAACCACCTCTGGTTCATTTTATCCGTTAGAAACGTCACTGCAGGGAAAAAAAAATCAAATTATTATATTAGGGTCTCCCGTAAATGATTATGCATATACTCGTTTATGAATTATGTCTGTAAATTGCGTGTGTTCTCTGGTCAATTTGCTAGACGAAAAACCTCAGTTTCTGGGGGGGGAAGACCTTGCTATCTACGCCTGAGACCGACTAACTCAGCCACGTTCCTCGCGTCATCGACGGGATTCGAACCCGGGCCTTTTCCACCCGGTGTTGGGGAGGACGGTGACGATGCCACTGTGCTACTGCCCAGTCACTGTAGGTGTAAGGTGTATTTAGTGTCAGACGGCACCAGGGGTTTCCCCCATCTCCGCGTAGTTTTCATTGTGGGTGTACTAGTTCACTGGAAATGCCAGAGATTTAAAAGTGTATGGATATTATATATGTGTAGTGTCGTGTACTGTTGTTCATCTGGTCGTTTAGCCGCTGGACCCCTGCTGAGGCCCAACGTTGCCCCACCTTTGCCCCGTGGAGGCAGGCCAGGAACCCAGTAGGCTTAAGTTACTACTGGCAGGTCCTGCCACCTAATTTCCTGAGATTTCAGTGGCTAGGATCTAAAAAAAAAAAAAAAAAAAATTTTATTGAATTTATATTGCATGCATATATGCGTGCATACAAGCACATATATACACACATGCATATATGTACAGCATACATTTGCCAACGTCAATCGTGGGGTTGACGTCACTTGAGTTGGGTGCATATATGCGTGCATACAAGTACATATATGCACATATGTACACACAACGTGCATACACATACCAACGTCAATCGTGGGCTTGACGTCGCTTGAGTTGGGCCAGAACGTGGGTGAAGATATTTTGGATGTATTTAAATTTAGGTGTGTGGGGCTTCGCTAGCGTGAAGATAGAGAGGGGGGAAGGCTGAAGACTGGGGAGAGAAAGACAGAAGTATGGAGCCAATAGGGAAGACAGCCCCAAGTTTAGTGTGGCATGTCCATGCCCCACCAGAGTAGAAATGAGGGAGGGCGACGAGAGAATCGTCTCTCCGGGGGAGTAGGGTTTAAAGGTGAAGTGGGCTAGGGTGCCGTCTTCAGGCTGCCGTGAGGCTTTGGGAGCTAGGCTGTTGTTTGTTGTCTCTATTCTTGTCCACTTGATTCAGATTGGGACACTCATGAGGCAATCCCTGTCCTTTTTTTTTTTTTTTCGTTGATTCTCTTTTCTTCTTCTTTTTCCCTTCTTTTATTTATTCCTTTCTTTTCCATTCATTTTCTTTTCTTCCACAGTTTTCTTTTCCAGGAGTTGTCTCTGTCTTATGCGATTTATGTTACTGTACTACCAGTCACTGTAGGGGAGGAGGAGCCAGGCGGACGTCACCTCCCCTGCCAGGGGAAAAGAGGAGAAACAGGGCTCTGAACGGCGCACTGGTTCATGATCGCCACACGTTGGCAGCAATGCTGCGTGCAGTCATAGTTGGTAGAGTCCAGTCCGAGAAGGCCAGGTAGCAGAGATGTGTCGTGAAGCTAAGGTTTTTGTCAAGTATCACTCCGAGGTATTTTATTTCTGTTAGCAACTTTATGGTTTTCCCGTTTATTTTAATCTGTAAAGGTCTTCTAGGGTCAAGAAATCCTTTGAGAAGTATTGAATTTGTTTTATCTGAGGAGATAGTAAGGAGATTTGCACTAGTCCATTTTTGCAGGTCATTGGTGGCTCGATTTCCTGTGGCCTCCAGTTGTGCCCGGCTGTCAGCCTGCAGCACCAGAACCAGGTTATCCTCATACGCTTGGGTTTTAACATTTGGAATATCCATATTAAGGAACTCACCGGGGACCAAGTTCCACAAGAGCGCCCCCAGGAGAGATTCCTGAAGGCTTCTCCTGTTGACCGGCCTAGAAACAGAGGCGTATTGAGTGGTAACAGTGATTCGCCTGTTTGCAAGATAGGATTTGAGGCATCGATATAAGTCACCTGTGATATGAGCCTTCCGGAGCCTGGCCAGAATAGCAGGTAGTTTAGATGGCATAGTATTTAGGGTTAGGCGCCACCTGTGAATTCCCACATCTGCGCCGTATGTACTCTGTGATAGAATGCAGAACTACTGCATAAGCCAGAAAAAAGCGTAGTGTCTGGTTTATGCATAATTATGTTATGTTCTGTTGTTGTGTCTCTGGCTACTTGGCCGCGGGGCCCCTAGCGGAATCCTACGTTGCCCGCCACCGCCACTGGGAGGTGAGCCAGGCTCCTTCATACACTGGCTGATCTCCGCCAGGGTCGCCTGAGCTTTCTGGACGAAGACAAAAAAAAAAAAAAAAAAAAAAAGAGGAATAGAGTGGGGAAGATAGTAGAAGTGGTGGAGTCAAAGTAGGCAAAAGGAGCAGGATGAGTAAAGAAGGCATCCTCCAGCGGAAAGGAGAGGTGGGAAGGGAGAAGTAGGAATCACCCCTGGTCTGGTTAGCCCACCGAAGACCATGGAAAGGAAGACAGCTTGCAGAACAAGTGCGATTTTCAAAGTTGGGAAGGTGCAACGGGAAGTGTGTGAGTTTGAATTATATCAGTTCAGCGCAGTCATTCCTACGAGGAAGATGGCCATTTGTGTGTTCATCCAGTTCAGATAGTGGCCGCTGAAGAGGGAAGACCAGAGACCAGGCGAGATCATAGCGGTTTCAGGAACGTATGGTGTGGATGTCTATGTTGTGGGATAAGACGTGGAGAGATGATACCAACGCCTTTTGAAGACTGCTGAGGCATACCTTCTAAAAGCTAAAAACGCTTCTTTTGATTTTAACAGGTTGCTTTCCGAGCTGAGTGTGAGTAAATTTATATCCAGTAACAGTTTATTACGTAAGTCCAGGTAGATGTTACACAAGTGCATTACGTGGTGCGAGTCCTCCAGTTCTCCACAAACACAGTGGCATCGCTTACAAGCCCAAAGTCCTGAAGTCACTTTTTTAATGAGCCATGTCCTGTCAGAAGAAAGGTAGTGTGTAAATTAGGGAAGAACCAGCCAAGTATTTGTTGGTTGAGGTAGGAGACACCATGTAGAAATAGCTCGGTAGTACTGCCTTTGGTGGAATCATCCCAACGGATTTGCCAGAGGGAAACAAGTTCCTGCCAAGTACGCCCGAGTTCTTGTTTGTTTCGGATCGGCATCGACAATAGTTTTTATTCCCAGGAATTCAGTTTCTTTGTTCTTTCTGATAGCATGTGAAAGCGCTGTTAAGGCCGATTGGAGGTAAAGGGGATACAACCTGTTAATACTTGTGGTGCTGCAGTTGAGGTCGTTCTACAAGCCCGAGACATTTTTAATAACATCAACCGTTTTTTCTGCAGAATAACGTTCCTAGTGCTGATGATGGACGAACGATGGAACCATACGGTAGTTTAGGTAAGGTGTAAGGTGTGTTGGGGGTCTAACGGCTCCTGGGGTTTACCCCATCTCCGCGTATTTTCTATGTTTCGGGCAAGCCTGAGATTTTTTTAAAAAAATATATATGGTTCATGAGCTATGTGACGTGTTGTGCCCTTTGTTCATCCGGCCTGTTAGCCGCCAGGCCCCTAGTGGGACTTGACGTTTCCACACCCTGCCACGGGGAGGCTGGCCGAGTGTACCCAGTGAGGCTATTTTACTCTGGCGGGTCCTGCCACTTACTTTTCTGAGATTTCAGTGGCTAGGACCTAAAAAAAAATATATATAAATATATATATATATATATGAAATAAAATACATTGGAGAAGTCGCGAGCGTAGTTTAGTTAGTTAAGGTTCTTTTAAACATCGTTTGGGGTTTGCACTGAAAGTCTGTAAGGCCTAAAAGGTCGGGCATAAATTTTGGTGTGTCTTAAATTTTGATGTTGGGCTGATCGCTATGTAAGATGACAGTTTTGGGTGGGAAGGCAAAAGACTGGGTGTGGAAATAGGAAGCAAAGGGGTCGATAGAGAAGATGACCCTCCCCCCCCGTTTTTCAGTGGAGTATGCCCATGCTCCACCAGAGGGAATTTAGGTAAAGTGTAAAGTGTATTTACGGTCATACGGCACCAGGGGTTTCCCCCGTCTCCGCGTTGTTTACATTGTGATGGGTGTGCCAGTTTGCTGGAAATGCCAGAGATTTAAAAGTGTATGGATATTGTTCATATGTAGTGTCGTGTACCGTTGTTCATCTGGTCATTTAGCTGCTGGACCCCTACTGAGGCCCAACGTGCCCCACTTTCGCCCCGTGGAGGCAGACCAGGTACACCAGTATTATAATTAATTTACTCTGGCAGGTCCTGCCACCTAATTTCCTGAGATTTCAGTGGCTAGGACCTTAAAAAAAAAAAAATAAAAAATAAAATTCGCACGTTGTATGTTGATCACATACATGTTTCCCGGTTTGAAGGGGTTGCATTTGAAAATTTAATGGCCGAGGAGAGGGCGAAATAATTTAGAGAAGCTAGAATTTTGGTGTGGGTCCTGCGCTGGCATAGAGATAGAGAGTGGAGGAGACTGAAGGCTAGGGGGGAATAGCTTAGGTAAGTGTAAAGTGTAAAGTGTAAAGTGTATTCGTGTCAAACGGCACCAGGGGTTTTCCCCCATCTCCGCGTAGTATACATTGTCATGTGAAACAGAACACTGTTGAGGCCAGAGATTTAAAAGTGTGTGGATATTGTACATGTGTACTGTCGTGTACCGTTGTTCATCTGGTCATTTAGCCGCTGGACCCCTACTGAGGCCCAACGTTGCCCACACTTGGCCCCGTGGAGGCAGACCAGGTACACCAGTTTTACAATTATTTACTCTGGCAGGCCCTGCCACCTAATTTCCTGAGATTTCAGTGGCTAGGACCTATGTAAAAAAAAAAAAAAAAAAAAAAAAAAAAAAAAATGGGGTAGACGCTAGAGGTTTAGGTAAGGCCGAGATAGGTTTTAAATGAAGGTTAGGTTAATTTTTTACATTGAAATTTAGCAGCATGCAGTGGGACATTCACGGTCGGTAAAGGTAGAGTGGGGGAAGACTGAAGATTGGGGGGAACAGATAGAAGTATGGGAACGAAAGAGAAGGCGATCCCAGGAGTGTCAGTGGAGCAAGCCCCACCAGGGAGGAAAGGGGGGGACAGGGGAGGGGATGAGACAGAGGCCTATCTCTTCCCCTTCCCTGCCTAGGGATGGGGTTTTAAAAGTGAACTGGGCAAAGGTGCCTAGTTTAGAACGCCAGGCGGCGTGCTGAAGCAGAGCTGCTGTGGTCATGTGGTCCAGTCATTGCGTCGCACATGGGAGAAAGAGTCCCGTCCAGAGAGAGATCATTGTCTAGTAGGAGTCCGCATATATGGTGTCGGATCGTCTATCATTTGCAATGGATGTTCAATCCTAGGAGACAGGGAGAGTGAGGTCCCACCATAACGGCCATAGTCTGGTTCAGTTTGGATGCTCATCTGCAGGGAGCCCTGGGCTAATGGCGTGCATTATTGATTGCAATTTGTGTTCTCCTTCTTGCAAATAAGTCTTGTGCAAATTTGGCGAGCGCACTATATTCATCGAAGCTGTCCAGGAGATGGTGTTCCTGGTCCTGAGGTAAGTAAGTTAGTCTGGTGATTAAGATTCCGCGTAGGTCGTCGTACAGTGGACATTGGTGCATCAAATGTTGCCAGCTCTCGCGTTCCCCACATGGACAATGTGGGTCCTCCACAAGCCGAAAGGCTGCAAGTTTTTCATTGAAAGGGCCGTGACCCGTCAGGAGGTAAGTGGAGTGCAGTCCTGGGTGGAGCCAAGGCGGTGATTTAGGGTACACTTTGTGTATTTCCGGAAAAAATTTCCTTGTCACTTCTCCTTTGGTACTGTTTGTCCAGCGGGTTTGCCACTCTTGCTTTAGATGCCCTAATAATCGGGTTTTTTCTGTCTTTCTGTCATTTGTAAGTTCGATGGTGTACCCCATGAATGTGACGGGCATCCCTTTAGATAGGTAGTATGACAGGCCACACCTGACAATCTCCAGGTCCAGCGGGAGAACCCCCGCCAGCACCTGGAGCGCATGCGTACTGACAGTCCTGCATGCGCGGGTTATTGTTAGAAGGATTGATCTCTGGATTGAATCAAGAATTCTTTTATTTACGGCCATGGCTGTCTTGTGGAACCAGATTGGAGCAGCATATGAGATTGCTGGTATAAATGTAGCCTTATAGTAGAGAGAGAGTGTTCGCTTTTTCAGGCCCCAGTCACGCCTTGTAACACGGGCTACCAGTGCAGAGTAGTTTCTAATTTTTATTCTTAGTTGCTTGAGATGAGGTTGGAAGGAGAGATTGTTGTCAAGGATGACACCTAGATATTTCATTTGGGTGGTAAACTTTATCGTTTTTCCTTTTATTTTAATTTGCGGGGGTCTTCTGATATTTAATGATCCTTTGAGAAGGATCGACGTTGTTTTTGTCGGTTCAATTTGTAGGAAGTTTTCTTCCGCCCATTGTTGTAGGATCTCTAGGGCATGGTTTGCCTGTATCTCCAGTTGGGCCCTGGAGTCTGCAGCCACCATCAGTGCAAGGTCATCTGCGAAGGCTTGACACTTTACTTCCCCCAAGTTGGTGTCAAGGAAGTCGTCGAAGACTATATTCCAAAGCAGGGGGCCAAGAACGGACCCCTGCGGGCATCCTCTATGGATATTTCTTGTTATCCTTTGGAAGGGCGCTATGACTTCAATTCTTCTTTGGGACAGGTAAGCTTTGATAGTATTGTAAAGGTTTATGGGCGTATGAGCTTTGCGGAGTCTGCCAAGGACGCTTGGCCACCAGAGAGAGTCAAACGCCCTAGCAAAATCCACAGCGATCACCAGGAAATATTTACTTTGGCATGAATTGGCAGTATTTATAAGGTTCCTGATGGCTTCGATTGTTGACAGTCCCGGCCTGAAGCCATATTGGTTTGCTGCCTCTAGGTTTGCTATGGAGTAATACTGTTGAATCCGCTTGTATAAAAGTCTTTCATAGAGCTTGCTCAAGACCGACAGCAAAGCAATGGGCCGATAGGAGGTCGGAAGAGTTGGGTTTCTGTTAGGATTTTTTAGGATTAATTTTGTATTGGCAATTTTCCAGTCCTTGGGGAAGTACCCCTGTTTCAGACAACAGTTATAGAGTCGAAGTAGGAGTCCTGGTGTTAAATCCACAACACGCTTAATGATTTCCGGTTCAAGCATATCCTTGCCCGGGCATTTTCTAGTTTTTATCTGCGCAGCAGCGCTCTGAAGCTCTTCCTGTGTGAACGGCTGTTCCTGGTTGTCAGTGGCGTAGTCATCGTTTTCTTTACAAAGCCTGCATTGTGCTTGGGACTGCGGGTAAACCTGCTCCTTGAAGATCGAGTTGAGGATGTTTTCAATCGACTGCTCCCACGATGTTGTAAGCAGTCCCTGCGGTGTTCTGGTAGTAGTAAGGATTTCCCCCCTGGGGAGTTTGTTGGTGGTAACTTTATATACCACCCCCCAGGGATCTGTGTTTCCCATGTTGGAGACGAGTTGCTCCCAGGAGTTTCGTTTGCTTCTTCTGATCGAGTCCGTATACAAGTTTCTGGCAGCCTTGTAGCGCTGTCTCATGACTTCTACTTCAGCTTCTGGCCAAGAGCGCCGGGCTCTTTGAAATTCTTTCCTGCGCATGATGACTTCCTTCCGCAGTGACTGCAGATCCCGATTCCACCAAGGCACTGCCCCTGGGGATGGAATTTTCTTCTTAATTGCTATCTTGCTGACTTTGGTGATGAGTTCCGTAATCTTTCGTTGAAGGAGGTCCGGATCCTCTTCCAGCATCAGGTCCTGCTCTCCAGCATTTACTGCTGTGAGGAGCTTCTCAGCAAACAGATTCCAGTCTGCCTTGTTTATTGCATATCGGTTGTCCAGTTGTCTTGGGATCTGAGTTCTGGTTAGTGTCCTAGAGATTTTCAGCGTGATGACACGGTGATCGGAGGTTGTCCAGGAGTTTTCTACCCTCCAGTCAGAGACGTGGGCGGCCGTGTTGGTGGACGCAAGTGAGATATCAATTGTTGCTTCCCACAGTGTATTGCAAAAGGTGGGGAGTTGGTGCGGCTGGTTGAGTATGGCTAGGGGTGACCCCGCAAGGAAGTTTTCCAAGAGCTGGCCATTATTTGTTCCTCTTCTATCTTCGGTTGCACTATGCCAGGCAGGCGAGCGGCAATTGACATCTGCTCCGACGATGATTTTCTGGTTTGGAAGGACATCCAAGAGGTGTTGAAGGTAGTTTATGGCAAAAGTGATTTCTACCCCCGGTCTACAATATAAGGAGACCACATAGAAGGAACCTATGGGTGTGATTACGTGGGCGCAAGCTGCCCAGGTCGTACATAACTGTGTCACTTTGGTGGCTGTTATATTAGGATTCCTGATGAGCACCGCCGCCCAGGGAGTGTCTTCATCACACTGAATGGTCTTGTAAGTCAAAGGGTACCCCTTTACCTTTTTTGCGTTGGAATATGGCTCTTGGACAATAATTATATCGGCATTTTCCTCGTCGGCCTTCACTCTGAGCTGGTCAGCCACTGCTCTGGCCCGCTGTGCGTTGTGCTGAAAGATTTTGATTTCCGTGGTATTGAATTGTTTTGGCCTAGTTCCCATAATCGGTCCTGCTCTGGTACATACTCTTGGCTTTTGTATACGACGGGCACTTAGGATCTCTTATGGAATGATTGCTATTCATTTTCGCTGCCTTGCAGTTCGCACAGACGGGTTCTTTGGACTTGTTTGGGCAGCTATTAAAGTTGTGCCCTTTGTCGGAGCAGTGGCCGCATGTTGTTGTTGTTTGAACACAGGTGTGGGAAGTGTGGCCGAACCTGCAGCATTTAAAGCATTTGGGAACGATCACATGTTCCCTGAAGCGGTGACAGCTCCACTCGATGTATATTCTCGTTTGGGTTTTTATCGCTTGCCAGGCCTCCGGGGAGAACTCCACAATCCAGTTATTGGCGTTTCTGTCTTTAGGCTTGGTCGCATATTTTGGAATTACTGACCTTTGCGGGTTTTGGTCGGGGAGCCGATCCCGAAGGTTCCTTGTAAAGATTTCCTCTGTTAGTTGTTGTGGGGTAATATTTTTTCCAACGTCAAAAATAATAGCAGTTGGTCCCCTTCTCTTTGGCAGCTCTGCAGTTAAGCCTAAAGTCGCGATTTTAGGATTCCCTATTATACCTTGTATTTCTTCTCTCGTCTCAGTTTCTATCGCTATTCCCGTACTTCTAATCTTCCTTATTGACTTGATTCGTGTTGTCTTGAAGTCGTCTTTCATTGATTCCATTACTTTAGTTTTAATTTCCTCACTGGTGGTTGCTGGTTCACTCTCCTTCGGTCTTAGGATGATCAAATTTGGCCGCTGGACAGGTGGTTTCTTTTTTGTTTGCGCTACATCTGCCGAGGGAGAGGGAGCGGCGGGTGTCCTCAGCGCAGCAGAGTAAGAGAGAGAGCGCTGTGGCATTTGCTTTTCTCTCCCTTCCATGAAAGCTTCAAGCTTAGCTTTCGCCCTTTCTTGTTGGAGGTGTTCGTTCATTGCGATGGTTTCCAGTTTGTTCCAAAGGATTACTATGTCTCCTCTGACGGCCGTAGTGATCCTATTGTTGTTGTCTTTCATTATATTTTCCAGCTTGGTTCGAAGTATCGAGACCTGATCCAACACAGTATTTTTGTCAGTAGTGGGAGCTGGGAGAGGGCGAGCTGGAGTAGCAGGGGAGGTCTGCACATATCCGTCCAAGGATTCATTTGCAGCAGACGGGACACGGAGAACTGGAGTGGCAGTTTTTAAGCTAGAGGAGATAGCTGCAGTAGTCGAGTGAGCTGGTGTTGCGGGTGGGAGCTGAAAAACTGGAGTTGATGCAGGTGGAGCATTAGCAAGGGACTCCAGGATGGAAGCAGCCACTGGTGTGGACATGATAAAGTCCAGTTCACCCGTGAAGGACTGGTCCGGTTGAGTAGCACAAGGGCTGCTGTTTCTCTGTCTTGTCAAGGGATTATTAGTAAGTTCTCCTAGGTTAGTAACAGCTTCAGAATGGCTTCGTTTATCGAGCTCGGTGGAATACACCTGGCTGTTACTGACATGACGCCTTCTACTATTCTGCAGTGGGCAAGGTGGCGTCAAGTGGGAGTCAAGCAGCAGTTTGGGAGGGGAATCCACGGCTGAGTGGGAAGGGATCCCTTGCCCATTCGCCGGCTTTTTTTCTCGGCAACAGCATGCAATGAATTTCGCGCGAGCTGCGCTTGATAATTTTTTCAGGCTTATATAAGAGAGACCCGAGCAGCTCTGGCAAATTTGGAATTTGCATTTGGAGCATTTGATGTATGCACCTTTGTTTTCTTCGTTGGTTTCTTTTTTGCAAATTCTGCAGATATTTGCATTTTTAAAACTATTCGCCCCTTCCATAATAAACAAAACAACTGTACGTGAAGACTACGATTTGGTAGTCATAGCTTAGGTAAGTGATAAACATCAGAGTGCCCAGCACATGGATGACTGGACCCAAGGTATCCCAGCAGAACATCGCCCAAAGCAGGACACCGTCGCCACCGGCTTGTTTTCGCTCCACTGTGCATCCAGGCGCCATCACCTCCACAGGTAAATGGCGCACACGTACCCGGCTGTCCACATGGTGCAACAGCAAACGTGATTCATTGGACCAGACGACCTTCTTCCAGTCGCTCAAGGTACAGTTCTGATGCTCGCGTGCCCATTGTAGGTGCTGTTGCCGTGGTTAGCATGGGCACTCGGAGCGGCCTTCGGCTACGCAGTCCCATTTTCAGCTGGATTCGATGTACTATATGTTGTGACACATTAGTCCCGTCACCAGCATTCCAATTACCGGCGAGTTGCGCCACAGTCGTCCTTCTGTTGCCACGGGCCTTCCAGGAGAGCTTTCATTCACCTCGAAATTCGATGAACCGTGGTCGTCCAACACCTCGCCGGAGATTCGTGGGTTTCTCCTCCTCGGACCACTTTCGGTAGGTACTAACCATGGCTGACCGTGAGCATCCCACCAGCCGTGCTGTTTCGGATATGCTCTGACCCAGTCATCTGGTCATTACAATTTTGCCTTTGTCAAACTCGCTTAAGTCCGCTGCTTTTTCCATCTGAAGAACAAGAGTAACACTGATCAACAGAGTTCAGTATCAGTTGTTTTTTATACCGTATCCCGACCCACTCACGCGCAGTAGTTCACCTGCAGTTGCTTCGAATTGCATAACGACTCGCTGGTCATAATGTTGGGCTCATCGGTGTATGTCTAAGTATCTTTAGATTAGATTTGAAATGTAATAGAATATACATCACTATACACTATTTCTTTTTACTATTGTAAACTTTTCTGTTCTATTTCAGGGGATGTTTATTCTCCTTCCCCTTACCTTCTATCCAACTTCCCCTTCCCTTTCCTTCCAATCCCCATACTTCTCATTCTTATCTCCACTTCCTGTCCCTAAACCCCTTGACGTTCCCAGGCATGCCTGATAGCCCCAGTAAGTGTCTCTGGTAATAAAGTTGTCCCTGGCTGCGAAGTCGCCAGGTGCCGGCACTCAACACTTAACATAACACCACACATACTTGCACACCTACCTACACACACACACACACACTTGCCGGCCTTGGCTTTTTGCCTTTTAAACAAATACACCTTGACCTGAATATCATTGCTGACCAAGTACGCCCTTTGATGTCAACGGTTTTTCCCTCTGGTGGTGCCGTCTTCAGCAAGATAATGCGCCATGCCGCACTGCCCGGATTGTTCGAGACTGGTTCACGGAACATGACGAAGACTTCCAGGTATTGCCCTGGCCTCCAAATTCCACAGACATCAATTCCATCGAGCATTTGTGATTTGTGTTGGAATAGCAACTCTGATCTGCGGTGTCTCAACCACAGACCTTACAGGAGTTAAAGGATCTGCTGGTTACGTGTTGGTACCAGATATCGCAAGACACATTTAGAAATCTCGTAGCGTCCATGCCTCGCCGGGCACGAGCTGTTTTGGCTGCACGTGGTTGATCAACATCATACCAGTTGAGCAAACTGAATGCTGATGGTATTCTTCCTCTTTCTCAGATTAAGAACCTGAGGGGGCACAGATTCAAATTTAGGAAAGACAGTTGTAGAATAGATGTGCGGAAATTTGCCTTTAGCCAGCGGATAGTTGATTGGTGGAACAAACTTCCTTCTTTTGTTGTGGAAGTTGATAGCCTAAATAAATTTAAGCCTGACCCGGGATGGCATTTGGAACGAATGGAGGAGTGAAATGGGAGTTGTTTGTTTTTTAATTTTTTTTTGCCTGATCCTGCATAAGCTTGCTTTCTTGCATCATATGCCTTTACTATTGCTAATGCTGATATTAGGTAGATGGTCATAATAGTAGTAGTGGTAGTAGTGGCACTTGATGCAAGAAAGCAAGTGTAGGAGCTTATGCAGCATCAGCCAAAAAAAAAAAAAAAAAAAAAATCACACCATACCCTCCAAATGCCTGTCCAGTTCCTCCTTAAATTTATTTAACCTATCAACTTCCACAACGACAGATGGAAGTTTGTTCCAGCAATTAACCACCCGCTGGCTAAAGGCAAATTTCCGCACATCTATTCTACATCTATCCTTTCTTAATTTGAACTTATGTCCCCGTAGGTTCGTATTCTGAACAAGTGGGAGGATCCCATCAGAATTCAGCGTGCTCAACCCATTCAAGGCCTTATAAACCTCAATCAGATCACCGCGCAGGTGCCTAGTCTCCAGCCACTGCAATTTGCAGAACTTAAGCCTCTCTTGGTAAGAGGATCCCTTCATTCCCCTCACCAATCGTGTTGCTCTTCTCTGTACACGCTCAAGCAAATCTACATCCTTCCTAAAATGAGGCCTCCAGACCTGTACGCAGTACTCAAGGCGTGGCCTGACCATTGCCTTATACAGAGGGACAATCACCTCCTTTTCCCTGCTAGCAAAATTCCTATATATCATTGACAAAACCCCATGACCTGCCCTAGCAGCCTGTCTGCATTGCTCAGAAAACTTCATATCTGACTGCACAATTATTCCCAGGTCTTTTTCATTTTCTACCACCTTAAGTGTAGTACCACACAGTTGGTACGTTTCTCTGGGGTTACTTCTACCCATATGCAGTACTTTGCATTTGTCAAGGTTAAACTTCAGTTGCCACTTCTTAGCCCATCTGCCCAAATTATCTAGATCCTGTTGCAGTAGCACACTGCCATGACTGTCATTAACAACCCTGCCAACCTTCGTGTCATCTGCAAACTTCGACATTAAGCCTGATATACCTTCATCAATATCATTGATAAATATACAAAACAACAGTGGACCCAACACCGAACCCTGTGGGACTCCACTAATAACATTAGTCCACGAAGAGCAGCACCCATTGATTACCACCCTCTGTCTTCTGTTTTGTTTTGGCTCATCGGTGTATATCTCATCGGTGTATAATGTTTTGGCTCATCGGTGTATATCTGGTCAGTTGCACTATATGCAGCAGAGACATGGATTCTAATAAAGACAGACAAAAAGAGACTTGAGGCCTTCGAGATGTGGTGCTGGCGCAGGATGGAAAAAATTAAATGGACTGAAAAGGTGTTAAAATATGGAAGTATTAAGACGTGTCCAAGAACAAAGGAAAATTTTAGGTAGAATAAGATCAACTAGACTAAAATGGGTGGGCCACGTGATTCGATATGGTGGATTGCTTCTGAATGCAATAGAGGAGACGATGGAGGGAAAACGCCCTAAGGACAGACCAAAAAACACCTTCATCGGGACGTTGCTGGATGAAGCAAGACTTTAAAGCTTTCAGGAACTAAAACAAATGGCACAGGAGAGACAAAGATGGCGACAGCTCATAGAAACTGAGCAGTCACAAGACTAAATTACTGATGATGAACAGTAAGATGAAACTTAATCATTGCATTTCTATTTAAACAAACTATTTACATATTGTAGCATATGCACAGCATGTAATATTTACTGAAGTCCTGTAGCTTCCTCGCCAGTGAGGTAGAAATTTACCGTCAGCAGAAGGGCATCTGTGTAGTGGTCTCTAAAGGATAAGAGCTCGTGAATGAGCTTCAAGTTTGAGTTCATAGAGGATCCTTTTTGTGATACATTGGATCTTTGGAAAATATGTGACGAAATCACAGTTCAGTTTTTGGACGAGGCTAAGCAACAGAGTCGGGATAAACCTGTCTGTTATGTGCAGTCGATGTTTGTTGTGAACGAGGGATGACGTAGCCCTGCTGCCACAGATCCTCCAATGGTAGAAGTTCCACATCTGAGGAACGTCGGTTGTACCAACAAGAAGTTTAACAGTAACTGTTAGCCTGATGTCTCTTATTCTCGTTGGCAATCTGGAAATGCTGATTGCAGTTGCGAGATCTGCGGTTCTGCGACTACCTCGGACCCGGTGCTTCTGTGCAGTCCATCTCAGCAGCTAGAATTCCTGTGCAAACAGTCGCTTTAGAGTAGTGGGGGGGGGACGGCTCATCTTCGCAGCTTCATCCCATAGAGAATGGAGGAGTAAATGATGGTGTTTCTGTAGTGCTTCGTTATGCAAAGGGCATCACTGTGTAACATATGCTGCTTTGCATTCTATTTGAACTTCTGCATTCTTGCTGTATAAGATCAAGGTGATTATTGAATGCGAGCTTCCTATGAAAAACCTAAATCCGTGTGGTATTCGGCTCCTAAATCCGTGTGGTATTCGGCTAGGGAGATGGAGATACCATCCATAAATGGATGGATTTCAGGTTGGCATTGTCTCAGGGAGCAGACTACTGTAGTGGATTTAGTAGGATATATTTTCATTCCATCAGTGGCAATGTGTTCTAATAGCTGGCTGAGCTCGTAATTAATTATGCGGAGATTATAATGTGACAATCATCATGTGCCTGAATAGCTGTCAATAGTTTGGTATCATTAGCATAGCTTAGGAAGTTTGGCTTCCTTTACGGAATAGTAACAACTTGCCAGTGAACAGTAATCCTAACAGCACGCCGCCTTGAGAGATCCATGCTGTTATATGTCTGGATAATATTTTTTGGGCAAATTTCAAGTGTAGCACTCTCTCAGATAATAGGGATTTTATCAATTTTATTATGTCACCCTTGATATTAAAATAATGCTCGTGGAGGTGGAGTAGCCTTTGGATGTTGATAGAATCAAAGGCAGCACTGATATTCAGATAGATTATGGCTAGTTCAGCATTTGCCTCAAGGGCAGATAGGATGACATTAGTAGTAGCCAGCAGATTAGTGATTGTGGATAGATTCTTTGCTGCATAATGGAACTGTGGTTGAGGCTGGAGAGGTAAGTGTGGTATGAGAGTTGGAAGAAGAGCTTTTTAAAGTACCTTTTGAAGGATAGAGATAGTTGCTATTGGCCATAGCTACTCAACACTGTGGTGAGCTGAACCTTGGCGAGAGATCTGGCGTTATATTCTGTCCACATAACAGGAAATATTCCTTGGTTGAGGATAGCATTGTGGATTCTGACAAGGAAATCTATAACGTATAGACTTAAAGCCGTCACCATGAAATGAGGAACATTATGAGGGACAACATTATATCATTCTAAGTAACGCATACCTTTTATTGAGAATCTTCGACTTTAATATCAACACGAAGCCAAACACAGGGTGCCTCTGATTGTTTTGTTTTAGCTTTTATTTGCTCTTGTGAAGTACCCTTAGTCTGAAACTAAAACTTGTTTGAGATAGAGTCTCTTCAAGGCGTATGGCTCAAATTTAATGTCGACACCCGATTTTTGTTCGTGTCATTCAATTAATTCTGATAATACACACTGGTGAAAAGTGTGTCAATGTTTCTTCTGCATTGCTGGAAAAATACTCATAGCTTAGATACGAGTAATAATAACAGTTATATATAGTACCTTTTTTATTTGTTTTTACTTCACATGAAATGCAGAAAGTACCAATTAAATAATCTTTCTTTCTTTGATCTTTATCATTTGTTTGTTTAATATGGCCATCTGGTGTCTATTTCATTTCCTTGACTAAATCAGCAAGTACGATAGGCTTATTGTTTAGTCTAAGAAAAAAATTATACTATACGATTGCCCTCCTTTCATGAAAGTCTAAATTCTAGGAATTCTGTTAAGAAAGAAGGACGGAAGGAATTTTTATGGTTTTTTTTTTACGCATGATTGCCTTTTTTTGGTATAATGATGATCCCCAGGAGCATCCTCGTGTAGAGGACAAATTGAATAATCCAGACTGAATACCCTGATATTAAAATTGTCAAAACTTAGAGTGGCTTGCTGTTATTTTCTGACTTTCCCTTATAATTGGTAATTACCTCTGTGAAAAACAAAACAGATCTTATTTTATTGAACTTAAAAAAATAATCATATTCACCAAGAATAAAAAGTATGGCTGGAAACTTTGTTATTCTTGTCCAAAGAATTTATGAGATTTACGGAATCAGATTTAGAAGGAGAAAAAATAATAAAATAAACAATAATGAAGACAAAGAAGGAAGAAGCAGTTTCCAAAGCTGGAGAAGAACGAGCATTTGAAATTCGAAGAAAGCAGAAAGATAAAAAAAGTATCAAGTAGATTAAGAGCATAGAGGTAATAATATTTGCGAGAGAAACTACCGAAGCAGAAAGCTGATTTGAAAGGAGGACAATATCGGCACTTAGAAGAATAAGGATTTATTACATTATAAAAGTACCATAAGTAAATATCTACAATTCCATAATGGGCTATGCAGGATGTTCATTTATATTTGGGTCATAATCTTAATATCCTCAACGATTTTCAGGAGGGATTAGATGCCTGGAGGTTTACCAAACAGGTAAATATTAAGTGATAGCATGCCAGTCATGCTGCAATTCGTTATGATTCAAATCCTTAAGTTTATCCTAGAAATACAATTTGGATACACGTTGAGTAATTTGAAATATCACTTCCTTGCATACATTTTATCCAGTTAAATACAGGTATTTCGATTACAGATAGACTTTTTTTTTTTTTCTTCTTCTTGCGCTGCAGATCTCTGCTTGAACGTCAAACATCTCTTGGAGTGGAGTGGTGTGTTGCTCATTGCCCTACTTCCTGCTTTCCAGAGTGCCAAGATTCATTCATCCCAGAAAATCGTGATTGTAGGTTCAATTTGGTATAGCTGGCACAAATCAGTATTTTCATATGCATCCAGCCTCTCCTTTTCACAGACAATTCCGAACGACGCACACAACAACATTCACGTTTTTACTTTTACACTCTTCTTTCTGCCAACTGCACTCCTTAAGCAGGGACGAAAAGAAAACGCGTATTCTTATAGAATTCTAGAGTATTAACGAATTAAATAAGAAAGATATGTAGCAAACTGAATGATTAGGCATACTCATTAATTCTGCTAGAGGTAAAAGTTTATTACAATGACCCACCTCTATAGAAACAAAGGGAGACACTCCCATACAATAAGATAGAAAACACTAGCAAATGTTTTCTCTGTTTTCTTTTGCACTGGGTATATTTTTAAACTTTTTTGTTTCCTAGGTGCTTACTCAGATCTTGCAGGTTTACTTAGAAAAATATTCGTGCATGAAAGTGGATTTTATTGAGCTAGGAATTCAAAAGTTCAGCTATATTCACAGCAGCGGCGAAAATACTATACCGTCAGGTTCGCCACTGCTGGGTGCCCGAGGAGACAACCCGGCGTCAGTTTTACATGACTGTTAAACCTGCATAGGTGGGGCTCAGAATTTATAATTTTGATACTGATTCCAAACAGATAGCATGACGTTGATTTAAATAATTTTGTTTCAGTTAAATTTTTATTATATGAGAAATGAATGTGAGTAGGTAATTCCATCCTACATGTATTGCTTTTAGCTCTACTTTCCAAATATGGAAAGCAAGCTTATGAAGAACTCGAATTTCCACTTAGAAAACGGTGTAACACTCCCCCAGAGGCAGTTATAATACAGTAAAATGAAGAATCTTCTAGTAGATCGGCAGCTAAAACTGTAGTTCTTCTAATATTACATTGAAGAAAACGAGAGATGCTTTGCTTGTGCAGGAACGAAATACAGGATACAATTTTAAAGTTATTTCCTGCTTTTGATTTGAAATTAGGAACCATTTTATATATTTCAGCTATATTATAGATACCTAGATTATTCTTCATTATGTACTTTTGTACGAGAATGTATAAGGCATATAATTTGTTTATTTTTACATTATCCCTCATTGATTCAATTCATCTGATTAAATTCGCAAATAAAGCCTGCATCTAAATTTTTTGTGTTCCGTGTATGTTTTATAAAAAAAGGTGCACGGACTGTTTGAGAAAATACGATAATACAGATAACACTGAGACTTCCATCAAGGAACATTTATACATAAAATATTGTCTATTAAGAGGTTTTATAATGTGAAGCATTCTAGCAGAAGATGTTGCTAATAGCCATACAAAGCTAAACTACAAGCATTGTACTAAAGGTGTTGCTAATTCTTAGTTTTTAAATACTCTGTTTACAGCCCTTACACGTCGTGGCATGGGATTCACTAGGTGTCTGATGAAGGATAAGAGTTCATGGATGAACTCTTATCCTTTCTCTAGATTTGATTATTCTTCCATCAGATGCATTCTTGCAGCTGTTATTGTAGTCGTTAGAGAACTGCAAAGCTCAACTGCCCTTTCCAACATATCCTCGGCATTCTCAAATGTATTCAGATCTGGAGAATTGTGTATCGAGGGTAGAGATCGGAAATCTTTTGAATGTTCCTCGAACTATTCAGATATCATTTTTGCGAGGTGAATAGCTGCGTTGTTGTCTTTAAAGGTATATCGCTATTCTGCTAAAATGAAGCACTACAAGGTGAAGTTGGCCCTATGAAAGATATTTATTGGAAGTAACACGACCTAACGGTATGAGTTGGTCCAGTTCGTACCAACAGAAAGTACCCCATTCCATGATACCACCTCCAGCCACTTGAGTGGTGGATAGATACGAGACAGTCTGGATGCATGGCTTCGTGACATTCACGCCACACTTTCACCCTACCACTGGTGAAAAAATGTGGAGTGTTGGCGAAACCACTCCAATCGAATCTTTCGATTTTTTTTTTTTTACAGAAGCGGTTTTCAATAGGCACGCAACTACCAAATCCCAGATTCTTTAACTCCCGCTGCAAGTTCGTTTCAAAATGAGGCTTTCTTTGCTAAATTGAAATTTTTGGTAATTTTCTGCACACTGAACCGTCTATTCTGCTACACAATTCGCTTTAAATTCTCATTATCGTTTTTGGAGTACTGACTTTCGCATTTCTTCTTTCTAGAGCTACATTCTACTTTCATCTTCCGCGCATTGTATAGTGGTGAGATGGTTGCTTTTGATTCGCCGGTCCTTTGTTTTCTTTTTGGTGGTTTTTGCTAAATATGCTCCAACAATAACACCTTTTTCAAAATTAGAATAATCATTGTCTTCCCATTGACCAGATTTAGGAAAATGTACAATATTTATCTGATACCAAAGAATTTGTGATCATACCAAGTGACAACTTTTAATTTGCATAACGCATGTTTATCTTGAAACTAGTTCCAAGACGTTCTAATTTTTTGGTCAGTGATTGTACTTGGCCCTTTCATGCTTTCATGCCCTTATGGTGCATTGGATAAGAAGGATTTGTAAGGACCCGTCCTTACATTAATTAATAAAATTTGTTAAATATTATGAGAATTTAACTGTAATACGAATAGTGGTTTTCTGGTAAAAACAACATGAGTTAAGTAGCACTGGAATTCAAAAATACCTTCCAGTCACTCCCCGTTTAGTTGTAGCTTGTTTGTATGGAAGTTCCTTGACGAGTCAGTAAAAGTAATATACCATGACAAATCCCCATTAAGACAGAAGCAGATGCACCATAGTAAGGGCCAAGAGTGCTTAAGCTGGCCCTCTTAAAGATTTCACGGTGAAACGCTATTAGAGGTAGGCGACGTCACCAGGTGTGCGCGCGTGAGGTCACGGGAGGCGCTGTGACGCTTCTCAGTTGACCTGAACTTCCACTTCTCCTTCTGGATTGTTCTCGTATGTTCGAGGTCCACGGAAGTTGGGACACAAAGAGTAAAGAAGACCCGCCCACGGAAGAGGAGAGGAGACAAATGAGAACACAGGAAAAAGGATGTGCAGATCTCCTATTGGCCAGGAAGAAAGTAGAGGGAATTTTGAGAGGGAGATTCTGAAGAAGTTTGGAATTTTCTGGAAAAGTTTTCGGGGCATTCGGAAGAAGTTTTCGGAGGAGGCTGAAGAAGTTCACAGAGCGGTCTGGAGAATGAATTGAAGGAGTTGGAGAACGATACAAAGCAGAGCAGTAGTCTAATTTGGGTGATAGCTGCAGACCTGAGATAGATGGAAGCAGTGATAGAAATTCTGCATATCCCGACAGTCCGTAGGAATGTTCACCTGTAAACATGGAAGCCGTAGTGAGGAAGAAGGAAGAATCACACCCTGAGAATTATATAAGCAAAGCCAGTTGAATGAGTGGTCGAACCATTGAACTACTCGAAAACCCCTCTATCCACGGAAGAAGAAATGCTGACCGGTAAAGAGTATGCGACACTGATTGATTCCAGCCGTGCAGTACCCGGTAGGGAAACACCATAATCACCGAGATCCCCAAATGAGCGCCCCCGCATTCCAGTACCTGAATGACCGATATGAAAGGAAGCCGAGCAGAGAGGGAAGTTCCAGGCCAAACACGTAAGTGCTAGAGAGTTTACCGAAATAGGTGTACTTAATTTATTAAGGAGAGGACTTTAGGAGAAAAAATGTGTATATTTAAGTAATGAATATATGAATAAAGGGGTAATGTATTTAAGACGGACGCAGCCTATAATTTGGAGTGAAGCTCCTCATAAATGCTTGCTGGAAGGAGAGGGTATAATAGATAACTGAGAATTGTTTAAGATTGGGAAAGGTTTTTATAATATGTATGAAATTGAAGGTTGAAATTTCAATTTATTATGAGTTGATTTGTGGAGAGTATTTCTGATTTGAGTAGGAGCTAATTAATAAGTGATATATAAAGGTATAGAGGATTAACTGTTCTGAAAGGTAATGTTAAATTGGATTGATTGATATTTCCTGTTGACCTGAATGCAGAAAGGGTGTCTGATTGAATAAATGCAATTTTCTTACAAATTGAGACACGAACTCTGAAGGTTTTTGTGAGCCAGTTCATTGGCAGGTAGTTGTTGGTTTATTATACAGACTGTTCAGGAGAAGAGTGGGAAGAATCTATGTAAAGTGTATGACACGACCTACTGAAGTCCCTGTAAAGAACATGAAGAGACACCATGACATAATGAATAATAATGTGTATTAGAGTAGAATATCTGATGAGAAACAATTGAGTTTGAACAAGATATTTACACATATAAAGGTTAATGAAATAACAAGTCACCAGCCAAATATAGTTTGACTAAATACTATTGCCAGTCTCTGTATGATAAGTTAATAAACATTGTTTTACTTTACATTCATGTGTTGGAGTCTGTCATTCCGAAACTCAGCCAATCCGGTAGAAAAATACCTAAAATAATTGGGGTCCCCTTTGGGTCTGGTAATCTTCTGAGAACAAACAAGTCAGATGCTAAGTGGGAGGATTGGACTACGGGGATATACATATAAAAAAGGGGATAAATTACAATAATTAAAATATAAAGAAAAGTAGGGCAACCAAGAAAAGAAACAAATACCACAACCCCCCACAATAAACAAGAAACCACCCCCACAGATTCTTAGTAAGTGACAGAGTAACGGGAAAAAGGAGCAAAAGAGGCAAGCTAGAAACTTACCTGAACATAGCATTTATTTTTCAACGTAATCACCAAAAACATTTATACATTATTCCATTGCAATCCTCTATGTAAAAATACGTCAGTTTCTAATCGTAACCAGTGACTTCATAAAGCAATGGGTCAAGTTCGCAAATGTTTTTGGTGATTATGTTGCAAAATAATCGCTAGGTTCAGGTGATTTCCCTTCTTGTTGCATGTTATCTTTACTTTTTTGTCACTTACTGACTCTCTGTGGTATTGAAGTTTTCATTCACCTAATCGTGGATTTTTTTAATGGATACAATTGTTATATTTTAGTCCCATCATGGATTTAGGCTATATTTCATTGTGTACATTCTTCTTCAGGTTCCGTGTTCAATTTGAGCGTTGGAGACCATTTTCCAGCCAACTCTGTCTCTTGCTTTTTGAAATAGTTCTTGTGTCGTAAGACCCCCCCCCCCCGTCCATTCTTTGATGTTATCAAGGTACTTTTTTCTTTCTTTGTCTTCCCTTTGCTCTTTTGCCTTTAATCTTCCCATACAGGATTAGTCTTTGCAGGTCATATTGTGGGTCTCTTGTAATATGCCCGAGGTAGGCGGTCTCTCACTCTTTGCAATTGTAGTTAATAGTTTCCTTGCGGTCCCTGCCCTCTTGAGAACCCGATCTGTCCACGGAATTTTGTGTACATTATGTCTGTAAATTGCGTGTATTGACTGTTTGATTTGCTGGGCGAAAAACCGTGCTATCGTCACCTGAGATCAACCAACTCTGCCACGTTGTGAAAAAGGCCCATAAAAATTCCTCACGTCATCGATGGGATTCGAATTTAGGTCTTTTGCACCTGGTGTGGGGAGAACGGCGATTCTACCAACTGTGCTACCCACGAGGTCAGTGGATACAGTATGGTGTTGATGATACAACATCCTTGACGCTGCGCTTCAAATGGTTTTCGATTGAACTTCATGTTTTATTTCGAGATCCTAGAGCTAGTTGTAAATTAAGATGCACAATATTAATAAAATAACGCTCTGCAAATACGTAAGTTGGAAAGAATAAATGCTAAATGTCCTTGATTTAAATAACAGAAGGCTAACGCACACATGACACAAGTAAAATTAGTTAACGGAAGTTCTTTTTAAGTACTATGTTTAAATTTTACTGAAGGAGAGAAAAGTTAAAATGGAACTTTTGCCAGTGAGGAGGCAGTGAGTGGTGAGATATGCCTTCATGTAGAAAGAATTTATTTACAAATACAGCTCAGTAATAATATTTTTATTCCTTTTTTAACACAAATAACATTTCAGAGTAAAATCTGGAGGAAATTTCATAATACAAACAGTAGATTCTTTCACAGACAGAATTGTCTTATTTTAATTCAGCTACAAATATTCTATTTTTGAAATAACATTTAATGTGCTTTAAAATTTTCAAATATTTAGCTTTGTTCAGCTTTATATAAGTATGGTAAAACCCTTTGTGTAAGAATGAAATGCAAAATTGTTCATATTCGAAATCGTTCACAATATCAAAACTGTAGGTTAACTACATTTGAGACTTTAAAAGGTTTATTACCAAACACAGTAGAACCTCTCAAACCCGTCTCTTTCCGATACCACCTGTTTTTTGATTTGGGTTTGGAAAGCAGGTGAATCTCGGTTGCTGTTGTGGGTTTTGGATTTTATGGTGCAGAAGTAACTTATTTGATTCCCCGTAAAACCAACTCATTGGTAAAAAGGTGACTAATAACTCATTGATTATTCATAGTTTTTGGGTTTCATGGTTTTTACATGAAGGTTCAGTTATGATTACTTAAATTCGTTCATTGGTAAGCAGATATTTTTAGATTATCGTTTGTATACAATATCAACACTGAAACCATCCATTTGTATTTGACCGTATGCTGCTGCCTAAAATAAAATTAAGGAGCCCCAAGGACTGCGTCCATTCAAAACGCAAACACGGATCATTGTCAGTTGGTTGCATTGTCAAAGCTGCATTTTGAAAGGGGCTCTGCATTGGAATACCGAACACAAAAACTTGTACAGTAATATTACAATATATTTCTTTGTTTTTATTATTATAATACGATCACCGTAATCTGGAAAATTCTTCCAAAATCCGAAAAGGATCAGGTCCCGAGGTCGCCTGATTTCGGAGATTCACCTGCACTTAGCTGTCCGTAATTGTACCTTTCGGAATTAAAGTGATATATGAAAACTTTAATTCTGAATCAGGTATTTTCCTTGAAATTAAGTTTCAGTCAAACGTTAGTAGGATATTTAGTTAACTATAACCGTGGAAAGTACTAACAGATCTCGTTAAGATAGTGAATGGCGTAAGTAGTTTAAGACCCAAATTATATTGTACTAGGCGTCGTTAAATAATATCTGTTAATAATCAAACGATTTGCTGTTTATGCACATAGTTGTGTGTGCGTAAATTACAGCTAAAATTTACTTTAATCTTCAGAATGGTTTATATCTAGTTATTGTTTAATATTGTTTCTTTGGTATCATTTTCTACTTCTGTGAAATTTATAAATATTCTGCTGGAGTGAGTGAGCAGGTCTATCTCAAAAGTCCATATTGTAGACTTGGACACTCAAGCAGAATATTCTGAATTTTTAGAATTTAGAATATTTATATTCCATCAAACCGATAATTTCTTGGGTTTGGTGGTTTTCTAGAATTAAAATCCGAGTTTCTTGTAGGAAAAAACTATGCGACCCTCAGCTGAATCGATCAACTCAGCTATGTTATGAAAAAAGCCCACAAAAATTCCTCGGGTCATTGAACGGGATTCGAGCTTTAAGGAATAACGCGGGAAGTAACTGACAGTCAATTGTATATACAAGAGGTTTACAATTGCATGGGACAAATGGAGGAGTATATTCTACAGCTAAAAATAAGAAAGAAATTCCTGTAAACATATCTCCAAAGTTTTTATTTCAGAGATATTAAACATTAATGTTAAGTTATACAACAAAACATTTTTATGTTCAAATTTCTCATAAAAACATGATTTGTGTGAAACGGGTTCTAAATAGTATAAAACATACATATACCAACTCCGACGTGAATAGTGTTCTTCTACTCCGTGAACGGCATCAGTTCACGAATTACGAGCATCCACTGTGCTGAATAGTCTTGAACAGTATCTACGTGTCTATTACTTGAATTGCAGGTTCTACGACGACTGCCTCATTGTTTGCAGTATGTTATGGTAGACACTATACAAGTAATCGCTGATAGAGGGAAATTTTGCAGTTCATTTAAAAATTTAAATTTTTAAATGAACTGCACATATTAAGGAGCAAATACTTCGCACTGTAACAGTATATCCTACCAAAAGTACCAGAATAAATATTTCATCTGCAAGCGTATGGGCATTACATTTATTATTCAATGTGTTCATGAATCTGTTCATTTATTTCAGCTATATTCTTATTATAGGTGAATCACGTTTACAAGAAATAGAATGGAATTCTTAACTCTCGAAACAACTGGAACGAAGAAAATCCACATACAATTGTCGGTATATAGCATCAACATATGGCCCTACTTGCTTATGTTATTCATTTCGCATTAAACCAACTAATCAACCAATGTTTTTCTCTAATGTTTGGTAAGGACCAATACGACTGCACTCAATCTTGAGTGCAGTCGTATTGATCCTTATTTTTTTTATCAGCAAGGTGTTCAGGAATGGCATCTACATTTTCTGCAAACAATTTGTGAGGTCTATTGTTAGACGTATCCCTCGAAAATCGGCAGAGGATTTGGTTTATGAACGACGGTGCATCAGCACACTTTTCTTTTAATGTTTTTGAAATTTTATTGGACCATTCCAAAGGATTGATCGAAACAGACCTGTAAATTAGTCACCACGACCACCTTCGTACGGAGATTAATTCGTGGGATCACGTGAAATCTATAGTTTATTCTACGCATATTACCATACAGAACGAACTGAAAAATCGCATCTTGGAAGCTGCTAAAAGACATTCTAGTGAATCGTGGATGCGCTCCGCTCACTGCTAAATTGACAAAATGGAGGTTACCTTTGAAAAGGTGCTTTAGATTTTTCCATTAAGGGTTTTATTTCAGTTTCTTTTTATGTGTTATTGATTTTTAATATTTGTAATAAAGACTTGAGACATATGTTTGCAAAAACGTTTTTCTTATTTTTACCTGTAGAATATGCTCTTAGGTTTGTTCCGTACAAATTTTAAACGTCTTACATGAATAGAAACATCGCTAAACATTATATTTTAGAGAAAGTTATTAGTTTATTGGGTATTTTGTAACATTCTGTACACAGATGTCCGTTACTCCAGATGTTCAGAGAAACATTTTTCATAAAATTCTTTAAAAACAAAGCCATTAATAAGAAGGGAGGGCTCGCGTTCACACTACACTATTTCAATCTGGACAAAGGCTAGATCCTCTCAATTAAAGGCAGGGATAACAACCATAAAAGCACAAAGCAATTTAGTAATTTGTAAAAGCTGATTACTGTATACTTTCCGAGAAACAGGATGGATGGTATTCCTCAAAATTAAGATATAGGTGTATTCGATGTAATTGCTAGTCTTGTCACTGGTTGTTATCATTACCAACGTAGTGGTGTTATTATTATGCCTATTTTTATTTATTATAAATCGGGGGGGGGGGGGGAGATAGCCTCTCTCTCTCTCTTTCTCTCTCTCTCTCTCGATAATTTTGTCTTTCTCATTTCTTTAATTTCAACCAAATTGGTCAAAGATGCTAATTGATGTTCATATGAAGAATGGCTAAGAAAGTGCGCACTGCAAAGTTTGACAACTAGCATCTTGGGGAGGACCTGATAGAGGTATATTCATTCATTCTACCATTTCTCCAAAGGAATTTAGACTGAACAAGGAAGGTTCAATCGAAATGTATTTTCGCTGGTAGATGAAAAAAGAACCACGGACGCCTCCGTAACCAGGTAGGCAGGAGCAGTGGTGCGTAGCACACGCTTCTTGATTAGACTGCGGTTCGAGCCCGTGACCACCAAATACGGAAGATGCGGAAAGGTCAGGGAATGACCACCGCATATCCCCGGAGCAATATGGCCTTAGTTGCTAATGCTCCTAAAAACCAAATAACAAACAACAACAAACAAGAAGAACCACGGGACAACAAATATTAGGGTGTTACAGAAAGCATGGTTTACTTTCGTGTAGCGTGTTGTAGAACATTGGAATAAATTGCCTGCCACAGTGGTTGGTCGAGGTTGATACTTTGGTAAAGTGCAAAGCGCATTTTTGGAGACAGGAAGGTGCGAATGATAAAATCTGCCCCCCCCCCTTTTTTGACAGATGCAGAAAAAGTCCGTTTCCCTGCATTATTTATCTTTATTTCACGTAATTTATCTTACGTTTTGAACGATTTAAAATAATCTATATCGTAGCTAATAGTCTATATAAATAAGCCAGTAAAGTCGTAGATAACCTCGTAATGGGGAGTTGGCGTTCAAAATCTCGATATCGGCGTTCGATAGTTCTGTTGTCAATGTTTTAAGATTGTCCGTAATTGGCAGATATCCTAATAAGTACGGGAAGTTGGATATTTTTTTTTTTTTTTTTTTTAGTGTCTTTCTGAATATTATTTTTTTACTAGTGATTATCTTTCGATATATAAATTATCTTTCGGTAATTTGTTATTTATTTCCCTCTTTCTTTTCTGTTTTTAGGCTCGGATAACGAATTTCAGAGTGAATTCGGTTCATTGTCAAATCTGCGCAGATTCACACAAAGGTCCACTGTATGAACCTTTGTGTGACTTTTATAGATATACCCGGTAAACTAACAATTTGATCTAAAATGTGGTGTTTTATTTATGTGTAACTGTAAGTGTTGCACGATCTTTATCAAAGAACTATTTACGCAACTGAATGAATTGGATCTTCTATTACAGACATTCTGATTGTCTATCGATACACCCACCGAAATGTAAACCGATTGGGAGTTGTTCAGAACAGTATTTTGTTACTATATTAATATTTACCACACAGCTGAATTCATGATTTCGTTACAGAACCTTTTTTGTATTGTTTCTTAAGATAGGATATTTCTTAAACTGAAAAATTCGATATATATAATATATAAAAAATTTATTTAATGTTGAAAATAATTAGAAGTAAAACTGGTTATTATTACCATTCAATACTAGCTATAATCCATTGCCATCACATTCATTAGTTTATTCCTCGTAATTCATTAGTATCTTTAGAATTATCAAACTTTCGTTATCAGTCTAAAAGGACAACACAAAATTATGAAAAAATATATATTAAATTATAAAAATAACTTCGTAGGTCTTGAGATTTCCACGAATCAATCTAAATATGCTTAAGTTTGCTTTTGCCATTTGCAGGCAGACTTAAGTTGTCCATTTGGATACAGTTGAGTAAGTTCTTTGTAAATGATTGATACATTATCTCTTTACAGTGTCATCATCATAACTTAACGGCTTTCCCTTCCCCTCGGTCACGAAAATTCCAGTATGTTATTATCCTTCAACAAAAAAGGATTCCCTGATCATTTGGAACACTTTATGTAAGCGTGCATATATGAAGAAGTCTCGTGTCGAGGGAGCTATGCCGTTTCTAGGTTACACTAAGACTTGTTACTTTAGATGTTTCTGAGGTTAGCAATTTCTTGAGAGGGGAAATTCAAATATCCTTTTCATCCTTGCGTAATGGCGTTATGATTCGTTCGTGGCAGTTAAGAATTGCGTCACGTGCCCCAGGCCAAGGGTGTGGCCCTATTAGACGGTACTGATACGGGACACATGGGCCGGTTAAGCAAGTCCAGAAGAGGAGAGGGTCGGTGACCAGTAGGCGTATTAAATTAGGCTTAGCTCCTATTAAATTAGCAATTTCGTCCATATAAGGAATGAAGTCCACTTGAATGGTATGTCGACTGCTACGTACGTAGCGTTTGTTCATTTCGTTTTCTTTAGCCTTAATGTCCGCTGCCATATCTTCCTCCTTTGGTAAATGCAGTTTGTTAGTCATTAAAAGTACGTACCAGCGAGCCTGGATCTCAGATATTGGAATGACGGATCCCCACGGCTGAGTAAGTCCAATAATGGCCAGACTTGGATGTGGAAGATGAGGAGGAAACACATATTTGTATAAATTTACACGGTTGTCCTTCACCGCCAAGATTTCGTCGTCCAAGAAAGGAAAATTTATAGAATAGCCAGTGGCTAGAATTACAGCATCGATTTCAGTGACGTCCTTCTCGCCTTCAAAAATGACACCAGACTCTAAAAACCTGGCTACATTCTTCCTGATCACAACGGTGCCACTTAGGATTTTATTAGGCAGGATATCGTTCATTGTCGGATGTTGGCTGAGACACCTATGTTCCGGCTTTAAATTATATAAACGATGATCAAACCAATTGTTTAGCTCTCTCTCGATAGCCCAGCACATAAAGTTGTAAGGCAGAACGCCTACGACACTGTTTAGGTATCTTCTGTGAACCAGTATGTCTGAAGGTATTCCTCTGGGGCCAACTCGCTTTACCACCCAGCTTCCACGGCGTGTACTCAGGTAAACCTGAAAAAATTATGAAAAACGAATAAATTCCATGAAACACACTTTTGTGAATAATAATGAGTGATTCAATTCTAAATCTACTCAAGTAGTAATGGATCTTTAATATTGAATATAGCACACTAACTTTAGTGCTGCTTTAGATGGCAACAAATTTAAGTAGATATTTTATAAACCAAAAAAAGTAACTTGACTATAGACCACTGTGCTAATATCACTTTATGCGACTCATGAAAATAAAAAAACACTAAACAACCTAACAAATACAGGAAATCCCTGCTGAAGTTAAGGTTGACTTGGCAAGGTGTGATTCTGTTCCCGTTTATCATGATGCCTAATATTTAAAATAAAATTAAATTAAATTAAAATATAAATAAGAAAAGACAAGCAACATTCGCCTTCAGCAGTTTTAATGCACGTCCACACCCACCGAAGAATGAGTGTTATAATAAATACAAACTCAAGCATTACCTTTTCAACGGGAAATCAGCTCTCGTATAGTCTAAAAACGGATCGCATTTCAGTCATTTATTTACTGCTGTCCAGCAAAAAGGCAGTGGATGTTCCCCTACGATCCGAAGCACAGAGAAAATAACGAATCGAACTCAATTACAAAGCATATCATGTCCATCTCCTGCCGTTTACATTTATTATAAAAGTGTGCCTCCTTTTCTGAGAGTGGGGGGCGTGAGTTCTGTTAGGCATAGGGTCATGCGTTCGCTCTGCTGAAAGTGAGCGTTGCTATATTTTATTTGATTTGATTTTGAATATTATTCTACTGCTATTTACCAAGCCGCCGCTTGGTATATTGCAGTAGAATCGTACCTTGACAAGTCAATCTTAATTTCAGCAGGAATTTGCATTATTTGTTACGCAGTTTAGTGTTCTTTTTTCATAAGTCGTAAATTTAAAGTAGACAACATTTTTGACTAAAATCATTTTAGACGAATATTTGACTATCAAAATATAGGGTTGATAACCTTTTTTGCTACCTGGTTGCAAATTAATGAATATTTGAACTTATTAGTTAGTATAGAGCTAATCAGTGGTGCTTCATGTCTCTAGTGGGTTTTTAAAAAGCAAAAAGGTTTTCTGTTTATCTAGCATTAATGAACGAAACTTTTTGTGTCATCGGCTAAACTCAGCTGAAGCTCTAAAATACAAACTCCAGTATGGTACAATGTCGATTTCATTATTAACGTACAAAATTCAATATATATGACACAGTTAAAAATGGACAGTATAAGAGGATTTTGTCTCCTGACCAGTTTAGTAAAAGTTCCTTTTTTTTCTTTTATCGATATTCATAATTAATATAAATTAAAAATACAGTATACAATTTTTCTATTAAACTTAAAGGTTCCAAGTTACTTATTTCTCTAAGAAGAGACCATGCATCCTCATTATCTGTTATGGACATGTTGGACAATTAACTTGTATAATCGAGACTCGCTAATATTCGTAAAGTCGGACAAATGCTAACTTATTGTGATTTTCTCTTGTAGAGAATGTATCCTCATTTTGAATTTAAATCAATGTTTTAAATTTAAAACAAATAAAACATTGATTTAAATTCAAAGTGAGGACACGTTCTCTACAAGAGAAAATCACAATAAGTTAGCATTTGTCCGACTTTACGAATATTAACAGGTCCCTATCACATAAGTTGCCTGCTCAACATGTCTAGTAAAGTTTCGAGACAACAGGATTCCCATAATGTTTTTTATACAATGTCAATATCTCTTATGGAGCGAAACAGGACGACGTTAAACCAATGAGGCCGCCGTAGCCTAGTGGTCAGGCGCGCGGGTGCCTAAGTACACGTGCCTTGAGTGACCGGGGTTCAAGCCCGTGACTACTGAATACGGTGCTGTTTCTTGTATTCAATCTATCATGCGAACTCCTCTGACCGTTTGGTCGTCCCGGAGTATAAACAGAAAATTTATTTAATTCTTTCCTTAATTGGCTGGCAGAACATGAAAAAATCCCCAATGTGACTCCTCGACATAAAAGAGCACCATTGGTTTAGAGTAGTGGTTCTCAAACTTTTGCCCGTCATGGAAACTCACGCCTCGGATTGGAGAAAGCTGGACTACATGATTTATGCGTATAATGTGCTATTAGTGCAAGCTCCTTTATTAACTAATTAGTACAGAAATAAAAACAAATGTTACTGTTATTTTTCTCAGAAAGAAGTTTATTTTTATAAAAATACTCAATTTCATGTGTTTTTGTGATTGTGCTTTTCTTCCTCTTCTCAGAAAATGTTGCGTTTGCTCAATGGAGCGTACACAACACTCTGAAGAGCAGTCACCGAAGCGGATATGTTTCTAGAGGAGCATCAGCTTAGGTGATCGCTCTGAACTTTCACTTATTATCAGAAAAGAACTGGTAACAAGTGAACGGCATGGCGGTGAGATTCTGAGACCGATACATATTCCAAATTTTGTAACAGTTGGAGAACGGTTCACTTTTTGAGAGAGAATCTTTATTGCAACTTAAGAAATTAAAAAAGAAAATATATGGTTACAGAGAACGTAATGTTGCAACCGACCCGTCACGGCACGCAGGCCAAGGGGTTAACAATTGCCAACACATACAAAGTGAAGTAAAAAAAAAAAAAAACTCAGTCCAACTGATTCATTGCATGGAAAGCACCTTCTTTCATATCTTTTATCACATGCGAATTTGTCGAGATCAGCATCAAGTTTGTAGACCTTGGAGAGCATCTGAAAAGGGAGGAAACGATCCGTCATTGCCGGTATTGTGGCGTTTAGAATTAGCGCCGAGGCAGCTAAAGCCATGGGGCGTCGGTATAAATGTCTGTAAATTACTCTTATTCTTTGGTCAATTTGCCTATTTCGCCGGGTAAAAAATCTGATTTTCCTGAAGAGAAGCCATGCATCCCTTTGTAGAGACCGACTAACTTGACAAAAGGTGTGGAAAAAGCCTATAAAAATTCTTCCGTCTTTGACGGGAATTCAAACGCAAATCATTTTCACAGTGTGGAAGAACAATGATTATCGTAATCACTGTGCAAGCTACATGGATCTGATGATATTCTGTAAGTCGGCTTCTGATGTTCACTGATTAGTCGGGTTTTTTTTTCATGTAAACGATATAGAGCCGGTATACAAGAGCATCTTGCTCTTCTGACGCTAACCGGACTCAGGATTAATGTGACGTAAGGGGATGTATTGAACAGTTCCCAGTAAAGTACTACTGCCCTACCAGCAGTTCTGTGATTTATAACATCTCTAGAATGTCCTCAACGAGAAGTCGTAAGAGTGCGAAACTTCCTAAGCGGTGGGAGGAGACTATGCAGCTATCAACTGTCATAATGCTTATGGAAGTTACTTCGGTTAAAATAACTAATTGAGTATTTTTTTTTTTTTACACTCGCATTTATTCCATTTAAAATTATATCAGATTTTCATAAACCCGAATCTATATTCTGTTTTCCTTCATTACAGCGAACATTAGTCTTCTTTAAATGCTTGGGGAATAACAACTACGATTCTGTTGCCGAATGATGGCAATCTCGATGTAGTGTCTGATATTTTCAAGATTTAAATATACACGTTGCATAATTTTTAAGTTTGTATTTAGGTGATTGATTTACCATATCTCATAACTTCGCAGATGAGGAGTTATTTAGGGAGGGGAATGCCAGAGGTGAATTGAACTCTGGCAGTGAGCTAGATGATTTTGTAATAACTGAGAGGAAAGTGGAGGAGAAATTGTTGAAGATCAACATAAAAAAGGCACCCGGGATGGATGGGATCTATCCAGTTATATTAAAGGAGGCAGCAAAGGAAGTAAGCAAACTCTTAGCCATAAATATGAGAGCTTCGGACTCAGGGGAGGTACCCATGGACTGCAGATGTGCAAATATGACCCCACTTCACAAAGGAGGACAAAGGGCGACAAGTAATTATAGACCTGCTAGTTTAACTTCTGTTTCAGGAAAATTAATGGAGGCACTGGTAAAATAAGCACTGCGGGATCATCTAGACAAGACTTCAATTATAGCTCGGACACAGCATGGTTTTGTTAAGGAAAAGTCTTGCCTGACCAATTTGATTGGATACTATGATGTGGTCACAAAGAAACTGTATGCAGGGAATAACTCTGATATCATATATTTGGATCTTAGAAAGGCTTTTGATACTGTTGCACATGGAAGACTGCTGAAAAAATTGGAGCAGTATGGCATTGGAGGCAAATTGCTGCTATGGATAAAGGGATGGTTGAGTGTGAGAAGACAGAGAGTGGTAATCAATGGTCACTGCTCATCGTGGACTAATGTTATTAGCGGAGTCCCTCAGGGTTCAGTGTTGGGTCAGTTGTTGTTTTCTGTATTTATAAATGATATTGATGATGGTATATCAAGCTTAATGTCCTAGGTTGCAGACGATACGAAGGTTGGCAGGGTTGTTAAGGACTCTAATGACAGTACGCTGCTGCAACAGGATCTAGAAAAGTAGAGAAGATGGGCTGAGAGATAGCAAATGAAGTTTAACATTGACAAATGTAAAGTACTACATCTGGGAAGCAGTAACCCCAGAGTAACGTCTAAACTCTGTGGCACTACACTGACAGTGGTAGAGAACGAAAAGGATCTGGGGGTAAATGTGCAGGCAGATATGAAGTTTTCTGAGCAGTGCAGACGGTCTTCAAGAGTAGCTCATAGTGTCTTGTGAATGATATACAGGAATTTTTCTAGCAGGGATAAGGAGGCGATTATCCCCTTGTATAAGGAAATGGTCAGGCCACACTTTGAGTACTGTATACAGGTCTGGAGGCCTCATTTTAAGAAGGATGTAGAGCTGTTGGAACGAGTACAGAGATGGGCAACAAGATTAGTGAATGAAACAAAGGGTTGCTCTTACAAAGAAAGGCTTAAGTTTTGCAAATTACAGTGTCTGGAGACTAGGCACCTGCGAGGTGATCTGAATGAGGTGTATAAAGCCTTGAATGGTTTGAGCATGCTCAATGCTGATTGGATTCTTACTCTTGCTCAGAATAATCACCTGAGAGAGCATAAATTCACATTGAGGAAAGACAGATGTAGGATAGATGTGCGAAAATTTTCCTTTAGCCAGCGAGTAGTTGGTTGGTGGAACAGACTTTCATCCCATGTTCTGGAAGTTGATAGCCTAAATAAGTTTAAGGCTCAGCTGGACAGGTATTTGGAACGAAAGGGAGGGGGTGAAATGGGAGAGTTTTTTTTTTTTTTTTTTTTGGCTGATGCTGCATAAGTTTGCTTTCTTGCATCATGTGCCTCTACTAATGCTAATATACCATATTTACCATCCAGAAAAAAAAGTGGAAGAATTTAAGAAAAATGCTAGAATCTGTTAATACACTGGTGTGCAAAATTTAAGGACCAGTCAGGTTTTCATCTGTAGCTTCTCATAGGAGTGGCCTGGATATGGGAAAAGCATACCAAAGGAACATCGTGAGGTACAGAAATGATGAAGGAAACAACACTGACACAACAACGGAAACAAAACAGTACAGAGGGACTTTATTTAGAGGGAAGAGGTGGTCCTCAGTAGGAGATATGGCCACTCCTAATGTAAATGCAGGCTTTGTACCGCCTGTCCACACTTAGAACAACAATGTTGTTGATAAGTTCTTGCGGTAACATTGTCCATTCCTCTGTCAGCGCCATCTTCAGCTGGTGAACATTTTCTGGTGGGTGTGGACGTGCCGCTAGGCATCTCCCAAGACTGTCCCGTATGTGTTCGATGGGATTTAGACCGATGAAACGGGCAGGCCAGTCTATACGAACAATGTCCTTACTTTCCAAAAGCATATCAGCAGCTGCAGCGCGATGGGGGTGTGGTGTTATCCATTAACACGAACTCGGGGCCAATGGCACCTCGGAACAGACGCACATGGGGACGGATTACCTCAGTACAGTAGTGTGCATAGTGTTAGGGTCTGGCGCCACCTGTGGTTTCCCACATCTGCGCCATATGTACACTGTGAAGGAATACAGAACACTGTAAATGCCAGAAAAAGTGTAGTGTGTTGAATGTGTAGTATTGTGTTGGGTTCTGTTGTGTGTCCTGGCATTTGGCCGCAGGATCCCTGATGGGACCCCATGTTGCCCGCACACACCACTAGGAGGTAGCCAGACTGCCCATTATTCTCTGGCAGGTCTCCGTCAGTGTCGCCTGAGCTTCCTGAACGGAGACCAATAAAAAAAAAGTAGCGTGCACCGGTTACAGTACCGTCTTCCAGTATCTGAAGTTGTTTACGTCCATCCAAGATAACGCCTCCCCAGACAAGAACACCTCGACCGCCATATCGATCCCTTTCAGTGATGTTTGCGGGGTGATACCGTGAGCCAACCTCTTGCCAAATTAGCTGACGTCCAGAATCGCTGCTGAGACTGAATCTACTCTCATCAGTAAAGAGTACCTTAAGTAAAGAGTTTGTGGTTTTAATCTTTAGAAATAGTGTTGGTCCTTAAGTTTTGCACACCAGTATACAATGGTATTTTTTCACTATTTGTGAAATTTATTTAATGCCACAGAACATGGTAATCGTCAGTGAATTACGTAAACAAACCCAAAATACTTTCGGGAAAGACCTAAATGTTAGACAAAAATCTGGAAATAGGCATCGACAATGTGCGTACACTATTTTTCAGATAGTATTCGGATACATGTCAATTTCACATTGACGTTTCTGCCACCTACTTCTACTTCAATAGCTTATCGGTGGCCCTTTTGCCACTACGACCCACTCCACTCTGGTAGGACGTCCATTAACGAGGTAGACGGCCTACTGGAAGCTGCAGTGAATATAACCCTCCATTCCTAGTGTAGAACGGTGACCATTTCAGTTACCTCTGTGGGACGTTTTGGTCTGGCCCTCACTCGGCGCCCCGGTACCATTTTAGCGGTCTGGGTGCACAGTGATCTTTTCCTATTGCTTAGATTTGCGTATATTAGAATCTCAGCGATTTTCAACAAGAGACTACTTGTTATACTGTGTAACTACCTTGCTGATTGGTGAGGGCCTATACTTCCACGTAGTCCGGGGTGGGCGACCAGGCGAGACCTGGTCGGCTAAATAGGCCCAGATTGGCGGACTTGTCAATCGAAACAGTGTAGTGTGGGACTCTTTTGGGAGCAAGACATTGTGTGCTCGTTTATTTAACCATAAACAAATATAAGTGAAAACGTACAGTTGCAAAGACCATGAACATGTCTGGACAACCACGTACAAAGGGTGTGAAGAGTGCAAAGTGTGCCACCAGCACTACGGACGGTAGTGCTGACAGCACTAGGCAAGAAGTGACACGTGTAGTGAATGACCAAATGACATGGTCATTACCCACGTAGTCTCCAGAGGAGTACCACAGGGCTCCATCATTGGGCCATATATGTGGAACTTCGTCTTGGACGACCTCCTAAACCAAGACTGGAATGGCGTGGAGATAGTAGCCTACGCGGACGATGTTGCCGTTCTGGTGGGTGCAGACGCTCGCCTGGAGCTTGAGACCAAGGCCAACTGGGCACTGACCAAAGTCCAGGCCTGGGCAGCAACTCACAAGTTGTTGATATCCTCGACGAAGTCGTTATGCCTGATGCTCAAGGGTAAATTCAGCCCTACCAGACCACCCACTATATAGGACTTGGTGGGCTCCCTTTGAAATTTGCCCCACTGGTCAAATACCTAGGAGTCAACCTGGATCAGAGATTGAACTTCATACCCCATGCGAAGGCCATGCGGGACAAGATTAAAAATCTGTACGGGAAATTGAGGCGCATTACCCGGTCAGACTGGGGAATAAAAGGACGAAATTTAGACATCCTCTATAAGTGCCTTTTCGTGCCTATATTAACATATGCCTGTGGAGCCTGGGGCCAGGCAATTGACGGTTGCGTGGTGAGGCGTCACCTGATGGCTGCACAGAGATTTGCCCTCTTGTGCGTGACCAGGGCGTGCCGCACCGTCTCCACGGAAGCCCTACAGATCATAGCAGGAGCTATGCCAGTTGATCTTCTGATCCTAGGAAGACTGATGAAGTACCGCACCAGGAATAACCAACCCCTGGAATTCATGGGCATCTGTTGCTGCCCTGATGCGGGAAAAACCTATAGCAGAACTGACCTGAAAGACGAGAGCAAGCGAATCTCACTGGACATCCACCGCCTCTGGCAGGAGCGTTGGGCAGCTTCTGTCAAGGGCAGGATAACACACGAGATGATACCTGACATCTCAAGGCTGGAACAAATAAGCAAGTGTCCTAGACTGGGAGTTTTCCAGGCAATGGTGGTGACAGGACATGGGCTACGGCTGCGTCTATCTCAGTTAGGCCTCGTAGACAGTGATCGCTGTCGTTGCGGGCAAACTGAGGATAGCCAGCACGTTATTCTCCAATGCCCTCACTATGATATACCAAGGCGAAGGCTAATTAGCCATTTAGGGATTTCCTCTCCTCATGAGATGCGGAGGTTCTTTGAAAATAAAGAAAATTATACTACATTTGTAAACTATCTTAAAGAGGTAAATAGTATTCGTAGTGCGCCTGACACTACTTGAACCCTTGGGTTCATTATTCCCGCATGTTGCGGATGTTAGAAATGACCGCAGCAACTTGTCGTTGCATTATATACACATGTGTCGTTGGGGTGGCGCCCGACGACACCTGACCCTACGGGGCATTATTCCCGCATGCTAGCGGATGTTAGTTATGACCGCAACAGCAATGATTGCATTATATAAATAGTGTAAATAGAAATAGCATTATTGAAAATAGAGGAATTCTCCTTTGACCTTCTAAATGAGTTAATTAATGTTGTAGAAAGATCTATAAATGTTGTAAATAGAGAGTTAAGATAGTGTAAATAATAAGGATAGTAGCGACCTGCCTCCACGGGGCTAGGGATGGTAAACTTCCTAGTAGCGGGATCACTCCTGCTACTGGGAAGGCTAAATAGGTCGGAAGAAGTGAAATTGCGTTGTTGAGCTTTTGCTCAGGAAACGCCCAAGCAAGTGTAAATATGATAATGATGATGATGGCCCTCACTCGGCATTAGTTCATCGCATAAGTGTTCCCCAGTGCTAAAATAGGAACTTGAGCCAGTCGTTCCAACTTTTGCACGTTTATGTCCATGAGCACGGCACTGCCGGTGTGACATGGGTTATTATCCTGTTCAAACAGAAATGCCCTATACTTCTTTATAGAACTTACAAATGTAGACAGCATGGAATTCTCCCGAATGTTAAGGTTGGCGTCAGCGTTCATAGCACCCCCCCCCGTACAACCTACTAAAGTCTTAAGCTATATGTAACCCCACCTCCTCTGAATCATTGTTGACACAGTGCACTCTGGCACGAGACGTTCTTCGAGCATCTGCCACATCCACAACCAATTTCCACTGCTTTATTGACCAGTTGCAGCATTTCTTGCACCATGCAAGGTGAAATCTATTGGTGACTGACTAATTGGAGTTGGTGCCATTTGGCTTGTACACCACCGCTGGCCCCATAACACTTTTTCACCGTTGAGTGAAAAGTTTGTCGCTGTAAACAAATCCCTTATCGCCCCGAGCAATAATTCTTTTGTTTAAGAAGACTAGACTGCGTGTACAAAAAAAAAAAAAAAAAAAGAAAAAAAGAAAAAAAAAATTATAAAATTTTGGTATACGAATATAAACTGAAGTAAACTCCCCCCCCCCCCCAAAAATTTTGCAGAATTACATCCCCTCAGGTACATAGCTTAATTGCTATTTCTGGTTTTATAATTGTAACTTAACATTTGAATATCAGGATATTATTATTTTCATGGCGGCGGAGCTTCTCTCTCAGAATTTTATGTTGTTTATTCACGGTCCAATATGTATGTTGCGCTGGCTGAAAACTGAAACTTTGTATAAGTAATGGTGGAACACACCACTCCCTTCGCCTGAAATGGCTAAATTCAGCCTTGTACTAGAATTTCCTTCAATCGCTGAATGGAGTTGAAACCCAGATTAGGCTTCCACGGAGAATAGGTTAGGCATACTTAAAAAAAAAAAAAAAACATGATAACTTTGCACTCAGTTATTATGTATTAAATGTCTTTCTCTGCCAACTAAATATTCGAATATTTTAAGGAAATTTAAGAATTCGAATATTTTAAGGAATTTGAGAAATATATGTGACGTCTCCTATATTGGTTGTTGGTAACTTAGTAGCATTTTTTTAAAATCAATGAGTGATTTATTTATGAACTGGTACGTCTAATTACGTAAGGAAAGTAGCAGAATGCTATATCGCGCACAGCGAATGAAATTCCTTTTATGAAATGCTGGTTAAATTGCTTATAACCGTAATGGTTTTAAAAAAAATCTTATTAAATTTCTAATTCTGTAAGCGAGATTTGTTGATGACTTCCGTTATACCATTCGTATATGGTTTACACAAAAAATAATAGTTTAAATTAAATTAAAGAAAGATTAAAAATAAACGAATGTATTTTTAAAATTGTATTCAGTAGCAGATATTTCTACTGACCAATTCAAATTGCGCTCATAATAAATACAAGTCACATTTTTAAACCTATGATCCGAATGTCAGGATCTAGACTGTTTGTTATTTGGTTTTTAGGAGCATTAGCAACTAAGGCCATATTGCTTCGGGGATATGTGGTGGTCATTCCCTGATCTTTCCGCATCCTCCGTATTTGGCGGTCACGGGTTCGAACCCCGGTCTAATCAAGAAGCGTGTGCTACGCACTGCTGCTCCTGCCCACCTGGCTACGGAGGCACCCCAGAATCTAGGCGGCAAGTAGTATTTATTGTGCCTATCACCATTCACAAGTGTTAATTATTTGTTATTGCATTAAGCAACCATTTTGCTTAATGCAATATTTATAACAACTATTTATTTTATTGTATAGTAACTATTATTCTTTATGTATCAAGTTACTTAATAGATACACATTAACATATACACACGTGTGCGTACTAATTTAAGTTTCGTATGTAAAGCCTATTAAAAGAGCTGATTTACATCAAAAATATCAATCATGACCATTTCTACAAGCATTCCCTTCCTTTTAATTTTATAAAATTTAAAGAAAGGTTTCTCTCTGGGTTAAAATATTGGAAACCGTACATCCATAAAGAATATTATTCCGCTCTAAGTAGAATACTGAAGAAATCATACCTTCTTGGCTACAGTACTTAGTTCCACAGCTGCATCAACTCCCGAGTTGCCGATCCCTATGACAAGAACACTGTGGTCCTCAAATCCGTTAGATTTCTTCAAGCTATGGGTATGCAAAACTCGTCCCTTAAAGTTTTCCATGCCTGGAAACTGAGGCACGTTAGGAAACATGTGATGACCAATACAGACCATCACACCGTCAAATATTTCTTCAACGACCAGTTCTTTTATCATGTCTCTGACTGTTATCGTCCATCTGCCACTCTGGGCATAGTCGTCTGTGGGAACAATTTTCATCACTTCGTGGCGAAACCTTACGTGAGGGTGGAGGTCAAACTTCTCCGCGTACCTCTCGAAGTAGTTCAACATGAGGGTATTATGCATAAAGTTTGGAAAATCACTAGGAGGAGGGAAATCACTGAAGGCATTCATTTCTTTACTCGTATTGATAATGGTGGATTTCATGACTGAAGCCACACCGCTAATGTCGTTCTCACGGAAACGCCACAAACCCCCAAAGTTGTCAGTACGTTCGAAGCAAACGACGTCTAAGCCTTCCTCTTTGCATGCTTTTATAGAAGCGAGACCACTTGGTCCAGCTCCAACCACGGCTATTCTCTTCACAGCAGACATCTTCTCTTTCTGAAAGGTTAAAAAAAACAGTCTTTTATCAGGTTAAGATAGATAGAAAGATAAATAAACATGATTCTGTTTAAGAGCATAGAGAATGATTGACACCATTCAACCACAACAGTACAGCTGGATGTTTCACAAAAAAAGTAACTTTATCTGATCAGATATACTAATGTATACAAAGAAATTAATACGTTCAATTTATACTAAGATATAATCACAAATAAGCAATATGAATAACATTACTTACAATTTGAAGTTGCTAGAGAAAAGACATTATAACCAGCTAACATAAACACATATTGGAAAACCATCGCTTCTTTATCACAGAACCGCAGTTACATATTAACAAGTGCAAAGAGATGAAACATTATATCAGTGGATAAATACCGTCTGATATCACGCAAGAAAATTAAAACCTTAATAATCCTAAAATTCTTAACGGCAACCTTTATAGTATGTCAGGTGTATTGCTGCTTCAGTAAACCGAATATCATAATCTTCTCATAACTGTAAAAAGAGCTGACAGTTAGTTTATCAGAGGGGGAATTATAGCAAAGGACCTCTAAAGAAAGCAACCAGAATTTTTTTAGAAAGGTAGTAACAGTAGAACAGCATCTTTATAATTGATTGGATAATTCAGGGGATTTATATTTAGAGTATTCCTATTGAGAAATAACTGTGTGGAGCTCCAGCTAATGGCTAAATTGAAGTGAAATTTGGTGTATATGTCCACAACACAGAGAAAGAACGACAGAAAAAAAGTAAGTCAGACAACTCCAACAGGGGTAGAAATAGTTCTATTCGCTTGAGTGGAAAAAAAAGTGTGTTGTTTATGCACTATCACTGCAAAACATGTTCAGTGTGCCTGCCATTACATGTGTTGTGTTTCATGTGACTCCTAGTACTTTCAGTGTCGCGGCAACGTATCGGAGTGATAGCAGTCACTTGGCGAATAATGCTGTCCTTCAGGCCGGTAGGGATATAGATCGTATCTCGGTACAGTGTGCCATTAAGTACTCTCACAGCCAGAAATCACAAGGGAGGATTTAAGGTCGAGCGTACGGGGTGGACTACGATGTTGTATTGGCTGCCGATGAAAAGTGATCAGTTGACCAAGATCAACTGATAATTTTTCACCCGCGAAATGCATTTGAAACAGATTGTGCAATGTGAGGTGGTGTTACATTGACACCCATAAACACCATGGATTTCAGACATCCCTGCTGTTGGAGCTCAGAAAATGACGAAGATTTCTAGCATTTTCTAATGTTTTCTACCTGTAGCGAAGCAGGTGATAGGCCTTCCAGGCTGAAATTCCTCAAAGAAAAATAGTCCAATGAGGAAGGAAGTTATGAAATCAATCAGTTACTTTCGGGATGTGTAGCGATGCGTGTACCACACAGGGGTTTTCCAATGCCCAAACACCGTAATTTCTTTTTCTTATTCTCATTCAAAGTAAAGCGGGCTACTGGCCATACATTTAGCACGCCTGCCAAGAATGTGAGGGTGAATGTCTTGGCAGGCGTGCAGTTTAAAGGGAAGCAGCATGACTCTTTAAGAAAGAGTCATGCTACTTTCCTTTAAACCCACCTGCACAACCACAGTATGCAAAACATGTCAGCGAACGCGGTATTTGTCCCTGGTAGGAGGTTATATGAACTGTTTTTTCTTCTTTTCTCTTTCCCATGCCTAGATTATAAGTACGCCAAATTTCACGTCAACTTTACCTTTAAATGACGCTTCAGGCAACTCTGAATAGTGTTATTTGAGTTATAATGATACTGTAATTCGATCTCAGCCTATTGTACAAATAATGTCAAATGATAAAACAATAATCAAAAATGTATTGTTTATACTCCGGTGCTACTACTCAGTCAGAGAAGTTTGCAAATACTGTAATTATTTTGACTATGAATACAATCAATTACTATTGATTGTATTCATAGTCAATCATAGTCAACTATTGATTGTATTCATAGTCAATCATAGTCAACTATTGATTGTATTCATAGTTATAAGCAGTATACAATCAATTACTATTGATTGTATTCATAGTCAACTATTGGTTGTATTCATAGTTTTAAGCAGTAACGTGAACTTGAACAACAGTCAATTCAAACGCATGTGCTGTTGAATTCCTGCGCTAACCACTCTGATACGTCACGCCATTCTTCCTCAGCTTTTTGTGCTGTTTAAAATAAATTCTTTCTCCCCTTTTTGTGTACCATTTGTACTAGAATCATATCTGTAATAGTCTTGCTTCATGAAAGTTAACAATATTTCTGCCATTATAGTTCTGATATTCACTAACTCAAAAATTCACTAACAAACTGTAATATTAACTCATATTGATACTAGATCCGCAGGCGCCTCCGTAGCCAGGTGGGAAGGAGCAGCAGTGCGTAGCACACGCTTCTTGATTAGACCGGGGTTCGAGCCCGTCACCACCAAATACGGAGGATGCCGAAAGGTCAGGGAATGACCACCGCATATCCCGGAGCAATATGGCCTTAGTTGCTAATGCTCCTAAAAAAAACTAGATCCGCAGTCCTTCCTTGAAATCTCTGTGCTAACAGTGACAAAGATGGCATTCCCTAGTGCCATTCAATGAATATGTTAATCGGCTTTTGGTTCTGTTGAACATCACCATCACCCTCACTGTCTTAAATCGGCCATCTTTTAAGGGAGATAGGGTGGCCTTATAACATCCCAACTTCATCACCAGTCTTCTAATAAGGTGTGGACAGAGATAGACAAATTTTCTGCCAAATATCCTTTATGTTGTGAAGATTAGACAGAAAAGCACACAGCCAACTGGAGTCCTATTCTCCTTATCAAACTTATCCAAAATTCTTAGATACATTATTTAATATTTTGGGTAATTATATAAAGTTTTCATTCATATATTTGACAAAAAAACTTTATGCCCATCTCAATAGAAGACTACTCTACGAAGTGGTGTGTTGCAGGCCACCCCAGTTCATCGACTAGACTTCTGATACTTGGGCATGCTGTTGGATAGCAGGATGGCAGTAGGCAGAGGGTTGTGATAAATTCCTCAGATTGGGTTGATGTAAGAAGTGGGGTTTCCCAAGGATCAGTATTAGGACCACTGTTGTTTTTAATTTTCATAAACGACATTGATGAAGGGATAGAGGGCGTGATGTCTAAATTTGCAGATGATGTTAAAATTGGTAGAGTAGTTAATGATCACTGAAGCTGAACTTCTTCAGAGAGACCTAGGATAGACTTCAGGAATGGTCAGAAAAATGGCAGCTATGCTTTAATCCAACAAAGTGTAAGGTATTACACCTGAGAAACAGTAATCCCAAAATAACTTATTCACTTGGTGGAGGAAAGAGACTTGGGTGTTACGATACGGTCAGACATGAAATTCTCTAAGCATTGTAAACAGGTTGCAAGGAAGGCCCATGGTGTCCAATCGATGATTTATCGAACTTTTGCAAGTAGAGATAGGGACGTGATAATCTCATTATATAAGGCTTTTGTTAGACCACCCTTGGAATACTGTGTTCAGGTATGGAGACCGCACCTAAAGAAAGACATCGAGCTTCTTGAAAGGGTGCAAAGACGGGTAACTCTCCTGGTGAGATTGGCAAAAGGGCGTCATTATGAAGAAAGACTTCGAATATGTGGGTTGCAGAGTTTGGAAACTAGACACCTTAGAGGAGATTTTATTGAGGTTTTTAAGGCGCTGAGAGGCATCAGTAAAATGCATGAGGACGAAATTTTCAAGATTATAAATGATGCTAGAACTAGGGGACATAAATTCAAGTTACGGGGGGGGGAGATGTTTAGATTGGACTGCAGGAAGTTTTATTTTAGCCAGCGAGTTATAAATTATTGGAATAAGTTGCCTACATGGGTGGTAGAGGCTGAAAATTTGGGGAAATTCAAAGGTCATCTGGATAGTACTTTGGGTGAGGGAAACGCATAGGATGATAGGTTTAATTTCCTTTTCTTTTATTAATTGTTAGTTTTTTTTATCATTGTTTTATTCGGTTTTTGTTTTTTTTTTTGGCTGGTGCAGCATAAGCCATAGGCTTTCTTGCACCATGCGGCCATTACTAATACTAATATTTTAGGTAATTATATAAAGTTTTCTGTCATATATTTGACAGAAAACTTTATGCCTATCTCAATAGAAGACTACTGGACGAAGTGGGGGTGTTGTAGGCTACCCCACTTCCTTCATAGGCGCCTCCGTAGCCAGGTGGGCAGGAGCAGCAGTGCGTAGCACACGCTTCTTGATTAGACTGGGGTTCGAGCCCGTGACCACCAAATACGGAGGATGCGGAAAGGTGAGGGAGTGACTACCGCATATCCCCGGAGCAATATGGCCTTAGTTGCTAATGCTCCTAAAAACCAAATAACAAACAAACAACAACAACTTCCTTCATCGAATAGACTTCTGATACTTGGGCATACTGTTACCTACCCTTTTACTGAATTACAGAAACTGTCTGCATGGTATTCCTGACTTGTTGCGGTGGTTCTTACTTTTTCTGAGATTAGACCTGTCTTGCTGTTGACGATCAGCTTTCTACACCAACTACACTTTAATTGCCATCCCCATTAATATAAGTCTACTCTGAACTCTTTGAGGCAACGGAATCATAAAAGAATGACATTAACTATTACTTTTTAAGCATACATATAATGTTCTTCTTAAGATGCAACACAGTTTAAAAAATAGGCCTGGCATCCGATTCCGATCAACAGTCGAAGTTGTAAAATGCATCTTTTGAGGAACTTCTGTAGGCTATTTTACACCATGGCGAGGCTCAGTAAACTCCGTTTCTTTTCTTTTTTTCCGGAAAAAAAAACTTGGGGTGTTCCATTCTGTATAACCGGAAACTGACTATAGAATCAACACAATTTACAGATGCGAGATGTGCAGAGGATGAGGGAGAGGGGTTCAAAAAAGATTTGTATTCACCCAAATGTAGTTGTGATATAAAGACGATTTTTTCTTTTATTTGATGCCTTGAAATATCTATAGCAACCATACAAATTTTGGTTTTGGTGGCTGTTTATGAAGACTGCCCAGGTTACAGTGTTGTTGCACATTTATATAAAGAAATGAAATGTGGAAGAACCTCAGTGTATAATGAAGAAATCTTTTTACCATCCTTGTTTCCACTTTATTGTTATGCTATTCAACACGTGTATGTGTGTGATTGTTTTATGAAAACCCCAAACACGAAAGGTATTAGAACCTACAGTTCTTAGTACCGTACGGCAGTTTGAAGTATCGTTATCCATAGACTTAAATTTCTGTAGATTGTAATTTTCGGGAAATTCGTGAAGGTATTTTTTTCCCAGAAAACGGAAATGGAAAGGATAAATGAAGAAGAAGAAGAAAAGTTGGTTCTGTGAGTTTGAAGTTGAACAGTAAAAGGATGCTGACTGGTTGCGGCACATGTTCGGACTGGTTTGGAAGAGAGACGGGGAATTAAAGAAGTTAATTCAGAAGAACAGTGCCCATAGAAGTATCTATAGAAAAAGCATGCAGCAGAAACAGAGTGCAGAGACTTTGTAAGAGATGAGTCATTAATTAACTTAACTGTTCTCTTTCGAATGGAGTCTAGAAGCATGAGAGATGTTATGGGAGCACCATCCCAGATGTGGGAACAATATTCATTGGGACGGCGGATTTGTGATTTCTACAGATTGAGAAGCTGTTGTATGGGAGGGATTTTTCACCCTTTTTAGGAACTGCCTGAATATGAGCAAATTTCTAAGCAGAAGGTAAACACAAATGGAGAAAGAAAGTGTCAAAAGGCGACACAGAGCAGGAGTAAGCTGAGAAGCAAATGTGTTGTGAACAAGTGGAAAAATTCCATCACGACCTGGAGCTTTCTTGGCACCAAGATTGTTAAAAATTCTTCTGGCATCATTTTACGGAGGATATACAGAGAGATTTATTTACAAAAACGTGTGTATACGATATCTATATTTTGCCTATCAGCAAAATCCGAAACACCCCAAAATCAAGAGGAGAGTTTGACCTTACTTGAAGACGGTTCAAGTTGAATACTTATTTGGCATACCCGTCCAAAGATTCGTGAAATATATGACGTCAAGACCTTTTAAATGATGTATTGCTATATTTACTGCAAAATACACGTTCTTAAAAGTTGTTATTTTATCATTATATGTACTTACTATATTTTGTACAATGATCAAATTGGCATCTTTCGAGACTTAATTAAATTCAACAGGCTGGCTGGTAATTTAAGGAACATCTGAATTTTTGCTTAAACTTCTAGTAATATTGATTACAATTTTTAGCAGTTTGTCCCGAACTTATGATGGAGACTAAAAATTTTAGGTTTTAAAAATTTAAGGGAATGTAACACCACAAATGCTTCATTATGTAGATTAGAAGAATTTGTTTTAAAGCCAGTTTACCATGCCATTGCCCTCGTTTGTTTCAGCTTCTATATGGGACAAATAATTAGATTCTTGTATGTCACCATTCAAAATTCCATGTAAATTAAACAAAATGTCCATCCCAGATTAACCAGTATTAGTGAACCCAAATCCCTTGATTTTTCAATACTGTAAACTTTGTTTTCCCGAGGCGTTTTCGATTCAGGGAGGTTGTTATTTTTAACTTGGCTTTAAAACCATGACTACTTACACATAACATTAAATGAGGTAATCAATAAATCCTAGATTTGGTTGAAGCTGGATGATAATAAAGATCATGTTGAGGAATTCTTAACCTGTACAAGGAAAATAAATAAATAATAAGCACATTTGTTTTTCTTTTTAATCCTTAAGGCTTAATTTACGTACTTAACAGTCTGTAAACTATAATAATAATAACCACCAAATAATTAATTCACTGATATCTAATAACCAGACGAAACCTAGTTGCCGTACACAAATTGAAATATCGAGTTAGAGCAGAAAGACTGGTCAAAGGAGGTGATGTTTCAATTCAAGACGTGTTTAGATTGTTGTACACATTTAATGGTGTATGAAGCTGCCTTCCTAATGGTAGGTTACTGTTGGAACTTTCAGCCTTTCCCTCATATCTTCATCCCTTTGTGTATTTCAAAATCTGCCAAGTGTCTGGCACTAGCATGTACAAAAAAGGAACATTACTTCCGCCTGTGTTAATGCTCATGTGATCTGCGCCACTGGACCATTGGTGACACACTTCTGGAACCAGGTTAGTGGCTGTAAGAAGGAAACTCTCCTTTCCTGTTCCACAAAAATACTCGTAACACAGATTTTCTAGTCAGATCTGTTTTAGCAGAACTTCTGCAGATACACATTAAAGACCTGCACTGTGGTGGTTCCAGTTGTTTACTATGATACACCTGAATGGTATATGCTTTTGTAGAGGAAAGTCACAGATTATCACCCTTTGTTTATGATTACTATAATTAGATAATTGGTCATCCGAAGTAGACTAAGTAGCCAAAATTAGTGACCGAATAATTTGAAGGAATAATTCCTATATATAAACAGGATATCATATTGGTGTAAGCGATATGCTTAAACAGGCAGGAAGAGGTAGCAAACAGTTTAAAAATAATAACCAAATAGTGTAAATAATGAAAAATACTCTCGGAAAGAGTATTGAATAAGGTCATCCTCAATTCTGAAAATGAATACATTACTGGCCGTACGCGTACATTGTTAAACATGGATCATACGAAGGAAAATGGCAATCTTATCTTGAGATGTGAGAACATTCACTATTTTTACTTTTAGTCAGAAGATTAGCCAATTAATTTCACCATAATTAAATCTGCCAGCTATCTGTAGAATGAATGTGTAGTGCGTTATTTTTACATGAGGGTCTTCCCCTTTAGCAGTTATCCTTTCTAGGAATATGGCAATTTATTCTACCAATTTTATCATGCGGTGTACTCCGCAGGGGGGAGGATTTAATGTTTTTGGGGCCAATATTGGTGTATATAATTATATACACCTACTTGGACAAAAACATAGCATAAGTGTTCTTTAAAAAATTATTTCAACTATGAAATATATTTTAAGCGAATTTCTGAATATCTTCACATCGTACCTAAAACAAAAATAGTAATTTTGTCGGGGGGGGGGGATAAAACCAGATGCCTGTGGCTAGTTATCTCGCTTATGGTTAAATCCGCCACTGGTTGTAGGGCACTGTTTCTTCCGCGTGATAATTAGTGAATCTCTGTATGAAGCAGAAATACACTGAATTGAATTCCAACAATCTTGTTGAGATTATCTCTGAGTGTTTGGACCTTTTACATTCAGCAATACAGAATGTAATGAGATAGGTGGATCTAAGAACAGCTTAATTTGTCTAAGCTGTGTGAGCAGTTGAAGTCTCATGGATTGCCAAGTACGATAATGGTATGCAGTGAAGTTTTGTGCGCGTTTAGTTAAATGCACAGAAAAATCTTTGAAATGGTGATGAATGTACATTGTCTGCCTGTTTGCGTGGCACAAAAAGTTTTATTTTTTCATACCTTATAGTATTGTGTATCTCAACCTGCACATAGAATCATAAGTCATGTTTATTTTATTTAATGGTAGCTGTAGCTCATTACCCTCTCCCCCCCCCCCCACAGAAATAGGCCGAATTATGGTCTACTTTCAAACTTTTCGCCTTTGGAATTCTATGAAAGAAAAAAAAAAAAAACGGACGAAAAGGTAGGGGTATGTAGTAGAACGAATCTGCATAGGAATACTTGGATAAAAAAATTAGTGACGCATCAGCCTCATTAAATGCCCTTTCACTGAGTGTTTTGTTCCTGCATATGGATGTGGCCGTTTACCCACTTCCTGTTTGTGTCTTTTGTTTTGGGCCACGTCTCCAAGATGAATGAGAAAGTACTTTGCTCTGCTCTACTTTAGTTCTGCATTATCTCCACCTACGGTCTGTTTAATTCTACAATACATATTAAATGGGAACTCCCATTATGGATACATTTACTGATCTACACTAAGGTTATAATAGAGAATAAAAAATATTCTGCAGCATGGCAAACATGTTCCATTATTGATGAAATGAGTTAGATTATGTGGAAGGAAACTGGGGAGGCATTCATCACGTTCATCGTGCAAGGCGTTCGTTCACCTTATAGAAACAAAACGCGACACACACAAAAATATATTAAAACAATGAAACTTAGGTAGAATAATTTCTGAGTCAGGAGTTTATTATTATTTGTAATTTTTTTGTTTTTATTTGATGGGGTAAAGTCTGGATATTTGGATCACTTTACGCTTATAAGCAATTTAAGCCCAGATTCGCTTACTTTAGAATTATAATTTAGCATGAAATTGTTATAAGAAAACGACAGAGAAAAAAAACTTTACTTTTGTATGAAAAAAAAAATTAGAAAATAGCGACTGTTACAAAACGATTAATTTATCCTTTACGTAGAGATAAATGAATCATTGGAATTTTATTTGGATCAATCACTCAAATTACTGTTTACAATGAATTGCCGAAAAATTTATTTGGGTCTCATTTATTAAATTAAAATTAAACTCATTTTATTTATGAACAGCATACAATTGATTACGCACATTTTCCACATTTGCAAGTTTTATTTTATTTTTTGACTTTTTTTGTTGCACCAATCCAAATTTCATGGTAGCAGACAAAACAAAACTGGCATTGAATCCATTACCTTTTTAATGCAGTGTAAAAAGTTATAATTAAATCCACAGACCCATAATTTTTTTCGCCGTTATTTCCTGCGATAGTTGTCCGTTCTGTAGATGAAGTAGATTCACCAAATTGTGTTGATATATCTCAGTGTCTTGATGCAGCTTTTCTTTTCATATTTTTGTGGAATTCAGTTTCGGTGCTTTTTTTTTTTCATTTTTGTTTGTTTCTTTATCGAGTTAATATTCTCTGAGGATATTGGATCAGTGATCCGTTATTTTTACATGAGCCCAAAGGATTTTTTATCTGATCTGTTTAAATCTAATACTACTTGAGGGTTTTTGTAGACTTCTGACTATATTTTCTTTTACTGCAGTTAAAACAACTGCACATACAATAGCAAACAGTTTTCTAAATCGAGACTTACAGAATGAAGATAAAGGACTGTTGTGGATCCATATAGAAGTTTCCCAGCGATAAAATATTTTCAACATTTTAAACACAAAACAGTGTTAAGAGGATGGAGAATATATACTGCATGTGACGGCAGGCAGTGAACTTCACTTTGATTTTCTTGGCAGTATTCTATCGCTGTAAGCAACGATATTCCAGATGTCCAGCTGTAATCAACAAGGTCGTTGCTGGTGGTTTGTGTTTAGAGAAATGCTTTAACCATAAAAAGAAATCATTTCATTGATGTAGCCGTTTTAATCATTCCATTGATGTAATCATTTCATTGATGATTGAAAACATGACTTGAATGGAAACCATCAGTAAAGTATTGCTTTTGTTTATGAATACTATGAAGAAAGTTATTACTTTATCAATGTACCCGACGCAATTTGACCGAAATATCCTGATTTCTGTTATTTATTTTAATAGAAAAACAAAAATGAGCCAGTATGGCATTGAAACTAGGTCTGCCCTTTTATGAATGCATGTCTTCCCAGGTTCAGTTATATATTTCCAGTACTTGTAAATTCTTATATTGTAGAAAGTCTTGAACCACAGAAATTATAGATTTCAGTTTCGGTATTCACTTACTTTTTATAAATTATTTTTATTAGAAATTTGATATTTAAGAAAATTACTGCGAACTTGTAAATGGACTGTCGTTATTACATTACGAGAGTTACGATTTTTTTTTTTTTTTTAAATATAGAACCTTGATAATTATAATTAATACGGCTTACGTTTAATTTGGTTCGGTGTCGGGAGATTGAATTGTTTCTACAATTTAATAAAATACCACGTTACGAAACTTTCTCTTCCTCAATATATCATTTAAAAATATTCTTAAAGCGAAGGACAAATTTACTGGATTTTAATACCGGAAAGGGCATAAGAAAATGTCGTTTTTCTATTGGCAAATTTAAAGTGGAGGAACGTTAGAGGGGCAAAGGAGACACAGTTCCAGAAGTAGTAGTACTCTTTAATGAGATAGAGTTCGAACTCCATGTCATTAAAGTAACTATTGGAAACACCGTTTACGTGGTGGCACCAGATTATAAATAAAGTGCGTTATTCTTCCCTTGTGAGGAGTGTTGTTCATTTGTATTGCAAGAGTACACTAATATCGCTACCCAAGAGATTAATGCCAACTGGAAGGAATTTTTCATTTGAATGATTTTTTTTCCACTAAGGAATCCATTATATTTGCAAATGACAAAAAAATTAAAGAAAAAGCTCGAATAGTGTAATTATTCAATGTTTAAATATGAAAACTGTTTGATGTTATTAACAGAAATAGATATGCTGCTGTGCTTCGTGGGCTGTGATTACAGTACTCTGTCTCTTGATTGTGAAAAACCGACTTTCCTATATCAATGTTTTTCTTATGTTTCTAACAAATAAAAATTATCGGATAAATTATAGTTAACTTTTTTGGGAATGTGCGTGTGTGTGTGTGTGTTTAGGCATTTCTGAATACCAGATTGAAGCCTTTATGGGTTTCTTGGTCTTTACTCCTTCCATTACAGTATACTGCTTATTATCTAAGCTCCCACTAGCATTACTTACTCTTTTTTTTTGAACTACACAGTGTGTTCCTTGTCTGCGGTCTAATAACCTTTATATATAACCAATGAAAAACCTGTGTTGAAAGTTCGAGAGGATGTGAGCAAGGGCTCCACTTTCCAAAACAAATAAAAAAAAAAAAGAAAAGAAAAACAAAAGAGAAAGAAATCAAGAAAGAAAAAAAAAGAAACTTAAACTTTCCTATTGACTTCTAGGTAAAAGAAGTGTCTTGTTTTCGACTTACACCAGCCGACGAGAATTATTTTGAAGCCAGTTGGTGCAAAAAATAAATTCATTTAAAGCTTTTTGTAAATAATTCAGCACGACCATATGGAGTGAGGCGAGTTTATAAGAATATTCTACCCGATTTTGTAGTGTCACATGGATCGCAAATGGGGCGTATATACGAATCTCTTAACTCTCTCTTCCCGCTAACTACTAGGTTATTTCTCTTGTGGGAGGAACCACAGAAAACAAGTTAGGTAATCTACTCATTGTCTTACATGTCGGACTTTCTATTATCATATAACTTACGCCAACTCTTAAACTACCTTAAAACCTTCCGTCTGATCAACGATCGCCAGTATGGATTCCGTCAGTGTCGATCCACTGGTGATATTCTGGCTTATTTTATTATTATTATTATCTGCTTATTTCCATAAGGAAACCACCCCGGGACGGCAAAGTGCCAGGAGGTTATGTTACCCATTTATGGACAGATTCAGTGGAAAAGTTCGGTGAAACATAAGCAGTTGCTCTTGTCATCTCAAAGGCTTTCGATCGTGTTTGGCATAAAGGTCTTCTAAACAAGCTTCCATCTTATGGTTTGCCATCTGTTTTTGTAATTGGTTATCCAGTTTTCTCTCTGATCGCTCACTGAGGGTGATGGTTGATGACTCTCTGTCTTCTAACTTCTCCACTAATATTGCTGTCCCCCAAGGTTCAGTTCTTTCCCCCTCTCTTTTCCTCTTGTATATTAATGACCTTCTTCCATTGACTGGAAATCCTATCCATAGTTTTGCCGATGATAGCACATTTCTTGCATTCCACTTTCCATTTTGAGAAACCTTGCCCTGCTCAATCAGCTTTAACTTCTCGAATATCCGCTACCAATTTCTTTAATGCCGATCTCCAGGTATTTCTCCAGTGGGGCAAAGACAACTCAGTTGATTTCAACCCAGCTAAAACTCAGTTTTGTCTTATCTCTCCCAAAAAGGATTCTCCTGCTCCTATGCTTATCTTTGGTGTCACTCTTATTTCTAAGCAAAATGATATATCTCTTTTGGGGATTACCCTGACTTCTAATTTCTCTTGGCACAAGCAAATTACAAATATTCCTTCTTCTGTACCTAAAAAACTTGGTTTTGTCTTTCGCTCTCGGCGTTACTTTTCTTCCAAACAGCTGTTCACTCTGTACAAATCGCAAATCCACCCTACCATGGAATATTGTTCCCACATCTGGGGCGGTGCCCCCAAAACCTCTCTCAGGCTTCTAGATTCCATTCAGAAGAGGGCAGTTAGGTTAATTAATGACTCATCTCTAACAGAGTCTCTCCACTCGCTGTCTCATAGACGTACTGTTTCTGCTGCATGTCTCTTCTACAGATACTTCCATCGGCAATGTTCTTCTGAATTGGCATCTATAATTCCCGCTCTCTCTTTCAAGAAAGTCAGAACACGTGCCGCCATCAGCCAACATCCATTTACTGTCCAACTTCAAACTCACAGAACCAACTTTTCATCTTCCTCGTTTATTCTTCAACTGCTTTTCTGGAACAACGGTATACGTATTTCCTTCGTACGTATTTCTTGAAAATTACAGTCTACAGAAGTTCAAGTCTAATGTCAACAAATTTCTTCTTTCGTCTTCTCAACCTTTAACTCAAGTACGGTACTAAGTGCTATAAGTTCTAATACCTCTCGTGTTTGGGGTTTTCATAAAAAATAAAATAATAATAATTATTATTCCTTGAGAAGAATATTCTTTTACCACCGAATACGGAGGTGTATTTTCTCCTAAGGACATGCTTAGTAATCTCTCTGATACTGTACGAGGCGCCTCCGTAGCCAGGTGGGAAGGAGCAGCAGTGCGTAGCACACGCTTCTTGATTAGACCGGGGTTCGAGCCCGTCACCACCAAATACGGAGGATGCGGAAAGGTCAGAGAATAACCACCGCATAGCTCGGAGCAATATGGCCTTAGTTGCTAATGCTCTTAAAAACCAAATAACAAACAAACAAACGATACTGTACGAGACAAGCATTTAAAGTGTACTACGTGACAACATTTACTTTGACTTCGCTTACTGTCATTTATTCTGATATAACAAATTGAACTGTTATTTACTTTTGTAACTACTAGCGTTGCGTTTAGTCGTTACAAACGTTTGTAGATGTAAATAATATTTTATTTTTCCACTTAGTGCTTAATATTCAATGAATTGTGCTTCTCCAAAACTGCTCGTCGACTAGGTATACCTTTCTTTCTAAAACTTTAAAATCCAGCTCCTCTCAATCGCCGATGGTGCCGTATTTTAAAGAGGGGAATTTCGAATGGGAACCGATTCTCCCGGGGGACTAAACGAACCTGTATTGACAATTTAGTGCCAATCTGTCTTTTCCTTATAGAGTATAGTAGAATTCCAGATATCCGAAACTTGTTTTCGCTTTAATATGCTCCTAATTTCACTCAAAGAAATCGACCCACTAACTCACTTGCCATCACATGAATGTTATAATATCATGATTTCACTTATATAAATTGATGTAATTATATGAATTACATCAAATAATTACATGTATTTTATTTGATGTAATTACATGAATTACATCAAATACATGAATTTACATGAATTACATCAAATACATTAATTACATGAATTACATCAAATAAAAATTTATTTAGTCAGTTTGTAGAAGTTTTAGTAGACGTTTTATGCATCATATCGGTGTGGTTAGTATTATATAGAAGTGGCATGGATAATCTATCCAGTCTGCTTGGCTTTTATTCCAGACTAATCAAGCTTCTTAGTTTTTTATATACGAATTATTAGTAATATTTTTATTTCTATAGCCCCACGGTTTCTTTCCATAAACAGGGATTTTTTTCTGTACAGTTCAATAAATTCTTTGGACATTTTAACAGCAATGGTCAGAACTACAGAACTCACGAACTGAGTGTCGTGTTAATGTAGGCTATCGTTTTCGTAACAATCCAGGTGATAACTTTTTATCAAGTCAGAAAGCACTTACAAAACTGTTCTCTCATCTGTTAAGGAGTGATCGTTACGAAAAAAGTTCCTGATTACTAATCCCAATTAGAAACTGAAAATGAAGAGGGGACATTATGATGAATAAACACCACGGAAACCAACAGCCAATGAAGCGTTTAATACCATTCAGATCGCTACTAGATAGACCGAATCGCATGAAGATTTGAATGGGAACCATTTTATATGTTTGAAGAAAATATAGAATCCTGCAGTGGGGGGAAAGGACTGATACCTTTCAGCAGAAAACTTTGTCTTGTCAATTATTTTAAGGCTGCATAAGCATGTACAATATAATGTGTAAATAATAAATGAATGTTATAAAATCATGATTTCACTTATATAAAGCATTATGAATAAAGCAAAGAATAGCATTAAGTTTTTTTTTCCTGCTTAACTTTTATCTTCCAGAAGATTGCATTAAAATCGAGTATCCAAAATCTCTGGATTCCAGCTGTTTCAGATAACCTGGATTCTACTGAAGTGCCTAAAGGTACGAAACACAATTCCATTGATATCGATAGTTCGACCGTTGATAATCTTGCTCAGATAGCTCATAATCTGAATGCGTATTTGCATCTACATTCACACATGAGGAGTTATTAAGGAAGGAATATGCCAGAAGTTTATCAAACTGTAACAGAGTGCTTAATGATTTTGTTATAACTGTAACTGAGAGCAAAGTGGACGAGAAATTGTTGATGTTAAATATAAGAAAGGCACCTGGGGTGGACGAGATCTATCAAATTATAGTAAAAGAGGCGGCAAGGGAAGAAGCAAACCCTTAGCCATTCTCATGAGAGCATCCTTGGACTCAGGGAAGTTCTCATGAACTGGAGATGTGCGAGGTGTGCAAATGTATCACCAATCCACAAAGCGGGATCGAAGAGTGACACGAGTAATTAGAGACCAATTAGTTTAACTTCTTTTTTGGGAAAATAATGGAGTCACTTGTTAAAGATGCATTGCAGGATCATCTAGACAAGACTGCAGTAATAATTCAGATACAGCATGGGTTTGTTACGGGAGAGTCTTGTCTGACAAATCTGATTGGATATTATTTGGTTACAAAGGAACTGGATGCAAAAAATAGTTTTCATATCATATACTTGAATTTCAGGAAAGCTTTTGACATTGTTGCACATGGAAGACTACTGTAGAAATTGGAGCAGTGTGGTATTAAAGGTAAGTTGCTACAATGTATAAAAGGGTGAGTGAGTGGGAGAAGACAGAGAGTGGTAATCAGTGGACGCTGCGCTTTGTGGACTAATGTTATTAGTAGAGTCCCCTTGGGTTCGGTGTTGGGCCCACTATTGATTTGTATATTTATCAATGATGTTGATGAAGGTATATGAGGCTTAATTTCGAAGTTTACAGATGATACAAAGGTTGGCAGGGTTGTTAATGACAATAATGGCAGTGTGCTACTGCAACAGAATCTATGAAATTTGGGCAGATGGGCTGAGAAGTGGCAACTGAAGTTTAACATTGACAAATGCAAAGCACTGCATATGGTTAGAAAAACGTACCCATATGCAGTGCTTTAAAACGTACCCCAGAGAAACGTACCAACTATGTGGTAACTTAGGGTGGTAGAAAATGAAAAATATCTGAGATAATTGTGCAGTCAGATATGAAGTTTTATGAGCAATGCAGACAGGCTACCAGAGCAGATCATGGGATATTGTCAATGATATACAGGAATTTTGCTATTAGGGAAAAGGAGGTGATTATCCCTTCGTATAAGGCAATGGTCAGGGAACGTCTTGAGTACTGCATAAAGGTCTGGAGGCCTCATTTTAGGAAGGATGTAGAGTTGCTTGAGCGTGTACAGAGAAGGGCAACAAGATTGGTGAGGGGAACGAAAGTGTACACTTACCAAGAAAGGCTTAAGTTCCGCAAATTTCAGCGGCTGAAAACTAGGCACCTGCGAGGTGATGTGATTGAGGTGTATAAGGCCTTTAATGTGTTGAACACGCTGAATTCGGATGGGATCCTTCCGCTTGCTCAGATTATGCAATTGAGGAGGCATAAATTGAAATTGAGGAAAGATAGTTGTAGAATAGACGTGCGGAAATTTGCCAGCCGGTAGTTAATTGCTGGAACAAACTTACATCTGTCGTTGTGGAAGTTGATAACTTAAATAAATTCAAGGAGGGACTGCAAAAACTTTTAGAGGGAATGGATGTATGAAATTTTTTTTTTTTTTTTTTTGGCTGATGCAACATAAGCTCATGCGCTTCTTTTCTTGCATCACATGCCTCCATTACTACTACTACACTGGTGGGCAAAACTTAAGGACCAGTCAGGTTTTCACCTGTAGCTTCGCATAGGAGTAATCTGTATATGGGAAAAGCATAGCGAAGGAATCTCGTGAGGTACAGAAATGATGAAGGAAACAACACCGACACAACAACGGAAACAAAACGGACGGTACAGAGGGACTTTATTCAAAAATGGCAACATAGCACTGGCTGCCATGATACAGATGCATCACTGCCAAAGATTGAACAAAGGGAAGAGATGGTCAACAATGTTGTTGATAAGTTCTTGCGGTAACGTTGTCCATTTCCCCGTGACAGCGCAATCTTCAGCTGGTGAACAGTTTCTGGTGGGTGCAGACGTGCCGCTAGGGGCATTCGCAGAGCGTCCCATATGTTTTGTTTTCGATGGGATTTAGATCGGTCGTACGGGCGGGCCAATCCATGCGAACATGTCCTCACTTTCCATATCACAGCTGCAGTGCGATAGGGTGTGGCGTTATCATCCATAAACACGAACTAGGGGCCAATGGCACCTCGGAACAGACTCACATGGGGAAGGATTACCTCAGTATAGTAGCGTGCACCGGTTACAGTACCGCCTTCTAGTATATGGAGTTGTGTACGTCCATCCAAGATAACACCTCGACCGCCATATCGAACCCTTTCAGTGATGTTTGCAGGGTGATACCGTGTGCCAACCTCTCGCCAGATTAGCTGACGTCCAGAATCGCTGCCGAGACCAAATCTACTCTCATTAGTAAAGAGTACCTTACCCCATTGCGCTGGTGTCCAGTCTTGTGTTCGATGCACCACTGTAAACGGTGTCTCCGATGGGCAAGTATTGAAAGGGACATAGCGTACTGGCCGTCGGGCAAACAGTCTACCTTTGTGGAGTCGCCTGGCCACAAAGGCTGGAACCGCGATATCCATCGTCCTGTGCAGATGGTTTGCAATGGATCCCGCTATCTGGTGTCGGTCCCTCTTGTCCTGTAGGAGTATATAGCGGTCATCATTGAGCGTTGTTTTCGTGGTCGACCACTACTGGTCCTTCGAACAGCTGTACCTGTAGTTCTGAAGGCCGACCACGCACGTGAGACGATGCTGTGGGCGATACTGAACTCTGCAGCCACACTCCTCGCACTTCGACCTTCCTCGAGCTTCCCAATTATTCGACCCCGGGTAAAGTCATCCAGACATTGTCTACTGGCTATTTCGTTGTTGTGAAGCACTGTATGGAACCAATCGAATGTCTGTAACAATCGTGCTCACCATTGGGTAATTTGCACATACCTGCTGAACTGCTGGTTTTATCTATTTATGTGAGCCCTCTCATCACGATTCAAACTTTTGCATGTGCACCAGCTTTCTACTGAACTGCTGGTTACAGTTATGCAAATCGCCCCAGGCTGTTTCGTTTGATTTTGTGGTTGTAACCTTTAGAAATAGTGTTGGTCCTTAAGTTTTGCACACCAGTGTACTACTATATATAGGGATAACTCGATTTTTTTTTTTTAAACCAATTTCCGAATTTTGTTGGTCCGATTTTAATGGAATTTAGAATTACTCGACAATTTTTAAAGGATTCAATTATAGAATTTCATCGTTCTCCGGGTGTCGAGTTGAGTTGTTACATGTGAACGGACAGGGTGATGTCACCATGCCATGTATTATGCATACGCAAAGCATTTTTTTTTTTATTTTTGCAACAGTAATGCATTTTAATATTTAACATTGATTCATTGTATATAATTCTATAATACTAACTTTAGCTAGAGCTTATGGCAATACAATAATTGCGTGTACCTACATACAGTCCTTAAATACTTGGGTGGAGGTGATAAAATTATCTATTAATGACTAGTTATCACAAAAAGGAATTCAAGAAGGCTCACTGGAGAAGTTACTGTTATTACCTATAAAAACTGCACTTATTGAACACACAGTGGAATGGATTAGTATTCCTTTAACTGAAATAATTACGACCATACGTATTATATGCCCGCACCCTTAACGATAGAAAGAGGAATTGTAAAAGCAGCGTTTACATTGACTCATCAGTAAATGCAGTTTGACGTTCTCTCGTGAAATAATTTGCTTTCCCCCTTTTGTTCCCGCCCCAACCCCATTCTTGGCTATTAGACTCGCCGTTCTGTTATTCCTCTGATTTATTCAGGCGAATATAAACTTTCGTAGCTGCAGGTCAACGCCTCTGGACTGACCGAGTTCTCCATTTGGAGCGTTTCAAGCTTTGTAGTTTCTGAGCTCTTTTTATATCCGCTTCAATCTTAGAGCAGGTATGGCGTCACGGCAATTCACAAATTACTTTTAATCAGTTTAAACTTAGGTCAGAACAAGGCGGATGTCGAAAAAAAAATTTGTTTCCCAAAGTGGTTTTCAGCAGTGTTCGCAAGCAGCGAGCGGCATCTGGTCAGAAAAAATCTGATTCGTTCGGAAGGAAAAAAATTGGGAGGGAGAGACATCCTTATTAATTAATAACGGAGTTTTAATTTATCTGCTCCTGCTGCTCCTGCTCACCTGGCTACGGAGGCGCCTACAATAACGCAGTCAAGTCATAGCAAGTATTAAAATAATAACATTTACAGTGTTCTACGCTAGGCCAGTTTACAAAAAAATTACTTAAAACCACTGTTTTTGTTATATATAAACAGCAGTTTAGATTATTTAAGGTATACAGAAAATAAATTCAGGTTCTTTTTTTAAATTTAATATTTAAAAAAAACTGTAACAGCTAGTGTGTTACAGTTTATGGAATATTTTCATTCAAAAAATATTGTTGAAGTTATAAGGCTTTATAACATTATCTTATCTGTCCCATCCTCTCCTCTTATGCCTTCATTCATGCTCCACCAGCCAGTGAGGTCAAGATATAGCACCAAAGAATTAGCCGACTCGAATGAACCAGTGAAGAGATTTTCCGAACACTGACCCACATCACGGTGGGCTTGTGAACCGAATTATATAGGTTACTGGCGCGGCGTTTTCCCTCCGGCTTACAGGAGACCTAAAGTCATCTACTTTCCCGCAGCCGGAAGGGGAATAGGAACGCTAGATGTTCCAGACCACGAAGGCTTTTAAAAGGTGTTTTACGGAGTAATCATCAGGAAGTCGTTATGTCTTAAAGGACGCGACAAACGGGAGTAAAGAAACCGACGGAGAAAGATTTTTGAAAGACCGTGTTGTACGAATTTCACGGTCTTGTTAAGAGGAATAAGAGGAGAGGTCATGTAACTAAGAATAAGGAAGTACACATTGCAACTGAGAAAATTAATTGACCCGGATATGTGGAATTATGCTAGCATCCTAAAATCATCAGAAAATAAAAATAAATGGCATATTTCTTTCGCAGTACTTATCTACACAACATCACCCTTATGAGCATTTACTTCCCAAGTGGCGGCTCATATAGAAAGCGTAATGAACCTTTGATTTGGGACAAGGCTTCGCGGTAGCATGATGACCACACCACTTGTAGCCGGTTTGGAAAAGCTTGTTTTGATTCCCTTCTTCAGAATGGAATAATTTATTCCTTAATTGTTGAGAGGAACTAATGGGTTTGTAATGTAATGGCGTGAGTTAGTCTCGAGCGGAGATTTGTAGTTTTGACTCAAAGTTAAAAACTCAAGTTGAGATTTTATCCCACAAAACAGTCAATTCGACAGCAGCCTACACGCAATTTACAGATACAATGTGCCGATGCCTCATGGTCTTAGATGTTTGGTCTTTATCGTCTTTAAAACACTCGCGCTCTAATTTTGGAGATTCTGCTAAAGCTAAAAATTTTAAACTTAATATTTTTTTCAGTTCGGCAGTTTGTTGGTAAAAATTGCTGTACAAAATTGTAACATAAGCGTCTTCAGGTTTTTCTGAAGAAGCGGAACAATTTTTTAAATGCCAGTGATTTTTAGTGTTGAGGAGACTACGTTATTGAAAGCCAGTTTGTGTAATTTTATAGCAAAATGTCAATGTTGTCTAAAATTCAGAGTGGGACAAACAAGCATTTGGTCCTTGACGTTGTCACAGATATTCTCTCAGATATGCCAGACAAGATGTACTTGCTATCTGGGAGTCTAAAACGCTGATTGAACTGATATTCGGGTGACACTCAAGTCAAGTGGACCCAATTTCGGCGAAGTCCGGACGGTCTGTGACAGCAAAATCTTCTGCTTGCACCTTCACTATGGTGGGACTGTTAGTAATCCTGGGTATAACCTCCATGCACAAGTACATGGTGGGTGACCACCCAGGTGTGAACCAATGTAAGCAGGGGTCGAGGTGTGGCGTCCACACCACATGGAGGAACGCCGCCCCTCTATGTTACCAGGCAGTACTAGGTAGTAGATGACTCTCATCAACTGGTGAAATACCACCACTTTGCTTATTGGAGGCTTGAAGTGGTGGAACACATGTTTAGTCTCTAGAGCTAAGTTCCGGTCAACCCTTCCCTATCTTTTCCATCATGCAGTATGATTGATGACTTTTGAGGTTATGATGAACGTCGTGGCGAGATCCAATATTCCTTACATTTCGACAGTACAGCTCTAAAACGGTGTTCTCAGGCCGGCCGCTAAATAGTCCACCGGACCGAACCTATTGGTAACTCTCTAGGAGGCTTCCGGATCAGCTAGTGTATAATCTTGCTACCTCTACTCTGCCAGATAGTGACTGGAGGGTGTCCGAGTAGTGTGAATGCGGGGAGCATTGTCGACGCCACGTTATGTCAAGGATCTGGGTATATTCTTACCACGTATACGCCATATCCAAAAATTTCATTACTTCATACAGCATGTCCCACCCACTTTTTCTTACTATTGAATACACCATGAATTGTCAAACTAATAGAGCAAGCTTATCTGCGAAAAGATCTAAACCTCCCAAGCACTTCCTAATTAATTTCACAAATATACGTGGTCTCAATTCTGATCTCAACGATGTCCATTTCCACTTGCAGTCTGCCAAACCCCATGTACTTTTTCCGACAGAATCTCAGTTATCGGTTGATTCAACTACTGCTCATCTCAGATGCCCAAATTATTCGCTCTATGATTCCTTTCGCCTCAAAGGTGGTACTTGTGCATATGCCCATTCTGATATTCCCTGTCGGAGACTTGGCAATTTAGAATCTCCTCTCTTTGATCTTCTCTGGCTTAAAATCTCTCTACCTCATTGTGTCAAATTCATCTGTTGTCACTACCGTCCTCCCAACTTCACTAATCACTTGGAGCTCTTTCACTTCCTCTCTTTGCAACTTGACTCTCCAGTCCAACTTTCCTAACAGTGAGGTAATCTTCCTTGGTGATTTTAATGTTCACAACTCCAGCTGGCTTCCGTTTTCTAGTCACACCGACCCACCAGGTCGAGATGCTGAGGCTTTTGCAATTACTAATGACCTAGTACAGATTGTTCATTTACCTAGAAGAATACCGGACAATCCTAATCATACAGCCAATACGCTTGATCTTTTTCTCACAAACAACCCTTCTAAGTACACGGTCGAAGTGAGAGGTCCTTTAGGCACTTCAGATCACAACTTGGTGATTGTCTCTTCTCCAATGGAACCTTTATCTCATGGCTATTCCCTACCTCGTGTTGTTTGGCATTACAAGAATGCAAAATGGGATGACCTGCGAGACTTCTTTTCTTCTTTTCCATGGTCGGATTATTGTTTCAAAACTTCTGATGTCAACGATTGCTCAGATCGTGTCAGTGAAATTATTCTCTGCAGGAATGGAATCCTTTATCCCACACTCCACTTTAAAATCTCGTCCTTTATCTAAACCTTGGTTTTTCAATAAATGTGCTAAGGCTGTTCAAGATAAGAATGTTGCATATAATAATTGGCTTGTTTCTAATTCTTCAATTTCATTTTCTGCCTACACCAAAGCTCGCATCAATTGTAAAGCAGTTATTAATCAGTCCAAACTAGAGTTTGAACAGGCTAAGAGTAGAAAACTTGCTTCTTGCCCTAATGGTAGCCGAGCATTCTGGTCTCTTGCCAAAGCTATTGGCCACAACTTTTGCCCATCTCTGCTCCCACCTCTGTCCAAACCAGATGGTTCTGTTGTCACTTCAGCCAAGGATAAAGCTGACCTGCTAGCATCCCATTTTTCTTCCAGCTCATGTATTAATGATCTTGGTAAAACACCTCCCACTATTCCCAGCACGTTCCATTCAATGCCTCCTGTGGTCTTCCGTCAAAAGGATATCAGAAGGATTTTGATGAATCTCGATGTTAAGAAAGCCCCAGGTCCTGATGGTATTGCTCCACTTGTTCTCAAAACCTGTGCTCCTGAACTTACTCCTATTCTTTGCCGCCTTTTTTCACTTTCTTATTCCAAAGGTTGAAGTGAGAGGTCCTTCTGCTTGGAAATTTGTTCATATCCAGCCAGTTCCTAAAAAGGGTGACAAATCCCTCCCATCCAATTATCGTCCCATTGCGATTACTTCTACTCTTTCTGAAGTAATGGAGAAATCAATTAACCGCCAACTCTTAAACTACCTAGAAACCTTCCGTCTGATCAACGATCGCCAGTATGGATTCCGTCAGTGTCGATCCACTGGTGATATTCTGGCTTATGTTACCCATTTATGGACTAATTCAATGGAAAGGTTCGGTGAAACACAAGTAGTTGCTCTTGACATCTCAAAGGCTTTTGATCGTGTTTTGCATAAAGGTCTTCTAAACAAGCTTCCATCTTATGGTTTGCCAACTGTTTTTAGTAATTGGTTATCCAGTTTTCCCTCTGATCGCTCACTGAGGGTGATGGTAGATGGCGCTCTGTCTTCTAACTTCTCCACTAATGTCGGTGTCCCCCAAGGCTCAGTTCTTTTCCCCACTCTTTTCCTCTTGTATATTAATGACCTTCTTCCATTGACTGGAAATCCTATCCATAGTTTTGCCGATGATAGCACACTGCATTCCACTTTCCATTTTGAGAAACCTTGTCCTGCTCAATCAGCTTCAACTTCTCGAAAATCTGCTACCAATTCCTTAAATGCCGATCTTCAGGTAATTCTCCAGTGGAGCAAAGACAACTTAGTTGATTTCAACCCTTCTAAAACTCAGTCTTGTCTTATAGCTCGCAAAAAGGATTCTTCTGCTCCTATGCTTATCTTTAGTGACACTCCGATTTCTAGGCAAAATGATATATCTCTTTTGGGGATTACCCTGACTTCTAATCTCTCTTGGCACAAACACATTACAAATATTGCTTCCTCTGCATCTAAAAAAACTTGGTTTTCTCTTTCGCTCTCGGCGTTACTTTTCTTCCAAGCAGCTGCTCACTCTGTATAAATCGCAAATCCGCCCTGCCATGGAATATTGTTCCCACATCTGGGATGGTGCCCCCAAAACCTCTCTCAGGCTTCTTGATTCCATTCAGAAGAGAGCAGTTAGGGTAATTAATAACTCATCTCTAGGCGCCTCCGTAGCCAGGTGGGAAGGAGCAGCAGTGCGTAGCACACGCTTCTTGATTAGACCGGGGTTCGAGCCCGTCACCACCAAATACAGAGTATGCGGAAAGGTCAGGGAATGACCACCGCACCGGAGCAATATGGCCTTAGTTGCTAATGCTCCTAAAAACCAAAAAACAACAACAACAACTCATCTCTAACAGAGTCTCTCCACCCGCTTTCTCATAGACGTACTGTTTCTTCTGCATGCCTCTTCTACAGATGCTTTCATGGGCACTGTTCTTCTGAATTGGCTTCTATAATTCCCGCTCTCTCTTTCAAAACAGTCCGAAGACGTGCCGCCACCAGCCAACATCCATTTACTGTCCAACTTCAAACCCACAGAACCAACTTTTCATCTTCCTCATTTATTCATTCAACTGCCGTTTTCTGGAACAACCTTCCTTCATACGTATTTCCTGAAAATTACAATCTACAGAACTTCAAGTCCAATGCCAACAAATATCTTCTTTCGTCTTCTCAACCTCCAACCCAAGCACGTTAGTAAGTACTATAGGTTTTAATACCTCTCGTGTTTGTGGTTCACATAAAAAAAATGCCTCGTCCTCCCCCCAGCTCCTCCTACGTCTGAGCCTGACTAGCATGGATGTTGTGCAGACAGTTCATGAGCGCCTCCGTAGCCAGGTGTGCTGGAGCAGCAGTGCGTAGCACACGCTTCTTGATTAGACCGAGGTTTGAACCCGTGACCACCAAATACGGAGGATGCGGAAAGGTCAGGGAATGACCACCGCATATCCCCGCAACAATATGGCCTTAGTTACTAATGCTCCTAAAATAACAACAAGAAAGACAGTTCACGTGGACACGGAAAGAAGAAGATAGGATGAGAAGTGAAGTAACAGCATTGTACCAATAATCTATCGTCCTTTTAAACGAAACTAATCGCTTCCGTGAGAGTTCATAGCAGATGATAAAAGCTGGTGGAAAATACCAGTGGTTATTATTAGTAAATGTACTGTTTTTCTGTTGAGTGAATTGTGCTATCCCCTAAGAGCACTTATTAAAGCCCGTAATATTTTCAAATCTAGTCAACGAGTAATTTAAACACTATGCAAATTTATAACACCAGTTAAAAAAATTAACAGATTCATTTTAAAACTCAAGCATGTTGTTTTTATTATTACTTTTTTTTTGAGGAAGAGGAGAATAGTAAGGGTAAGAAACATAGGACATATTTCTATTGGTCATGACTATTCACTCTACTAGTGATGTGTTACAAATATCAGTTAGGGGATAAAGACGGTAAGATATTTCCGGAAATTACAATGGTATACTAAACTAACCACGTCGATTTGCATTTCCTGTACTTGTGGGGAGGAAATATAAGTGTATTTTTGCAGCTGGCCAGTTAGGAACCCTCAAAATACTACACCCATTCATTCGGTAAATCTTGGCTGTAATCAATTTGAATTACCGTCTCTGGTTTTGACCCTGAACAAATTGGATGTTTCCTTGGCTGGTATGATTCAGTGCTTTATGGATACCCTTGAAGCTATCTGTTCTTTGAATTTTTTCGTGACATCTTTACATTATTTCTTCTTATTTAATTTAAAGAATTTACATTTTTGTTAATAACACATCTTAACAAAATTTTTGAAATGTTCTCTATCTTCATGTTTTATTGTCATTTCTTTAGGATTTTGGATGTACTGACTTTAATATGATATTATATTGTTCATTGCATGTCTATTTTTTCCAGAAATTAAAGTACAATTTGCATGAATCTGTGTTTATTATCAAAGTTTCCTAACTTACAGGAAAAAAAGTTCCCTTTAATCCAATTTACAAATGGAAGTCTATGATCGAGGTGATCACTGTAATCACCTCGATCATGGTTGCATCTCACCTTCTCCGATGCTCATTTCCATTGCTTGAATATTCCGATGGAAATATTTCTCTGCTCTTTACCCATTCATCCAAATTTGTTTCGAAAAAGTCCAAGTCTGAGTCCAAAAATGGTAGTTTGAGGACATTCTGTACAACAGTCTTTTTCCATTTAATCAAATTTCTAACTAGTCGCTTGTAATTTCTACTCTTGTTACCTAGAAACCCATGCATTGCAAGCCTAAATGCCTGCCAAGCATTCTTTTCAGCAATAATTTTGCATTTCAGTTCTTTAGATTCTACCATTTAACTTGTGCTACCTTTCCCTTCAGGGAATATTTGGAACAATATGCTGGTGAAGTACCACTTTGGGCTAGTATCACTAGTCCAAACTTAATGCGACGTGGTAGTAGCAAGACTGTGTATATGAATTGGAGCACTCTGCCTTTATCAGGATTTGCTTTCCCATAAGCAGATGAAATAGCAAGGATACTTAATGTTAATTAGCTCCCTTGCTACCCAAGAAAGTATCCCACATTTTGAAATCCCACTGATATCCCATTTGTAGTTATCAGACTGTCTTCGACATCAGGTATTTCAAATTTTTATTGTCTTCTTTTTACATGAACCGAGCACATGTAACTGGTGTAAATTTGTTTATCGCTGGGATTATTTCAGTTGAGCTGTAATCAATCCCATCCTTTTCAAAAGCGACCATTCACATCTATGCAGTAGCAGAAATAATCATTACTATTAGGAAGATTCACAAGTGTTCACCTTTTCTGTTGATTGATGTATTACAGTTAGTGATCAAGTAAATTTTGCTCTTTTTTTTTTTTTTTTTTTTACAAGATGTCAAGAGTTCTGCATTGGTTTTCATGAGACTTGAGTCCCTGACTAAGTCATCTGATACTTGCCGATTAAGGAGAGAAATGTAGAAATTTTCTTGAGTACACTTCGTTGAAATCACAACTGCAATCTTCCTCATCAGATGAAATTTAACCCCTGAAGGCTTACTGGGAAAGTTGGATCTGGAATTGATAACTCTTCACTGCATGGCACCGGGACAATACAGGGTGGTATACTCGGAAGCATTGCATTTATTGGATCTTCCTATATATATTGAGATAACCATCGTAGAAAAATAGCAGTGAAGTGATCATGGTGGTTAGTGGTCTCCTACCAAATTTAGAGAAATCACAAGAGGCAAGGACTTACTGGTACCGGGCAGTCATCCTCCTACTACTGATCCGCAGACACCAACAGTGACAGCGAGGTGCCCATGACTTGTCTTTGTCGTACATAGGCATTCCTTGATATGTTTGACGTGCACTACAAAGCTTAATGCTACCTGAAATCTTGTACTTTTTGTGCTTTGGATTAATGTAAGAGAGAGAGAGAGAGAGAGAGAGAGAGAGAGAGAGAGAGAGAGAGAGAGAGAGAGAGAGAGAGAGAACAGACTCGAATAGTAGCCATAACGATCTGAAGCTAAACAAAAAGGGTCTTTTTCAATATGGCGTTGTAGTTAGCTGATCCCAAGCAAAAAGAGTAGAGTCAGTCAAATAACAACTTAAAAAAAACCAAAGAAGGTACAGTTACAATGGACTCAGGAACACAAACATTGGAATTGGAAAATTGGAAAACCGGTGCCTGATATGATGAGTCCTGGTTCCTGCTGTTCACACCGTGTGGAAAAGACCTGACTTCGATTCCCGTTAATGATGCAAGGAATTTTTATGGATCTTTTTCACAACGTTGCTGAATTAGTCGGTTTCAGGCGAGGGAACATGGTTTATTTCTCCAGGAAACTCAGTTTTTTGTCCAGCAAACAGCAGATCGACCACAAAACACACGCAGTTTTCAGACATATTACTACGTACAGCAAAGTATGTCCTAAGTTGCTGATGCACCTGAAACCAAACAACAGTAACAATAATCCTGCTGTTTCACTCTTACCGGAAGATCAGAATATGTCTAAAACAGCGGCAGTCCGTGGACCTCTCCCTGCTAGCGAGAGGTCCACGGACTGCAAAAATGCTGGCTGGTGGAGACGGTGCATTGTTGTGGGGAGTGTTTTAATGGTGCATATTTGACCGTGATACAGTTACAACAAGATTTAGATGCCACAGGTTATTTGTTTTGTTTGTTTTTTTTAGGAGCATTAGCAACTAAGGCCATACTTCTCCGGGGATATGCGGTGGTCATTCCCTGACCTTTCCGCATCCTCCGTATTTGGTGGTCATGGGCTCGAATCCCGGTCTAATCAAGAAGCGTGTGCTACGCACTACTGCTCCTTCCCACCTGGCTACGGAGGCGCCACCACAGATTATCTGGAAATTATTTCGGACTAGACTGTAGTGTATCCATCTGCGAATGGATTTTTCCAACAGGATAATGCGCACAAGACCAGAATTGTAAAGAACTGGTTCCGGAAACATGAGCGTGAATTTAGTCTACTGCGGAGACATCCCACCTCTACAGATATCAGTCCAACTGAACACCTGTGGTATGAAGTGGAACGAGCTCTTCGTAGTAGAGATCCGCAACCAACCAATTTCCAACAACTGTGGACGTCAGTTGAGTCAACATGTGCCAGCGTCCCTGTGGGACTATTTCGACACCTTGAGTCCATGTTACGGCGAATCCAGACTGTTCTGAGGGATGAAGCTGGCTACTCGCTATTATGTAGGTATAATTAATAAAGTGACAACCCAGTGTGTGTAAATAACTACAGAATGCAGGGGCCGACGACCCTTTTCACCATTTAAAACAAATAGTCTCGATATCGACCTTCATTTTTTATGTGTGTGTGCCCATTTCTGAAAAAAAATACAATGGTTGTAAAATTATTATAATTACATGCAATCATCACGGTAGTTGGAAAACAAAGAATAGTTTATCGCTTGAGATAAATTACTCAAGCCACTCTTACTGTTATCGTTTTTTTTTACGATGAACGTCTTACCTATAGCACCTTAAATAAATTTTAAAATATTAAAAATTGAAATTAAATTTTACAAATTTAAATTATTAAAAATTCTAGGCAAAAAAAATTAAAAAGATCCTAAGATTTTTCTTAGACGTTCAAAATTTGAGTTCTCTACAGCAGGACGGGCAAGACGGATCGCGTTCTCCATCTGGGTCACGGAACGATTTAAGATGGACCACAAAGCATAGGCATCCTTATATAAATAGGTGAGAAGTAAATGTTAATTATTATACATCTGAATTAAGTGAAATTAAGTAAGTAGACCGGGTTGTTCCAGTAGAAACAGAATTATATCTTAAAACAAAGAATCTTTTCGGTCCTGAAAGCAACCGGAATTCCCTCGCTCGAAACTCCAAGGCGTGAAAAATACGTCAACTGGATATTAAAGAAATATGTTGGACTCAGCTGTAACACAAAAACGAACTGGTTAATTATAAGAAAAAATAAGATTAAAAGAAGAAAGTAATGGAAAAAATCATGAATCTGTTAGTACATTGGCCAAGTCATTTGCTTTTCACATAAATAAGTTCAACTTTTTATTATGGACATACAGCAAAACTCAGTGGCCAACCGTTCCAGTTAAACAGGTTAGCCAGGTTACGCAAGGGGTTAGACACACACAACTAATAGCATTTCGATAGTCCCTGAAAAAAAAAATAAATAAAAAAGTGACCTACTTCGAAATGGGGAAATTTTTGCATACATATGCTATAAGTCTATATAGAATATACACGCCCTCGCAGTTATCCCAGTGGTTACAATCACCGACTTTCTTCAAATTATGATTGAAATTTTGTTCTCGGTCGAGGGTAACATGGCCTTTTTCTTCGAGAAACCCTGATTTTTTTTCCAGCAAGTAGACAAACTGACTGGAAAAAAAAAAGTCCACGCTATAGCATACAATATGCTGACGCCCTTTAGCAATTCAACCCTGGCCTGAGATCAACTAATTCAGCCACATTGTGAAAATTTTTATTCTGAGTTGACTGACTAATGCACCGAATACTGTTGGTTGCAGGGTATTGTACTGTAATTTGAAAAACCTCATTACAAATAAATAAAGATAACAGCCCTCGTGGGTAGCAAGTTGGTATAATCACCGTCCTCCCCATACCGGATGAAAACACCTGAGTTCGAATCCTGATAATGACGCGAGGATTTTTATGGAGCTTTTTCACAATGTGGCTGAGTTAGTCGGTCTCAGGCGAGTGTATCATGGTTTTTATTCCCGGAAACTCGGGTTTTCCTTCCAGTAAACAGCAGATCGACGACAGAACACACTATTTGCAGACATTATCTACGGCGCACTGTGAGCCATAATTGGTCCGTATATACCCCAGTTACTGATACGCCTAAAACTCTACAGAACAACAAAGATTACAGGAATTTATTAACACAAATTAAGAAAGTTCACAAAAAATTACTGTATACTGCAAAGAAACTTTGCTTTAGCAATCTCTGGAGATCAGACGCTCTCTGGTTCAGAGAGGCACTGCGGCTTCTAGCCTTTAAGACCCCACCAATAAATTAAAAGACGATACATGAAAACAAAACAGGGCACAAAAAAGTCACATGATTTCAATGAAATATTTTAGTAAAGGATTTTCCAGCCGCTTTTTGTGCATGTGCAGTAATTATTGAGGAAAAATCTGTATGGCATTTGCGGACCAGGCCAAATCCCCCCCCCAACCCCCATGATCAGTCTTGCCAGAGATTAACGGCATCGATTACTCGGAACATAATTGGATATTGCATAATAAACATACCTTCCAATTAGATTTACTCAAGATGGTTGGCATCTTGAGACAATCACGCGCTTAGATGAAAGATGAAAGAAATCCGAAATTGAACGTTTCACATGATAACTTAAGACTCCGCATGATAGGTTCTTACCCAAATACATATTCGACGTTTCCATCGATATAAACGCAGAGTCATTTGCTAAGAACCGCAGATAGAGAAGGCTAAAGCTCATGGTTGTAACTCTTCCCTTTCCTCCTCCACCTGGCTACTTTCTTTACTGTCGGCAGTTTGCTTAAGACATTCGTATTTTTGCTAAGACACCTACCATGCTTATGATAATAAGTCTTTTTGCGCTTTTTACCTCTTATATGCCAACAGTGTTTCTCTGGTGTCGATAACTGGTCTTTTTGTATTTCAGTGTTACGCGAGTTCATAATTGGCGTTCAGACTATCCTCTAAGATCGAGGTCAACGCGCTTATGTCACATGATATAGTCTCAGCGTAGAACGAACATTTCTGCACTGTGATCATGTCAGGTTAACACAAAATGACACTCTCATGATCAGTGTATTTTTTCTCTTGTATTTTTAGTTCAGTTAATTTAGTTAAATTCAAATTTGCATTTTGTCACTACTCTGTAATTGTTCTGTACACATTCATTTTATTTTTGTGGCTTTCTATAGGTTTCGAGATGAAAATTTGTTGATATTGGTCTCCTAATCACTGAGAATGCGAAGGGTGTTCTTGTACACACTCGATAAACTCATGTTCAATATGAATCATCAAACAACATATGATAACGTTCTTTCTGTTTCTATCTTGTAAAGTCCTCTGATTTTACATGACCGTCCCTAAGTATAAACAGAAAATTAATGTTTATACTTGGCGAATATTAATGATCTGCGACAAGCGTAACGTCTTCAGGATGACTTATACAAACTTTAGAGATAATCAGAAAAGTGGCAGCTGTCTTTTAACATGGAAAAATGCAAGGTCTTGCACTTGGGAAACAGCAACCCAAAATTAACTTATATACTAGGTGGATTTGAACTAAAAACAGTGAAGGCAAAAAATGGATTTGGGGGTTACGATACAGTCGGATATGAAGTTGGAGCAGTTTAAATAGGCAACAAGAAAGGCCCATGGCGTTCCTACTGGTGATTTATCGAATACATGCTTATAGAATTGGGGAGGTCATAATCCAACTGCAAAACGCAATTGTAAAACCGCACTTTACTGTGTTCGAGTATGCAGACAGCACTTGAAAAAAGACAACTGGCTTCTTGAAAGGGTCCAAAGATGGATAACGCGCCTGGTGAGATGTCAAAAGGGCGTCCGCATGAGAAGAGACTTCAATATGTGGGCTGCAGAGCTTGGAAACTAGGTGCCTTAGAAGGAGTTTGATTGAGAAGTATAGGACTCTCATAGGTTGAAAGTATGAATGAAGATGAAATCTTCATTGTTAAAAATAATTCCAGAACTAGGAGCCGTAAATTCAAATTACGGGCAGAAGATATTTAGCTGGGTTACAGGTCGTTTCCTTTCAATCAGCTAATTGTTAATTACCGAATCAATTGCCTGCATGGGTTGGTTGAGACTGACAGTTTGAAGAAATTAAAAGGTCAGCTGGATAGAGACTTACGGGAGGAGGAGGTGGTCAAATGGGTATTTATTATTATCATTATTTTTTAATTAATTAATTAATTTTTGGAGGATGCAGCAAAAAACCCTCTGGCTTCCTTGCACCATATGCTAATGATAATATACTCTTTGAGAGAATGAAAAAACCTACAGAGAAGTGTGTTAGCAGAGATATAAATAATTACTAATGAGTACATAAATAGTATCCCATTCTAAACAAAGCATTTTCTCGGTTAGTTAAAAAAAATCAAGGCATGCTGGTTATGGAACACTTATCTGTCATCGTGTATAGGTCGGTAGCACGCACATAGAGCATGCACGCAATTCCCGAGCACTGGAGTTTGGGCCTATGCTGTATACATTTTTTAAACTTAAATATCACTTCTTGAATGCACCAGAAATCAACAGAAGATAGCAAATAATGATAAAAAGAGTACTGCCGACACGTCCAGTTTTCATCTGGTTTTTGAAGTTTCTCAAAAGAGTTCTCTTCCTCAACAAATTAACACTATCATCCAGCACTCAATCCGTTGTAGTAAATTCGTAAAAGCGCCTCTCTACTCTTATCGCATGCTCTTACCCATCTAGAGGTGAGGGATGTAAATACATTGTCGCTTAACATCATGTTGCGTTATGAAAATATAGAACTGATGAAGCGATAGTTCCTTTTAGAGACTGATTTTAACACCAAAAGCCCATAATCTCAGCAAAAATTTAAAACAAAGTAAAATAATTCTATCTCTTTGTGGGGGGGACGAACCATAGCCTATAGCTAAGTATTTCCTTTAATTCTTGTGATCTGTGAAATACGTCCTTCATCTTGCTGAAATCTCAGCTCCAGTGGGACAATTAAATGTAGCTATGATGTAGCTGTTGATACAGTTGTTTCGAGCAGGTATAAAGGCTAATCATTGGGATAAACTTATTCGAAAGAGTTTTACGAATAATTAGCCTATGCCTGATTCCAGTTTATAATTAACGTAGTGAATTCTTGTACATTTTCTTGAGTTTTTTTCTGTTCAAGTAGACAGACAGATATATGAGCCACCATTCGTCTGGATAGAATACATTGTCCTGCGATCATAGAAAGGTCGATATCCTAATGTACTGCTAAAGCTGCAGTACTATGTAGCCACCTACTGTGAAAACTACAAACCCGTCGAGATAATTGGCCTACTTTTTCTTAAAGTAATTTGTCTTTTCTTTCAACTGCTCTATTTCGCATTGCGAAATATTGTACTAACTGATGACAAAATCTCCTACCGAGGAAGAATATATATTGAACGTTACGAAAGCATAAAGGGTAAACCTTACTGAAGTAATGAAACCTTACTGGAATAAACCTGCATCAGAGAAACAGAAATGGAAACTGTGTATAAAGAGAAGGGTCAAAAACCCCATACTCAGACACGACTGGAAACTGGTGTCGTAACGTAACTCAGTAATCAGGACGGACATAACAGAAGAAACAGAACCAGCTATTGACTGGAGGGAAAAGAAATTAGGCAAGAAGAGCCCATGAGAACCACATTAAAATATATACTGTATTACAGTATATATATTTTAATGTGGACAGACACGACTACAGCTGAGTAGTCAAAGCCACAGTATAGAATTACTTATTCCTCCTATTCGGATCTGTGATACCACAAAATATAATATTCTTGTAGTCTATCTTATAACACTCCTCGGCCCTATGTGGCCTTTCCGGAGTAAAGGCAGAATTATTTATTTACTCTTTTTTTTTTTTAGCACAAAAGAGGAATTAGATAACTAAATGAATGAATGAATAAATAAAAGAAATTAGGATTAAACAGGTAACGAAAAAGTTCAAATATCTGTCCTTCGAAAAAAGAACGAAGATAATAATAATAAATTATTTATTTAATTTATTTATTTAATCAATTGATTGCAAGTTCCAGTGGGACTTTCATAGAGCAATAGTTACTTTCGATTATGATAAAAAGTATTTTGATAGATTTCAAATCTCTTTTATGAGAAAAAAAGGGGGGGGAAGCAAACAAAAAATAATGTTTCTCGTTAAACCCGAGTTCACAAGATAAAATTTAACATCTCACTGTCCTACTACGAATAATATAAAAAGTATGCGCCAAAATACGATTAGTATTTATTTTTAGTATTAGCCATATAGGGCAAAGAAGCTATAGCTATTTGCTGCACTGCTCCCCTCCAACCAAAATAATAAATAAATAAATAATACAAATAGAAAATCAACAACCTACGTGCTTCTCTCCTCACGTTGTTAGTTAATCCAGCTACCTTTAGAATTTCCCAAAAGCTGGCAGCCTCAACCACGGGCGCCTCCGTAGCCAGGTGGGAAGGAGCAGCAGTGCGTAGCACACGCTTCTTGATTAGACCGCGGTTCGAGCCCGTCACCACCAAATACGGAGGATGCGGAAAGGTCAGGGAATGACCACCGCATATCCCGGAGCAATATGGCCTTAGTTTCTAATGCTCCTAAAAACAAATAACAAACAATAACAAACAAACCTCAACCACGAACGTACATAACTCATTCGAGAAAATTTGCACCTCGCTTGCTAAATTTATTTCTGTGATTTGAATTTATGGCGTCTAGTTCTGGAATCATTTATAACAGTGAAAATTTAGCTTTCACTCATTTTACTATCCCTCACAGAGCCTTATAAACCTCAATGAAGTCCCCTCTAAGATGCTTGGTTTCCATGCTCTGTAGCCCACATATTCGAAGTCTTTCCCCATAAGCCTGCCCTTTGCAGATCTTGCCAGCGGGTTTCCTGTATTATTACTTGTGGATTGCTCCTATATCAGGGGTAGCGAACCCTTGACACGCGTGCAACTTTTTGGGCACACGGAATTCAGAGCTTCCCAAAAAAATTTCAAACTTCGAAACAACATCACTCCAGGAATGCACCTTGAGTCGTGATCTACGCACACCCGTTTTCTCTGCCAGGCATGTAGTGGCGTCACAACATTCAGTAAATAACTGTATTTACGCAGTGATTTGTTTGAAGTTGGAGTGGTCAGATGTACTGACAAAAATTGTGTGATTAAATGTCCTGAATATCGCCTTCCGAGGGGCACGCGAGGGTATTTTTTTAAAAGATTTTGCCAATTTGGCACGCACCCTTAAAAAGTTCGCCACCCCTGTACTATATAGTTCTCTTCTGTGATAAAAAATCTATATTTTTCCAATGTGAAAATTTTCCGATTTGCTATTTTTATGAATATTTATTTTTAAAAACATAACTTTGATGAGGTATACGTGTAGGTTACAATAACACACTAAGAGTTTGAAATGATTTCCATTTCTGCTTATACTTGTATACTACAGAATAAAAGACGAACAAATCAAAATCGAAGATAACATTACTTGAAGTAATATATAACGAGTAGAAAATCGTATTTGCGTGGTTCTAAGCTGGGAGATCGTTTGAGTTGACCGTGGTTCGAACTCGCGTTACTGCTAAATATGATAACCTTTATATTCACTGTCAGAATGAGTAAATGCTAACTCCTCTCACTTATGTGGTCGTGCCGAAGTAATTGGATGGCATTGCATTTATGAATATTTCTCATTGATATTTGTTTGAACAAAATATTATGTTCGCAATCGCAGTTTTTAGGATTAGAAATATAAATTGTGTCATTATTTATAATGTAAATTCAATACTTGCGTAAGCCTAATTGCAGCCTAACTGAAAAGTTGTAAACTCTACCGAAAATAAAAATAAAAAAAAATAAAAAAAATGATAATAATAAAATAAAATAAAAGTATATTATCGAGCGGCTAAGTTCTCATAGGAAATATGCAGTTAATACAAGTAACAAACACCGGTGGCCCTAAATCAGTTTAAACATTATAACAGCAATTTGTTAAATGTTTAATAGTAACACTAAATATAAGGCTGTGAAGGCACTTTGCGGTAAGTCTGGGTGAGCGCCATTGTAAGAATGAATGATTTTATGTTGCCGGGGTTTTGTCTTATCCAATGCTTGTGCATATAGAATAATTAAATAATTTAAAAGATTCCTATGACTATATATGCTATTTTAAAAATGTCAAAATGGGAAATATATCATCTTATAATCGTGCAGATATGCCTCTAGATCATGAAGTATATTAGGCAATTAATCCACCATAATATAAAAACGTTGGAAAGAGGAATATTTTCACTCGGCCCTGAATATTAGAAGTATGGAAGAAATGATTAGATTACAGATCTCTCTCTCGTAGGGATCCCGTGTATAACACTATCTAATTGATCACTAAACTAGGAAGTGAACATAAATCCCCTCCCCATCCTCTTAGAAGTGAGAAAAGTACAATTAAATAAAAATAAGTTTTCCATTTTTGGAATATAAAATTAAAATATATATTGCTCGAATATGAAATTTTAATCATCCGAAAAGATTAGCTTACCGTCAAGGAATTGCTTGTCAGTGGTGAGAGAAAAATGTTTTCACCACGGATTGCCTTGATTTTTAAGAAAAGTCCCCAAGTTACAGGAGGACAGTTTGTTGCCAATATCGTCAAATAAGGCTTAACGAAAAAAGAAATACCGCATAAGTTAATTATTAAAACAAAAGATTGCATAACGCATTAAAGAGCTAGCAAAAAAACTCAAGAAAATAATAACGAACAAGTCATGAGCTGACATAATAAGATCACATAACAAGGCTATGATCTGTTGTTATACAGTAATTTTTAATATTATTATAGTGTGACAAACTATTTACATATTAAAATTATTAACTCTTATTTTGTAATTGTACATTGAATTTTTCTGATTATTCTAATGTGCATTAATGCTTGGAACTTATTACACATCTTTATATAAACATAACATCGGCTTCATAAGGTGTATATATATAACCTTATTGAAATGATCACCTAAATAAAGAAAAATAATTAACAAAATCCAGTCATTTTATATTATATAACTGCGCATAAAAGAAATATTTTCCATTAACATTAAAATCAACTTATGGATAAGCAATTTCATAACCTCAAGATGTCAAACGAGAAACTGCATGTGCAAGAAATAATTCTCAACTATCGTGGTGCAAATCAATAATTGCACTTCATTTTTTATTTATTCAACTACTCGAATTTAAATAATTAAAGTAAATCTTACCTTCAGGTTTTCCGTAGAATATGCTAAACTGCAAACGTGTAAATGTTAACGCTTTTCACCAGTATAACCTCCGTTCATACCATCAGTTTAACGTGTTCCACATAAAGCCATTGGAGTCAAGTCGCATTACTGATGGCCGATGACGATACCATTACGACAATTACAAGTAATAAACCGTGGCGCCCTCTTACGTTCTCCGGTATAAAAAGAACGACCAGGTTGTTGAAGGGTTTCCTCCTTTTTTTTTTTTTATGTCAGAGTGAAGAATTTAAGTTATTAACTTGAACAGTGCTTTTTACCTTAGGAAATACCCCTTAAATGTTTTCTCAAGGAGTAAGTCATTCCGTCGTAATGCAATGAGAAAGCCTGGCGTAGCGCAACTATTTTAAGGGAAATCTAGGGCAACGAACATAATCGGGACAGCAAATGGAGCACGTGACTAAACCGAAAACCGTTATTTTTGAATCATCACCTACATATTGAAAACAGGAAGTAAGATTTTTGACACATAATATTCTTCCTTATTGCCATTAAAAGATGCGATATGAAAAAAGGGAAAAAAAAACTTCTTTTAAGGGAGTGCATTGGTAAGCTATAGGCACGATTTCGAATAGCAATACCTCAAATAATCAGGAATGATGAAAGACAGTGGAGAAAAGGAATAGAACACTAGGGTCAAACTGCAGAAAAGTGGTTGTACAAATTTTTGTATGTAAAGAAATAAGATGGCGAATAATGGAGCACAGTAAATCTTGTTTCAAGATGGCAGGCTGGAATAAAAATGAGATTGCCCTTATTTTGTTTTATATGTCATCTCTAAACAAGATGGTAGATCAAAATAAAAAAGTAATAATAATAATTTTTTTTTTGTTACGGGAAGGGATATGCAGACATGGTTTTTAACTTCTCGAGAACGACCGAGTGAGATTTAAGTGTTTAAAAACACACTATAAATAATTATTTTTATTTATTCTTTTTTTTTTTGTCTTGAAGCCTCAGTATACTGTGTGTTAATTGCATGCATCCTGTCGTCGGTTTGCCTGTTTTTAAATTGCTGGAGGAAAAAGCTAAGTTTTCGCGCAACCCTCGATTGAAAGTGATAAACTCGGCCATGGTATGAAAAGAGCCTATAAAAATTCCTACTGTCTTGGCTAATTCGAACTCCGCCAAGAAAATTCCTACTGTCTTGGCGGAGTTCGAATTAGCGCCTTATCCACACACACACACACACACACACGGGGGGGGGTGGAAAGGACAGCAGTCGTTACCACTGCTGCTTCGAAGTTGCTATGTGCAATCCAAACTCCCTTACCCGACTATACTGTATTAGGAAAATGGGTGCATTTAGCAATCACCTGAGAATAGGAAATTATAATTCTCCCATAGCCGATTCACCAAAGTACCATTATAGCCAGCCGACCGGGCTAGCCGGGTGGGTGAAGTGCCTGCCTGGCAACCCAAAGGTCGCGGGTTCGAATCCCGCCTCGGGCTTGGATCAGAGTACTGCAAAAACCTTGGGAGGTGCATTATGGCCACAGAAGCCGATGCGCCAACAACTACCAAAAAAAAAAAAAAAAAGAAACATTACAGCCTATGTTCTTGTTGCGAATTATGAAACTCAGTCTGGGTTTCATAATTCGTAACAAGAACATTTGCTATAATTAATAACAAGATTTAATTATTAATTATATAGTACACTCTTACTTTAACTCACTTGTACCACTGTTTCGTCCGTACGTAACTCGCTGACATAAATGGCTCAGGCGGATAGCATCTACCATCATTTAAAATATTTTCGCAATAAAGCAAATTTAACTCACAGCTAATGACAAGGCTGGCTTTGCTGCACTCAACTAATAAGTGCAGTGAAATATTATATTATAATACTTAATGTTTATTTCGCAGCATGATGTCTCCACCTATCTGCTAACAGGGCATGGGTCCCTCCGGGCTAAGTTATTTCAGCGTGGTCTGGAGCCTGATCCGTATTGCATGTTGGGAATATGAAACGTGAATTCATATACTTCTGAACTGTCCATTGTACTCTCAACCTAGAGCGGATTTAATGTCTGCGATTCCAAACTTATTGGAGAGCAATGTAAATATCTTAGTTGAAGACTGTAATAACTTTACTGCTCTGCAAACCTTCTCAAGAACAGTTTTCATATTGACCAAAAGACCAAAAGACAAAGGGTTTATGTGTAAACAGAAGATTTATGCGAATTGTTATTTTGTTGACTTATGTGGATTGTAATTGTGTTTATTTATGTTAATTAATGTTGCGTTGATTTATGTCAATTGCTATTGTAAAGATTGATTTCTGTGAAACACAAGGTTTATGAGAAACATTTAGTAGCTATCTCATTGTGCTTGTCGGCAGGTTTGAAAGTTCTATCGGACAGACTAGACAGTGTTGTTGATTGTCCATTGTATGTTTCGAGCCCGTCACCACCAAATACGGAGGATGCGGAAAGGTCAGAGAATGACCACCGCATATCCCGGAGCAATATGGCCTTAGTTGCTAATGCTCCTAAAAACCAAACAACAACAACAACCACTGTATGTAATTTAATTATATATTGTTTTCTGGTTCTCAGGAATTCAGAGACTCTGAGCATATTAAAAACAAGTGTTGTATATATCTGTTTAATATAATAATTACTGTTTCTCGTTGGTAGTGAGGATAATTTGTGGAAGTTCTCCACTAGTAATTCACTTGTCGGCACCCACTGGTATTGCACTGCATCCGGTGGGTGCGGGACTTGTGCATTCGGCACAAACAGATACCCTAGAGAAGGGCACGGGGCAGCAGCTGCCTTGTATTGTATTGGCGGTGGTATAATACCACACACATGTTTTTAGGCTAGCTTTGTACAGGTTCTACGCCAAAACAGATGGAAATAGGCGTTTGCCCAGGAGCCACCCTTGATTCTGGGATACACGTACGCAATGCACCAGGAGGTCATATATAGTATAGTATCTTATATATGTGTAACGAGAATGTTAATGTATATAAAATTGTGTATATATATATATATATATCTTCTTGTAAGTATTGTATATATATGCAATAATTGTGTGTACAAATAAATGAAAAAAAAATGGAAATGCCATTTAAGGCTGAGAACAAAACCTCTCATGCTCACTGATAAACTCTCTCGTACATAAGCTGATGCTTAGCTGCATGCTGTGCAGTTTACAGCAGGCCTGCAACGCGTCGAATCAGAGATGACTGCGACTACGTGCGTTTGTAAATATTTTGTTCAGATGTATATTTGTGTACCTGTTTGTCTGTCAGAATCTGTGTGTACTCCAAACTATATTTATGTATAATTATTTAATTATTACATCTTTTATTGTATTATACACGTTTTATTCCTTTAAATCTTGTCAAACTCTTGGCCTCCCGGTTTTGGTGGTACATATCGTATCTGTGTTGTACATCGATGATATATGCAATGAACTATGTATATACTGTAATACAAAGTGTAAAGTGTATTTAGTGTCTAACGGCACCAGGGGTTCCCCCCATCTCCGCGTTGCTTTTATTGCGGGTGTACCAGTTCGCTGGGAATGCCGAAAAGAGATTTAAAAGTGTATGGATATTGTACATGTGTAGTGTTGTGTTCTGTTTTTCATCTGGCCGTTTAGCCGCTGGACCTCTACTGAGGCCCAACGTTGCTCACACTTGGCCCCGTGGAGGCAGACCAGGTACATCAGTATTTTTAGATAAGTACTCTGGCGGGTCCTGGCCCCTAATTTCCTGAAATTTCAATGGCTAGGACCTATATATATATATATATATATATATATATATATATATATATATATATATAAACTTAAGTGAGAATAATGATTAAAAATTAAATGAAAATGCCAGCAGCATGGCAAAACAGAAGAGCGAAAATTATGAAATTATACCTAACGATCAAACCAACAGAAAGGGAAGAGAATAAAATTATTGCAGCAGAAACTCTCAAAGATAATTTAGAAAGCCTAAACACAAAGATAATAAAATAAAATCAATTAAATTTTGAATAGCCAATTAAATGAAATTTAACGGCGCCCCCTCTAACGGGCACCAAGTCCAAATTTATGCGAAATATCACGAACAGAGATGTGAGCAACTACAATAAAATAAAATAAAATAAAAAAAACCCGAAATAGACTGACCATTATGCCCCATCTTAACAGAGGACCACAAGGCCAATAATGCTCAGGGAATCGCTGCATTTCGATCGCTAGACAAATCGCCGCAAAGGCGAATCGATCGAAAGATCAGTCCCCCATCCGATCCCCAGATCGAACCGCCAATGCAGAGGACTTGAATAGCTGTGGTCCTTATGCGGCGAAAATTAAAAATAGGACAGATACAAGCACTCAAATGCAAAGCCACACCACTGAAAAAAGTAATCTTAACCAGATTATATAGGCAAAACATGAAGTATGGATGGCAGCACAGGCGCAGCGTTAGCAAATCAGCCCACCACTGTCATGTGATATACTTATATTTGAATAATGTTTGAAATAATTGAAAATCAATTATTGAAATCCTCTGTGTTGATGTTCATTATCAGTTTGCCTTTATTTATTATTTGTGGTTATCTATTCGTTGTGGATGGCTATTTCTGTTCGTCGTCTATTGAAGACGTCAAGTGCAAATCGGCTGAGGGCTTTGTATTCATCTTCTGAATCCAGTAGATGGTACTCTTGATTTTTCGGCAAGTATTGAATCTCAGATATAAGTCTACTTCTGTGTTCTTCATAGCATTCACAATCGTGCATAATATGCTGCCAGGTTTCAGGTTCTCCATAGGTGCATGTGGACTCTTCTATTATTCCGAGTGCGTTCGGTTTTGCTTTAAATGGACCGTGACCGTTGTAATTAGCCCAGGGTAGAACCACGAGGGGGCTTTTGGGTACATTTTTGCCACTATCAGTATGAAGCTTCTTGTAACTTGACCCTTTGGCGACATCTCCCATCTGTGCTGCCAAATCTTCAACATGTGATCCACTATTCGTTGTTTCTCTGTCATCCGCCTGTTGGTTGGGTCCAGGGTAAAGTCGTAGATGGAGGCAGGCATATCCTTGGATAGTAACTACATGCGTCCACGTCTCGTCACCTCGAGGTTCAGCGGAAGGGCATCCGCCAGGACCTGCAGAGCGTGGGTGCTCACCGTTTTGCAGGCCCTGGTTATAGTTAGAAGTATGTTTCTTGGATAGTGTCCAGCAGTCTTCTGTTGACCGCGGTTCCGGCCTTCCTGAACCAGATTGGCGATCCGTAGGTGAACGCTGGGATGAATATTGTTTTATAATACAGGGTCTTCCTGTTATACATATAATACAGTGCAATAAAGATTTTCTTATACTACAGCGTCAACAAATGTGCCGCAGTAGCCTAGTGGTCAAGCGGGAGGGTTCAGAAATAGGCGCGTTTAAGTGACTGTGGTTGAAGACACGTGACTGTCAAATACGATGATGCTCTTGTATTCTCTCTGTCTTGTGGGAACTCGTCTGATCTTATGCGGTCGTCCACGAATATAAATAGAAATTTTATTTGTATATGATTCTTACAAGAAATAATATGATTTGGCGACATATTTTATCCCCAAGACTGCTTCATGGGAAAGGTTCTTTAACGTTTTACGTTCGTTTATTCTTTTAAAATTGAACTTTGAGCTTTCATTAAGAGAACAGTGCCGGGCAAGTGAGGCCGATTTCGGTTTGCACCTTGTATCCACCTAGAGCAGTCCTTGGATATATCTTGCTGGGACTGTAAACAGTTTCATTCCATTTTACTTGTAAATAGTTTGAGTATTATCCCGAAAAATTGTACATCGATTTGTGAATATTAATTTTATTATCCCTTTCGTGTCTGTAGTGTAAAGACAAAGTCAGGATATTAATGCAAATATACTCGGGAGGACATCCTCAATATATGGAAAGGAAAAAATATTTCCACGAATTTGCAAATGACAATTTCAACTTCCACGGAATAGTAAGTCGAGCGATGCCTCAAGTCACCTACAGTGGGGAAGATAGAAAACTGTGTCTCTGAGTATAGTAGTCCTAATATAGAACGTAAGGTAAAGGTTGTTCACGCCTAATAATCCCCTCCATCACACGGAGAAGTCTACCTTCGGGTAATCCCTGTAATCTGACAGTAAACGGAAGAACAGCCTGCTTGAGCAAACAGCATTTTCCTCCCCTACTGTTGCTATTGTAGGAGAAGGAGGCGGGTCTTCCCGTTTAACGATGGAAAACGGAATCATTCATAAGCACACACCATTCCGCCTTAGATGCTTATGAAATTGTAGTGTTTGCAAACAGCGAATTTGGGCTTCGCCGCTGAAATTTTAGCTCTCCCGTCATGGGAAAGGTACGTGGTTAACCCACTTCAGCAGACCATAACTAGGTAAAGGTTAATGGAACTTCGCGAATGTCGGTGTTATCCAAGGTCAACGTACTATTTTAGCCACACGACCCAAATATAAATGACCGCTTCAGTGACGACACATGGCGTCACACTAAAACACACTGTTACGTCATACCTCTGCAGGGATCTTCCACAAGGATGGGTGATGAACAACGTAAAAGGAAGCGATCAAGAGAAAAATATATTGGCGATTTGCTTTCCTTTATAACGTGATTAATAAATTTTCAGATGTGGAAATTTGGCCTTAAGTCTGCTTTAATTTCTCTATTTAACAAAGGCAGTTGCACACTTACTGGAATAATAAAATAAGATCCTTGTGTTAAAAAAAAGCAGATGAGGATAAAAGAACCCTAGACAGCTGCCTAAGGATCCTTTTCTTTTTTTTTGTTGGATATCGATTGTTATAAGATTGTTTTCTTATGGTTTCTTTAAAATAAAATAAATAATCAAAAATGAATAGAAAAATAAAAATAAGACCTTCTCCTGTGGTGTCTTCAGTGACCTCTAAATGATCATATTGTTAGTCACAGGGAAAAAAAATAGAAAGGGTTACAATTTAACAATAAATTGGTGAAGGGAGAAAATTGGATTGATAATAGCTGAGCTATGATAATGCAGAGTGAAACAGATCGTCTTCGGTTGACGTGATTAGTGGACTTTTCATGTTCTGGTCTCCGGGCAATGACTGTTTCTTCTTTAAATTGCTTCCCAGGAGTCCATACGACTTACCCTGAAACGTTCAGTCTGGGCCAGCGAAGTCGACTCTCCTGCTCTAAGCAAAATCTTAATAGCCTTCAAACAACTTGAGTTTAATAGGCTTCATTAATTTGCATGATTCAAAGCACGTAGATCAGTTCCAATTGATAGTCTGAATTTCCAGACGAAACTATGTAAAATAAAGTTTGTGTTCGCATTTTGATTACGGTATATAATTAAAACGCTGATATTGGCGAGCATGCGATCTGGTGTAACGTTTCTTTTACCCATCAAGATTGTTTTCTCTCCCCCTTCCGAAGCTCAGGGTCCTGTTGCAACTGCACCACCTGCATCATAGGATAATACATCTGCGCTGACACAAAACAGTATTGCTTCTTAATTTTTCTTGAGGTGTTCTTCCTATCAACTAAAATCTTCGGAAACGTTTAACAGTAGTAACTTATTTAAATTCAAACCAGCCATGCGTATGTAGTATCATCCAAAAAACAAATGGTATAACTAGTGGTAACTTTCCGTCACTTCATTTACGTATTTCTTTAAAGTGTTTTTCTAATTTATTCATAAATTTAGATAAACCTATCTTCACAAAAGCAGGTGGTAGTTCATTCAAGAAAAAAATTTGGTCATCTCTTCTACAATTATCTTTCTAACTCATCTAATTGAGATGTATATGAGGCACAGAAGGGATTGAGTAAAACGAATAAGGAAAGTGTTCTCCATTGTAGTTGAGATAAGAACTGGAGGCACAAATGTAAAATTTCAGAGAATGGCAAAAGACTGGATCTCATAAATTATCTATAGGCAGCTGGTAGTCACATAAGTTGCTTCCGAGTGGCAGTGAGTTTTTCTAAGTTCCAAGTGGAATTGGGTGGTTTTTTTGTGGGAATTGGGACTAGAAGGAATGTGCATTTTTTTATCGATGTAGAAAACAGTCCGCTTCCTTGCATCATTTGGCTTTACTGATACTAACTTAAATACACACCCATTCTGTAAGTTTCATGACTAAATGCAAAGATGCGCTAAGAATTTAGTTTATTCAACTTTTTCGAAGCCTTAAACATCTACATCCCCGACTAAAAGTTTGGAATCACGAAAAAAAATTAAATTAAATTTTTTTTTTTACTTTTCAAAGTTTTTATTAAAATAGAGCCAAATGGTTTACCAATTTTTATTAAAATATTTTCTGTTATGTATATATATAAAAAAAAAAAACTTAAATAATATTTAAGAAATTTTTAGAAGATTCGAGAATATTCCATAAAGGTGTAGAGGACTCTTGAACGTGGTAGAACATTTTAGAAGATTCCTGAATGTTGTAGATGATTCTATATTTTAGTATATTATAGAAAGTTGGAGTGTTGTTCCAGTATTACGAGGGGGGGGATCACAAAAAATTTGTTTTCACCCAGAAGTAGTTGTGATAGAAAGATAATTTCTTTTGTTTGATACCTTGAAATATCTATAGCAACCACACAAATTTTGGTTTCGATCTGACAATTAATTAATTTTTTTTTTTATTTGCAGCTCTGAATGAAGTTTCAGTCACAATAGATAAAGTGGAATACAGATCAATGATTCGTTTCCTCTTTCTGCAAGGGAAAAACACTCAAAACAATCCACGAAGAAATGGTCGCTATTTATGGAGAAGACTTACTGCTCAGGTTACAGTATTGTACATTTGGTATAAACAAATTAAATGTGGCATGATGAAGAAATCCCAGAACGCCTGATTTTGCAACAGAAGAGAGTTTTGCGAAAATTGAGGCATTAACCTTGAAAGATCGCCGTATTAGCTTCAAAGAACTAGCTTCAGAGCTTCAAATTTGTGTATGGTCAGTGGAGAACATCGTCCATCAGCAGTTGCGTTTGAGTAAAGTGGCTGCTAGATGGGTTCCCAGACTTCTGACCCCTTACCATAAGAAGGAAAGGGCACAGTGTGCACATTAAATGTTGCCAATGTGGCAGGAAAAGCAAGAGCGGTTTTTTTTTTCGCGGCTGGTCACCATGGATAAAACTTGGATCCATCACTAAAATCCTGAAATTAATTAAACAAATGTCAAAACAATGGAAGCATGCAAAATCCCCCCACCCAAAAAAAGCAAAGGTGCAAGCAAGTGCTGGAAAAGTGATACCTTCAGTTTTTTTTTTTTTTTTTTTGGAATCAGCATGGTGTAATACTAACAGGTTACCTTCAAAAGGGCTGTTACTGTTATAGTGAAGTATTATTCCAACCTCCTCATAAAGCTACATGCTGCTATAAAAGAAAAAAAGACGGGGAAAGCTATCCAAAGGTGAGCGCCTGTTCCAAGATAATGCTCCTATGCATTCCTCGCATGCTGCAGCGATGATGCCCACGAATGTGGGTTTGAAATATTGCCGCATCCTGCTTATTCTCGCGACCTTGCACCATCGCATTTCTTCCTCTTTCCTGTCCTGATGCCCTTTCTTCATGGAAAATACTGTACTTTGCTGCTACTGATGATGATGATGATGATGAGGAGGAGGAGGAGGAGGAGGAGGTGATTTCTACTGCCGAGTCATTGTCTGAAGGACAGTCAGAGGACTTCTACAAATTGGCTTCTGAAAGTGTATTGAGATGAGGCAAAAATGTGTCATTTTGGCTGGTGACTTTGTTGAAGGAGTGTAATACAGCATGTTTGTTCCAGCCCTCTAACATAACTCCTTATGGGTAAATAAAAATCTTTTTTGAAATCCCTCCTATAGAAAATTGTAAATGATTCTTGAGTGTTTCATTGTATAAATTGAGAAGTAAGAGCTGTAACTTATAACATCGAACACCCACCATTCAGAAAGATTGCTTTGTGTAAGTTTTGTGTGTTTCGTGATAAAAATGACAAGAAATAAGGAACCGAGTGTTGAAAAAAGAAGTGCTATTATAAAGAATATTATAACATGAAGTATAAAAAACGTTATTCCATGAGAAGTATTGGCAAAAAACTAAGAGTTTCATTTAAAGGAGTAGAAACTTCCATTCGACAATTCAAAGAGACTTGAAGTTTAAAGGACAAACGACAATCAGGACGGTCGCGCTTAACAACGGAAACAGGATAAGAATAAGACTATAACACTGATTTTTAAACCCAGCCGACGACTTATTGCACCTGCAATCCAAGCTGAATTCAATAGGAACAGAGAAATTCCCGTATCTACATCTGCTGTAAAACTTCGTCTTAAGCAAGCAGGACTTTATGGTCTAAAAACCCTTATTATAACTGGAAATCTTAAGAAACGGTTGCTTGGGCTAAGAGAGCCATCAACAGTGGACAATTTAAGAGTGGAAAAACGTACTGTGGACGAATGAATCCAAATTTGAAATTTGATAAACTGAAATAAAAATGGATGGTGTCGCGTTGTTTAGTGCCTACAGTCAACACGGTGATGGTTCCTTCATGATCTGGAGTTGCTTCTGTTTTTCTGTAGTGGATAACATCATCAGAATTGAAGGAATTTTAAGAAAAGAAGGCTATAAACCATTCTTGAACATAATGCAATATCCACAGCACTTCAACTTTGTGGAAGAAATTTTATATTACAAGACAATAACCCGAAGCACAGTTCGAAGCCGTGCAGAGACTTTTTTAACAACAGGAGGTGTTATTTTTAAATTATGGTGTGGCCACTCAAATCGGCAAACTTAAACCCAATAGCGCTTATGAGATCTTATAGATTGTGAAGTCCGTGAAGTTTGTCCATCTTCACAAAATTTATGGGAAACCTTTCTGATCTCTTGGAATAATGTTAGTCAAGACGCTATTATAAAATTAGTCGCCAGCTTGCCATATCTGTGATACGCGTAAAATCTCGTGGAGGATAGTTTGATGAAAAATCAGTACTGTATAGTTGTTAATATTAATCATTTCAATATTTTTGCTGTAAATTTTTCAGTGCTTAATAAAAAAAATCTTAAAATACTTTGTAGGGTGTTGTTTTTGTATTGAACTTTACATTGTCATAGCTAATTGCAGAAGAATTACCATCTCTCGGTGTGCTTAATGAATCATTTATATCAGATCTACATCTTTCCAAAATAGGGTTTTCAAACGTGCATACTGTATTTAATATGTGGCGTAACCAGTGCGTTATATAATGGAATAATTTGCTCTTTGTCTCTACTTGCAAAGTTCTGGTAAATCATTGACAGAACCCTATGAGTTATTCTAGCAGCCTGTGTACTCCGTTCAGAGAACTCCATGAATATAAAGTGTTACAGTGGTCTTCATGTCTGGAAACCGGGCATTTGTGTGGAGGCCTGGTTGATATTTGGGGACTTTGAAGGAGTTGAGTGGACCGGGTGCCTGTTGCATCTTTTGCTCTTTCTCAGGTCACACAGAAAAGATGATTATATGTTAGATGTGTGAAAGTTTGCTTTCTGTTGCAGAGCCATTGGTTGTTGGAGTGGGATTTCACTTAGTGTTGTGTAGGCGGGAAATCCTGAATAAATTTTGAAGCATTCGGAAATTATTGGAAAGGATTGACAGATGAAGTAGCTGAAAATTTTTTATTCCTATGATGTGATTAGTTTAGAAAATAATATCAGCGAGAAGACTGGGCGCACGTTGTCTTCCACTGCCCTTATTATTGTCCACTGTTCCTTTTACAATGCCTGACAATGTAAAAGTTTTGATCGAAACTGTCTCCAATTTTAACCATTTTCAACAGTTTTCTGTTGACGTTTTCAACAGAAGGCAGTTACTGACAATTCCACGACGAGTTCCAACGACGCATCATTATGAATGGATGCTTTCTTATCGCATCATCTATCATCCTGCTTGCCTTTCATGATTATCCTTAGTTGTACTGAAAATTCACGAAGCCTTCAGTGACATTTCTTTTTTTTATTTTTCTCTAGTCTGGGCAACTAGAGAGATCTACTGGCACCCTCCGATTTATCACTGCCTTCTGTGGGTGCGGGATCTGCACCTTTTTGGACAATTAAATTAAACAGGCCCACCTCCTCGTGCTGAGGATGGGTACTGCTTTGCTGCTGCTCGGTTAAGGTGGCAAATACAAACCACATGTAATTTACATCTGGCCAAACGACAGCATTCTGTAAACAATACTATGATAACTGGCGAAGTGGAACTGTTCCAGGTGCCGCCGCTCCACTGAACAGTTACATGTATATACGCATACATGTTTTTTCTTTAGAGTCTTTGAGTGTTTTATCGTTATTTATGGATTTGTATGAAATGGTCTATAATCAGAAGGAGTTTCCCTGCAGAACCGGATGATTGTATAAGAAAAGTGTATATATGCTAATAAAAAAACGATGCGGTTAGTTTTCCAATGTTAAGTGTAACACTTATCTACTATATATATCAATATAATGTAGCTCAGTGGTCTAGGGGTATGATTCTCGCTTCGGGTGCGAGAGGTCCCGGGTTCAAATCCCGGCTGAGCCCACCTAAATTTGGAGTCTGGTGGCGAGGTTAGCCTGTGCGGACGAAGCTCCTTGAAGCTCTTGGAACAGAGAAGTTTTTCCTGATTTATTTTCTGATTTATTAGCTTAAATTGTCATATTAACTTATTTTCTAGAGTAGCTTTATATTTCTAGTTACGATACTTAGTTTAAAGTTTAACTTAGACAGAGATTTTGTAGGTATTACTTAGTATCGGTAACGGTATCAAATCCACGTGTTACAAATTGAACGAGAGGTCTTTTTTTTTAACCAAATTTAGTCGATTTATTAACCAATTGTTATATCAAATTATCTTCTATAAGTAGATTACAGACCTAGTCAGAATCCTTAGTTTATTCTAAATTGAGATAGCGAGATTTGGAAGCTAATCAATACTTACGAGTCCGTAGAAGTACCGTTCGAGAATTCCCGCCATTTTTACACGATAGCATAAGCTTAGTGTAGTATAGTGCATAATATAGTATTGTCAATTAATCAGTAAATCTATTAATCTTGATAAACTTTATTGTCAATTAAATTGTATTTTTAACTCTATATATATATATAACGACTTAATCGTAACAAATAATTAATACATAACTATAGTGGTAAAAAAAAATATAACATAACTGTTTTGGGATATAACTTAAGGATTTAATTTTTGTTTTGAAATTTTATTGAATTAAATCGGAATCATGACTCTGACCAGAGCAGCAAAGCAAAAGGCTCAAGCTAATGGGAGTGCTGTGGTTCAGGGGAGAACTGAGGGGGGCAGTTGCCCTCTGAATCACAGTCTTTTAAAATGCACTGTTTGCTTGATGTTTGCGGAGCAGTCGGGTACGGGACATGATACTGCCAAGGGGGATGTCTTTGTGTGTGCACGATGTAAGGAGTGCAAGGAAATCAGGCGACAACTCAGCGTTGTTATGGGCCTTTATGAGAGCTTGAAGGACAGGGTGGATGCCCTCGAAGGAAATAAATTGAGGGGCCCATCAAGCTCTCAGCTGCCCACATCAACGCCAGAGCTTGCACTTGGTCATCAGGCAACACAGAGGCAGCCCCCTAGGCAGAATGCGCTGGTCCCACAGGAACTAGTAGTTGTTGGTGACTGTATTGTCAGGGAAACGGGGAACATGCTTTGTAAAAAGGATAGGTGGAATAGGACCAGGGTATGTCTGCCAGGGGCAAAGGTTGATGACGTTGTAGAGCGGATATCATCTTTTAAGGGCACAAAAGGTGATATAGTTGTACACGTTGGCACTAATGATATAAAGAGTAGGAGACCGGCGGAATTACTTAGCAAGTACAGGTCACTGTTGAAAAAAAGCCGTGAATTAGGGTTGAATTTGAAAGTGTCTGCAATTCTGCCCAGACGCGATAGGAGGGAGTATATGATGAGAGCCTTGTCGATCAATTCGGCCCTGGAGGGATTGTGCAAGGCTCAAGGGGTAGAATTTTTTTTCAGCCTGGACTGTACTTGTTAACAGGAGAGATTGCTTCTACAGGAATGGGATACACTTAAATAGAAAGGGTGCAAGAATTTTTGCTGATGCTGTCGAGGCAGTGTTAGGTGGGTCGGAAAACTGCTAGTTGGGGGGGGATACAAGAACTAATAGATTAACAGTAGCCACTGGCAGAGGTGGAAGTGATTCTTGCACTGCTTCTATTGAAATGAGCAGAAGCCTGAAAAACAAGATGCAGGATATTTCAGAGACTGCTGGGAGTCATTGCGGTACAAGTAAACACATGGGTTGTGTTAGGGTAGCTAAGAATAGAAACAGGTGCATGTATACCTGCGTGTACACCAATGCTAGGAGTTTGGTAAATAAATTTGATGAATTTGAGGTATTGCTCAAAACATCAAAGGCAGATATTGTTGGGATATCAGAGACGTGGTGTCACACAGATATAAGTAATGCGGAACTGGAATTTGGGGAATACAATGTGTATAGAAAGGATAGACAGGACAGGAGGGGAGGAGGGGTTATGCTATTAGTTAAGAAACACATAAAGTCCAAGGAAGTGAAGCCAGTCGACATCGATGGACAGGGCAGTGTCGAGTCAGTTTGGTGTGACATAAGCATAGGGAAATCAAAATTGAGAGTAGGAGTGTGCTATAGGCCTAATGACTCTGATGAGTATAATAAGATATTGTACAGGGAAATAGAGTGGGCCAGTAAATCAGAGAGTCTTATAATGGGGGATTTTAATTTCCCAGATATTGACTGGAATTTGTGGGTTGGTCATTCGCACACTAGCAAGGCTTTTGTGGATTTATTGGATGATTGTTTTCTACATCAGCATGTTCGTGAGGCAACAAGAGGGAGCAATACTCTTGATCTGATTATCAGTAGTGATTCTTCATGCATTAAGAATCTGCAGATAAATGAACCACTAGGTGGCAGTGATCACAGTGTGTTGAAGTGGGATTTACTCAAGAGGTAACTACCATCAGAGGTAAAGGGAAGGGTTTTTGTTTTCGTAAAGGCGACTATTATGGTCTGAGACAGTATTTAAATTCTATACAGTGGGACCAACTGATGATGTTACCAACAGCAAACTCAAAATGGGAAGCATTCAAGGAACTAATCTTGGAGGCTACCAGGCTTTACATACCAACTAAGAAATATTGTTCAAGGTTTAGGCCTAAATGGTTGTCAGATGAACTAATGAGACATGTGGCAGAGAAGAAAAATGCATGGGATACATACAAATTAATGGGTGACATGGAAGCCTATGATAGATATAAGTTGGTCTGTAACCAAGTCACAAAGGAGATTAGGCAGGCAAAGGCAGACTACGAAAAATCCTTGGCAAAGGATGCAAAGAAAAACAGAAAAGAGTTCTTTACATATTTAAACTCAAGAAGGAAAGGGATGAATCAGATTGGTCCACTGGATATTGATGGTTCAACAGTTGAGGATCCTGCTCAGGTGGCCAACAATCTAAACGAGTATTTTGCATCTACATTCACGCATGAGGAGTTATTCAGGAAGGAGAATGATGTAGGTAAAGTAAACATTGGCAGTGAGCTGGATGATTTTGTAATAACTGAGAGAAAAGTGGAGGAGAGATTGTTGAGGATAAACATAAAAAAGGCACCTGGGGTGGATGGGATCTATCCAGTTATATTAAAGGAAGCAGCAAAGGAAGTAAGCAAACCCCTAGCCATAATTATGAAAGCTTCTTTGGACTCGGGGGAGGTACCCATAGACTGGAGATGTGCAAATGTAACCCCAATTCACAAAGGAGGATCAAAGGCTGACACAAGTAATTATAGACCTGTTAGTTTAACTTCTGTTCCAGGTAAATTAATGGAGGCACTGGTTAAAGAAGCACTGCAGGATCATCTAGACAAGAATTCAGTTATAGCTCAGACGCAGCATGGTTTTGTTAAGGGCAGGTCTTGCCTGACCAATTTGATTGGATACTATGATGTAGTCACAAAAGAACTGGATGCAGGGAATAACTTTGATATTATATATTTGGATCTTAGAAAGGCTTTTGATACTGTTGCACATGGAAGACTGCTGCACAAATTGGAGCAGTGTGGCATTGGAGGCAAATTGCTGCTATGGATAAGGGGATGGTTGAGTGGCAGAAGACAGAGAGTGGTAATCAATGGACACTGCTCAACGTGGACTAATGTTATTAGTGGAGTTCCTCAGGGTTCAGTGTTGGGTCCGTTGTTGTTTTCGGTGTTTATGAATGATATTGATGATGGGATATCAAGTTTAATGTCCAAGTTTGCAGATGATACAAAGGTTGGCAGGGTTGTTAAGGACACTACTGACGCTATGCTGCTGCAACAGGATCTGGAAAGGTTGAACAGATGGGCTGAGAGGTGGCAAATGAAGTTTAACATTGACAAATGTAAAGTACTACATATGGGAAACAGTAACCCCAGAGCAACGTATCAACTCTGCGGTACTACACTGACAGTGGTGGAGAATGAAAAGGACCTAGGGGTAATTGTGCAGGCAGATATGAAGTTCTCTGAGCAGTGCAGACGAGCTGCAAGAGTAGCTCATGGTGTCTTGTCAATGATATACAGGAATTTTTCTAGCAGGGATAAGGAGGTGATTATTCCCTTGTATAAGGCAATGGTTAGGCCACATCTTGAGTACTGTATACAGGTCTGGAGGCCTCATTTCAAGAAGGATGTAGAGCTGCTGGAACGGGTACAGAGAAGGGCAACAAGATTAGTGAATGGAACAAAGGGTTGCTCTTACGAAGAAAGGCTTAAGTTTTGCAAATTACAGAGTCTGGAGACTAGGCACCGGCGAGGTGATCTGATAGAGGTGTATAAGGCTTTGAATGGTTTGAGCATGCTCAATGCCAATGGGATTCTTCACCTTGCTCAGAATAATCACCTCAGAGGGCATAAATTCAAATTAAGGAAGGACGGATGTCGGATAGATGTGCGGAAATTTGCCTTTGGCCAGCGGGTGGTTGGTTGGTGGAACCGACGTCCATCACTTGTTGTTGAAGTGGATAGCCTAAACAAATTTAAAGCTCAACTGGACAGGTATTTCGAACGAACGGAGGGGTGAAATGGGAGTGGTGTGTATTTTTGGTTTTTTTTTTTTTTTTTTTTTTTTTTGGCTGATGCTGAATAAGCTTGCTTTCTTGCATCATATGCCTCTACTAATGCTAATGCTAATATATTCGTCCTAAAATTCATCCCCCTATATACAGCTTGCACGCTGGAAGGATACTTACAAAAAAGGTACATGGTACATTTGACAGATTTTCATTTTACATGAGAGGATACTTTTAACATACATTTCATATGAATTACAGAAAGTTGGATCGTTTATTTTTATTCATTTCATTTAGAGACTTCTTAGTTTCTAGAATAATATCATAATTCACATTTCTGTGTAAGAAATGCCATACACCATTGGATCCAGTCGATCTTTTATGTCGAGGGGCAGCATTGGGTAATTTCCGGCTGGGTAATGAAAGGGTTGTCTTAACGTTGTGCTGTTTGTTCAGTAAGAAATGATCAGATATAAGTTCATGTATATGCTTGCACTCTAATATCAAAATCTTAGTGCATGCTTATATCTGAACAGCCTTGAAGCTGACTGGTGTGTGAAGCTGTGGTTCTATGTGGGACCTGTGGGACCAGCCCTTGGTAGAACGCTGATGATACTGACTTCCAAAGTATTCTAAGACTAATTTGAAAATTAAATTTTCAAAAACTTGAAGCAAACAGATTCTAGAAAAGCCCCTTTAGATCCACTACCTGGTCGCAGATGTTAGCGCGTGATCACGCTCTCAGATTTCAGACTTCCTGCTTCCGTACTTTTGCATGTTTTAATTGAAACACATTGTACTTATGTTGGTGGTAGCTGTGTTGCAGACTGTATGTACTGCGGAATTGTAATTTGCAGCAAAAATTTGCTGACAATCGGTCACCATATTGTTACATGTTTATACATCCTTAAAAGGGTGAAAGCCAAAATCAACAGTTTTGCATGTTTTTGAATGTGGGAAAGGCTGATGTTTCTTAATGATAAGTTCTTGGTGGTATCTGAATTTATTATTATTTATTGGGTGCTTGCTAATAATTATTATTGGTACATTTATAAATTTTCTAAAATCTACAACAACTTCGAACGTGAAAATATTTTGCCAGAATAAAATTCCGATGAAATTTATTGGATGGTTGAGGATCGGAAGGGAAGATTTCTTCTTTATTGAGACCCCCCTCAAAATTTTATTACAGTAGTAAATGAATTAATTTTAATAATTAATTCAAAAGTATAAAAGCAAATTATTAATAATTTAAATTATTAATCATTTGCTTTTACTACTCTTACCGCTTACATAATTTCGTTAATAAGATGGCGCCACCTGCACCAGTCACTCGACAAGAAACAAAAGAAGAAAGGAAAAATTACTTTAACAATTACATATCATTTAATTCAAAGTCCATCGACATCAGTTAATGCGACTTCGAATGATGAAGTTGTACTTTTTTAAATATCCTGTTTCGATTGATTATTGAACATTCTTTTTCTAATCTAAAATTAATAAAGCATCATTTTGGGTCTCCAACTTTCTTAAATGGAAAGGGGAGCCTAAACTAACCATATTTCGGGGCTCTCGGATACCATTGCACGGTCCTGGTGATGACCTTGATCTGTATAGAATTATTAGAAAATTTTCCTTTTCCAAAGTCAGAAAAACGAGATTTCTTTAGATTTAGTTAAAATAGTATTGCAGTTATAAATTTGATTTACTTTTATTTTTATATTCAAATATATTACTTATATAATTAATAAACATTCATTATTATACGAGGTATGGAAATAAAGTTTCGAATTTGCGCAATAAGAACACAGGCGTTACGCTTTTTCTTTATGTCCGCAACATCCTGAAATATCTTTCCTGTGAGGACAGTTTTCACCTTGGAAAAGAGGAAGAGGTCCGCCGATGCTGGATCGGGGAAGTAGGGCTGATGGTTGATCTATACAATGTCATGTTTCGTCAGAAATGTCTTCACAACAAGCGCGAAATGAGTAGGGACATTGTTGTTCAACAAGAACTAGCTGCCTTTCTCTCGAAATTGCAGCCTCACCAAGAAATGCACTTCAATAAAGTTTAAAGCACCTGTACCTAGAACGCAGCATTGACTCTCTCCCCTTCCAGTACAAATTCCTTGTGAATGAACCTTGTTTGTCGAAAAACATGATCAGCATAGTCTTGATCCTGGACTTCTGTAAATGAAACGTTTTGGGCCTTGGTGACGATTTTGAAGTCCACTGCATAGGATTGTTTAGATTTGTCAAAACAATTGGGATTGTTTTGGCAAGTCCAGATGAAAGTCTACGTCGCGAGGCTGTGCGGTACAAATTTTCAGAGACCTTCCTTTTTCCTAAATATTCAGGAAGAATTTTACAAATCATCTCCTTATTCATATCCAACTTATCAGCCATTATCCTATCCTGAGGATGAAACGGCGATCTCTTGCCACAATTTCCTGAACTTTTGCAACTCTTTCCTCATTTCAAGAGGTTGACGGACGCCAACTTCTTGAGTCATTGCAAACATCCTCACGGTCGTCTTTGAACCGCGTATACCATTCAGACACACTGACGACTTAACGTTTCTTCACCATAGACAGTTTTTGTTTAATATTTCTTATAAACACACGAAATATTAAACAAAAACTGGAAAAAATCTATGTAAACTGGGAAAAATCTGCAACAAAAACTTGTTGCAGATTTTATCCAGTTTAAAGCAAAACTTGATATTCGTTTGTTGATCCGTTGCAAAATAGTGACACGGAATGTTAACGCTACTGACGAAACTGGTTGTTACTTGCAACCTGTCAGCCTACTTGACCATCTGTTGGAGGAAGTTTGAACTACAACATACCACTTCCATTTATTTTCACACTCATATATATATATATATATATATATATATATATATATATATAATTTTTTTTTTTTGTAAATACAGGGTGCTTCATAACACAACTTACTATATGGATTGATTCAGGACCTGAAAACAGTGAAAATAGTGTATACAGTATAATGTGATTCTCAACGGAGCTCTGGCTGAAAACTGCTTAGCCAATTTTTTTTTAAATTGGCTAAGCAGTTTTCAGTGATAAAAAATAAATAAATAAAAATAATAAATGTGTCTAATGCGAATAGCCATTTCACTAGATACGTGAAATTATTTAAAAATATACAATATAATAATAATGCTTATACTTATTATTTTATGGTTTTATGTTTTACCATTGAAAATTCCTAGCCATATTTTTTAATTCAAAAAGCCGTAGCTTCGCATCCGTTCAGAATCGGACACCGGTTTATATGAACCTTTTCCATTATTTCCAGTTCCTCAATTGATCCTAAAAGTACGGCCCATATGTTATGACATGCCATATATATATGCACACACACACACACACACACACACTGCCCTACCATTAATATCAGGACACCTGCCTTTAGACAAAAAAGAGCTTTTATTGTGTCATTTAATATTGTGTGCTGAAACCTTTTGCTTTTATGACGGCCTTCAATCTTCGCGGCATACTCTCAACCAGTTTTTTATAAACGTCAGGTGATATATGTTCCTCCACTCGGCCTTTAACGCAGCCACCCGTTCGGCCTTGTTCTTTGGGCGATCTCAAAGTGCACGTACCCTACAATCCAATACATCCCAAAGATGCTCGATAGGGTTCAGATCAGACTCAGGGCTGGCCAATCCAACTTTTCTACACCCATGTCCTCAAACGACTCTGTTACGACCCGAGCAGTATGGCATGGCGCGTTGTCTTGCTGATACAGGTATTGCCATAATGTTGGAAGTGCATAATTGTTTAGGCTCTCCTAGTATTGCACAGCATTCATGGTTTTGTCGATAACGACTAATGGACCCAAACCAAACCATGAAAAGCAACTCCATACCATGACGCTGCCTCCACCAAACTTCGTTGTTGGGAAGGTAGAATCAGGAAGGAACTCTTTCCCTGGCATTCGCCACACCCAGGAACGGCCATCAGACTGGTAGAGTGCGAACCTCTACTCGTCTGTCCATAGAACTGTTTTCCACTGCTCTACAGTTCAGGATTCGCGCTTTTTACATCATGTTAATCGGCGTCTAGCATTTGTTGAGGTGATCAATGGCTTGTGAACAGCTGCACGACCATTGTAACCCATATCATGTAGTGTCCTTCGTATTGTACTGTACACTGTACTTTCAGCGCTGACATTAGTCCCAATATTCTTATAGAGGGTTTATGTGACCTGAGACAATAGCAAATTACGATTTTCGGGCACAGTTCTTCGCAGATTCTCTTGTCTCGTTCTGTTAGTTTCGGGGTTTACCTGGTCGTTTTTTGACAGATTCAGTCCCATTCCTCTTCCATTTGCATATAGCATCACTAACCGTTGTCCTAGGAATCCCTAGAGTGACTGCGATGTACATAACGCTTATGTGGCATACTACTATCATTCCACTTTGGAAGTCTGTTACTATTGAACGTGTCATCTTGCGTGCCCACTTTTGCAATTGTATGTTCGAAGACCAGTGTGCATATTTATAGCAGGTTCTGTGACGTGTTGAATGCATAGGACTTGTTTCCCCATCCATGGAAGGGGATCCGGATATTAATGGTAAGGCAGTGTATATATTGAAGTACGTTTCTATGTAACATTTTTTTTTTTTTTTTGAATAATAAATAATTGTAATGCAATGTGTAATCACTTATTTAAGTATTTACTAGTTTACCAGCGCTCTGACTTGGTTCAAAGGTTTGTATCAAAACACACCTTTGAACGCAGTTATTTAGGAGCGGTAATTCATAATCTTCGAGAGGTACACTGTACTTTCAGTGCTGAAAGGTGATTTCTAAAAATCATTGCATGATTACGTATACTATACTGTATTAAGTTTTTGTTACTGCTGCCATCTATCGGTCAGAAATTAAACTTTCTGTTTCAAAAATACAGTTTCTTGTGAATGATTTGAATATATATATAGCGCAGGAGTGGGACCATGAAAATTTCGTAATTTTTACGTTCTCTAATATATATGAATTATGAAAACATTTTTCATTATTTATATATATTTAGTAGTTAAAAAATAAGGGATTACCTGAGTGATAAAATTACAACCCAAGTATGGGGTGTACAGAAAGGCAGGATACGTTAGAATTGTGATGCATGTAGTGCAGGCTGAAAAACTGCTTAAGCGTTCTTAGCCGAATTTCAAGGTGAAAGTACTTATTTGAGTTAAATCAAATACGTACTATATGAGTTAACTATTCTTGTAAAACGACTACTTGTAAGCACTTCTGACCTATGTGTGATATAATCTGTATACTGATATAATCTGAAATAACCTGTATACTGGGGCTGTGCCACAGTATACAGGTTATTCAATACAGATTATATTTCAGAGGTATAATGTGAATTCAAGGAATTTTAGAAAGCAAGGAAATTGAGAAAGAGAAAAAGGAGATGAACTAACAAAATTATTAATACACCACAGAGCTTATGCCTACCCAAATACACACTTCGTCATTCTCGATTGTGCAGCGGCGCCTCCGTAGCCAGGTGGGAAAGAGCAGCAGTGCGTAGCACACGCTTCTTGATTAGACCTGGGTTCGAGCCCACCACCAAATACGGAGGATGCGGAAAGGTCAAGGAATGACTACCGCATATTCCCGGAGCAATATGGCCTTAGTTGCTAATGCTCCTTAAAAAAAAAAAAACAGATTGTGCAGCAGCAGATTAGTTGGAATCTCTGCGATTGGATAACAAAACAAATACCTTAATTCGTTACAGGTGCTATTTACATTTTTTAATGCTACAGTAGGCACGAATGAATTTCACCTTAGAATTTCTTAGATGCCGCATCCCCATACTTGTTCATTCTAGTCATATTGAATAATGATATTAAGAGTAGGAGATCTGAACAATTACTTAACAAGTACAGGACAACATTAGGGAAAAAGCCGTAAATTAGGATTAAATTTAGAATTGTCTGCAATCTTGCTCAGACACGATGGGAGGGAGTACATGTTCAGAGCTTTGTCAATCATGTCAGCCCCCCCTGGAGACATTGTGTAAGGCCCAGGCTTATGATGAGGGCAGACCATCGTCCTATGTGTAGAAATTTCGACACCATTTTAACAGTCCGTCATATTTTAATTGAATGTCCTTCTTTCTATAATGATCGTCGTTTATGTTTTAGCCATCTGTCTGAGCCTTATACACTGAGACAGATTTTATCGGACAACGACAACATGTCAGCTATATTTTAAGTTTTTACAACTTATTAATCTAAATAACTTTATCTAGAATGTTTTTATCGTTTTATGTTTTATTAACTTTTTATATCGTATACTCTTTCACAATAATATATAAACAATTATAATATTATAGTTTTATATTTTATACCTAATCAATGGGTGCTGCTCTTCGTGGACTAATGTTATTAGTGGAGTCCCACAGGGTTCGGTGTTGGGTCCTCTGTTGTTTTGTATATTTATCAATGATATTGATGAAGGCATATCAGGCTTAGTGTCGAAGTTTGCAGATGATACAAAGGTTGGCAGGGTTGTTAATGACAGTATGCTACTGCAACAGGATCTAGATAAATTGAGCAGATGGGCTAAGAAGTGGCAACTGAAGTTTAACCTTGACAAATGCAAAGTACTGCATATGGGTAGAAGTAACCCCAGAGAAACGTACCAACTGTATAGTACTACACTTAGGGTGGTAGAAAATGAAAAAGACCTAGGAGTAATTGTGCAGTCAGATATGAAATTTTCTGAGAAATGCAGACAGGCTGCCAGGGCAAGTCATGGGGGTTTTGCCAATGATATAGAGGGATTTTGCTAGCAGGGAAAAGGAGGTGACTGTCCCTCTGTATAAGGCAATGGTCAGACCACGCCTTGAGTACTGCGTACAGGTCTGGAGGCCTCATTTTAGGAAGGATGTCGATTTGCTTGAGCGTGTACAGAAGGGCAACAAGATTGGTGAGGGGAACAAAGGGGTGCTCTTACCAAGAGAGGCTTACGTTCTGCAAATTGCAGTGGCTGGAGACTAGGTACCTGCGCGGTGATCTGATTGAGGTGTATAGGGCCTTGAATGGATTGAGCACGCTGAATTCTGATGGGATCCTTCCACTTGTTCAGATTACGAACCTAAGGGGGCATAAATTCAAATTAAGAAAAGATAGATGTAGAATAGATGTGCGGAAATTTGCCTTTAGCCAGCGGGTGGTTAATTGCTGGAACAAACTTCCATCTGGCGTTGCGGAAGTTGATAGGTTAAATAAATTTAAGGACGAAGTGGACGGGCATTTGGAGGGAATGGTGCGATTTTTTTTTTTTTTTTTTGGCTGATACTGCATAAGCTCATACACTTGCTTTCTTGCATCACATGCCACTACTACTACTACTACCACTACCTTTTTGACTTGGCGCATTATAGCCTTAGCTGCTAATGCGCCATAAAATCCTAAAACAAACTAGGCTTATGGGGTAGAATTTTTCCCAGCGTGTTCTGTGTTTGTTAACAGGAGAGACTGTTTTACAGAGAGGGAATACATTTAAATAGAAGGGGTGGAAGAATATTTGCTGACCCTATCGAGACAGTATTAAATGGGCTGGAAAACTGCTACCTTGGGGTGGGTGATTCTATTGGAGCATAGTGGAAAGCAGGGTGTCGGGGATTTCAAGCCTTGCTGTATGTCCTCATGGAACAAGTACAGTATATACATGGGAAGCAGGGCTCCCACTCACTAATTTTAAAAAAAAAACTTAGATTGCAACTTAAATAAACCCCCAAAAAAACTTAGTTTTCATCATATAGTATAGCAGCACAAATAAGATAAAACTTGTGCATAAATATCTTTTATTTAATTGTAATTAGAATTTTCATCCCATTCAGTTCCCTCCACATTTATTTTTTGAAGTTCTTTCATTTTTTTCAAACGTTCTTCTTATCTTTTATGACAAGCTCCTTGTATGACTTCTTTTACCAATTCTGATTTAGGTTTCCATATATAGCAATTTTGATTAGATCTATTTATCGCCTGTTTTGCCACTAGTCGATCTTTCACAGTTTCTGGTTTAAGGAAGTTTGTGGCTTTTGTTTTTATATGTTTTACTTGGGAGAAGATTTTTTCTACGCTTGCCGAAGAGTGAGGTAAAATAGTTAGACTGGTCATAAAGTTAGATAAAATCTCATATTTAGAATTATTAAAGCCATCTTTTACATTACATAACGGATACCAAAACTCAGGGATGGTTTTGTAAGAGAGATCTAAATCTTGATTTAAGAAATGATCTCCATTCATCATCTAGAAGATCTATTTTGTCTTCAGAAACAAGGTGAGGGAACTGCATTGCTAAATGGAAAATTGAGGATGGCGATTTGGCACAATCATGTATCACTGCTGGGCCAAGAACATTGAGACTGGCGATAATTCCATTGTCATTTAGAGGAAATCTTTTTCTGATTTCCATACAAAGTTCAACAAGAAATTTTAAACGATCATTTTTAAACCTGCTTTCACTGTCACTAAGTTGCGTTGAATTTAATAAGGCCATACAACGGCCTCCCAAATATATTTTATTCAGAGGCTTATGATTTATTGCATTGCTTGGATCAATTTCAACCAGCTTGCACGAAGTAATGACTTCTTTTATGAAAAAAACTAAGAATATTTTTATACGCAATTAAAACCATTGAATGAAGTAAGTGCAATCTGAAATGTTCAGATTGAAATTCAATATTCAGGCAGTTTATTTTCTCCAGTACATATCCTAAAAACAACATATGCTTAGTTCCTTTGGTGATCATAGTATTGTAAATATTCCCTCCACCATCGATTTTGTCAATATTTGATTGAGACTGAAAATAAAGAACTAACGCATCCCACTGCTCAATAATAATTTTTATTACATTGCCACGGGATAACCAACATGTTTGTGCTAATTTGGGGATTTTATACTTAGCAGTATCTACAACATCTTGAATCATTTTGAACTCGTTTAATCTTTTATTACTACGGTAAAAATAATAAGAGATATCTTTTATAAATATTTCTAGATATGATGGGTAGTACCTTGACTGAATGACTAGCACATAATGCAAAAGAATGGCAAACACATTCCATTATAAATACTGATGGTACATCCTTTTTAGCAATGACTGGAACCCACTCTTAGTACCCATCATAGAGGCACAATTATCACTTCCAAAGCCAACGAGATTACTTATTTGAATGTTTTTTTTTCGATGAAAAGATCTTTTACATCTTGATAAAGCCCTTCTGAAGTACCATTTTCGACACAAACAGTGTCAAGTAATACATCTACAACATCAAGTTTTTTAATATCAAAATATCTAACAACAACAGCTAGAACTTGCGATAAAGATAAATCTGTACTTTCATCTATTATCATTGAAAACTTGTTGTTTCTGCATATGTTAGAAACGTATATTTTTTTCATGATAGGCTATGCCATCTTGTATAAGATAACAGACTTTAGTCGCCTTTATCTGAACTTGTTTTGCAATATTGCTATCATGAAATGCTTTCTTACATGCTTCTATAAGGTGATCACATTGCGCAAATGGAATATTATGCTCAGAAATTAGTGCAGCAATTGTTAACTCTGCCTTTGCTAATTCTTCATTCTCCGTAGGTTTACTTTTTGTGAAGAACGTGTTTAACGTTGAACTTGTCTTAGCAATATTTGCACTTTTTTTATGTTTAACTGTATTTTTATGCGCTAGCAACATCGATTTATTGGCATTCTTTAATTTCATTTCACAACAAATACAGTAAGACACATTTTTTTTCATTACTGTCTTCTTTCAACCAAACCTTTAATTCCGGATCTTCTAACCATTCATTCCTAAAATTTTGAGTATACCACCGTTTACTCATCTTTCTCCGTGGGGAACAAGTTTCAGACATTGTGGGCAATTTGTGGGTATGGCTAGTTAGCAGTTATTTAAAAATGTTCTATAAAATAAAAAATAAAGCACTAATCCATTAACATAAAATAGAAATAGTCACTACAATTTAAATTTATTATATCACTGTATTTAGTACACGCTTAAATTTAAAAATCACATCAAATAATGCAATAATACCACGAACGATCAAGAAAGACTGTGCAGTAAAGAGTGCCTTCCGCCTGCTCAATAGGCTGCGCATACATGTTAGTAACACGAACGAAAACCATAGTGTAGAACCCTGGAAAACTTTGAAATCCTTTTACATTTGTAGTATTTTGTACAAGCACTTGAGATATTACAAATTATGATCAGTATTGTTAGAATATACAATTAAGAAAATTGTAAACTGTTATTAAATGTATTAAATTTTATTGTATTTACAAGAAATAAAAATAAATTTTGACTTAAAATTAAAAATTACCAAAAAAACCCAGATAATGAGATATTTTTGTGAAAAAACCTATCAACCCAGATGACAATCAAAAAACCCAGATCTGGCTGGAAAAACCCAGGCGTGGGAGCCCTGATGGGAAGGGTTAGGATAACTAAGAGTAAGAAAATGTGCACTTACACCAATTCTAGGAGCATAGTTAATAAACTTGATGAATTTGAAGAACTGATTAAGCCATCGAATGTAGACATTGTGAAGATATCGGAGAAATGGTTTCACTCAGACATAAGGGATACAGAATTTGGATATGTGGTGTATAATGTGAACATGTAGTGTACAAGAAGGGGCTTATGTTCTTAGTTAAGAAGCATATTAAATCTAAGGCAGCGCATCTAGTCTACATGGGTGGCCTGTGCAATGTTGAATCAGTTTGGTGTGACATTAAGCAGTCGGTGACTGTGATGAGTATAACGAACAACTATACAGAGAAATAGAGTGGACCAGTAAATCAGTATGTCTTATAATGGGGGATTTTAATTTTCCAGATATTGACTGGAACTTGTAGATTGGTCACTCACACACTAGCATGACTTTTTTGTGGGTTTATTGGATGACTGTTTTCTATGCTAGCATGTTAGAGAGGCAATAAGAGAGACCAATATTCTTGATCTGATTATCAGCAGCAATTCTTCATGTATTAAGAATCTTCATGTAAAAGACACACTAGGTGGTAGTGATAACAGTGTACTGATGTGGGATTTACTTAGACATAACTACTGTCAATGGTAAACAGAAGGGCTTTTGCTTTCGTAAGGGTGACTACATTCGTATCAGACAGTTTTTAAATTCTATACGGTGGTTCCACCTGATGGTGTTACCAACAGCAAATTCTAAATGGGAAGCATTCAGGAAAGTACAGTAATTGTAGAAGCTACTAGGCTTTTCATACCAAGTAAGAAATACCGCTCCAGATTTAGACCTAAATGGATGTTGGATAAATTGACGAGTCTTGGTGCACAGAAGAAAAATTCATGGGATGCATAACATTATCATGTGACACAGAACAGAAGCTTATGATAGATATCAACTAGTTTGAAATCTAGTCACAAAGGAGGTTAGGCAAGCTAAGGCAGCTTTCGAGCGGTCTGTCAAATAATGCCAAGAAAAACAGCAAAGACATCTCTACTTATACTAATAACAGAAGGAAGGGGTTGAATCACTTTAGTCCATTTGGTTATATGGCACAATATGGATGACCTTAGTTTTTGATGCGCCTAAAACCCTACAACAAACAAACAAAAAGTAGGTAAACAAACCCTTAGCCATAGTTATGAGAACATCTTTGGAATCAGGAGAGGTCCCTATGGACTGAAGATTTGCAAATGTATTCCAATTCACAAAGGGGGATCAAAAGGTGACAGGAGTAATTACAGGCCTGTTAGCTTACCTTCTATTCCAGGGAATCCCTGGTTAAAAAAGTAATGCAGGACCATCTAGACAGGAATGCAATTATAATGCAGCCACAGCATGGATTTGTTAAGGGGAAATCTTATCTGACCATTCTGATTGGATATTATCATGCAGTAACAAAAGAACTGGACGTAAAAAATAACTTTGATATCGTATACTTAGATTTCTGGAAAGCTTTTGAACCCACGTGTGCAAGTCCTGAAATCCGGCACCTAGTATACTGGAGGTGACCTTGTATACAAGGAAGGAGGATATGGCGCCACACCACATGGAGAAATGCCGCCCCTTTATGTTACCAGGCAATGCGATGTGGTTGATGATTCTCATCAATCCGTGCAACACCACCACTTTTCTTATTGGGAACATGAAGTGGTGGAACCCATTTCTAGTCTCCAAAGCAATGCTCCTGAGTTAATCGATCTCAAGTGAAATTACCATTGTTTTTTTCTCACGGAAACTCAGGTTTTATCTGCAGCAAACGGAAAACCGACCTCAGAACACATGACATTTACAGACAATGTACAGGGAGCAATATGGCCTTAGTAGATAATACTCCTAAAACCCCCTACAGTAACAACTGCAGATCACAACTTGGTGATGGGGTCTTCTCGAGTGGAGTCTTTCTCTCATGACCATTCTCAACCTCGTGTTGTGTAACATTACAAGAATGCAAAATGGAGTGATCTGCGAGATTTCTTTTCCTTGCTCCGAATTATTGTTTCAAATCTGCTGATGTTAAAATTTGCTCAGACCGTATCAGTGAAATTATTCTTGTAGGGATGAAATTCTTACACGTTGTGAAAAAGGCCTATAAAATTCCTTCCGTCTTCGATGGGACTCGAATTCAGGTTCAGGTGTTTTCCACCCGGTGTGGGGAGGATCCTGTCAATCGGCGATCCTGTCAATTGTGCTACTCACGAAGTCGTGACTTGAGGTGCAGAGAGGACCAGTCACCTCGACGGTGTACTTAGAAGAGTTGTTTGTTAGGTAAGGATAGAGTGTGTTGGCTGTGTGGTTAGGATTGACTGCTATTTGGTAGGTAAACGGTCTGTGCGAGGTCATTAGTTGCAAAAGCCTCAACATCTCGACAAGCTGGTACCTAGCTGGAGTTGTGAACATTCAAATCACCAAGGAAAATCACTTCACTTTTGGACTGGAGAAAGTCAAGTTTCAAAGAGAGGAAGTCAATGCTTTTAAAGTGATTAATGGAGTTGAGAAAACGATAAAGGCAGCAGGTGAATTTGACAGAAAGGAGCAGGAGATTTTAAGCCAAAGATGAGATTCCAAATTACTGAGTCTCTGACAGGGAATATCGGAGAGCACATAATGACAATTACTATATTTGAAATGAAAGAAATCGTTTAGCGAATAACTAGGACAACTGAGATGAGAAAGGGTTGAATCAAACGATAATTGGGATTCTGTCAGAAAAGGTATGTGGGGTTTAGCAGACTGTAAGTGGAAATGAACATCACTGAGATAGGATCTGAGACCATGTATATTTGGAAATGAACATCATTGAGATTGTATCTGAGACCATGTATATTTGTGAAATGAACGAGAAAATTTGGGTGTTTAGATCTTTTCGCAAATAAGTTTGTTCTATTACTGAATTCATGATGCATTCAGTCGTAAGAAAAGGCAGGGGAGGACATGTTGTATGGAGTAATGAAGATTTTGGATATTGCGTACACACGGCAAGAATATGTATATCCAGCTCCTTGACATAAATGGCCTCGACAATGCCCCAAGCGTACACACTATTCGGATTCCCTCCAGTCATTATCTGGCAGAGTAGAGACATCGAAATCATTCATTTGCTGATCCGGAAGACTTCTAGAGTTACCAATAGGTTCGGTCCGGTGGACTATCTAGTGACCGGCTTACGAACACCATTTTACTGCCGCACCCTCGAAATGTAAGAAAGATCGGATCCCGTCTTGATGTCCATTATAACCTCAAAAGACATCAATCATACAATGCGATATAAGAAATGTGGGGGATTGCCGTATTCCACACTCCACCTTAAAATCTCGTGCTGTATGTAAACCTTGGTGTTTCAATAAATATGCTAAAGCTGTTCAAGATAAAAATATTGAATATCGCAATTGGCTTGTATTCAATTCTCCAGGTTCATTTTCTGCCTACACGAAAGCTCGCAACAATTGTAAGGCAGTTATTAATCAATCCGAACTATATTTTGAATAAGCTAAGAGTACAAAACTTGTTCTCGTTCGAATGGTAGTCAAGCATTCTAGTGTCTTGCCAAAGCTATTGGCTGCAAGTTGCCACATCTCTGTTCCTACCTGTTTCAAAACTAAATGGTTCTATTGCAATCTCAGCTAAAGATAAAGCTGACATGCTAGCATCCTATTTTTATTCTAACTCATGTATTGATCTTGATAAACCACCTCCTACCATTCCCAGTACACTTCATTCAGTGTCTCCTGTGGTCTTCCGTCAAAAGGATGCCACTAGAATTTTCAACAGCTTTAATGCCAAAAAGCACCAAGACCTGATGGTATTTCTCCACGTTTTTTCAAAACCTGTGCTCCTGTGCTTACTCCTGTTCTGTCACCTTTTTACATTTCCTTATTCCACCGCCAGTTACCATTCTGCTTAGAAATTTGCTCATATCCAGCCAGTTCCTAAAAAAGGTGATAAATCCCTTCCATTCCATTATCGTCCCATTGCACTTTTAAGCTTTCCAGATTAAGGGAAAAATCTATTAACAGTCAACTCCTAAACTTTCTAGAAACCGTCCATTAGATCAATGATCGCCAGTATAGATTCTGTCAGTGTCGATTCCCTGGTGATATACTGGCTTATGTTACCCATCGATGAACAAAAATCAATGGAAAACCCTTGCGAAACTCAAGCAGTTGCTCTTGACATCTCAAAGGCTTTTGATCGTGTTTAGCATACAGGTCTGTTAAATAAGCTTCCATCTTATGATTTTCCAGCTGTTTTTGTAGTAGGGTATCAGTTTTCTTTCTGACCGCTCATTGCGTGTAATGGTAAATGGATCTCTCTCTCTTCTAACATCTCCACTAATGCAGGTGTTCTCCAAGGTTCTTCCTTCTTCCACTTGTATATTATTAATCTTCTCCCATTGACCGGAAATCGATCCATAGTTTTGTTGGTCATAGCACATTGCATTCCACCTTCCAGTTTGAGAAACTTTCCCCTGCACAAACAGCTTCAACTTTTTGAATATCCACTGCCAATTCCCTAAATGCTGATATCCTGATAATTATGCAGTGGGATAAAGATAACTTAGATTATTTCAATCATTCTAAAACTCAGTCATGTCTTATATCTCGCAAAATGATTCATTCTTCTGCTCCTATGCTTATCTTCGATGACACTGAGATGCTAAACAAGATCACATATCTCTATTAGGGATTACCTTGACTTCTAATCTGCCTTGATATAAGCACATCACAAATATTGCTTCCTCTGAATAAAAAAAAACTGGTTATTCTCCTTCGCTCCCGGCGTTACTGTTCTTCTAAACAGATGCTCACTCTGTACAAATCGCAAATCCGCCCTAACATGGAGCACCGTCCCTCGATCTGGGCGGTGCCTTATAACTTCTCTCTGTCTTCTACATTCCATTCAAAGAAAAGCAGTTAGGTTAATTAATGATCCATCTCTAACAAGGCCTCTCCACTCAATCTCATAGATGTTCTTTTTCTGTTGCATGCCAGGTGTAAAGGCATGCAAAGGAAAGATGTAGAACTGCTGGAATGGGTGCGCAGAGGGTGCAGCGAGATTTGTAAGGGAACGAAACGGTGGTTTTGCCAAGAAAGGCATCAGTTCTGCAAATAGCAGCGTCTGGAGACTAGGCACCTGCTAGGTGATCTGATTGAAGTGTTTAAGGCTTTGAATAGATTGAGCAAGCTCAATGCTATACACATAGGGGCATAAGTTGAAATTGAGGAAGGATGGTTGCAGGCTATATGTGCGGAAGTTTCCTTTCAGCTGGTGGGTGGTTGGTTGTTGTAAAAAATATTCCATCTGTTGTGGAGATGGATATTTTGAATAAATTCAAGGAAGAACTAGACAAATTATTGGAGGAGATGGACAAGTGATATGGGAGGCTTTTTTTTATTCTGTCTAATACTTTATAAGCCACCACTACTAATAATAAAAGTAGTCGTATTTTTGTTTGGATCTGTGCTTAGATGTACCGAGAGCCGTAGCGTTTCCCCAAGATTTTGTTCTGTAACATGCAGAATAAATATCGATTGCTTTGGTTCATATTATATGAAAACGTTGCGAGCAGTTCAGTCATGCAGTTTCATAATTAGTATATTGTTAAGTTCATGCCTTGGGCATAAGCCTCGTAAGTTGAAGGCGCTCCATTAAAAATAGGAACCCGAAATCAACCAGTTTATTAAGTAATGACTATTATGAGAAACTTTAGCCATTCCCCATACAGCCGTTTCATTGTTGACTAGCACCTGATCAATGGAGAGTTAGGTATAGATAAATTGGGACAAGAGTTTAAAAACTTTTCATCGTTTTAATTGAACTGAACTGAACGAAACGACCATTAGGACGGTGTAAATTTCAGTGTCTCCATAGACGAAGGGGCAAGAAATTAACCCTAACTTAAATTTATACCACGCATGGAACAAAAAACCTGATACTGATGGAGTTGCAATTGGATGCTACAGCTTATCTGGAAATAATTTCTTTCCAGGTGCATCACTTCATGGCTGCAGTGTATCCATTTGTGAGTGGTTTCTTCCAATAGGATAATCGCCTTGTTACAAGGCCAGAATTGTACAGAGTACGATGTAAATTTCATTGAGTATCCTTGGTGTGGCAGACACTCAATGAAATTTACCCTAACTTATATTTATACCGAGAAAGGAACAAAGAGCATGATACCGGTGGAGCAGCATTTGGATGCCACAGCTTATCTGTAAATAGTACCCGACCAGACATCGCTTCATGGCTGCAGTATATCCATCTGTGAGTAGCTTTTTCTAACAGGATAATGTGCCTTGTTACAAGGCCAGAATTGTACAGAACTGATTCCAGAAAAAAATAGTGAAATTCAGCCTGCTGCGGTGGCCTTCCCAGTCACCAGATCTCAGTGAGGTGCGAAATGGAAACGAACTCTTCGGAGTAGAGATCCGCAGCCATCCAATTTGCAACGACTGTGGGAAGGAATTGAATAAACATCGATCGGCATTATATCTGTGGCACATACCTAGTTAAATCCATTCCACGACGAATCCTGGCTTTTCTGGAGGAGAATCTACTCGTTCTTAGATAGGTGTACCTCCTAATAAAGTGGCCACTTAATGTGTATACTTGTGGTAATAACTATTTAATCTGCTTTTTAATAACTATTTAATGTAAAAAAATATTTGTTTAAGAATTTCGATTCTTGGATTGGGAAATTACGAAATAAATCAGAGCGTTGTACTGAATAAACTTGCTTCATATTGACTTTATTCATAGGCAGAGCAGTACTTATTTCAAAATTTTATATAGATCATTTATGCTAAGGGTTCGTTAAGGGTTTTTTCCCCCCTTTTTCTATTTAAGAATTACAGTTAAGAATTGACGCATATACAAGCTGTCAATGCTGAAGCTAGTAAGGCCTATTTGTAAATGCACATGTAAAATCTGGACTTTCGAACTTCGAAAGTCAAGATTTAAATATATATATATATATATATATATATATATATTTTTTTTTTTTTTTTTTTTTTTTGTCCCTATCTGAACAAGAGCCGGCACCCCTTAAATTTGCTTTAGCGTTAAGAAGTACTTAGTTACTTAATAACCAGATGTGGAGTCGGTTTTATCGCACGTACTGAAATCATAAAAAAAGCGTCAGCTTGGAGAGTCGTGCTACATTCTAGGCACGTGACCAGCTGGCCTTCCACACACAAGTTGGGTATGTTCTGATAACAGAATACCTACTCTGCCTCCTATTTGAGTCCCTCAATAGAAACTAACCCAAAAATTTTCAAATGTTCGTAAAACTTATGCATATGAATCAACGTATTGAATTATGCATAGGAATGGCAAAACAGGTGATTCACTTCCACGAGTAGCATCCGGATCTCAGCCCACAGATTAGACACCCCTGATCTACATTACCACTTGTTGGCACAGTCATCTACTTAGTAGCCGACAGCAGGAATTGATGAATTATCAATCTCGATATGATAAACTGGACTCGAAATCTCTACTGCGGGTTTTTCTTTTTCTTTCTTCCCATCATCGTTATTGGCGGATTTCCTCAAACTGGAATATAAAAATAGAGAACGTTATAAGTAGAACGATTTAATACAAATTATATCATACGAGTAATACCTAAGTTTCTGAATAGCGTTTCTGTAAATAAATATGAAAATAAAAAGATTGGCTTCTAATATAATTATATTATTACACTCAATAATGTACAGAATGATTGTAATATAAAGGTTAATATTTTGCAACGATGTTTTGCAAGAAAGCACAAACAAAAATGTAGAGGTATTTTTGGATTTAAAGCACTATTATCTAGTGATAACCGTCCTGAAAATAGCATGAGATCATTTCCACTCTGGTGTACGGCAGCTGATGAAAAATAAATTTTCATTTGACCAGGTAACTAGTCGCTTCTAAGCAATCTTAGTTACCTGCTCAACTCTTTTAATAACGGATACCCAAAGTTGAATTGGAAACAGACAAGAAGGCGATATTATTTTTCATAATGAATGCATATACATTGGTAGGAAATCGGTTTAAGTTTTTCTACGTTTCTGCTTTATGATTCAGTAAATCATTTAAAATTGGGAAATAATGATGAAAAAAAAAAAAAACATATCGCAGAGTAGAGCGGAATATAATTTTTTTTTTCAATTGAGTTTTTATCCCACGTAATGCCTTACGCACAGTCTATACACTAAACTAGATTTAATCGGTAGAATATTAATCGGCATATTAGAAAATCTTCTATCAATTCCATCTAATTCTAGAACGGTAAAACATCAAATCAGAAGGAAAGATACTAGACTGCAGGCCACAGAAGAAAATTGAGAAATTAAATTAGACCATAAAACAGAATATATTTTGCTATCTAGACTGAAATCGCTAATAGTAATAACTTGCCATTTTCAGCATTAGCAATAGCTAATGATGCAAAAAAAGCAAGCTTATACAACACACCAAAAAAAAAAAAAAAAATTCATTACTCCACTTTGTTTCCTTCTAGTTTGTTCCCTGAATTTATTTAAGCTATCCACTTCCACAACAACAGATAAAATTTTCTTCCAGCAATCAACAATCTCTGGCTAAAAGCAAACTGTCGCACCTCTATTCTGCAACTGTCCCTCCTCATTTTGAATATGTGCACTCTGATGTGTGTAGTTTGAGCAAGAGGAATAATCCCATTAGCGTTGAGCTTGTCTTAAACACCTCCAATTCATAACGTTAAACACCTCAATCAGATCACCTGCCAAGTGCCTAATCTCTAGACGCTGCAATTTGCAAAACTGAAGCCTTTCTTGGTAAGAGCACCCTTGGTTCCCCTCACCAATCCCGTTGCCGTTCTCTGTACTTTCCGACAGCTCTACATCCATCCTAAAATGAGGCCTCCGGAATCTGTATGCAGTCAGTACTCAAGATGTGGTCTGACCATTGCCTTACACAACTGGACCATCACCTCCTTATTCCTGCTGGTAAAATTCCTGTATATCATTGAAAAAACCCCATGAGCTGTCCTGGCAGCCTTTATACATTGCTCAGAGAACTTCATATCTGACTGCACAATTTTGTGGTTACTGCTAACCATATGTAGTACTTTGCTTTGCCAGTGTTAAACTTTGTCATTCCTGTCATTAACCACCCTGCCAACCTTTGTATCATCAGCCAGCTTGGACATTAAGCCTGATATGCCTTCATCAGTATCATTGATGAATATAGAAAACAACGATGGGCCCAATACAGAACCCTGGGGGACTCCACTAGTAACATTTGTTCGCGAAGAGCAGCGTCTGTTGATTACCACTCTCTGTCTTCTCCCACTCAACAATCCCTTTATCCATAACAACACTTTGCCCTTAATACCACACTGCTCCAACTCCAATTTGTACAGTAGTCTTTTATGTGCAACAGTTTCAAAAGCTTTCCTGAAATTCGAGTATATTATATCAAAATTATTTTTTGCATCCAGTTCCTTTGTAACCTCATCGTAATATCCAACGAAATTGGTCAGACAAGGTTTCTTTTTAACAAATTAATTGCTCTGTCTGAAGTATAATTACAGCCTTGTCTAGATGATCCTGCATTATTTATTTTACCAGTGACTCCGTTATTTTCCTTAGAACAGTAGTTAAACTCACAGGTCTGTAATAACTCATGTTGCCTTTTGAGTCCCAATTCATGACAAACATCGGAGGATGGCATCGTCTGATGTTTGTCATGAATGGAAAGGTTTCTGGGAATCCGTCTTGCAAAAACTTGGGACGTCCCCAAGTGCTCACAATATATATTTTATATTGTTAAAATGCTTCCATGTGAAATATTAGATACTTTTTCCAAATTCAGATACTTTAATTTTTCAGTTTTTATAAAATATTTTCTTCAACGATGGTATATGTTTGAGATTTGATTGTTTCATGTGACCGACCATATCTTGGATCCTCATCGTCTTCTGACTTCCGTCCTGTGAGACTCTAGTCACTCTTTAATGGATTTTTTTAGCATTCCTACCCTATTTGGACAAAAATTTGATTACTGAATGATACTCGATTTGCTGGATATTCATCCTTCTCCCACATACCAATGTAAAATATTAAATTTTAGAAACTAAAGATATTGACGTGCAATTTTTTCACGTTATTTTATAAGGCATTATGCTATCAAAATAACCTATTCTATAAATTATTAATACATTTTACATGTTCTGTTCTCAGAATTTTTGACCACCTCCCACATCTCTTATTAAAAGATAAATGAACTTATTTAGCCTAGATCTTTCAACACTAAAAAAAATCTTTAAAAAGTAATTGCTGTATATTGAAGAGATACAATAAATGAATATATTTCTTCAAACGATACGCGAATTATTATTGAATGATTTACCTTACACAGGCACACCAGCTCTGATTTTTGCCAAACTTATTACCATCTTCTAGTGTTTGAGGAAGATTCTGGTTGATTGTCTCGGGAAGAAAAGCAGAAATTATTGCAGTCAGAATATTAGTACTTCCAAAAACGAGATATGGGATGAACTTGTCATATATACTCTGCAAAAAAGAAGGAATAATGCTTTTCTTATCGCTTTTTATTCTACTGATTACTATAATTTTTAACATTTCTGATTTTTTTATGCTAAATATGTCTTGGTTTGGTAAACATTTATTGAATCACCTGACTGCTGCAACGTTATTGTACAATTTTATAGTAACACACACACACTGAGTGATCACTGAATTAAGACCACCTACTCAATACAGTTTGGGCCACCGTTCTCACGGATAACAGCTGCTATTAGCCTAAGCATTGACTCCACTAGATGTCTGAAAACTTCCGTAGGGATCTGCAGCCATTCTGCCTGCATGGCTTTCCACAGTGTCCGAATAGATGTCGGTTGCGTGTCCATACTCTTTACTTCTGTTCCAAAACATTCCACAGGTGATCAATTCGATTGAAATCAGACGAATTTCGAGGACCAGTCAAGATGGGTGATATGTTTACTATGTTCCTCGAACCACTCGCGCACAGTACAGCCCCGATGACACGGCACATTATCGTCTTGGAAGATCCCGCTTCTGTCCCGGAAAAAATGCAACATGTCAGGGTGCACATGATCTCCTAAGGGGCTTCCGGTTACTATTATTATATTAGGATCACTCGGAATGTTAATTCAATGCCCATGTGTATTGTGTCTGTAAATTTCGTATGTTCTTTGGTTGATTTCCCTGCTATGCTGGACGAAAAACTCCAATTTTTCCGGGATAAAACCTTGCTATCTACGCCTGAGACCCACTAACTCAGCCACAGAGTGTATAAAGCGTATAAAACTTCCTCGCGTCATCTACAGGATTTGAACCCAGGCCTTTTTCACCCGGTGTGGGGAGGGCGGTGACGAAATCACTGTGCTAACCGTGCAGATGAAGCGTTAGTCTATACGCACCAGGGGTCCAAGTTCTTGCCAGAAAAACATGTTTTTTCGGAGGGAGGTGGTTTGACCTTTCGACCCTATTCTCTGTACATCTATCCACAGTGGGCCGTTAGCAGCCAACAAGATTGCCGTTTCCGATATGGAAGCATCCCACGCAGGAGATCCCACAATCATGCCAATTTTAAAATCCTGGATATCTTTACAACACCCCCATAACTGCTGTTTTATCACTTTGACTTGCACGACCAGATGCAAATTAACGCTGTTTTAGCGTAGGATTCTGATCGGATTTTTATACTGCGAGCTATGCAGCTTAGTCCATTACTGATGGTGTGGCCATAATTCAGCGATCACTGAGTATATATCATTCTTATAGTTTAGTTATTTTTAAATGTTCCTGATTTAAGCGATTATTTTTTTTCCGTAAATCAGACATACCGACCACATAAAACATGCAATTACGGTACATTGATGTCACACGTCCTTAGCTGCCTTGGCGAAAATTCTAATCTATCCTCTTTAAATTTAATTGAAATATTGAGAAGTTGCTGCATAATCAAAATTAGGTTATCTGCAGTTATAAAATTGAATTCAAATGGAGCTTAATAGATTATAAGAAAAGACTAAATTTTTCTAATGAGACGTACTGTATATTAATGATAAACAGATAGATTTTGTTATAAGCGAATAGGTTAACCAGTCGAATGTATTTTGTCCAGATCCGCAAAAATGCAAGAAAAAAGCACACAAAAACATCCCTTTAACTGATGTACAGCCTTGCAGTATTTTTTCGTTTCCTAATTTTATCATTGAATTTATCTAAACTTCAGTGACCTCTTGGTAAACATTAGCCACAAACGCTCAGTGTGGTCTAAGACGAGCAAGTTTTGAAAAAAAATTGCATAATTTTGGTAATATGTAATTGATTTCTAGTTTGCAAAGTGGTAGGCATGTGCGTAAGAATTAAAATAAGTGCTTTTAATTTTATGATCACTTACTTTTATTATTTTATACTACTCTATTTATCTTATATACTTAATTTTAGTTTATTTTTTATTTAAATTGTATTTATGCTGGTTACTTATATTTCCATTTAATGTGTAAATTTTAGTCATTTAACTCCTGTCTTTCCTTGTTTTGTTAACACATGGCATTTTCGCCGTGACGGGAAATATTATTTAAGGTTTATAATTTTCAAACTAAAAATAGTAATATCTCTCACGGATCTTTCTATATTCTTTTGAATTACGTTACTATATTGCATATGTTATATGGTCAGTTTATCTATTTTGTAAGAAGAAAAACTGAAAAGAAACTGCAACGTACACAATAAGATTTTACTGAATTTTTTCTTACCAGATAGACGATGTAAGGGACACCGATACTAACAACCGATGCAACAGTAGCAGTAAGTCCCATTCCGATAGACCTTATCGGAGTTGGATAAAGCTCTGCTGACTGCTGGTATACAACCATAAATGCTGCCGAAGCTCCAAATTTCCCAATAAGAGAAACTGCTATACGAATGGATTCCATCTCTGAAAGAAAGATAAACGAAGAATAGTGTTGAAAGTGTATGTGCTTTTTATATATCTTGCTTACAATAATTCCTTAATCATCAAACCTTCGTGAAATGAAATTTATATCGCACAAAAAAAAATTAAATTCATCTCTTCCTATTTTGGGAGATACATCCTGCTTTCTTTCCTGTTGACTTCAATGAGTTGTGCTATAAATGCAATTTCTGTAACACAGTGTGCTACTTACTAGCCAAATACACTTACTAGCCAAAATATTAGAACCCTTCATTCAGTATCTATGATGGGGGACACCTTTTGTCCACATTAAATCCTTGCATGTCCTAGCGTAGATTCCACTAGGTGTTGGAAGGAGTCTAGCTTCAAATTTGACCATTCGTCCATCAGGATATTTTTCTGCTGCTGTATTGTGGTCTGTAGCCGAACTGCCTTTCCAACACATTTAACATATTCTCAGTTAGATTCAGATTCGGAGAATTAGGTGGCCAGGCTAGATGTTGGAAATCTTGGGACTGTTCCTGGAACTATTCAGGTACAGTTTCTGCACGGCGGATAGTTGCGTCCGACAGATTTTCATTGGACAGTGTATACAGAGTTAGTAAAAGTAGGTATGCAACTGCTTATGTGTTTTTATGGGTGTAAAGTATATATGAAAGGTGTAAGAGAGAAAAACACATAGAATGTTAATTTTGCGGTGATAAAAATATTTTTCCTCGCTATTAACACATTCCTAGAGTATACCACACTGTGACACACTTTGGTACAAAGATCTGCGTTTGTCTTCACTTCCTGAATGATGTCAGTGATGAAGCATTTGAGATCGTGGATGTTACAAGGTTTTCAACCGCACACCTTGTCTTTAATAACTCCCCAAATGAAAACCTCACTGGGCGTAATGTCTGGGAACTGTGGTGGCCATTCGATTGACCCTGGCTGACCTGTCGACCTATGAAGAAATTCTTAGTATGATTTTTCTCGGCCTCACTATTTTTGAGCATAATGAGGTCGAGCACCATCCTGCTGAAAGAACACTTTTCATGATTAGATTGCTGCGCCAGACTCCTTATTCCCGTTTAATTTAAGCAATTTCTCATGCTTTTCTCCCAAGTATCTCTAAATCATTTAGCTCCCTGTTAAAATGTAATATACTTTTGGTACCCCAATCTCTATAAAATTCTTCACGTGTGAATGTAGAGGCAAAATATCAATGTAGTTTGTCAGCAGCCTGAACAGAATCATTAACATTTATGCTCATTAGCCAAAACAATTTGACCACCTAACTAACAGCGTATTAGGCCACTTTCATCTTATAACCGCTTGCACCTGGCGTGGCATCGACTCCACGATACCGCTGAAGGTGTCATCAGGTGTCCTGGACAGCAAGGTGTTCCAGAGTTCGACGACAGAGCGAGGCATTGGCGTGGACTGGCGAATGCTGCGTTCCACCGCATCCCACAAATGTTCGACAGCTGTCCCAACCGCTGTTTAACAGATTTAATTCCCGCATTTTGAAATTTCCTTAATAATATTCCTGCATTAGAACTAACGAACTTAAGCTTTTGTAGCACTCGATATGAAGTAACTTTCATTCAATCTTCATACTTAGTGTTCATATTATTTGGATCGGACACAGTAGATGTGTCCGATCCAAATAATATATATTAAGGCCTCCGTAGCCGAGTGGGCAGGAGCAGGAGTGCAGTAGCACACGCTCTTTGAGTAGACCGGGGTTCAAGCCCAGACTGCTGAATACGGTCGATCTGCCAACCCGCACTGGACCAGCGTGGCAGATTATGGTCCATTTCCCTCAACATGAATTGTTGAGGAGGCTTCCATCCTGCAGTGGGTTGATAATGGCTGCACTTTACTTTATATATATATATATATATATATATACATAAAGTATTCTCTGATTCTCTCTCTGCATATATATATATATATATATATATATATATTCTCTCTCTGCATATATATATATATATATATATATATATATATTCTCTCTCTGCATATATATATATGCAGAGAGAGAATCGGATCTAACAGGCAGAAAATTGAGTACGGGTGCCGTAAAATAAACTAAATTACTTAGGGGTGCCGTTATTAAAAAAAGGTTGAAAACCACTGCAGTAGATAAATTGAACTTCTGACGTTTTTTTCCGGAAATTTCCAAAGTAAAAATAAGATGAAATTACGCTTCTTGACAAATTAACAGAACACGTAGAAAACAGAATGAAGTAAGCGAGGAGTAAGCTAGGAGTAAGAGAGAAACTTCGGACATGTATAAGGGACATTAATTGGTGTTCTATAAGAATTACAAAAAGAGTGCATTACAGAAGTCGATACAAGATGCTCGAAATATGGTCACTTGACATCAGTACGTACGGCGTATGAACCCCTCCAACGGCTAAACAGACCTGACAGCGGTGAACTATGCTCAATACAAGATTTTCAAGGTGTCTACAAGATTCTGTGTCAATAAATCCCATTCTTCCACCCGCGCAGACCTTAGCTCACCAAGTAACCGAGGAATTAGCTGTCGGCATGCAATGCGACGCCCAAGGGCGTCCCACACATGTTCGATCGGATTTACGTCTGTGGTCGTTTTGGCCACGGCAGTCTTTGGGTGTCTTCAGTTTCAAGACATTCCTACATCACTTGAGCTCTATGTGCAGTGGCATATTGTCGTGCATGAAAAGAAAACCTGGGCCAACCGCATCCCTAAAAGTCGCACATAGGATCTGTGCGAATTTTAGGGATGCGGTTGGCCCAGGCGACTTCGAGGATCTGTTCTCGGTACCTTTGGTTTGGTACCCCTATGAAAAACATGAAGAGAGATGCGTCCATTGATCATTATACCGCCCCACACGAGAACACCACCTCACCGTAAGTATCCCTTTCTCTGATGTTGAAGGCATACTACCGCATTCTTCATTGTTTCCAGATGAAATAAAGTCTGATATCTGTTTGTAGGCTAAAACGGGACTCAACAGAGAACAGAACTATATCCCATTTGTCAGAGCTACAAGTCATATGTTCATGGCACCAGTTTCGACGAGCTTTGCGGTGATTTGGGGTTAATGGGATACGAACCACTGGCTTCCTTGCGTAGAGTCTACTTGAATTGAGCCTACTTCACAGTTCGGTTGGAAATGTTTTCAACTGTAGCCACAGAAACCTGAAGAGACAGTTGATGACAGGGCATCTTGGGGCTCCCTTCTTGCTGTTAGGGCCAGATATCAGTCCATTCTGGTTGACATCGCCCTCGTGCGACCTTGGCCAACTCTTCTTGTAATGGTTCCTGTCTCCTGAAACTACTTTCATAGTACCAAGAGGAAACTGCGTTACAATCAGCCAATATGACACATCCTCCTGCGACTGCACGGCTTCAAGTCGTCCTACGGTCCGCTATCTAAAAGAATCATCTAAACGACTATGACTTGCCATCCTTAGTACTGAAGCTGTGGCTATCCCACTGAGCAAGCCAAAGCACGGGAATGAAGTGATGTGGTCGCAACCCGTGTTTGCGACCACATAAATAATATAGGTATGAATAATTTGCATAATGTGCGGCTCGGTAAGGTGTAGATTTACGTGTCAGGGTGCCTATAATATCAAATATTTGCCTTCGGTGACACTGTTCACAAAAAATATTCATGAAAAAATTTTGTTCTGTTAATTTTTTCGAGCAGTGTACACAAACCATCTCTGCATAAGTAAGGAATAAAATTACTCTCTCCAAATGGGCCGTAAAACGTAGTTCGAATTTACTCTCGTACAACGCTTTATTGTTAGCAATCAGTACATCACGGAAATGCATTTTCTGTAAAACGGAAGCTACTAGTGATTCATTTTTTTTTTTTTCCTGCTAAAGTGAATTTAATGCACATTATTCTGTCTGTAAATAGTTTTTAATAATGACAGAAATTGAGAAGAACGTATTTTAATAGATACAAAATTTACTGTAAACTCTACTGACTTGGTTGTCGTGCCGGAGTATAAACAGAAAATTTATTTAATATTCAGAAAAACCAGGAGATAATTAGTAATAATAAATACTACTTTTTAATGTAACAAAAAACTTACCTGGAGGTAAAAAAACTGGAATTAAACACACAATCCCCGTGAGTGAAAATAAAATCACTCCACTCCACCGTCTTCCAAAATTGTTCATGAACAACCAACTAGAAACATAACCGGGAATTTCGATCAGAGACAGCAAGAAGAAATTAAGGAACTCGTTGCCAGCCAGGTTAGACACATTCATCTGTAAACCGTAGTATCCCTGTACGGTACAATACCTGCAAAACACAACGTACGTTTTCAAATGGGAATTATTTATTTATTCAATTTATTGCTTTTTACAAACACCCCAAGAACAGCATGCAAGCTAGAAGGGTGCAAAAAAGGAACCTACAGAAAATAATTACAATAAAAAAACAATGACAGTATTTATCTATAGAAATATGTACAATTGATATTTGATAAATAAAATAAATAAAATTCTAAATAAAATGAATTAGACAAACTGGACTTTAGATAGGAGAGTTCACTGGTTCCTCGGATCAAGCAAAAAAAATCACAGTTGGTTCTTTCTACTAGACATCTCCAAGTCGTGGCTCATGCTGGAAATATATTTTTCAGGGAGGAAAGGTTGTTGAGTTTCATTCTTAATGGAAACTGAGAATTCTGTCTGCTTCTGTAACGGGATCTGGGACCACTTGGACAATGGACTCTTTCCTTTCGAGAGGCAATCGCTAGAGGTCACCAGTTGACATCCGGAACACAGCATTCCTGAGATGTATGATTAATTGGTCTGGACCTTTCTTTTACCAGTCTCGATCTGGTAGTTGTTGGGTAGGATGGCGTACACGCGATGCACAAATTCAGTCTGGTAGTTCTTTATGAAATCGGTCACAGTCAATGTCCATGGCGAGGAACATATCCATGGTATTGGAAAGGAACATCCAGTCAACAGATTTTATCCTGTTCCTGGGTGGCTGCATTGTAGTATGGCAATGTCGACGGGGTTTGCTGGAAGTTGGGTGGTGAAAGACAATCTCAGCTGTGCTAGGGATTTCTATCTTTTTTGCTGATGAGTTTTGAGAGGGTAGAAATGTTAATTTTGATTAGTATCAGTTTCCAGGGTACCCAATCTAGATTTGCTTGAAGGGTACTTCTAGAGGTTGAAAACGTGTTTCCTAGGTAGCGGTTAAGCCACCTCAGGATCTAGTATTCCACAGTCAGGAAACTCCTGAAATTTTCAACTGGCACGGAAGACCATACAGTGGAGGCATAAAGTGCGATGGAAGAGACACATCTCACCACATAGCGTGCTACGAGATAAGAACTTCATATCCCTGTCAGTTCCTGCTTAACACGCCACACAGCCCCAAAGGTTTTCTTCCTTGCCTCTGCGAGGTAAGGGCAAAGATGAGTTTTTCATCCCATATCATACCAAGGTCTTTGTATTGTTACGCTCTCTGAACAGGATGCCCATTGAGGAAAACACATATCACTCTTCAGCCTTTCCATAGTGAATGATATTTGAGCGATATTTTTCGGGTTCAGGGCAAATCCGATGTCATTTAGGAACAAGGCAACGTCTTGAAGTTGTCTAGTAGCATCGTTTGCAATTAACTGTGGATTGCGATCATCACTGGAAGGAATGAACATCTTTACAGTTCGATGCTAAATCGAAGTTGCGCTTGTTGACATATGTTATCGAAATTTTTCATGTTAATGTATTTTAAAAATTTGTATTCAAAATATAAAATTTCTTTCAAAAATTTTAATGTATATCCGTTATGTTAATGTATCGCAAAAAGCTCAGATAAGTGTGGTGAGTACTGTCTGTGGGAAAGGAATAAAATGGTAACAACCATCCATCCGTTTGATAATGGACAGTATGTAAACTTTATTTCGACTGACATACTAATTATTCAGCAGTATTTAAATTGCTTATATTTTTAAGGAAAGAAAACTCATTAAGAGGGAGATGTTTCCGAATTAAAATAACGTTTTGAAGAGACTGTGCTTTTCCCAATAGTCAGACAAAACATGAGTAATGACACTCGTGTAACATTTCTTTTTTGTTGCATGAAGCTCTACTTCTTTCTCGTCAATAGGTAATTGAATAAAAATGGCAGTTCTACTTGAAACGTGGACAGATAAAGACATTCGTACATGTGTCTGTTGCTGTATGCCAGAGGGACCGAAGGCACAAAAATTTATCAACGTCAGTGAGCTGTGTGTGGGCCAAGAGTCATACCCAAGAAATAGGTCTGTTTTTTTGTGCAGTAAACACTACGCTCTAAACACGACAGTGGTTACAGCATTACAAATGAGAGATGCTTGTCTACCTTCACGGAATCCTTACAATTGTCCCTCTGACTCATTGATTCGAGCCTTTGATAAACAGTGTGTTGAAACCTCGTTGAATGAGAATGTCGCAAAGTTTTACCACAGAGATATGACAGCAATATTGTCGCGTTGGAAACAGTTACTAAATGTGATGGCGATTATATATTGAAAAATGAAACATTTATGGGCCTTCATTTAAGTGTTGTTTCATTATTCTGTGATTAAATATCTTTTCAGAGGAACATCTATTATCTTACTTTTCAAACAGCCTTTTTCTTACGTCATCAGATAAAGTAAACTAGAACTAAACGGATATCCGATTTCCTAAGAGTCGCAAACGAGAATTTAACATATCATTTCTTGATATCAGATCACTGCAATGCGAATGCGAATAAGTAATACATACATGCTATAGATAATGTTGATGATATATGACAATATCTAATCACAAGAGCAAAAACCAATAGCATTCAATGTTCTGAATTCTTACCATCCTAATGTTAAAATCAGAAAGTTCCGGCGTAGTCTTGGATGCTTAATCAGATCCCACCAGGAATATTTTCTTGCCGTTGTCTTCGTTTTCTTCACTCTCTCGCCATATTTCTGTAAACAAATTTTAAAAAGTAGGTATATAATGAATACAGTATAGATTTTACTTCACTTATTCTCTGTCAAATTCTGTGGAAAAGTTTGGAGAAGCTCAATCTACATCTCTAGGCCAGTAGTGTCCAACCCGCGGCACGCATGCTACTTGTGGCCTTCGAAGCTCTTGTTATTGGCCTGCCTCCCATATGAAAATTAAAACGTTTAAATTATACCGTCGGCTTGAAAAAATCAGAAATGAAACAACGCATACAGCAAAGCTTTGCAAAGTGTGTCACCCATGACCCAGGAAAGAGATTTTAAGTTTCACTGAAGTATAAAAGAATTTGAAGCTGAAGCATGTGTGTATTTTGGCTGTCTTTGGTTAAATGTTGTAACTTGGCTGGTAGAACAGGGGAAACCTTTGAAAAATCTTTTAAAGAAGAGGTAAAAGTGGTGAGAAAAGCAATATAAGCACTTTTCAGTTACCAAATTGAAAAGTGAACAAGCGATCACCAGTGAGTGGCGCTAACTCATTTTCAAACCCAATTCATGATCCAAAAGTTTTGAAAGAAGGCAAATTGATGAATTGAAGAAATGAACTTTTAAATTACGAACTTCTGGTAAAAGCAATCCTAAATAAGCCAAGCAAGCTGTTAATTCTAGGCATGTTATCTACACTTATACAGAAAGTCTTTTCATGTCTGTGTCTCTTCTGGCTTGAATAAAGCATTTTGCTTGGTTCCCTTAAATGTAATGCAAAAGTTTGAAAATCCGAACATAGCCCTTCATTCCAATGTACTTCACATCCATGTGCTGAGGTCATTACTCTCAGATATGTTGCATATAACATTCTTCCACATATCTGAGGTCATTACTCTCAGATATGTGGAAGAATGTTATATGCAAAATTATTTTACCAGCAGTTTTCAAATCTTCCACGTCCATTTTGGATATTGATTGCCATATCAGATAAACCATACGGATGATTTTGACTTAGTCATAGGCATTTTATTGCCGAGGTCATGGAGAGTCTAAAATAAGAGGAGAACATTATGTTCTTTTGCTCTGCGTTGTTGTTGTAATAGGGTTTAAGAGCATCAGCGACTAAGGCCATATTGCTCCTTTTGTAAATTGCGTGTGTTCTGTGATCGATTTTCTGTGTGCTGCACGAAAAACCTGAGTTTCCGTAAGAAAAAACCATGCTGTCTTCACCTGAGACCGACTAACTCAGCCACATTGTAAAAAAGATCCATAAAATTCCTCACGTCATCGACCTCAAGTCTTCGAACGTCATCGAACTCAAGTCTTTTCCACCCGGTGTGGAGAGGACGGCGATTCTACCAGCTGTGCTACCTACCCACGAGGGCTTGCTCACTGAGAAAGTACTTTATGGCTGCATATGACTATATGGTGCACAGGTTCCCATTTTGAAATGATCTTGTAAATGCTGAGGCAGCACAAATTTCATCAGTTGGTAGCGCATCGGTTTCAAATTCGAAATTTTTTGTGTTCAGTTTTCCAGTGCTTGTTTAAAGATGAAGCAGTGGGTGTTTTGCAACATTGCTTCTGGCAATTACCAGACGCTATTAAGGAAATAAGAAAGAATTAATGTGCAGTGGTCCGCAATTGTGGAACTGACAAACGCCCAAAGTTGCTTGAAACATAACAAATTATCTCACGTCATTCTTGGCATTTTAACAATTCCTCATAGCTGTGCTCCGTTTGAGAGAATATTTAACCAGGTGAAAAGAAAATTGAATTCAGTTTTTCCCTTTTTGGAGAAGCTCTGGGAATGTACTCGACATCCAAATCTGAACAGTAAATGTCGTTGCTATAAACAAAACTTTGATTCAGCATTACTAAAGAGAGCAAAGTCCGCAACAGTTTCTTTCTTGAAGCAATCAAAATCTGTCGATGTCTAATAGAATATCCAAACAGAAATCCATAGATAGATAAATGTTAGGTAAGCTAACGTTTAAAATCATATTGCACTGGTAAACAATCTCCTATAGCTATTTTAATATAAAATGTGTATTTTGCCAGTGAAATTTAATTTGTAGTGCAGTGTGGAATTAAAAAAACCTATTTTTTCTGAACAATTCCCTGTTTTCCTCCTGCTCACAAATGTCTGATCTCCAGTTTTATTTTTGCAAGTTAAAAGTTAACAACTTTGATGTGATAATAGCTGCTTTGAGATGCAATGAACCTGGAAAAAATTTAGTATTTCTTTTATCAGCTTGGTGTTTAATGACAGCTGGTTATCAAATAAAACACCTGGATATGTGTGCGAGATCACGCTTTATATGTGATTCCTCCGAGTGAAATATTCAGTTTTGTTGTAGGATTTTAAGCGCAGCAGCAACTTAGTCCATATTGCACCGTATATGGCTGTAAATTTCGTGTGTTCTGTGGTAGGTTCTGTGGCTGGACGAAAAATTCGAGTTTCCGGGAGTAAAAACCGTGCTACCCTCGCCTGATACCAACTAATTCATCCACGTTGTGAAAAATAGCCCATAAAAATTCTTCGCGTCATTGCTGGGATTCGAACTTAGATTTTTTCTCCTTAGTGTGGGAAGGATGGTACTTATACCAACTGTGCTGCCCACGAGGGCCAGGTTTTAAGGAGTAGATCATCTGTTGCTAACTTCATTCATTTTGTTACAGCCTGCCAAGTATAATTGAAGGCGTTTCAGTTGCAAAGTAGGAGGACCATTGCGGATGAATGGCCATATAATTTAGGCTTGTGAAATTTTTACTTCTGTATTTCTGGGTTGAACAATGGGATGAGAACACACTCCGGTGCCATCTCCTCTCCTTCAGTTCCACCTATGCCAACATAAATAAATTAAGAAGTTAGTTAATATACACAGAGTGTTACATTTCAGGCGCGCTAGTAAATAATAATTCATAATTTATAACAAAAAATTAGTAAAAAAATAACGGCCTTTGTGCGTAAACCGAGAACATTTTACGCATGGCAACAAACATAATATCCAGTGCTTCATCTGCATCATACGGTATAGGGATAGCCTATGTGATATGTACGAAAAATAAATAAATAAATAATTTGGATTTCTATTGGACCAATTTTAATTAAATTTGGAAGAACTCGACAAATCGTTCTAACAGCACGATGTGCCGAACGAAAAATTCATGAAAATCGATTAATGCGCGTCGACGGTTAAAGAAATAATAATTATCGGATATCTATTAGTTCGATTTTAATGAATGGGATGGCTCGAAAAATCTTTTTAAAAAGGTCTAAATATAAAATTTCGTGAAAATCCATCCACTAGAAACTTAAGTTATTACATATGGACGAGCATAGTGAAGACAATAGGCGCATCACGCATATATGTTAACATTCCTGAAAATGGCTAATGTACTGAGTAAAAATGGTGGTTAGCTTATTCTCTGCAGCACTTATTTGAGATAAGAAGAATAATTCCCAACCGTGCCTTTCCCTCAACAGTCTTTCTTTTTTTTCTTAGATGTTTCCACTGTATTGTATTGAAAATGAGGTATAATTATTAAGCTTTAAGAGGATATGATAAATTAATAAAGTTGCAGCCTATTTAATTTTATTAATTGCAATATTTTTCTAACACCAGTTAGGTAGCGAATGCCAAACAAGTGGACCCATTAACTTTTAAAGATCCTTGTTTCACGCCGGTGTCGATTCCTTTCTTGTAAATCACCTGATCAGCATGGCCGCGAAATAATGCATTGTAATGGTGATCAATAAAGATATCATCGCTTATACAGGGTGTCTCAAAAATATTGGTACAAACGTTTAGGGGAGGTAGGTAACATTTAAAGGAATGTGAATCGCATAGGAACCCATAACCGGAAACGTCACAGGAAAGTAGTAGCAGAGGCACAAGAAGCAGAAATGACACAAGACAGTAATTAGTGGCAAACATTTATTTCACATAATGTTAACAATGGAGTATGAGATGGATGCATTTCATGATGTTACAACAGATGCTCGAAGGTTCCACCATGAGACGCGATGCATGCGTGACACCGACGCAGCATGGATTGGCGGACACGGTCGAACACACCTGGAGTTTCTTTGACAGTAGCAGCAGCAGCGCAGACGAGTCTCGCCACTAGATCCATTTCCGTCTCCACAGGCGATTCATACACGATAGATTTGAGGGGCCCCACCGAAATAAATCAAGGCTCGATAAATCAGGTGAGCGTGGGGGCCAGGCAACGGGTTCACCACGGCCAATCCATCGACGCCCAAAACGCCTGTTCAAATGGTCGCGAACACACCTTCCATAATGGGCAGGCGCCCCGTCATGTTGAAAACAAATGTTGCGTCTCACATTTGCTGGAACATCGTCAAGTAACCCTGGTAGAACTTGTTCAAGAAAGATCCGATATTTAGCGGAGTTCATGCGGGATGGTAACAGGTATGAGCCGACTAAGCAGTCACCGACCATACCTGCCCACACATTTTATTGCAAAGCGATGTTGTGCCTCATGGGGGCCCACACCGTGTGGGTCCCTCTGCTAATCACACACTAGGTGCATGTCTGCCAGCTCATAGTTCGTATATCGATGCATGCTCTTCGTGCGGCGACTACCGCTTGAATGAGTAAACCAGAAATTTTCCTTCTCGTGAACTGATGAACAGCGCCGTGTACCGACTTACGGTGACGTTTCCGGTTATGGGTTCCTATGCGATTCACATTCCTTTAGATGTTACCTACCTCCCCTAAATGTTTGTACCGATATTTTTGAGACACCCTGTAGAAGAAGAACTCTCTTTATTGCATACAAAACGCACATGCCGTACACAATACCCTTCACGGCTACAAGCCAGGGGTTTACAGTAAAGGCTAATACAGTACAAGGTTACAAAGGCTAATACAATGTAATAAACAAGGATGAGATAGGAGGGAAAAAATATTATTACTAATTATACAAGTGTAAGAAAGCAAATGAAAAATTTACATATGAACATATATACATAAAAGCATGTTATCATGTTAAATTATTCTCCAGGGAGCAGTCCTTTTACAGTGCTGGAGTCATCTGAGCAGGCGCAGAAAGTTGGAACAATGTAGTGAGGGATCCATGGGAGTGATGGACAGGTCCTTGGGAGCAGGTTCTAATGTCCTGTGACGTGGTCCTGAGAAGGAAGTGGTTGGAGTAAGTTCTGCCTGTATTTTTTATCCAATGCGAACTTGTAGAGGTCGCCATCCAAGGGGTATATGTACTGCAGCATTTCCACGGGTAAGAACCGATCGGATAACTTTAACCGGTTTGGGGTGGCCTGAAGGACTGGATTGGCCCGAAGGCTGGGGACTGGGATCCTCCAACCGCAGTTAGCCCAGAAGTCTGGGTCCGAAATAATGCCAACCATCATTTTTACAGCAAATACGAGTCTTCTCTCATGGATAATGGCAGGAAGACGTCTGATGTTTAGAGCTGCTGCCATCTGGATGGTCCTTGGTGCAGGGGAAAGCCGAAATTTCCATATGGCCCACTTCAACAGCCAAAATTCGCCTGCAAAAATCCGTCTCAGATGCTTTGCTGCAGTTGAGGTCCAGACTTCTGCTCCATAAAGAATGACCAGATAGACACATGTCTTAATATACCTGCACCCAACGTCCTGGTTATGGACATGAATAAGTTGTTGCTTAAGCATCCACCGGAGTCGACAGAATTTTTTTTGCAGGTGTGAAATCTCACACCTGCAAAAACCTTTTTTTTTATGTGAAATCTCAAAGATTTCAATGATAAACATGTATGTCACGTAGTTGATAGATATATATGTCATGTAGGTGATAATGTGTATATGAAACTCAAAAAGAGTAAAAATGTCATGAGTAATGCAAACAAAGCACAGGCAGTAAAATTTTGCAATTCTTCTCTATAACCTTTCTGTTCTTGTTAAAACTGTGTTGTGAAATCTATTATTAGGCCAGGGCAGTGCAGAACGCTGCAAGAGGGTGCTATGATCACTCAGTAACGTTGTATATGTTCAATGTTACTGCCCTAAATGAATTGCAATTTTAAAATATAGTTATGTTATAAAAAGAACCTCGATATCAACGGACACATTCACATTGGGAGTGTTAATTAATTCATTACGTATATACCTTCTCGCAATATACAGCCTTGATCCTTTGCTAAGGTGAAAGGAATAGATACCTTCATTCGAAATGAATTTAAACCAAGGAGTGATAATATACAAAGAGACCATAATCAGATATGTATCCCTACACTCGTCATTGCTCCTCCAAAAATGCAAAGCAATGAAGTTTTCATAAATATAAGCCCATGTTTGTGTCTGTGTTTCTCTCACAAGGAGAAATATGGCTCTGTGTGTTTATATATTTGTATTATGGCTTTGTATGTATGTAATACAGATATTAAAAAGTAACAGGAAAAATGGAAACTATAAAAATTCTTATGAGTTGATATCACTAAATCAACACCAAATTTGACTCCTATGGAGGTTTTCCAGGCACTCTTTTTTTGATTTGCATTTGAATGGTAAAATTGTTTATTTTGCAAGCTTATTCTTGATGAAGCTATTAATTGCCATCGTGATTATAATGAGGATCTCGTCCCTCAGTTTCGACGCAAAATTTTACCACAACCACATTTTGACAGTTTGACACATCATGTTTTTGCTGGATCAGTGATTTTTTTTTTTTTTTTTTTGTTTATTGTTACTGATATAAAATGAAGATTTCCTTCAAAAAAAGATAAAATAAATTGAACTCCGTCGTCTACTGGAAGCATTTCTTAAATTTTTGTTCACTTGTAACTGTAGTTGACTAATCTCAGGTGGCAGTGTATGGTTTTAACTTGTGAGTTATTCCAGATTACAGTACTCTTCTGTATAATTATAAGAACTTGCCTCTGAACAGGCGCAATCTCCCTACCATACTATTAATATCAGGGCACCTGCATATCGACAAATAACCTTTATTTATAGGTCCACTAATAATTACGTGTGCTGAACTTTTAGCCTTTATGACAGCATATAGTCTTCGTGGAACACTCTCCATCAGTTTTTGTATAAAGATACTCTGATATTTTCCACCATTCGGCCTTTAAAGCGGCGACCAATTAAGCTTTGTTTTATTGGCAGTCTCTCCTCAAACGCACCCGACGATCCTTACAGTGCGAGCAGTATGACTGGAGTTTTGTACTCCTATATGCTGCCACAACCTAGGTTATGGCAGCATATCGGAGTACAAAAAGTAAAAAAGCGTATTATTGTCCAGAACAACCAATGGTTGTAGGCCAAACAATGACAAACAGCCCCAGACCAATACGCTGCCTAAAAGTACAGCTTGCCATTGGAATTCAGACCGAGAACGGCAGGCCTTACAGCAGGCTAGACGGCGTCTGCCATTAGTTGGGATGATTAGTGGCGTTTGGCCGCTGCACGACTGTGGTAGCCCATAGCATTGAGCGTCCTGAGCACTGTACTGATACTTACATGTGTCCCAGTGGTCTCACTCAGGCCTGTGTATGTGTACTGACAACGTCGACATGCGTTCCGAGCAGATGATTCTTTGCTGTTAAGTTCCGTCGGCGTCGGAAGTTTTCCGGATTCTTTTCGTGACGGTTTCAGCACCAGTTCTTTTCGATTTTCACATCACATTAATCGTCGTTTCCAGTGCCGTTGAAATATGACGTGCTTATGTGGCACCCTATTATCATTCCACGCTGAAAGTCTTTTAATTCCGTCGATAGCTGCATCTTGCATTTGCAATTATACTGCTGTCTACTCGAAGGCCTACGATCATCTTTATAGTTCGGACACTTAGTGCTTGGGTAGACCGCGACCAACTGTCAACGGAGGGTTATCCGGGTATTAATGGTAATGATCACACATCACACTGCATGCCCCGTAACAGCGTTCTCTTCGAGGGCTAAGAAAATTACATTTAAAATTAAATTAAGTGGATTAATAATGGATTAAAATTTGATTAAATTAAATGGAAATACTTGACTTTACGTTCTGTAAGCAACGTTTGGTTTAATTATCCTGTAAGATTGAGAGATCCTACATCCAGTAATTAAACTGGTATTTGTTTACAGACGTCTGAATCCCTTTGGAGTATTATGTTATGAAGTCAACTGAAAAGTGTAAATACTGGAACTCAATAAAATAAACGAAAGGAAACTGGAGTTTTCTTTCATTTCTAGCTATATTTCGTATTCTGTAGTTTTCAGTTGACTCGATAACGAAATATTTTATATGCAGTTGTTGTATTTATTGTGTTCTTTACGTTTTATAACCAAAATTCGTTTTAAATATTCTCTAAAAAAATTTGAAATTTGGAATTAGTATAAACGTGGATGTCGAAGAAGTTACCTTAAGGACACAGTCCTAATTGTACCCGATGAGAAATCCAGCTGATAGAGCTACTATCGCCATGTATATTAAAACTTCCTTGACTAAAGTAATCTAGTGTCTTAAGTTAAGCAAGAAGAGAAATATTAGAGTAGTAAATATTCAGCTCTTTCTTGAACTTCAACTGCTGGTATGTGGTCTTCTCTCAGTGTACTGTATGAAAAAGGAAAGTGTTTACACACTTCGCGTCCCCCTCGTGGTAGCACAGGGTTTATTAATCACCGTTCTCCCATATCGTGTAGAAACGAACTGAGTTTGAATCCTGTCAATGAAGCGTGGAATATTTTGGACTTTTTTCACAATGTGGATGAGTTAGTCGGTTCCTGGCGAGGGTTGCATGGTTTTTCTTCCGAAAACTAGTTTTTCGTCCATCAAACAACCAACTGACTGAAGATGCATGCAATTACAATATACTGTCGCCTCATGGCATGTAACGCTTACTTAATCTAACAGTACAATTCACAGAAACAAAACATAAACATATTTGAAATGTCAAAGCCGATAGCTTACTTTTAGCTTCATCTCTATATCCCCGATGTCTGGGGCTGATCTGCCGTTGACTTGACCAATTTTATTCAAAATAACTGCAGCTTCGTTATAGCGCTCTAGGCTCACAAGCCATCTAGGAGATTCAGGTAACACCCTGAAACATGTAACATGACAGATAGAAGCTGTAATTGTACACAGAAAATAAATTGTTCAAACAGTCATAAACACACACACACACACACACACGGTAAAATAAATTTTAAGTAATTTCAGAAAAATTGATCGCACATAAATGATAAAAGTAAATTATGTTTCTTTGCAATAATAAATTTATTTACTTTTCAAAGATTTAATATTTATTTTATTTATAAAATTAAGTTCTTTCACTTGCTACTCCATTTTCACATAATCGTTTAGTTCTTAGTAATAGTATAATGGTTTCGTCATTTATTAGATTTTTTTGAGAGGTCTCGGTTCGCATTCCATCGGAAGTTTGAAGAATTTTTAAACGATTCTTGAATATGGACTGTAATTAGCCATATCATACGGAGGGAGTAGCGAATTCTCTGGAATTATTCTGTCAGAGATTCTGAATCACCGTAAAACCAATGATGGAATGCAGACCTACGTCTGCATTCCATCATTTTAGAAGTTGTAATTAGAGACAGACGAATTCATGTTCACAATCAAAATAGCATATGCATTAGTAGAGGCATACGATGCAAGAAAGCAAGCTTATGCAGCATCAGCCAAAAAAAAAAAAAAAAAAAAAAAAAAAATCCCTCTTTCGTTTCAAATGCCTGTCCAGCTCAGCCCTAAATTTATTTAGGCTATCAACTTCCACAACAAAAGATGGAAGTCTGTTCCAGCAATCAACTACCCGCTGGCTAAAAGCAAATTTCTGCAAATCTATTCTATAACTGTCTTTCCTCAATTTGAATCTATGCCCCCTGCGGGGGCATAGATTCAAATTGAGGAAAGACAGTTATAGAATAGAATCAAGAATTTTGATTATAATAGTTATCAAGAATTTTGGCTGTGTAATTAAGATTGTCTGGTATTTTGGTAGGTAAATGAACAATGTGTGTGAGGTCATTAGTAATTTCAAAAGCTTCAGCATTTCAACCATCTGGGTCATTGTGACTGTAAAACAGAAGCTATCTGGAGTTGTAAACATTAAAATAACCAAGGAAAATTACCTCAGTGATCGGAAAGTTGTATTGGAGAAAGTAAAGTTTCACAGAGAGTAAATCAGAGTTCCAAGTGATTAGTGGAGTTTGGAGAACGATAGAGGCAACAGATGAATTTACCGGATTGAGGTAGTGAGATTTTAAGCCAGAGAAGGTCGAAAAGAATAGTTTACAAATTACTAAGTATCTGATAGGGAATATCAGAACGAGCATATGCACAAATAAAATAATTCAGCGAATAATTAGGACAACTAAGATGAGCAGTGGTTGAATCAACCAATAATTGGGATTCTGTCAGAAAAAGTATGTGGGGTTTGGCCGAGCATCCTCGCGAGACTTAGGCGGGCTGGAGTGCCTCTAAACTTGTATAACACAATCAGGAGTTACTTAACACAGAGAATGATCGAAGTATATGCACCGTATAGGAAGCTAACCAGACAAATCCACAGGGGGGTGCCCGTAGGGATCTGTCCTAGGACCCCTGTTATGGAATATGATTTTAGATTAATTCTTGGCCTTTGATATTGGCGAAGTCGGCGCCCAGGCCTTCGCCGATAATTTGATACTAACTGTTGCTGCTGACTCGCGGGCGCAGATCAAAGAAAAAGCCAACCACGCAATAGGAATTTTGCAAAACTGGGCTACAATCCATTGCCTGCGGATTTCGCCAAGTAAGACCTGCTCGGTACTCCTGAAGGGCAGACTCGACCTTGCCAGACCACCGCAAGTGAAAATGCAAGGCACCACAATAAAACTTGCTACAGAAATCAAATATCTCGGAATCAACATTGACAAAAATCTGTATTTCCAGCCCCATCTAAAGTACATTAAACAAAAGTTACGGAAATATTCTGCATTGGTCGCAAGAGTGACCAGGAGGGACTGAGGGCTAAACAAGCGGACCCTGTCCCCCTACTACAAATCTACCTTCATCCCGGTCATCACATATGCTTCACCAGTTTGGTACGGTACAAAAAGGTAACCACAGTGGTAAATAGAAGCATCTTGGACAATATCCAGTGGTCTAATTCTGACAATCACACGAGCTGTCTCCACAGTCAGCACGCACGCACTACGGTTCTGACCGGAGTCCTCCCGCTGGACTTGGAAATCATTAGATGCGCCCCGACATATAATATGGCAAAAGAAATACCGTGTACTATCCTGAACTTCACGTTGGATCTCGTCAACAACAAGAAGCTTAAAAAAACCAGACTTCTCGACCACCTCCGACAGGAATGGCAGGATCCGTGTACAGAATCCACTAAAGGGGAAATCACCAAGCAGTTCCTCCCGAGCGTAAACAGAGTCTTTCCAAAGCCCCCGAGTTGGTTCCAACCGGGGCTCTACGTCACCTGCTCACAGGGCATGGACCATTTAATGCAAAACTATCTAGCTTCCGAATCACTGAGGATCCCCGTTGCCTCTTTGGCCGCGAGGAGACATGGCAACATCTGATGTATGATTGTGACCACTACGAGGACCTGCGATGCATGCTCACCACTGCTATCACCTACTTCTCGAAGAACATGGAACAGCATCTTCTCGACTCGGAAGATGAATACAAAGCCCTTACCACCTTTGCACAGAAACTCTTTGCTAGAAGGCGAGCATTTATACCAAACCACCTTTGCGCAGCACCCGGAAGCTGATGATGAAACTCAAAATTAGGACTGGAGAAAACTGGAATACACAAGAAAACTGTACCAAATAACCTACAACCACGAACATGACCATCATTTAGCCTTGTTCACGAGGGAACTGACAACCAGGAAGACCTACGTCTGAACCAGAGACAAACTGACACAGGACTTGACATGAACTGGATGCATATTATTCGCACTGGACCACTAGCTGGATGACTAAACCAAATGACCAATGCACGAACTAAGAAAATGATATCACCAGGACCCAAGGCTGCATCCTCATTACATGCACACTAGGCGACCTGAACAGGTTACATGACCAACCATAGGACGAGACTGCCTCATGTATGACCTTGCGACTGGGATTTGACTCCTACATTGAATATTGAAAAAGATCACCAAAGAAGATCCGGTTCAGATCGCTTGGACTCTCACGTGCTCTCAACTGTCAATGCCTGATGGCGATCTGTACCGGGCTCCCCTTCCTGGTATCTTTACTCCCTTTCCCCCCTAGCGGGAAGGTGTGTGTGTGTGTATATATACTGTGTCAGGGTGGTTCCCAGGCAAAAGCCCATCTCCACCTAAATCATTTTAAGCAGAAAATCTGTAAAGTGGACCTGATAAATAAAAAGATATCTAAGAAATAAGAAGACAAAAGCAAAATTTTGAAGAGGAATGGGAGGGAAAAAAACCCCACCCTTATTCTTCTCCTGGTGGGGCACTGGGCTGCCTTTCTGAAAATCCTGGGGTCGCCTTCTCTATCGTCCCCATACTTCTTTCTTTTCCCCCAGCCTTCAGTCTCCCCCTACTCTGCCTAATACGCCAGCGTATAACCCCACACAAACTGCAAAAACTTAACTTCGTCCAAATTAAACGGCATAAACCTCAAGCGCTCACCCCTACCGAGGGTTTTTTTTTTATTTTTTTAGGCCCTAGTCACTGAAATCTCAGGAAACTAGGTGGCAAGGCCTGAAAAAGTAAAATTTCATTCTGTGTACCTGGTCTGCCTCCACTAGGCCAAGTGTGGGCAACGTTGGGCCTCAGTAGGGGTTCTGCGGCTAAACGGCCAGATGAACAACGATACACAACACTACACATATACAAAATCCACACACTTTTAAATCTCTGCCCTTCCCAGTGAACTGGTACACCTACAATGAAAGCAACGCGGAGATGGGGGAAACCCCTGGTGCCGTTAGACATCAATACACTTTACACTTAACCCACATACTTTTTCTGACAGACCTTTTTGGCAGACCCTAGTGGAAATGCACATCTTTGAGATTAGAACTGATAGCATGTATATTTGTGAAATGAACTAGGAAGTGTTTCGGAGGTTTCGATCTTTTCGCAGATGTTTGTGCTATTTTAAGACATTTATGCTATTTTGACAATTCATGATGTATTCAGTACTAAGAAACGGTGGCGAGAACATACTGTATGAAAAGTAATGAAATGGCATTTTTTGGATATGGCATACACGTGGCAAGAATATATCCAGCTCCTTGTCACGTAACGTGGCCCGACCAATGACCCTCACACACACACTACTCCAGTGACTATCTGGCACAGTAGAGGCAGCGAGATTATACACTAGCTGATTCGGAAACCTCCTAAAGACTTGTCAGTAGGTTCTCTCCTGTGGACTAATTAGCTGACTGGTTGCGAACACCGTTTTAGAGTTGTACCCTCGAAATGTAAGGAAGATTGAATCTTACCATGATATCCATCATAACCTCAAAAGACATCATTCATACTGCATGATGAAAAAAATGATGGTGGTGGTGGGGGTTTCCGGAGCTTTGCTCTAGATGGAGACAAAATATGGGTTCCACCACTTCAATCCTCCAATAAGCAAAGTGCTGGTGTTTTACCTGTTAATGAGAGTCATATGCCACCTAGTATTGCCTCGTAACACCGAGCCGCGGCATTCCTCTGTGTGGTGTCGACACCACACCTCGACCCCTGCTTACTTTGGTTCGCACCTGGGTGTTCACCTCCGATATACTAGTTGCCGCATTTCAGGACTGGCACATGATGGGGGTTATATCCATGGTTACTAACAGTTCCACCATCGTCAAGGTGCAAGCAGAGGATTTGGTTGTTACAGAACGACATGACTTCCCGAAATTCGGTCCACTACTGTTGAGTGTCACCCGAATGTTAGTTCCATCGCCGTTTTAGACTCCCAGATATCAAGCACAGCTTGACATACCTGAGAGAATGTCTGTGACTGCCTCAAGGACACACCCTAAGGTGTATCCAATGAAGTGACCGCTCATTGTATTTAATTTTATTTTTAATGCGAATTTTCTGCTTTATCAAAAATTTCGCTAAACACCCACATTTTTCTCTTTCTCACTGGCAGCCACCACCTACAGAGTGAAAAACACTTGCCTTGGCGAATCTACAAAGATTATTCCTTTTTATTGCCTTTAATATAATCTGGTTTTCATTTGATTACGTCCGCTTGAAAAGCTCATTGTCTCTGAGAGTGATTCCTCGTCTTATTCCGTCAAATCTTTATTTTGATATTTTATGCAAATAAATGCTAAAAACGGAAAAGATTGTTTTATTTACCTTGTAGAGCTGGGAACATTATGCACTCGTATATCTTAAATAAATAAAGAAGATACTTTTTTTTCTCAGTTCCGTTATGCACTCGAACCCCCCATAAGAATTAGTATAACTGAACTTTGCATGACCACTTCTTCATTGATCCAACGTATGTTTTAATCGAAAAATTTCAACTCAGGATGTTTTAATTGTTGGTTTCTTACAAAAGATAAGTGGTCCGAGCGCATTTTACTACATCCAAGATTGGTAACTTATTGCACACCACTGGGCTAACGTTCTCCACTTCATCATACATTAAGTATTAAATTCCCTGAGCAGCGTAGGGCATGGCAACTAATATTAAACACTCACTGGCCAAAAAATTGGGTACCGTTATCCCGAATTACTGCCCATGCACGTCGTGGCATGAATTCTACTAGGTGTCTGAAAAATAGTGAGTGGACCTAACCGACCTCTTTTTCACAGACCGAAGTGATGTGCCAATAAATTAGTAATATACTAATTATATTAGTAATTACTATAACACTATATTACATAAAGTAATTATTTTATTTTAGCATTTTTGTACGCTCTTTTGTTTGTAATAAAAAGAAATAAAAATATGTATGTTATCATAATATTTACTTGACATTTCATTAATTTTATGCTAAAAAGGGAACTGTACCTTGCAAAAAAGGGGCATTTCTTTTCTACGCATCCGCCATATTGCTCATTCATTTATGGATAATGGATGACATGTATGAAAAAAAAATAAAGAAATAATACAAATTATAAATACAAAATACAAAGGGACTAATACAAATTGCCTGTTTGTATTAGTCCCATTTTAATGAAATTTGGGAAGGCTCTACAAATCATTCTGAAAGAGCCAGATGTAAAATGTTATGAAAATCCATCCATTAGCAGTCGGGTTGTGATGGACGGACATGGGGAAGACAACGGGCGCTTTACGCATGTTTGCTAACGCATCTAAAAAGCGCGGACTAAAATTTTGGTTTCCAAATAAAAATGGCGTTTTTTCAGATCCACGATTGGAGAGGTATTCTTGTATATCTAAATATGAATTATAATTAAACCAAAAATATTTTTTAAAAAGAAAGTATATTACTTACATCCAGTAGAAAAAGAAGATGAAGCAAGTGGCAGTCGTTATAAAGCCGTAAACTATCCAGTTTCTGGTCAAATAGGCAATAAAAGGTAGAAAGAACATCCCAACTGTCCATGCACAATTCGATACTTTGTTAAGCCAGGTTCTTTCTTTAGGATTCACCATTTCTATCACTAAAACAGACAATTTATAAATGACGTTAAAATCAATTTCAGTAACATTGCTTTCCAATCTTGTCTATGCTAATACTCCGCTAATATTGGAATCACTTCGTTGGCAAATTTAGAAATCACGAAGTTAATTAAAATTGTTCTAGTCGGGGAAGATTTTGTATCATTGATAAATTTATGCAATTTTTGTATGATTTTTTATTATTTTTTATTTTGTTTTATTTATTTATTATTATTATTATTTTAATTTTTTTATTATTATTACTATTTTTATTTTTAACTTGGCCTCAGTCAGGAAACTCAGGCGACCCTGGCAGAGACTAGCCAGAGTATAATGGGCAGCCTGGCTCACCTCCCAGTGGTGGTGGCGGGCAACCTAGGGTCCCATTGGGGACCCTGCGGCCAAGCAGCCTGAGACACAACAACAGAACAAAACACAATACTACATAAACCAGACATGACACTTTTTTTCTCGCTTTTGCAGTTGTTCTGCATTCCATCACAGAGTAGATACGGCACAGATGTGGGGAACCGCCGGTGGCGCCTGACCATAAATACTATGCCACTGAGTCAAATGGAAACCAAAGTCGTCGTAAGTTACTGTAAATGCACAAAACAATGAAAATTTTGTGTAGTCATAAATGGATAGTGTAGGCCTACAATATGACGGCTCCAGATGCAGTCATCCATGAGGATTAAGCTAGATCTGTAGGTCATTTTCAAGCGCAAAAGGATCAGCAGCCAAACTTTTTCGCAAAATGCCGTTTCCATATGCTGAGGTAATGATGTCTACATTGAATTGATTTTTATACAGAGTCCAACTTTACCTTCTGTTAAATTCCAGCAGATTCTGTTTGAATGATGAAAAATCGCGTTGACCCCCTTTTTCAACATCACTTCTCAGATGAAGAGGTCGAAATAGCAGTGCATGAATTACTCCAAGATTAGCTAACAGATTTTCTTGTGATAATATTAATTATTAATATTACTTCGACCGATTTGGGATTATTTTTTATTGATTTCTTTCTGAAGAAATATATACAACAATGCACAAAAAAGTTGCATCTCATTTTTTAGCTTGATTGTTCTTTTACTGGTATCTAATATTTTTTTAGAAATAGCTGAAAGAGCATAAATAATTAATAACAATACACAGATGAAACTATTAATTGCTGAAAATTTTACTTTTATGCCTTATGGATAAATATACAGTACAATGAAATAAATATTTTTCTCCAAAAATAAGAGCATGTTCTTACGTTCATATAATAACAAAAATTCTATGAAAGCAGTGATTTTTTCATTACTTTGCTCTTACTAGGACGACAGGCAGCTATATGACTACAAAACACAAAGTGCACACTAATATTTCATTGGCCCACCCCTTGCTTTGATGACTGCTGAACATCGTCATGGCGTCAACTAGATAAGGTTATGAATGTATTCCTGGGAAATCCCATGGTACAACTAGTATTAATGTCTCCTGCAACTCCCTAAATTGTTTTTGATTTCTTTTGCATTACTGAAACACATATTTTGTTCCAACAAGTTTCAGTTAGACTGAGGTTTGGGCTGTTCCTAGGCCATGTTATTGTGCGAATTGATTTATCCTTCAACCATTTTCACATCTGTGGATAGTAAAGACAGCAAAATAAATGATATTTATTTAAGCATGAGTGCGACCTTTTATAAATTAAAAAAATTTACTAATTTTTAAATTTATTTAAAAATTAGTAAAAGGATCAATTGATGCAATTATATCCAAAAAGCCCAATACTAGATAAAACTGGTTGTGTTTCGATTTGTATATGGAAATTCATCTTTAGGCTTTGAGGCTATGGAATTAAGAAGAGAGCCATCACTTGATCTAATGATAGTTCTATGGAATCATATTACTGTTCATAGAGTCAAAACTTACGGTTTTGACTCTATGACATGGATTAGAGTCGTTCTGAAAATTTTAATTGGCAACAACCACATCGTGATCTCTAATTATGTTATGGGAAGTGATTTTGTCTCAAGAATGTCCTTGTAAACCTCAGCATTAACTGTGCCATTCACAAATTAAGATGACCAACTTTTCTCTGTGAAATACAGCCCCATATCATTTGAAGTGAAAAACGTTTCACTGTGGAGACAATACAGTCAGGATGAAAGTCTTCTCTTCTTCTTCTTCGTCTAACATTCTGCTGCTGCTGGCTGTGCGAACCATGCAAGTTGAATTTTGATTCATCAAAGAAAATAACACATTCCCACTAAACCTCAAACCCAATTAGCATGCTCTTTTGCCCACTTTAGACGCTGGGCTTTCATTTTTTTTTTTTTTTTTTTTTTTTTTCTGTGTCAAAAATTGCTTTCTTGCTTGGGCCACGTGCTGTAGCAGTACTTGCCTTTACTCTCTTCCCAGATTGTTTTGAGATCTGTCAATGAGGATCTTCGGTTTTGGATACACATATGGACCAGAAATCTATCCTGCGCCGCAGAAGATATTCGCCGACTTCCACTTCCTTTCTTTCTATTCATACTGCCAGTTTGTGATATTTTTCGTAATAAACATGCTACAGTGAATCCCTTTAACTCTTTCATGCGTAGTATATCCACTGCATATTCAACGCAGCAGAATCAGCACTTTTTCTACATGGTGTTAATTGTGAAAACTTAGCCGTTGCAACAGAATACTGGGCTCGTGGCATATTTATACTGCTGTGGGGTGATGCGATCATGTCTGGCGCGTGACTTCATATAAGAGCGCTTGCTAGAGGCGGATAATGGAATATGGTAATGCTATTACAAAACACATATGATATATTTCCGAATTTCACAGAATTTGTGAGTGATGCAATTTTTTTGAGCACCACTGTATATGCACAGCAGAACCTCATAAATCCTTCATATTCGGGTCCTGGATTTTTGAAAATTCCAGTTTTACGCATGTTATCCACTAAGTATTCAGGAGTAATTTGTTGTTAAATAAGACAGTAGCCCTGATCCATATACTCTCCGCTGAACTATAGTCGCCAACATTTAAACCGAAATATTAATTCGTACTGCCAGATTAGTCCAGCAGGTTCGAAATCTGCCTCCCGTACGTATGTTGCGATTGTCCAATATTTTTAATATGAGGTATAAATAGCACGATATGACTTCAGCAGTCGAATCGCTTTAAAAACTAAATACGTACTACTGTACTGTGAAATAGTATTGAATATCTCGCAAAATGAATTATTTTACGTTACAAATAAATAGTAACAATGACATACTTTTACAATCTAGGAAATGTGTAAAACAGAAACAAGTATGTGTTTGAAAATTATTAATGGAACATAATGTATAAATTTGGCACCTGCGGTGCTTTCTTTTTTAAACCCAGCCTGCCTATTTTCTTTCTGCCCTTATATGGTTGACTACCGTCCGAGAAATATTCAAAATTCAAAAAAGTTCCGAATTTTTGAGGTTATAATGTATATTCTTTATAACGATATGTTAAACCCCTAACATTACTGCTGTTATGGGTATTGTGTCAGTCCTCAGCGTTACACCATATTACTACTGATTTCAATAAAGATATGTACAATATGCAGTCAACAATGGCTACCCCTACCAGGGCTTCTTCTGTTTCCCGTACTAGGCAGCCTTCTGCCACAGCCAAACATCCGGATGCTCTTTCGATACGACGACCTTCTACTATCGATTCTTCCCAGACCAGAAGAATCGATGGGAGCGCTGCTCCCTCCGGCCAGCCTCGCCCTACTGAAGCGTTACCTGGCCTTATGCCTCTGAAGGACCCCTTCGCCGGCACCTGGGCTCAAGTCGCAGCACTTCCTCCTCATCCTGTGTCATCCCGGCCAGCTGCTCTTCAATCTACAGCAAATCAGCCACCATTGCTCACCAATCAAGAGGATCTACTACAAACAGCCCAGAATTGTGTGGAGGTGAACCTCCCTCCAATGAGCAGGAGCATCCGGTCTCTCCCTTTACCACCTCATGAAGTGGCTCCTACCGATGCCACACCCTCCTTGATGCCCAACTTCGAAGTCATGTCCACTTCCTGCACTGACAACAGAGAAGTGGCTATAACCGCACGCGATGGCTTCATCCATGGGAGTAACGGCTCTTCGGAACTCAAATCGACCCTGGTTTAGGGCATGTTTTTGTAAATAGGCTTGATCCTGATACAGCCTCACAAGACGTTTGGAATTTGATTTTAAGCAAGACTGGAGTGCACACCAGCGTTCGTAAAATGCATACAAAACACCCTTCTTATGCATCTTTCGATGTAGCTTGTTCACCCTCGGATTTAGATGCTATTCTTAACCCTCACTTATGACCTCTCGGCTCAAGGGTCAGGGAATTTCTGGAAAATTCTCGAATCTCTGCCCCCAGCAACCGTCGCTAGCAACTAAAGGGAACAGAGGACATTGGAACCGACAGGCTGTGCTCAATTTTTACCCAAAACGTTAGGAGCATCTGCAATAAGCTCCACTCCCTACAATAACTCTTGTTCCTTGAGAAATTTGGGATTATTTTCCTTACAGAGACCTGGATGTCATCCAATAAACAGCGCGACACGTTGTTCAGAAACTCATCTTATCATGCAGTTACCAATGATCGTATGGGAAGAAGAGGGGAAGGCGTTATGATTATTTACCATCGTAATTTTTCACTCTCCTGCCTGAGGTCCAGCAGTTCTGATCGCTTTGAAACTTTGTGTGCCAATGTAACACGCGGAAATCACCCGATCCAAATTTGTCTAATTTATCTTCCACCTGATCATACGCAAGACTCCGGGGATGAACTGCAGTCATGGCTTGCGAGCTACCTTGCTTCTGATAAACCTACCTTTCTTACAGGGAACTTCAATATGCCCACCCCAAGACACTCGGAAACTAGGCGAGACTTCATTACCTTCATTGAAAATTTAGAATTGGGGTTCCTTGAGTCACAGCCTACACGGGGCGACCAAGCGTTAGACCTAGTATTTCATCGTACTGCAGATTTGACGCCCACAATACCGACCTTCACTTTTAATTCAGACCACAAACCACTCACGCTTTCTTTTACGTTTCCGTCGATGCATCCTAGGGATGATGAAGTCCTAACCAAAACCATTTTCTCAGTTAATTTCATCAGGCAAGACATCATAATGAGTTTTCTCACCTCAACCAACTGGGCAGCACTTTCCACCCCACCAATCGAAGAAGCCACTAATGGTCTAGTTTCGCTCCTAAAGGCAATGGCAATTCAAGGAGCTTCAAAAACCATCAGAATCTCTAAATGGACAAAACTATGGTTCTCAAGAGATCTGAAGCCCGCTTTTCTGGATAAGCAACGTGCTTTTAGGAAATAGAAGAGTACTGGATCCACAAGTGATTTCATTATCTTTAAAAAGAAACGAGCATTTTTCCTGAAGCAAAAGCGACACGCCAACAATAGATACATAGCTAATAGGTTAGTTTGCTCAAAGCGGCCATTTGCAAAGATATTAAGGTGGATGAAAGCCTTTTCGTTGAGTGGGCCAGTAATACGTTTGGTGAGAATAAAAGAAAGAATCGAATCCTCCCGTCTCCATCCCATTACGTGATTTGACTCCCTTGTCTACGCTTAACATCACGAGGGAGAATCTGATGAAAGTAATAAACGAGTTACCGAACAAAGCTACTGTCGGACCTGATGGATTTCCCTTGTTTATATCGTTAAATTATCCTGTGTTTTCATTGTAGATGTTCTTTTACATATCTTTAATGAAATTTTACGAACCTCGACAGCGCCCCAGATTTGGATGCACTACTGCGTCATACCCATTCCGAAGAATTCGAGGCCAAAGACTGCGAAGGATTTTCGTTCTATCTCAGTGGGCTCTTCGCTCCTTAAAGTTTTTGAAAGGGCAATCCTTACTCAACTTATGGAGCACTGTTTCCATCACAGACTTCGCCACCTTCACACTGTGGTCCCTGGAAGATCTACTGCCACCAATCTCCTTCAAAGTCTCTTTCACATACAGGAGGCTTTGAATTCTCGAACTCAGCTCGACATAATTTTTCTGGACGTCAAATCTGCTTATGACAGGATTTCCATCGCATCCTTACTTAACATTCTGAAGAACTACTTCAGGATCTCAGATAACCTACTCACCGTACTCAATAAAATTTTGCAGGAAAGATGGCTCCTTGTAGAGCACAACAGTCTCTCCCGTTCCTTTTCTGTCTGCAGAGGGGTTCCACAAGGTGGCATTTTGTCAGCAGCACTGTTTGCAGCTGCTTTGAAATCTCTTCTGGCAAATTTCAAAAACATGATCTCTTACGCCGATGATTTGAAGCTCTTCATTCATTCGGATCAGCCAGAACAAGCGCTCTCAGTGCAAAGAGCTGCAATAAAACAAATAAATAAGATGAACACCTTTCTGCATTACATTGGACTCGAGCTAAATGCCGAAAAATCTTCCCGGATGACCTTCACAAACAGGAAAAGAATAATCCCAATGCACGTCTCTATAAATGGACATCAAATAAAGCATGTCAACTCCCACAGGGATCTCGGTTTGGTGTGGGATTCGAACCTGTCTTTTCTGGAGCACTTCAAGGAAGCAAGGAAAATTCTACGCAGCCCTTTGGTCTGCTCGACAGGAACTGGTTGGTTACGGCAATAAGAAGCTAATATCTAGATTTGTCCAAACTTGTGTTGTACCCGTGGCTCTCTACGCGTCGGAAATCTGGTCCTCCGCTCCTCCAACCTACCTGCAGCAGTTCTTGGGGCTTGAGTATTCGCTGCTGCGATCCCTCAATCCTGAAGACCTGGATCGCTGCTGCGATCCAGGTTTTCAGGACATCCCCTTACTATCTCTAGGGCTATACTGCATTCGCTGCATGGAATGACCCCTGGAAACAAATAATCACTACTCGCAATGTAATTACCCTCTCCAATCTTATTTCGGGTAGACTAGATGCTCCCATCATCGATAAGCTCATCATTCTACCCAAATCTGTTATCTTTATACCAAAGATAACAGAAGAACAAATAATCACTAAACGTCTGAGATCCGACCAGCCCTCAACCAAATCAGCTCTCTCAGTCATATGTTTCCAGAAAACACGATCAGTCTCCTGAACGACCTAAATATTAACCCCGAGGCGATTTGCGTGGACGATCTACAGATCCAAAGTCCTTGCGGACACCTACGCAATGTTGGAATTTTAGATGTTTCAGGTCTCCTTCGCTCTCTGTAGGCTTCTGTGAAGGCAAACTGCGCTCCCCCTCCTGTTCCGGACAGCTTTCTACAACTTTCCGGCTCTCCCACACACCGCTTCCAGGGATTTGGAATTTATTTAGAACATTTATCTCGGATTTTGTCTTAGCTGCTGTAATTTATTTGATGCCGCCGTAGCCTAGTGGTCAGGCGCGCTGGTGCATAAGTACACGTGCCTTGAGTGACCGGGGTTCAAGCCCGTGACTGCTGAATACAGTGCTGTTTCTTGTATCTTGTAAACTCCTCTGATCGTTTGGTCGTCCCGGAGTATAAACAGAAAAAAAAAAAAAAAATTATATTTACCCTCCTAGCAATTTTTTGCTGTCTAGGGATGGATGTAACCTTTACTTGAATAAATAAATAAATATTTGTATTAACGGCCCTCAAAGCATGCGCTCATAACCGTAAGCGTATTACAGGTATGTCTGTAGCAGTGTGTGTGTTTTTACCAGCCAATTGCTTATTGTGTAGGCTGAAGAACTCGGAATATTGCACGAGGAAATCCTCCTCTTGAGATTGGCTAACTACACCATCGAATGAAATGAACTTTAGAAATTCCTCTTCTCCAAACGAGTTGTAGACGGCGATGTATCGTGCCGACTATATATCCGTATAAATGTTTGTGTGTGTTCAAGGGCCGATTTGCATGTTGTGCTTACTTAAAAACCCGGAATAACTCACAATACGCCCTTCTCTTCCTGATATTGGCTCTCGATTGAACAGGACTTTGAAATTCTTCGATTGGTATCTTCATGTTAGGGGATGCCTTCTTTACATGAACAGAGTGCGCAGTGGGGATAGTTAGCCTTAAGTTTCCGCTGTGCAAGAGAATAGCTCTTTCAAAGTTTTTTTTTTTTTTTTTCACGTTACTGTCGTTTTTAGCTCCAACTAAAGGGAAATAACGTTACCAAACACTTCTCCAAAATTTTTGTTATTTATTTCAGTTATTCGAAGGAAATAATCCCAATAAATAAACCCCATTTTAGGTTTTGATAGTGTTCGCCCTGTGGGGTCGGTGGTGACCAAATTGGTCTCCTCCTGGCAATTCGTTACTTCTGAGCTATATGGGAGAGGTTCGGTGGACGTCATTTACATCGATCTCTGTATGGTAGTGGTTCCCACCCAGCGTGCTCTGCTACAGTGGTATGCCGTGACCTTTTCCAAGTGTGTCGCGAAATTAGGAAAAACTCCACAGAGTTTTTCTTCAAGTGTGACTTCAGTCGCAAAATATTGGGAACCATTTATTTATTTATTGGAAATAAATATTTATTTATTTATTTATTTCCAATAAATAAATAAATATTTATTTATTGTAAATACAGAAAGCCCATAAGTATAGTTGTACCGAGAACATCACTTAATATACTACGTTTTTAACGTTATTATTGATTTTTTTTAAAGTTTTAATTAAACATTATTTAAGTTTGTGATATTTTGTTATATTGCGTATTGTAATCAGATCTGTTTCCACTAATGTATAGAATATAAACAACTAAATTTTTAATATTTAATTTATTTTTAAATATTACTGTACATTAGTTGGCCTCTCATTTGAGTACATAGCAAAAATTACGTACTTAACGAAAAACATCGATGTTATATTGCGAAACAAATCACCACGAATTGCCTCGGTATTGTACATGCATTTTAAATAAATAAAAGCACTTCTCCTTAAGAAGTATGCTGTTATTTAAGAGTATTTGAAATGTGTGCATTTACCCACACGGCCGTTTCGGTATAATAGATTAATTAGCTTCGTAGAGTAATTAGGCATCAGTTTATTAGGTTAGTTAAATAAACTTTAGGTTATTTTTATTTATTTATTATTTTTTTTTTTTTTCATTTAATTTAGCCACCCTTTCCATCATGCAGTGCAGTAGTGTTCGGCATCGTATCCATTATTCATACAATAATGGATTTTTTACTTACGTAGATAGGAAATGCATGATGGGAGCAGCATCTATTTTATTTACAACTATTTTATTGTAAGCAACATTAATTGCGCCATTATCAATCTATTTATTTTACCGATTTCCCTCTTTCTAAAGAGAGTTTCTTTTTACACAAAGCAGACAATTATTAAGCAGTGTAGCCATGCATTTGAAAAAAAAATTAAACATGATTTCACCATCTATCAGATGTGGTCTTTTCATTTATATTCATCACGCATGGCAACTACTCAAAGCATCCAACAACATACCCACCCAAGAGAAAACGTGCCTTTTATAAACATAAGTGGCGTGGAGAGAACGAAAGAAAGGCAGGAATTACTACTGTTAACTTTTTTAACGACCCAACCCAACTCCTCAAATTGCGGTCTGTCCTCAGACCATTATGATGAAAATAAAGTGACCCTTGAGTTATTCATTGTTATACATTGAGTTATACAGAGAGTTATACATTGGCCACCATTGGTATAGATAATCAAACAATATATAGGATAAATTGTAAAATATAACTCTTTATTATATATACAGAAGGCACGTTGCTGTATACAACTCCCTTCACGGCTACAAGGCAGGGGTTCACATAAGTTCACAATAGTTTTATCTAATACGAGATGTAATCAAAACGTTCTGGGACAGAACCAATATTTGGCAAATGAAGGCTATTATCGATTCGGTTGGATCTCCTTCGACGAAGTCACCTTGATACACCGATTCCAATGCTTCTGAAACTACTGGAAGCATTGCTGATAGCCTTCGTTTTGGAATTACTGACAGTTCCTGTGTTGCTTTCGGAATGTCCTCAGCCATTGAAAATTTGTTAAGGGAGTTTTAAGAATGGTAAAAAAAAAAATCAGATGGTGTTAAATCCGGTGAGTAGGGCACACTGATAATATGATTCACAATAAATTGTTGAATGGAAGTATCGAGTGTGCAAGAAGCGTTGTCCTGATCAAGCGCCAATTTACTGAAGCTCACTTTTCCAGCTGTTTTCTCCAAATGGCATCAAGTAATTGCCGTGGAACTGTTTTGCAATATTCTTATTTAACTGTTTGACCATGTAGGACAAGTTCTTAATGAACAATGAAGATCCTGACATGTGAGAACGCGCCTATTACATCAGTGAGGATGCGAGGCACAAAATTGGATGACACTCATCGCATTCTCAAATGTTGTGTTAAAATTGATTAACATATCCCGTAAGAAACGCCAGTTTTATTAGAAACTGTGCAGAATGTCGATCACTTCTGATCAGATCACGAACACACGTGATTGAATCATTGGTTGTTGAAGGAGAGCAAGACAGAGAGGATCATCTTCGATGGGTAAGCTGCCCTCTAAATTTTTGCAAGCCACTAAAAAGTCTTCAGATGGAAAATGTCATCTTTTCCATAAGCTACTTATATTTCATGGAGTTTTTGTTCCAGTTTTCCGTAATTTTAAACAAAACTTTGATGTAGATTCGCTGCTCAGTAAAATAACTTATTTTAAAATGCGACAGAATGCATACAATACCTTTTTATTCAATGTGTACACGGACTGCCTACAGAGAAACAGGTGATGATTCGTGCATTACTATTTTAGAACAGTCACAGAACATGTTGTGACAAGTCACATATTGCTGTGATGCCCCAATTTCACGATATAAAGTCAGCCCCCTGAACCTTTTGATTGCACCTTGTATTTCAATTCGATTTTCCTAGAATTCTTTGAAAAGTTTTTATAGGTACGCGTAAGTCTTAACTGACTTTCGCTTACTCTCGCTGAAGCCTGAATCTGACTATTTTGCTTGCATTCTTGATTAAACTTAAACTTTCTGTGCTATCAACTTTTGAAAATGCAACTCTTTTCCTTAAGGTTTCTCGCAGAGCAAACGCACTGTTGTATCTTATTGAAATAATTTTAATAATACGGATATAGTATCGAGTCATACGATAAATGTTTCCTATATATGGTCGCGTAAGGCAAAAATGCAAATCTCTGAAATTTTCCATATAAAATAATATAACGAGGCTCGGTTGCATTCTAGATCAGCTTCCCAGACTATTCCTTGTTCCATAGATGTACTCCATCATATTCATATTTTACACACATTTTACTTAGAACAAGATTTTGATAAGATATAAATCATTTAATACCTGTACCTCTAACAGATATGAAAATGCAAGAAAACTCTGCTAATTCTCCACAATTCACCAGATCATGCAGACGTTGAGTAATTTTAAAATGTAATGGTAACAATATTGCAACATGTTTCTTCCTTTTAATGTAGCCAGTGAACCAAAATCTGATTCAGACGATAAAGTTCGGGTACTCTAAAAATTTTTGTTAATGTACTAATACAAACTGGAGATATCACAACTACATTAAAAAAGATAACTTTACAATATAATTAAGAAGCGGGTTGCTATTTCAACGCAGTTTATTTTAAAATAATTGAAATAGTTTCAATATTGATACTTCTCTGCATCAATCGACTGCCGGGGACGGTGTTTTCACTCCAGCGACAGCGCTTAAGCTTAGGCTCTTTAGAAACGACTACATTTGTCCACGTCAACCTAAAGAAACTGATATTTTTTTTTATCTGATTATGGAACCAAATAGTTCCGATACGGATCAAAGCAGCGCCTTGAATTTTTAATGGATAATGGATTCTCCTAATGGGCGATGTTATCCGATTAAAAACAATATTAGTTACTTTAGGTTGACTAAGCGGACATAGTCATTTTATGCATGGGATGCATATAAATTATCAGGTGACACAGAAGTCTGTGGTAGATATAAGCTAGTCTCTAATCGAGTCACAAAAGAGTTTAGGCAAGCGAACGCAGATTACGAGAAATCTTTAGCGAAGAATACAAAGAAAAACATCAAGGACTTCTTTACTTATATAAACTCTAGAAGGAAGGGGATGAATCAGATTGGTCCTCTTGATATCGATGATTCACTGTTGATGATCCTGCTCAGATAGCTGACAAACTTAGCAAGTATTTTGCATCTACATTCACACATGAGGAATTCTGTAGGGAAGTGGAAGACAGAAGCTTATTAAACTCTGACAGAGAGCTAAATGATTTTGTAATAACTGAGGGCAAAGTTCTTATGTTTAACTTCAAATTGTTGAAGTTAAACATAAGAAAGGCACCTGGGGAGTATGGGATCTATCCAGTTATATTAAAGGAGGCGGCTAAGGAAGTAAGTAAACCCTTAGCCATAATTTTGAGAGCATCTTTGGACTCAGGGGAGGTCCCCACGGACGACTGGAGATGTGCAAATGCATTCCCAATTCATAAAGAGAGATCAAAGGGTGACACAAATAATTACAGGCCTGTTAGTTTTAACTCTTTCTGTTCCGTGGAAATTTATATAGTCACTGGTTAAAGAAGCATTGCAGGATCATCTACAGAAGACTACGGTAATAATTCAGACAGAACATGGGTTTGTTAAAGGGGAAGTCTTGTCTGACCAGTTTGATTGGATATTGTGATGTGGTCATAAAGGAACTGGATGAAAATAATAATTTTGATATCATATACTTGGATTTCAGGAAAGCTTTTGATACTGTTGCGCATGGAAGGCTACTATACAAATTGAAGCAGTTTAGCATTGAGGACAAGTTGCTACAATGGATAAAGGGATGGTTGAGTGGGAGAAGGCAGAGAGTGGTAATCAATGAACACTGCTCTTCGTCGACTAATGTTATTAGTGGAGTCCCTCAGGGTTCGGTGTTGGGCCCTTTGCTGTTTTGTATATTTATTAATGAACTTGATGAAGGTATATCAGGCTTAATGTCCAAGTTTGTAGATGATACAAAGGTTGGCAGGGTTATTAATGGCAGTATACTACTGGAACAGGATCTAGAAAACTTGGGCAGATAGGCTGAAAACCGACAACTGAAGTTTAACATTGACAAATGCAAAGTACTGCATATGAGTAGCAGTAACCCCAGAGAAACATACTAACTGTGTGGTACTGCACTCAGGGTGGTAGAGAATGAAAAAGATCTGAGGGTAATTGTGTAGTCAGATATGAAGTTTTTTTAGTATTGCAGACAGGCTGCCAGATCATGGGATCTTGTCAATGATATACAGGAATTTTGCCAATAGTGAAAAGGAGGTGATTATCCCTTTGTATAAGGCCACACCTGGAGTAATGCGTACAGATATGGAGGCCCCATTTTACGAAGGATGTAGAGTTGCTAGAACAAGTACAAAGAAGGATAACGTGATTAGTGAGGGGAACGAAGGTGTCTTCTTACCAAAAAAGACTTAAGTTCTGCAAATTGCAGCATCTGGAGACTAGACACCTGCGATGTGATCTGATTGAGGTGTATAAGGCCTTGAATGGTTTGAGCAGGAACAATACTGATGGGATTTTTCCTTACTCAGATTGCGAACCTGAGAGGGCATAAATTCAAATTGAAGAAAGACAGTTGTAGAATAGGTGTGAGGAAATTTGCCTTTAGCCAGCGGGTAGTTGGTTGTTGGAACAAACTTCCTTCTGAAAGAAAGTTGATAAGTCGTTGTGAAAGTTGATAGCTTAAATAAATTCAAGGAAGAACTGGACCAACTTTTCGAACAAATGGATGGGTGAAATGGGATTTTTTTTTTTTTTTTTTTTTTTGGCTGATGCTGTATAAACTTAGCTTTCTTGTATCATTTGCTTCTACTTATGCTAATTTATAAAGAAACTAAGCCCAAGCATTGTTGCTATCGCTGGAGGGACAAAAGTGTCCCCAGACGGTCGATTAAAAAACAACGCAGAGGAGCGTTATTTTAAGAAACTATTTCAAAGGTAAATTCAAAAGATATGGGACTTTTGTCTCGCTGAGACCTAGTACTTAGTAATCTGTATGGCTGAAATTGTATGATTTTCAATTTGGAGATAAATGAAGTTGGAGCCAGCAAAGAACTGATAAAATTTGTTGATCTGATAAACTGAGTGATAAAATCTGATAAAATTCACTTTTTACAAATTGAAGGAAAGTAAAATAAAGCGGGTCAAGAAGGGGCCATTCCAGTGAATTTGGTGAAACTTGAAACTGCTGTTTTAAGTTTCAACACATGTATTAAATGGGCCACAAAAATGACATATTAGCTCACTATATGCTGTTTTTACGTCAGCTTCTCGAACACGCTTTAGATAAAACAGACAAAAAATTCGCGATATTTCTTTACTAAAACATTATATAATACCGTATAGTGTAATATATTCTGGTTAATGAATACAGATATAAACGAATAATTTATGTGCATAAAATTCGAATATTTCGCTAATCCGAACATTTTGGTAATTGCTGCATTGATTTATTCAGATTATCGCGATTTCACTGTGCATACAAACGCGTATTTCAGACTCGTGTAACGGGAGATACCTGTATCGATTGCGATCAAGTTATGAGATAACTCCAAGGTATATTGGAATTTTGCCATATCTTTAGTAACTATATATTGTATATACTGTATTATTATTATATTGCTTAAGCTCTACAAAATATCAACGCTTTGTAATGTAATTATAGGCTTTCTGCATACAGCTCCAGTTCAAGGACAATCTATTACAACTCACTGTGACGCTGCATTAAGCAAGGGAGTGCGGTGCATTAAGATTTCATACTTGAGCAGTAACGCCACACTGATAACATCGATTTTAAAGTTTGTCTTTATGTTCGTAGGAATTATACTTTTTTTTTTATGAAATTCAAAACGCCATGGTATTAAAACTTATAGCACTTAGTACCGTGCGTAGGTTGAAGGTTAAGAAGGTGAAAAAAGATACTTCTTGACATTAGACTTGAATTTCCGTACATTGTAATTTTCAGTAAATGCGTATAAGGGAAGGTTGTTTTATAAAAACGGAAGTTGAAGGGATAAATGAAGAAGAAAAGTTGGACAATAAAAGGACTCTTACTGGTTGTGGCACTTGTTCGAAAGAGAGAGGGAGAATTGTGGCACTTGTTCGAAATAGAAAAGAGAAGGACCAAGTACATTTTAAAGTGTGTCCTGCCAATTCCAATGTACGCCTCTCAAATCTGGTCCTCAGCTCCAGATTCACATTATAAGTTCGTCTTTGGGATCGAATACTGGTTCTCGCGGTGGCTTAACATAGTTGCTGGCCACCCTTTTACTATCTCAACGCCATTCTCTACTCAAACCTTAACATCACACCCTGGATCAGCGGACAATTAACAGGAACGTACACGCTCTCGCACAAATGCTCACAGGCAGATGGGATGCCAGCCCTGGTTAATATTCTAGTTAAACCACGTGCCACTGCTAGACGTTGCGGAGGAGTAAATCATCCACTGCGTCCAATCCTGAACAATCTTAGTAGCCTGCAAAGGTTCTTCCCATCAAAAACAGCAAAAATATTTAACTCTGTGCAGATAGATGCTGAAAAACTATGTGAAGATGCAACATACCGGAAAGAGATCTTCCAGAATTCTTATAGACTTACAGAATCGGCTGCAAAGTGACAACATACCAAAGGATTGTGAGTAAAAGTGAAACTTTCTGCTTTAAGAACAATAATAATTTGGTAAGCTATTGAGTGGTAAAATATACCTTCCCTAACAGTTGTGTAAATATATAAGTTATATATGGAATTACGAAATGGTAAATACATGCTTTATATAATGTATGTACAGAATCATTAATGTGTATATACTGTGTTAAATATAAAATGTGTATATAATATTTCGGGACGAGACTACGTGTTCAGTATATGTAACCCACTTCCCGTAGTATATCGTACCCTGACATGTAATTAGTAACCTCCTGGCACTTTGCCGTCCCGGGGTGGTTTCCTTTCGTGGAATTAACAGATAATAATAATAAGGACGAGACTACGTACCAAGTGGTTGGAACGATTCCAGAATATTCAGAACAGCGAACCAGAGAAGGACCATCGTCACGAAGAACTTGATAGCTCCTGCAATCTTGGAAAAAATCAAGCAGGACATGAGCGATCAACTACAAAGGATAAAGAATGCGAAACCAGAAGAGGAAGAACAAGAAGAAATACAACCCACAGAAGCTGAAGTGGAAAGAGACGAGGTCATCATATCCAGAATAGAGGACGAGCGGAAGAAAGCCGTATCGGAATTCGAAAGAATGGACCCCACAAAGATTCACGTGATACCGAAGCAGAAGCCGAATAGAATCTTGTGGAGAGTCACAGACCACCTGAATCGCAACATAATACAGCATTACCTCGACAGCGATGGTGCAACACTGGAGGCCATCCACATATCCGTGTATTGTGCTGCAGTAGCAGCCACGAGGATTAATGGAAGAGAAGCGAGAGACCAGCAGCAGAAGAACCGAAAACAGAAGGAACCACCAGCTTGGGAAAGAAGACTTCAGCAGAAGATAGAAGAATTAAGAGTCAAGATAGGCCAACTGACCCAGTACCAACGGGGCAACAGGAGTAAGAAATTAATTGGAAAAGTGAAGAGTATCCTCAAGAGAGACAGCGTCCACATCATCAGCTTTGTTTCTGTTCTATGGTGGCCTAAAGACTCTTGTCCAAATCCACCTAGAATTATAGTCAAACATGTACTCTATGAATATTACAGGTGGCCTGAACATTATATTCAGGCCATCTCACCACCAGGAAGCAGTCACACTTGGGCAGCTGCTTCCTGGCGCCCGTCCCAGGCACGTTGTGAGTCTTCTACAAGAGTCTCGGAGAAAAAGGTAAAGAAGGGAATGAACCACCCGAGCAGAAGACGATTGAGGAGTTCTGGGGAAACATGTGAAGCAGGGAAGTAAGACATAAAAGCCGAGCCCCCTGGATAGAACTAGAACGCAAGAAAAAGGATGTACAAGAAATTAGAGGATGGGAGATTCGGGAAGAAGTAAAACAGACGATCAAGAATTCTCACAACTGGTGAACTCCAGGAATAGATAACGTCCACAACTACGGGTACAAAAAGCTCGCTTGCACACACAAGCGACTTGCAGAGCAGTTCACCCAAATAATAAGGTATCCAGAGACACTCCCGAAGTTTTTCACTCAAGGAATCACATATCTGAAGCCTAAAGACGAAGATACAAGAAACGCGGCGAAATATAAGCGAATCACCTGCCTCCCAGCAATGTACAAAATCCTGACCAGCTGCAAAACCAGGAAGATATCAGACCACTTGGAGAGCCAGAACATAATGGCCGAACAGCAGAAAGGATGCAAGAGCAATTAACCTGGGATGCGCGGTTATGGAGCAAGCCAACAAGAAGCGCTGCAACATTTACACAGCCTACATCGATTACCGCAAGGCCTTCGATTCCCTGCCTCATAGCTGACTAATAGAGGCGCTGAACATCTACAAAGTCAATCCGATAGCGAGAAACTTCCTAGGAGAAACGATGGCGAAATGGAGTACTACCATTAAGGTCGAAAACATCACAACCAGGCCAATCCCCATCAGGAGAGGAATCTTTCAGGGAGATGCCCTGAGCCCATTGTGGTTCTTTCTAGTACTTAACCCCGCTATCCACCATGCTCAACATTAGCAAGTACGCATATAACCTCGAAGGAAGGAAGGAAGAACCTGTACACCCTCACCCACATGGATAACATCAAGCTCTACGCGGGAACCGAGAAGCACATTCAGCAACTACTCCAGATCACCGAAGAATTCAGCAAATATATTAAGATGGAATTTGGTCCAGACAAATGCAAGACCAACGGATTGCATTTGTCTGGACAACAACATGCCTGATTTCTTGGACGACATGCCAATGATCATTCGTCAACAAGCACACTTCATGTACTATGGCGCTCCCGCACATTTCAGCCACCTAGCCCGCAATTACCTGAATCGAAGGTTTCCTGGTCGGTGGATAGGTGGAGGCCACTGTCTGGCCTCCACGCTCACTGATTTAAACCCACTAGATTTCTTCTTGTGGGGCCATTTAAAGTCATTGGTGTATTCGAATCCAGTACCTGATGTAGAAACTCTCCGCAATCGAACTGTGGCAGATTGTGAGACAATACGAAACATGCCAGGAATTTGGCATCGTCTTCGCGAGTCGATGTGAGGCCTGTATTCAGCCTGAAGGTGGACAATTTGAACAATTACTATAAGATGATGTGAACAGTTAAGTGTCATAGACAGACCTTCAAAACTCAGAAACCAAGCATTTCCGGAACTATGTTGATATAAAATATTTTTATTGTCTACATATGAGGAACTCATTCCTGAAGTTATGCCGTGTATTTTTGAGACACCCCAAGTATTAGTATATAACATGCGAAAGTATCTATTGTTCGTTACGTAGAACTCTTGCAAACAGCCATAAAAGGCCACATAAGTTCTTACTACGTTATGTATGTTAATACAGACTTCCCTGTAGTGGCAGGTCTCAGTATTTTCCCGCCTGAGGCTCATGTAAATTTTGCTTCCCCTTAAAAGAAAAAAGATATATTTTCGTATATACATTAGTGTACGTCACTTATTGTCCAGCGGAAATATTAAAATCATGCAATATAAAATACCTTAATTTGACTATCCACTATTTCTCCAAGAAAGTCATTAATAAAAATGAAACGGTAATAATATTTCCGGAAATCCATACAAACCATTAAAAACGAATAAAGAAAATAGTAAAATCGAGAATTACAAAAGGGTTCTGCTGTAAAACAGAATGACAGGAGTAGATACAATATTTTCTTTCACGGAGTAACGAAACCGACAATCATAGGAACTGTGAGAAACAACAACAGTTACTAGACATGCAACGTGTCAAAGTTCAAGAACAAATAGGGATGTTGCATAACTTCCACTCTACATGCGTAAACCGCGATAAGGCAAAAAAGCGATAATATAAACCAAGCTCTGATTACAATAAACGTGATTTTTTCTATGTAAAAATTTTATCACGGCTTCATGAAAATGATAACATTATCCATGATCACAATAAGCGGCGTGCACTGTATTTATAAGAATCATTTATTTATCGTTGAAGCATTTTCAAGTATTGAATCCGACTCACTATCTCCATGGCAAGGGGATTAGGCAACTGCTTGTACACCTTGTTACATGTCACGCTATGCCAGGCATTGACTTTGGGACTTTCCCTTTCGTTCGTAGAGAGGTGTTTCCATCACCCTATATGATGCTGATATGGGTATTCCTTCTTCTACTGCCCTCATGGGTAACACGGTTGGTATATGCAACTTCCTTCCGACACTGGGTGGAAAAGATCTGAGTTAAAAAAATCCGCCAGTGACGCGAAGAATTTTTATGGGCCTTGTTCACAAAGTAGCTTAGTGAGTCAGTCTCAGGCGAGGACAGCATGGTTTTTCCTTCCGGAAACTTTAGTTTTTCGTCCAGCAAACCGACCACAGAACACACTTAGTTTACAGACATTATATATATATATATATATATATATACGACCCAATATGGTCTGTCGTTGATGCTCTTAAAACTCTACAACAACCATCTTCCGTGATTATCTTATCTGCGAACAGCCACCTGTTCGAAAGGTTTTTCAACTCTGTTCACCCAACCACATGCAGGTGAAACGAGATTGATGATCCACTGCTCGTTAGGTTTAAACGCTGCGTGCGATAATGACCACATCTTCAGGTATACCACCGAACAGTGTGCTGACAGCTTATACAGAAAACAGTTGTTCTTGTCATTTAGGACTTTCAACATCGCATCACGATAATAATAAATCTTTAATAAATCTTTATTTGTCCTACCAAATTTAAAATATAGGTGAACATTGGTAAGTGACAAATTCCCTTCACGGCAAAAAATGCCAGGGGATTACCATAAAATGTGAATAAAAGAATGTCTAAAATATACAAGAAAGGTTAAATATACACGAAAAGATGACATTTAAACTACATTACTCTTCACTACATTTCTGTTTAGAGTCCTGGCAATTGTAATACAAAAGTTCATCTTAACATCACATCCACTAATCAACTTGTGCGAGATATACATTATTCAATTGCGTACACACAGTTCTTGACAGAAATTCACACAACTACTAGGCAACAGTAGCCTCCGCGAGCCACACTGCGGTTTGTTTCCTATATTTCAGATCTTCTATGAGCCTTAGTAGCTCAATTCCGATATGTGTTAGGCACTGAATTGATTCTAACGCACTGGCGGCTATAAACCTGTCGGCCATCTTCAGTCTGTTGGTCTTCATTCTCAAGGATTTGGTGCATCTTAATGCAGATGGTGGGATGTGCCACTCACAAAACTGCCAGAAGCATGGTGATAATATCGTGCCAGTCATCATTTTGATTGTGGTTATTAATCGTTTCCAGGCAATGATGTCTGGTAAACGCTGCAGTTTAAGCTGTTCAGAGAGCTGTGATGAATTCTTTCACGGGCCAATGCCGACATTCATCACCTTGTTATTTAGTGACGTCACCAGCTTTCTGGAACGTGCAATATCACTTCATTATGGAGTCGTACTTAGGAGAATTTAGGACCATTCTACTGTTACACTCGCAAACCACAGAATACACTGATCTCTTCTGTGCACTCGCCGCCATGATTGATTTACCCGGAATGCGTTGTGCTTGTGCAACACATTCACAGCAAATAAATGATATATCGCAAAATAAATGTTATATATATATTCTTATCGTTTCAGTATTTTACTTTTATTCAAACCCGAAAAGGGATCATTCCATCACTCCATATATATTTTATTTTAATGTTTCTGTGCAACATTGAAGGACTGCATTGATATGTCATTATTTCTAATGCGCATTGCACGAGAAAAAGTGCTATGCTGCTAATTTCAAGTTTATTTAATTTAATATTATTATATTTTTGTTGTTGATAGTACATTCTATTTTTACAGGCATCCAAGCCTGATTTCCTACATCTTACAATTATACTGATGTTTAATTGGAAGCTATATGAAAATTCAATTAAATTTAAGGGAAATAAATAACAAATAGCTTTGACCTGGTACTACTTACTGATGATGAACGTCAGCTGAAAAATTGATGGCATCAATCCTCCGTTGATAGTACGAAGAACAACAAAGGCAATGAAATTTGGTACGAACATCGAAACAAAACCACTAATCAGAGTCACCAATGCTATAATGAAAAATGTGGGGCGTCGGCCGATTCTGTGAAAAGCAAAACAAAAACCCTTAGCATTAATTATAAATATTTCCAATATTCTATTTTAAAAAATTCGACATTAATAATAATAGTCAATAATAATAGACGCATAAAAATCATTTTTATGCGTCTATTATTATAGACTATCCAAATAGTCGTTGAATATCCGTTGTTCTGTTTTAGAAACACAACAATGGATATATAAAAAGAAAAGATTATAACTTTTATCATGATAAAGGAGGGCTAATAAAAGTCAGGCTATGCTGTAAGTAATTCCCAAACTTACGCAGAAGGAAACTCCTGCGACGTTCGAGAATATCTGTCATGCAATTCTACATATCAATCAGCAGGATACACCACGATGTTAAGTCAGTCGTGTGACGTATATGGGAGTAGTACATGAACTGGGAGGTTCTCCTGAGTCCAAACAATACCAGTGTGCTGTCTTCTTTTATTATCAAAGACTACTTCGTAAGTTTCAAGGAACCTAAAGCTTCCCCAGTGATGCGATACGAAGAAACTTCGTAATAAGTGTACAAGCAAGCTAGCACGGGGTATCATTCTCTTTCTTAACAACGCTCGTCCAGATGTTTTGAAGTCATTAAAGACTAGGTTACTTGCGGTATGGAGGTATCGGAGCATTCCCGCTTACATTTTAGATCTCTACTTCACCCAGTCCCAATCCGCAGTCTTCTAAGAAGGGCGCTTCTTTAGAAGACCATAAAGAGCTTGGAGAGTGTGAAAGATGCAACACGCTCTCTGCAACCGATTTCATCACGATATCGGTTACAGAAAGTCTGCGGTAGTGATAGTCATAATCGATTATAGAAAATCATTCAGTTATTTTGATTACACTCATATCATTCGAATAATTCATTCCATTATGGAAAATCATTCGATTATGGAAATCATTCAATTATTTCATCACTAGTCTGCAAAGAATGCATAATGAAATAATGGTTGTGTGTCTTCATGATAGTTGTGCCAAATAGATTCAACAGATCACAGACAAGTACTTTCGAACGGTTTCTGTTGAATCTACCACATAATTGCAAAAATGACTTTCTCTGAACCATAGGTTATTTTTTATATGCGAGACATTTTTATACCACAAGTTATGCGGAATCTTGGATAACTGATAATCGCCAGCGGTGATTATCATTATATTAAACTGTTTTCATTTTTGACAAAGAAATAAAATATTGGAAAAAAAATTATAATCCCTTCCCCTTGAACTTTTTCCAGGAGTACCGAATATGTTGCCTCGTCTCATGATGTAAAATGCTATCCTCTGTAGGACATTCCTCATAATGGACCAAAGTAGTAAGTGGAGTTCCTCGGGTATTGGGACCACTTCTGTTTCTCATCTCGTTAAGAGATTAGAAACAAAATCTGTTTCTTGGGGGGAGTGCAGGGGAATTGCTAAAGTTTTCTGATGATAAGGATGATAATAAAGGTAGTTAATGACTCAAGTAGGCCATTTTGCTTCGAAACGTTTTGATCGGTTGCACAAATGGTCTGAATAGTGGTAACTGAAATATAATGCTTTTAAATGCAAGTTTTTGGACCTAGGGAACCGATATCTAGGAAGACTAGTTATAAGGGTAGAGGGGAAGAGAGTTCAAAGTGGGTTAGAACGAAAAAAGACTTGTTTAATTATTCCACCAGACGTAAAATTTTTCATCCAGTATGAACAAGTAGCTAGAAGGGCACGCTTGTTTATGATATACGGGTAGTTCGTAAGTAGGGAGAAGGATATTAATGCCCCTTTATGATGGTGAGACCGTATTTTGAATATTGTGCTTAGGTCTGGAATTCATATTTGAAGAAACACAGAGCTGTTAGAATGGATTCAAAGGACAGCCAGATTATTATTATTAATACCATTTTATTTCCACATTATTGGGCAATCCTGGAACAGCCTGGTTCGGCTAGAAGGGTGTACATTATGCAAATTCCAGTTGATTACATTCATTGGAATTGCAAGAGATCAAAACAGATTGAAAATACACAACAAAGTAAACATCAATACATAAAATAATAAACAATAAAGTACATAAATAACAAACAATAAAAAACACAATGGTGAATCCAGGAAAGCCATTGTAGGGAATTCTTTTCACATAGTGCTTATTGTTCGTGTTTATAGAGTTCTTTCACTACGTACTGTCTATAGCGCTTCGAGCTTCAGAAAGATGAGGCATCAATTCCCAGGGAGTTATACATTCCGAACGTATTTGCCGGGAACACTGACCTAAGGTATTGCACATTTTGCAGACAAGATTGTAGACATTGTGTTGAACTGCACCGGGTTCGTTGTGAGGTCCGAGGGTTTGCCGAAACATCCCAGATGTCAGGCGAATCCATCTGGCCTTATAGAAGTTGTGCCAAGGTGTGTAGATTCCTCTCTTTGATATGGTTTCCCAGGGTTTCATGACCAGGTTTGCAGAGAACACGCTCCTAGAGATGGTGAAAGGGTAGCCCATCTCCCTGTTTAGCCATCTCAGGCGCCAATATTCAACCCCCAGAAATCTCTTTAGTTGAGTATAGGAATCTCCTGACCAGAGTACCGAAGCGTAGAGCGGTACGGGTATTAAATTTCTTCGGACGTATTCCAAAAGGAACTCTCGAGGCCTAAGACCGACCGATTCCTGCCGGATGGCTCAGTATGCCCCAAGCGTTTTTAGCCTGGCCATCTTGGTGGTCTTTGAAAGTAAGCCCATCATCCCACTTGTGCGGAAATTTGCCTTTAGCCAGCGGATGGTTAATTGCTGGAACAAACTTCCATCTGTCGTTGTGGAAGTTGATAGGTTAAATAAATTGAAGGAGGAACTGGACAGGCATTTGGATTGAATGGTGTGATTTTTTTTTTTTTTTTTTTTGGCTGATGCTGCATAAGCTCATACACTTGCTTTCTTGCATCACATGCCACTACTACTACTACTTCAACCCCAAATCAGTGTGTGAGTGAACCTTTTTAATGGCTGTCCCATTTATTGTGAGCATAATTTCAATAAGAGGCCTCATTTTTGTGAAAGTCATCTGAGCTGCTGTCTGAGGATTCAGTTTAAGTCCCGGACGCCCTAGATAATCCTGGAGTTCAAACAGTACTATCTGATTTTCATAGGCGACTGCCTCAGCTTTTGCTGGATCATCGGATGTGACCAGCATCTTAAGATCATCAGCATATGAAATGAAGTTTGGGTGCTTCGCAAGGAAGGGCTCTAGTGCTGCTGCAAAAAACCATGATGAAAGAACTACCCCTTGTAGGATGCCGACAGGGGTCGTGGTGGTCCTCTCCAATCTATGATCATATTTAATAGAGATTTACCTATTGATGAGGAGTCGATGGAGAATAGCAAGAAGATTATCTTCGATTCTGAAATAATGCTTCAAATTTTGAACTAGCTCTGTTGTGCTGAGTGTGTCAAAAGCTGCTTGTATGTCTAGGAATAAGATTTCAAGTTGTTTCTTAGAGTTAAGGGTATTTTGGATTGCCCAACTGGTCATTAGTAGATTTGAAAGCGTAGACCTCCTAGGAATAACAACATGAAGATGTTGTGGACGCCCATTGAAGCAGTGATCGACTAAGGTGGACTGTATCGTTTTTTCAAACACTTTTAGTAGTCCACAGGAAATAGAGATTGCTCTGTAGTCTCTGGGATCTCTTGATCTATTAGTTTTTGGAACTGATAAAGCATGGTAGACATTCCATATTGTCGGTGCGTTACCAGTCTCGAGGATACGGTTGAAGAGGTGATGTAACAGGTCAATCACATCGAAACTACATATTTTGAGAATAAAGAGGGGAAATCGGTCGGAACCAACTGTAGATTTATTGGGAAGGCTGTTTATTGCTTTCATAATCATTTCCTTTGAGATCTCAACATGCACAAGCTCGGTCCTGGACTTATCTGTGATGGCCGCTGCAGGGAGGGGCGGATGTTTTTCCTGGTCAGGGTGGAAGGTTGACTGTGTCCACAGTTTTATCGTTTCTTCATCCATTTCTACCTGACGACCACGTGTGGAAGCGATACGCTTGGAATGCCTAAGTCTTCTCTGGATGTACTTACGATGTGCCTTCTTCCGAACACGCAGGAAATTCGCTATTTGTTTCTTGTAAGCGACGTGATCTTGCATCGAGCCAGACTTTTTTCAGGTTCTGTAGGTTTTTTGCTTTAACTTAAAAGCCTGTTTCATTTCGGAGTTGAACCACAACCTTGGCCTGACCACGTTGGTTGAAAATGTAGTTACTGCACCCACCGGGTCCGCGGATTTGGTCCCAGCGACTGAGGTTGCAGGTGCCTGTGCAATTTCAAACACTATTGGTAGGTGGCCCGACACGAATTTGGAATTATAGGGAATGATTTGTATTTGTTCCAAATTGTGGTAGACGCTGTCCAGGACTTTATTTCCTCTGGTCGGTGATGTATTCAGTGGGATGAGCCCCCAGGTCCGCATGGTGTCTTCCATGTCTTGCCTTCCCTCCTTATACCTTGGCAAAGGCAGGTTGAAAACTCCTAAAATGGTTGTTTGGATATCGGGGCGTAGATGAGCAGACATCCATGAGATAAGATCCTCTCTGATTTATGGGGTGTGTCCTAGTGGGAGATACACAAGGCAGATTTGGATCCTTTTTTCATTTTTGCTGAAAATCGCAGTGATTGCTTCATAGTTTGATGTTTTACAGCTGTAGACATGAATCCGCCTGAAAGAGGTCTTGTAGAAGATGGCAACACCACCTCCTCTCTTATCCTTCCTGGAATTTGCAATATGTTGATATTGAGTGGACAAGAGGAGCAATCCATTGTTTTCTCCTCATCAACCCATGTTTCCGAGATGCAAATGAAATCTGGAGGAGCAGGGCTTGCAAGGTATGTAGCTTGTTAGCAAGGCTCCTAACATTTTGTAGAAAAATTGTTACTGTCGTTTGGGTTACATCCATTTGCCTCTTGTCAGGCGCCTCCGTAGCCAGGTGGGAAGGAGCAGCAGTGCGTAGCACACGCTTCTTGATTAGACCGGGGTTCGAGCCCGTCACCACCAAATACGGAGGATGCGGAAAGGTCAAGGGAATGACCACCGCATATCCCGGAGCAATATGGCCTTAGTTGCTAATGCTCCTAAAAACCAAATAACAAACAAACAAGCCTCTTGTCAATTGATTGCTATTAGTGTACACTAGGGGCCTTGTGGTTGGTATCTTTTTTGTTTCGATATATGGCTTAATTAAGGCACCTGTCGGCCATACTGCTGGGTTGAGCACCTCGTGTAGATGTGTCCTAGGGCAAGACAGAACAAACCAGGAATATGATGGGTATTTTTTTTGATGGCTCTAATGTCTACCTTTACGCCAAGCTCTATGTCCAGGAAACTTTTGATAACAGTGGCCTGGGTAGTAGGCGCCAGCCTAGTGATGAACAGCTTGTCACGGGAAGTCAGTGCTGTGATGTTGTAAGTTTCGTAAACTTGGCTGAGCTGGAATTTTTATTAACTGCGCATAAAAAGCATAAACGTGTTGACGATCCGACGATATAATCCGTGATTTACTCCGATATCACGGATTACATCAAGTTTGTCACTAAGCTTTAATGCTGTTCTTCTTTTCTTCTCTGTATGAGGTTTATAAACTTTAGCAGCCATAGTGAGGGGTTTTTAATTTAAAATAAATGTACAGCAGCGGTATAATCCGTGATATCAGTACAGAATTCACTTTGAAAATGGCGAACGTAAACAAATACAGTAATCACGTGACTTGCCATTTTTTTTTTATCGGCACTGCAAGACATCTGGGCTGTATGTATACATCCGATCTCAATGTGCCGTTATTGCGGCAGTCTACTGTAGAAGAATAATAACCAATATTACCTGGTAACACGTATACCGGGTGGTTAAAAAATAAATTTGCCTATCAGGAAAACCGTAGTGTCAAAACGGTTAGAGTTAACGCTGTGAAAATCGGTGGTATGTCATCTAGGGTATGAGAAAGCGATTTGTAGAAGAAAAAAAAATTAGTTCAAATTTCCCCCACCAGAGAAAAAACGGCGCTGCACATTTGTAAAAGTTGCCATTTACTTCAAGACACGCTGCTTACGCAAATGGCATCCTGTTAGATAAAAGCAGAAAGGCCAATGCCAGTGTCAATAACCATTATGGCTCTTACAAAAAAAGGAACATGCTCTACCAGAATAATAGTAATGCTAATGCAGCACTACGTGAATATCGGAAACTTAAATGGGCTGAGAAGTGGCAACTGAAGTTTAACATTCACAAATGCAAAGTACTGCATATGGGTAGCAATAACCGAAGAGAAACGTACCAACTGTGTAGTACTACACCCAGGGAAGTGGAAAGGGAAAAAGAACTGGGGTGATTGTGCAGTTGAATATGAAGTTCGCTGAGCAGTGCAGACGGGCTGCCAGGGCAGCTCATGGAGTCTTGTCAATGATATATAGGAATTTTGCTAGCGGGAACAGGGAGGTGATTATCCAGTTATACAAGCCAATGGCCAGGCCACACCTGGAGGCCTCATTTTAAGGAAGGATATAGAGTTGCTAGAACGAGTACAAAGAAGGGCGACAAGATTAGTGAGGGGAATAAAGGGGTGCTCGTACCAAGAAAGGCTTAAGTTCTGCAAATTCCAGTGCCTGGAGTCAAAATAAAAAACAAATTTTCAGAAACTTCTCTTCATTCCGATTTACCTATTACAATGACGAAGGAAAAGGGACCAAAGAAAACTGCAAATGGTGGTAGTGGCAGGAAACGAAACAAAATTCATTTAGAAATGAAGATGAAAATGATTAAGCAGTACGAAGCAGGGCAGAGTTTGTCATCTATTCCAAGGGAATTAGGTCTCGCTGCTTCAACAGTGGATACTATTTTAAAGGACAGTGCGCGTATAAAAGAACATATCAAAGGATCAACGCACTTAAGATCAACACTTTTGATCACAAAACAACATTCAGGGGCTATATCGAATATGGAACAGCCGTTAATAATATGGATCGAAAATCAGATTCAGAAACGAGTGCCCCTGAGTCTAATGACCATTCAAGTAAAAGCAACAAAGGATGATTATTAAGGATAAGTACGGCAAACTCCAACCCAAGTTAATGGCAAGCAACGAGTGGTTTAATAGTTCAAGCATCACGCTGGTTTCCACCACGTTAAAGTATGAGGTGAAGTCACCAGTGCCGATTCTGCAGCTGCAGAGAAATTTTGTGATGTGTTAGAAAAAATTATTGATGAAGGTGGCTATTCAACGCAGCAAATTTTTAACGTTGACGAGACTGCTCTGTATTGGAAAAAAATGCTGGATCGAACATACATTGCCAAAGAGGAAAAAACAATGCCAGGTTTCAAGGCTTCAAAAGATAGGGCTACGCTCTTGCTTGGGGCTAATGCAGCAGGAGATTGCAGATTAAAACCACTGCTTGTGTACCATTCTGGAAATCCTCGTGCATTTAAGGGCATCAATAAAGCCACCCTACCCGTGCATTTCCCATCGAACCAGAGAGCATGGATAACAATATCTCTCTTTGAGGATTGGAAAAATATTGTAAAGACAACGACATTCCTTTCACGATTTTGTTTCTATTAGATAATGCTCCCTGACATCCTACGCATCTAGATGATTTCAATTCTCACGTGAAAATCATATTTCTACCGCCAAAGACGACTTCACTCACCCAACCTATGGATCAGGATGTTATTTCGAATTTAAAAGCATACTATTTACTCACAACATTTGCTCAGGCATTGTCTGCAGTAGACGATGAGAAAAATTTTACGTTGAGAGACTTGGAAATCTTACAATATTTGCAGCGCCATCTTAAACATTAATAAAGCCTGGCGGAAATTAATAAAAGTTGTTTAAATTCCGCATGGAAGAAAATATGCCCACGGCACGTAAAAGGTTAAGAAGGATTTGAAAAAGACGAATCATATGAAGAAGTTGCAGATAAGATTGTAAAGGTTGCACAACTCCTTCAGTTGGAGGTTGATGCCAAAGACTTGGAGGAGTTAATACAGGAAGAAGAGAAGGAATTATCTAACGAATAACATATTGACTTGCAGGCAGCAATAGTGAAAGAAGAAAATGCTGACGAAGCTCAAGGTGAACCAAATGAGCAGCCGAGACGCTTCATCGCCAGAGAGATGGCAATGACATTTCATGAAATTGCATCGGCAATGGCGTGGTTTGAGAAGAATGATCCTGACAGCAAACGATTCTTAAAAGTTAACAGAGGGGTGAATGATATGCTTGCTTGCTGCAAAGAATTCTACGATGAAAAGAAAAAAGCCACTGTCCAGCAGTCATCCATTAATATATTCTTTCGTAAGCTTGAGCGGCCGACCCCTTCTAAATAATCACAGCCCTCAACCTTCCCAGCGGCGTACTTATCAGCTGAAGACGTCGATTCTGGCAACGATGCTCGAGAGGTAAAACTTATTGACGTTATGCCTACTCCTCTCTTTTTTTTGTAATTTTATAATTTTGAATTTTTTTTAATTTGCACGCTTTTGCAATTTTTCCTGCGCATGAGATAAAAAATTGAATAAATACAATAAATAATTCTATTTACATGTTTGTCATATTTCTTTTTCGATTTAATCAATTCAGCGAGCATAGTTGCGAGTGCTGCACAAGCATGGGGGAACTCCCCGACTTACGTAAAATTCCGATTTAAGTAGAGTTCCGCGGAACTCAAGAGTTCCTGTATATAGAACTAAATACTCATGCTTTTTAAACATCCTGTTTGATGTAAGAACATTTGAAAGTTTGCTTTCTCCAAATACGGGAGTTCCCCTTTAGTTTATCTCGTAACACGTTATTGTATGACTTTCTCCAAAGCTGCACCACCGCTTTCTTTTAAATATGTTAGCAGAATGATACAGAAACTTAATTTTCATTTTCTTCCTTATCTGGTACTGGTTTATATCCTGCTAGTAATTAACATACCCACGCTACACAGGAGGAAGAGGAAGGGAAAACAGTTAATACGAATTTTGACAAAAAAAAAAAGAAAACGTGAAGTGAGACCGAACTAGAGTCTGAACTGGAATCAATTAAATCACAACGTAAGCACGATTTCGAGATTCCTATATACTTGAACACCAGCCAAGAACGCATGTTTCAATTAAAAGGAAAATTGGCCTAAGGAAAGATTTATCTTTTTCAATGGAACCTTTTACTAGGAAAAACTCCTTTCTTCGAAATAACTTAAAGAAAGAGGAAAAAACTTCAGGAACTCTTACCAACTGCCCAGTATTGCATAATTCATTTGACATTTGCATCCCCTGTGCCAGACTTAGATAACCTGCGGCCCAACAGCGATCTAGTTTTAATTCGGAATTGTATTGTTTGTTTGTTTGTTTTTTTTTTATGAAAACCCTAAACACGAGAGGTACAGTACTAAGTACTATAGTACTTAGTACCGTACTTGAGTTGGAGGTTGAGAAGACGAAAGAAGATATTTGTTGACATTAGACTTGAACTTCTGTAGACTCTAATTTTCAGGAAATACGTGCGAAGGAAGGTTGTTCCAGAAAACGGCAGTTGAACGAATAAACGAAGAAGATAAAAGTTGGTGCTGTGAGTTTGAAGTTGGAGAGTAAATGGATGTTGGCTGGTGGCGACAGGTGTTCGAACTGTTTTGAAAGAGAGAGCGGGAATAATAGAAAACAATTCATAAGAACAGTGCCCATGAAAGTATCTGTAGAAAAGGCATGCAGCAGAAACAGTACGTCTATGAGACAGCGAGTGGAGAGACTCTGTTAGAGAGGAGTCATTAATTAACCTAACTGCCCTCTTCTGAATGGAATATAGAAGCATGAGAGAGGTTTTTGGGGCACCGTCCCAGATGTGGGAACAATATTCCATGGCAGGGCGGATTTGCGATTTGTATAGAGTTAACAACTGTTTGGAAGAAAAGTAATGCCGAGAACGAAAGAGAAACCAAGTTTTTTTTAGATGCAGAGGAAACAATATTTGTAATGTGCTTGTGCCCAGAGAGATTAGAAGTTAGGGTAATCCCCAAAAGTGATATATCATTTTGCCTAGAAATCGGAGTGCCACCAAAGATAAGCATAGGAGCAGAAGAATCATTTTTGCGAGATATAAGACAAGACTCAGTTTTAGAAGAATTGAAATCTACAAAGTTGTCTTTGCCCCACTGGACAATTACATGGAGATCGGCATTTAAGGAATTGGTAGCAGATATTCGAGAAATTGAAGCTGATTAAGCAGGGCAAGGTTCTCAAAATGGAGAGTGGAATGCAATGTGCTATCATCGGCAAAACTATGGATAGGATTTCCAGTCAATGGAAGGTCATTAATATACAAGAGGAAAAGAGTGGGGGGAAAAATAAACTTTGGGGGACACCAACATTACTGGAGAAGTTAGAAGACAGAGAGCCATCTACCATCACCCTCAGTGAGCGATCAGAGGGAAAACTGGTTAACCAATTACAAAAAACAGTTGGCAAACCATAAGATGGAAGCTTGTTTAGAAGACTTTTATGCTAAACACGATCGAAAGCCTTTGAGACGTCAAGAGCAACTGCTTGTGTTTCACCAAACTTTTCTAATGAATTTGTCCATAATTGGATAACATAAGCCAGAATATCACCTGTGGATCGACACTGACGGAATCCATACTGGCGATCGGTGATCAGACAGAAGGACTTGTCACCCTTTTTAGGAACTGGCTCGATATATGAGCAAATTTCCCAGCAGAAGGAAATACACCTTTGGAATAAGAAAGTGAAAAAAGTCGGCAAAGAACAGAACTAAGTTAAGGAGCACAGGTTTTGAGAACAAGTGGAGAAATACCATCAGGACCTGGAGCTTTCTTAGCATCGAGATTCGTCAAAATCCTTTTGACGGATGACCACAGGAGGCATTGAATGGAGCATGTTGGGAATGGTGGGAGGTGTTTTACCAAGATCATTAATACATGAGTTGGAAATAAAATGGGATGATAGCAGGTCAGCTTTATCCTTGGCTGAAGTGACAACAGAACCATCTGGTTTTGACAGAGGTGGGAGCAGAGATGGGCAAAAGTTGCGGCCAATAGCTTTGGCAAGAAACCAGAATGCTCGGCTACCATTAGGGCAAGACGCACGCTTTCTACTCTTCGCCTGTTCAAAATCTAGTTTGGACTGATTAATAACTGCTTTACAATTGTTGCGAGCTTTGGTGTAGGCAGAAAATGAAACTGAAGAATTGGAAACAAGCCAATTACGAAATGCAACGTTCTTCTCTTGAACAGCCTTAGCATATTTATTGGAAAACCAAGGTTTAGATAAAGTACGAGATTTTAAAGTGGAGTGTGGAATAAAGGATTCCATTCCTACAAGAATAATTTCACTGACACGACATGAGATAAAGGCTCAATTTGAGAAGAGACAATCACCAAGTTGTGATCTGAGGTGCCTAAAGGACCACTCACTTCGACCGTATATTTAGAAGGGTTGTTTGTGAGAAAAACGTCAAGCGTGTTGGCTGTATGGTTAGGATTGTCCGGTATTCTTGTAGGTAAATGAACCATCTGTGCAAGGTCATTAGTAATTGCAAAAGCCTCAACATCTCGACCAGCTGGGTCTGTGTGACTAGAAAACGAAAGCCAGCTGGAGTTGTGAACATTAAAATTACCTCACTGTTAGGAAAGTTGGACTGGAGAAAGTCAAGTTGCAAAGCGAGGAAGCCAAAGAGCTCCAAGTTATTAATGGGGTTGGGAGAACGGCAGAGACAACAAATGAATTTGACCACAAAGAGGTAGAGAGATTTTAAGTCAGAGAAGATCGAAGAGAGGAGATTCCAAATTACCAAGTGTCTGGCAGGGAATATCGGAACGGACATATGCACATCCTTTGAGGCGAAAGGAATCATACAGCGAATAATTTGGGCAACTGATATGAGCACTAGTTGAATCAACTGATAACTGAGATTCTGTGAGAAAAAGTACATGAGTTTTGGCAGACTGCAAGTGGAAATGGACATCGTTGAGATTAGAATTGAGACCACGTGCATTTGTGAAATGAACTAGGAAGTGTTTGGGAGTTTAAATCTTTTCTCAGATAAGCTTACTCTATTAGTTTGACAATTCATTGTGTATTCAATAGTAAGAAAACGTGGGGGAAATGCTGTATGAAGTAATGAAATTGTTGGAAATGGCGGACTCATGGTGAGAATATACCCAGATCCTTGACATAACGTGGCCTCAAACAATTCCCCCCTCATACACACTACTCTGACTCCCAGTCACTATCTCGCAAGGTAGAGGTAGCTGGACGTCGAAGTGTCTGTTCTGATAATTCTTTGGTGATCCTTTAGTCAAAATGCGAGTGTCAAATTTTGTCCTCGTCTCGCCTATATCTTGCCACGCTTAACACTTATTTTTCTGCATTCTATATATTTTATTTTAATTGTGTTAAGTCTTCGACCAAACATCTTATTTTATTAATCGGCTTAAAGACCGTACTTTTTGGTTGTTTGTTCTTCGGAATCTGCGCGTGCGCCTGTGTGAGTCGGTCAGTAGTTTGTGTGCTCCTCAGTTTAATACTAATTACAGTGGTTTTAATGTTTAACCTATGGATGAAGTACACATCACCCATATGCTTATCGAGCGACTGATCCACTGACGAAGCTTTCATCCTACCACCTGAATCAAGTAAACTGTATTTACTGTTTTTCCATATTCGTATCACTGCAAGCGGATACGAAATGCTATAGCACGTTGTATTCTTCCTTTGTTCACCAGCCATAGCCCCGGGTGCTGAAAAGCTTACTTTCCGATCACAACATTAAGCTGAAGTGCGCCCTTTGTTTTCACTCAGCTGACTATTCGACTGTGCGGAAAGTTCCTCTAGCTCGAAGCCAACTCACAGCAAGACATCCACGTAGACTATGCAAACACCCGTCTAATGAATATCACCACTGCTTTTCTCCAAAATATGAGCAGAAACGGAAAACCCCTCAACTCGATACAGAAATGTGCCCTCTGGTATCATTCGACTGGTGACGTCTTCTCCTGTACTAGCTGTGATAACCCCATCTGTCCCGGATGTTCGGGCCTGTCCCCATCCAGCTGGAAGACACTTTCCATGGCAACCAGGCTGAAATTCAAGGGATCGTGCTGCAAGAAGCTACGCTCATTAGGCCACAAGGACAACCCGAAATTTCCTAACAACTCACAGAACTCAACACGCACAGCCCAAAGCGCAAAGCAGAAACCGCCCAGCGAAGCAGATTTCACAGAAGTCGCGCCACACTTGATAATACTCAGCACTATGCCAGTCTGCAAGAAAATATGAACAATAATACCTACGAGACTGACAACATCGTTACAGATATAACGCCTCATACTGACGCCTCCTACAGACCAACACCAGGCCACCTGAACTTGTCCGGATCGCATGCAAGCATCGATGCGTCTTCAGCAACCTCTCAGACAGCTTATATTATGCCAAAATCTGAAAATAGCCAAAGCGCACCTGCTCGGAGGTCCGAAGGGTGCCAAATCGAATCAGAAATTACCATTCAATACTTAAAAGTCATCCCTAAAGCAAATCATTGACAGCAAAATTAACGAAATAGTGGAAGATCTCATAGGGAAAATAATTAGTTGCCTAATCAATGCCAGCCTGCAACCCAACTCTCACACACTGGAAAGCACGACGTGCAAATTTGCTGATACAACAGCATCACCCCAACATGGCTGCACAGCCCTAACAAACACCCATGATGCTCAACCTTCAGAGTCCCGCCGGGATAAGTCATACGCGGAAATCCTGGCCACCGAGGTGAGTAATAGTGGCAAAACCATCAAAGGTCAAGCTCTAATATGCACCGCGATAAAATCACACAGTTCCCTCCAAACTTCAGTCCCTGACAGTGACCTAAACCCATCGCTGACTTCCCAACGCAGTCAAGAAAATATACCGACAACCTCATCAAGCCACGTCGACGCCCATGCGAGCTCAATCGACACAATTCAAACTCAGACGAATGACAAGCACGATAACAGCACTGCCCAATCTATAGCAGCTTCACTAAACGGCGATACCAGACAAGAAACCTGCACTTAGAGAAACGCTGTAAAGTACGGCACAGTAATAAACTCCAAGCTACGAGTTTTCAGGACTCAAGACACTACCAGAAACAGTACAACCAGCCTTTTCGTATCTCGACTGAATCCATGCACAACCCCTGACCTAGTCAAACAGGTTATATACGAAGAGATGAATCTACGGCCAACTGTACACAAGCTACAAACTAGGAGTCAACAATACGCTGCATTCAAAATTGACTGTAGCTGACACCAAGTAGACCTCATAGGAAGCGTCGCCATTTGCCTGTCGGAACGAGGATCAGGCCGTTTGTTCACTATCAATCAACCTCGAAACCTAAAGCGACTACTCAGACCAGACAAAAGTACTCCCACCGCAGCACAGCTGACTTGGCGATTATAATTGCTTGCCAGAAAGGATGCCAGCACCAGAATCTTCCCACACTAACATACTGGAACAAACTCCGCCCAAGGCTGCTAATACCGTCCTCCAACGCGAGAGACCTCAAGGTCGCCTCATCCCTGTCTTGATCTCTCATTGTCGAGAGCCTCTACTTGTTCGCAGCCGGGAAGCAAGGCTCCCTCCCGTGAGGATAAGCATTACAACCTCTCCTACCATCCCCATAATGTTCCAGAATATCAGGTCCTTAAGAAATAAACTTAATACACTGGTAGAGATTCTACTCTCAAACTCATTAGACATCGTGTACCTCGCTGAAACATGGTTAGAGGCGAACCAGACAGATATAAGCTGCTCCATTCATGCAGGCTTTCATGTTCTGGCTGCCTCTCGCGATAACCGCAGAGAGGATGGAGTTGGTATAATCTTCAATACGATAAAGTTCTCCATCGTACACTCTGTTTCAAGTATCTCTCAAGGCGTGGAAGCCTTAATGATAACTCTGGAACATCAAGATACCATTATAGACGTCGCATCCCTGTACCCTCCTCCAACGTCGACTATGATGGCCACCGACGAAGCCACTAACTGGTTAATAAATAATCTGCACCCAGCAGCCACTCATATCATATGTGGAGACTTTTAATCTTCCGCTATCTACCCAACACCTCAAAAGTCGGCTCACAGAATCTTTCCAATCAATCCAAATATTCCAAGTTAACTATCAGCCAACGAGAGACCAAAACCTGCTGGACATAGTCTATTCTTCGGCGATATGTCAATTCGAAGAAACCACAGCCGACATGTTTCAATCAGACCACAAACCAATCATATTTACAGCTCTTCTACCCAAAAAATATTTCAATACCCCAAAAACCAAATCTGTGCAAAAGGTCACCGCTCCAAAATTTCTGAATCCAGCACTCTGCATTGAAACTGCATCCACAGCCCCATGGAACATCTTAGATGGATGTGAACTGAGCCTCACTATCGATCAAATGACCAAATGGATCAATACCATAGCCCTTCACACCGCTACCAAGACAGTCACCATTACTCCGCGCTCCAGAGCGTGGTGGACTCCCCAGCTCAACCCAAGTTTCCACTACAAACAATCACTACACGCCAAATGGAAGGCTTCGGGCGATGTCCAAGACCTCATTTCATTTTCCAAAGCCAGGGCCGAATTCAACAGAAACAAATCAGCTGCAATTAAGAAGCACCTCGAAAGAACCCTAAAAAGGGGAAAACCATTGTACAGAACAAAGGCTAGTTCTTCCAGCAAAATCGACCCAGTTGACTGGCTCAACTACGTTGCCAGATTTTCCAATCAACCTCCAGCTCTACCTAACCTGCCACTCTTCAACCACTCTCATCCCACTGATAGTCTCGCTACGATCCGAATTTCCAAGCAACAACTGATGCAGGCCATTAATACTCTTCCTCTCACTGCAACCACCAGTGACGATGGCATACCCCAGTTCATAATCAAATGCTTAAGCGTCTTCATCATCGATTCACTCCTCAACCTATACAACAGATGCCTCGAAGTTCATTTCTTTCCACCCCAGTTGAACAGGTACTCTGTCCGGCCCCTTCCTAAGCACCAACAATCGACGCTCCCAAGCCAATATAGACCCATCGCTTGCGCCTCTGTATTGCTAAAAATTCTGGAGAAAGCACTGCTACCGTCTGTCACCCATCAAATTCTCTGTGACAGTCCTCAGCAAATACACTATGGGATATCAGGAAGGTCAACTATAACTAACCTTGCAACAACCACACTGCACATCATAGAAGCCTTTGAACAAAGACAGGAATTGTCAGGTATATATCTTGGCATCCATTCCGCCTTTGATGCCATCTATATACCTAATCTCCTACGTCTCTTAGAAAACTACTTCAATTTTCGCGGCGATGTTCTCTGGTTCCTAGAATCTCTCCTATCCAAGAGGACCCTTATTCTAAAGATCAAAACAAAGACCTTCACTCGTCACATAACTGCCAGTGTGCCTCAAGGGGGGGGGATTCCTGTCTGGCGTTCTCTTCTCAGCAATCATGGTGCCGTTTGTGACCAACAGGTGCAATTGGATCACATATGCTGACGATGTCAAGCTCCTTACTAGGAAATCGCCATCCAACTCGGCAGCCGAAACCACTCAGCAAATCACTAGCAAACTGCAGGACATGGCTGACTACCTCAATACTTTCAACCTCCAAATCAACCCCCAAAAATCGGCACAAATAATTTATTCACTAAAGGGCAGCCCAACAACGTTGGAGCCTGTGCTTAACGGCTCCTCAGTTCCAAAGTGTTCAAACGCACAAAGATCTGGGGGTCATTTTCGACTCCAAACTATCTTTCAACGATCACTTAAACCTCATACAGTCGAGGCTGAATTCACTACGCTGGGTCGCCAAACAACAGCTGCTCCACACCACCGACCCACAACTGGTAAAAAGATATATCGTATCAATCCTTTACCCGACAATACTGTATGCTTCAGAGATATGGGCCTTGGCTGCCGAATCCAACGTTAAAAGAATATTCTCTGCCGAATTCTGGCTTCTAAAATGGGCCAACAGCAAATTCCACCTTCCCCCAGCTCTCAGATCAACGCAGTTAACAGAAGCCCTTCAACTACGCAGGCTCCGATCCTACATCGTAGAAAGAAGGCTGCTGTTCACCATTAAGATGGCCACCAGTAAAATTACAGAGCCGAAGTTCTGGGATCACTGCTCTTGGCGCATTCCTTCCCCTTATCTCCGGTCTTCAGCAAAGCTACTAGCAAACTATAACCGGCTAGTACTAACCGGCAGATTCCTGCCAAAGCAAATGCTGCCCTCACTGCAAGCCATCGACGGGGACATCCAAGAAGTGATCAACAATAAAAAATACAGGAAGGGAATCCTCGTCGAACTGAAAATGTAAAACTGTGCTTTGTTGCCTTCCACTAATCTGGTGTAACTTATGTTTTGCTCATGTGTATCTCTTTTGTAAATATGTTTTGTAATCCCCTAGTACCACCATGCCGTGACGGGACTAATTGTATGTATATCATGCTACAATTAAAGATTCTATTTTTATTGATTCTTTATGTTTTTTCGCCGACGTCTGTTAAGCATGGAATCACTACGGCTCTTTCGTAATTAATATTTCTTGTTGTGTTATTGTTTATGTTTCGCGAATATTTTTAGTTTTGTAGAGAACTTGTTCCAGAAACATAAGAGCGAATTCAGTCCAATGCGGTGGCCTCCCCCGTCATCAGATCTCAGTCTTGTTGGACACCTGTGGATAAGGTGGAACGAGCTCTTCAGGGTAAAAATCTGCGACCATCCAATTTCATTGACCCAAGTGCTTCCACCCCGTGGGAAACATAAGTCAATATGTACTAATATCCCTATGGCACGCTTTCGATACCTCGTTGAATGAATACCACGACGAATCCAAGCTGTTCTGGGGGCTAAATGAGGACCTACTCGCAATTAAGAAAAGTGTACCTAATAAAGTGGCCACTCAACCTGAAGTCCTGTTAAAGTTATGCAGGTTTAAAATATTTTTCTCGGCTTACGAAGATTTCCCTTATTTTAAAATAACTGTTTATTTTTCAGCTAGACCCAGTAAAAAGGTCTAAAAGTCGTTTTATTGTACTGTATACGCTCACTTGCCTTCAGGATAAATCTCTGTTCGTATTACGATTAACATTTGTATTGCTTGGTTTATTGTAAACTCCACTGACCTGGTGGCCGTGCCGGAGTATAAACAAGAACATTATTATTATTATTAATGATCGATTCGTCTCGCAGAAATGTCGCCGTCCGACTTTATTCAACGGTCACCGCTCAGCACTTGTCCTCATCCCGTATGTACAACCGGCGAAATAAACATATTCATCCAAAATGTTAGGAGCCTTCAGAACAAGATTCACACTGTTCTCGATCTGCTTACTGTTGACAATTACAGTTTTATTGCAGTTGCTGAGATGTGGCTTATACCCGAAATTGACTTAGGCTCTCTCGCTGCTAATTTAAATTTAATTTTGATGCTACGTCTCGTGGAAATCTCCGGGGTGGTGGCGTGTGTCTGCTCATCTCCACGGCTTACCCTATCATCATACTATTAGTATCATACTTTTTAACTTGAAGCTGTAGCTCTCCTCGTCCGGATTCGTCGCACGCCCCGTCATTGTTGTTGTTGTTGTGACATATTGTGCCCCTCCTGTGTCTGTCGGTCAGTTTGACGATCTTAACTCCTGGTCAGTCTCCATCGATAAACCATCTGATATCGTAGTTTGTATTGGTGAATTTAATCTTATTCATCTCCCACCGACACTGCAACTCTCTTGCCTAGCCAGCTTCTAATTCTCAACTATATGGAAGCCGCTTTCCCCACCTGCTAGGAGTATTGCCAGGTTAAACTTTTAGGGCCACCGAGAACCATCTCATTTGCCCATGTATAATATGTCAATACATTGCGTGCGTGATTCGGTTTCTCTTTCTGCAAGGGGAAATACCCGAAACAATCCACAAATAAATGGTCGCTGTTTATGAAAAAGGCTGCCCAGGTTGCAGTGTTGTCGAACGTTTAATAAACAATTCAAATGTGGAAGAATCGGTGAATGATGAGGAAATCCCAGGAAGCCCAGCAACTGCTAAACAGGAGAGAATGCCGCAAAAATTGAGGCATTAATCCTGGAAGATCTCCTTTTCAGCATCAAAGAACTAGCTTCAGAGCTCCAAATTAGTGTAGGGTCTGTGGAGATCATCATCCATCAACAGTTGCATATGAGTAAAGTGTCTACTTTACTCATATGCAACTGTTTACACTTTACTCATATGAATAAAGTGTCTACTTTACTCATATGGGTTCCCAGACTTCCGACCCCTTACCAAAAGATGGAAAGGGCACAGTGTGCACATGAAATGTTGTTGATGTGCCAGGTAAAGCAAGAGGAGTTTTTTTTTTTTTTTTTCGCGGCTAGTCACCATGAATGAAACTTGAATCCATCACTCTGATCCCGAAACTAAACGAATATCAAAATAATGGAAACATCAGAATCGTCCCTTCCTCCTGCCAGAAAGGCAAAGGTGCAACTAAATACTGGCAAGGTGATGTCTGTTTTTTGCGATCAGCATGGGGTAATACTAACAGATTACCTTCAAAAAGGCTGTACCGTGACAGTAGAGTATTATTCCGACCTCCTAATAAAGCTACATGATGCTATAAAAGGGAAAAAAAGACGGAGAAAACTGTCAAAAGGTCTGTGCCTCCTCCAAGATATTGCCCCTCCTCATTCCTCGCATGCTACAGTAATGTGTGTACACGAATGTGGGTTTGAAATATTTTCGCATTCAGCTTATTCCCCCCGACCTTGCACACTCGCATTTCTTCCATTTTCTTCTCATGATGTCCTTTCTTCATGGAAAATACTAAGCTGATGATGGTGAAGTGATTTCTGCTGCCGAGTCGTTGTGTGGAGGACAGTCAGAGGACTTCTAAAAAACTGGCCTGCAGAAATGTATTGAGAAATGACAAAAATGTGTCATTTCGTCTGGTGACTATGTTGAAAAAATGTAACACGTGGTATTCGTTTCGACCTTCTATAAAAACTGCTTCTGGGTGAATACAAATCAAATCTTTTTTGAACCCCCCCCCCACCTCGTATCTCCAATTTCATTGAGCTTGTTATATTTTTATTTTATTTTATTACTTTTTTAAAGAAACTTCCCATATGTTATTATTTTCACTTAATGTACATATGTAAACACTTCTAGTTCGGCTGTATCGGGGTATCGCCCTTACTTTATTGGATGGCAGTAAATGATTTTATATATAGTAGTTCCTTTACATTAAAGTTTTTATTTCTTTTACAGATATATATGCCCAATTATAATTCGTTTGCAGAAATGAAACTTTTAACACCTTGTTTTTGGCATTTTGCGTAAAGTAATTTTATAAAAAATAAAAGGCACTTACCTGTCTGCAAGGGGTCCATAAATGACTGCGCCAACGGTGTTTCCAGCCAAAGACAGAGTAAGCACAAGACTCGATAAATACTTCCGATCACACACAAGATTCCACTGTAAAAATCACATTTGCAAATTCATTTCGCATGCAACAATTATGTTACTATCGATAATTTTTTTAATAATGACTTGAAATTAAAATACAGTTCAGTATAAAATTAAGCATTTGTTACTTCCACAACTATTGTTAGATTCAATATCAAAAGAAATTGGTCTGGAATGTCCGATTCTTAAACTCTGCAGTCCACACCTTCTAAGCTATTCCTCATGCGTACATCGCTTTGCACTCGTCATCAATCTGATCACCCTTCTCTGAAACCTCTCCAGAAGCACTCTTTTTTTAGGTGTGGTCTTTATATCTGAATACAATATTCCAAAGGCATGAATCATTTCTTATGGATTTCATTGTATTTTATTGGTAGGCTAATGTGTAGAGTTTATATTACATAATTCTTGTTTTTATCTCGATCTGGCGGTTAGCGCACAGTGGTTACGATGAATGATCTATACTGTGTGGAATAGGCCTAGCTTTCGAATCCCGTTCGAATCTTGACGGAAATAATGTTTATCAACTTTTTTGTTTCACAATGTGGTGAAGATCACTTGGGTTTTATCTCCCGGAAACTCGAGTTTTTTCCACCGGAAAATAGACAGATCGACCTGTGTTTTTACCTTTAATTACTGCAATATCTTTCTTCATCTTCCAACTGACGATTGCAGTATCACTTCCTGATGATGGTTCCTGTACTTTAAGCCCTGTGATGTCATCTGATTAGTCAGTAATGATGAGGTCAAGAATATTCTCGCTCCTAGTACTTTCTCTAACATGCTGGTACAAATAATAATCATCTAGTTTATTTTAAAAAAGTTTTTCGACATGGTGAGTTTCTCTCCCAATTATTCCAATCAATCTGCGGCAGATTAAAGTCGCCCATAATAAAACATTCACTCTTCTTGCCCATTCCATCTGCATGTAAAGGCCCTCGTCATATTCTTCACAATCTTCTGGTCTGTAGCTTACTCCCACTCTCATTGTTCCTTTGCTTCCAACTAACTCACACCACACAGATTCTATGCTGGCAGACGTAACTTCAGACTGAGCAAAAACCCTTTTTTTGCGCTCAGGCTGCTTTTTATAAGAAGAATGACCCTTCTGTCTTCCCTATCTTTCCTAACTGCATTATACATACCGTAGCGGAACTCGCCATCATCAATTTCCGGGTGGCACCACGTTTCTGTTAGTTTGTATATCAGCATTAGTTGTCCTGACCAAGAGTTCAAATTCAGCCATTTTATTGACAATACTCCTGACATTACTGTAGACAGTTGAGACTGAGTAATCTTTTATAGTTTATTACCCTGATCTTTCTCATAGCCGTAAATACTATACTTTTGTCTCTTTCGATATAACCATTTTATTGGTATTAAAAACGTTTCTGTCAATTCATTATTTTTAATTATAATGACCTATTTCCAGTTGCAAAACTACAAATTCTGGATCTCCCACCAAATGCAGGAACAGGCTCCCCCTTGTTCTTTAACAACTATATCTATCAAACCAACCGTCAGAAGCCCTAACCTTTAGCCACCTCCCCCCCCCCCCCACGCGGTGACGGATCGGCAGTATAAAGTAAAGTAAATAATCTTTTATCGCACAAAACCAGATACAGTGGACAATAAATACCCATCACTTGACAAGTCATGGGTATATAACAACATAACAATCATAAATATAATAATAAGGAATTTAGCATGTTATTTTAACAGTGATGATAATTGGATGTTGTAGTATAGTAATATGAAATATGAAATACTAATATGAGAGGCCTCCATAGCCGAGTGGTCAGGAGCGGGAGTGCAGTAGCACACGCTCTTTGAATAGACCGGTGTTCAAGCCCCTGACTGCTAAATACATCGATCTGCCAACCCGCACTGGACCAGCGTGGCAGATTATGGTCTATTTCTCCTCAGCATGGATTGTTGAGGAGGCTTCCATCCTGTAGTGGGTTGATAATGGCTGCAGTTTACTTTTTTACTTTTTTTTATATGAAATACTCGTAGATTAACAATTTTCTACAAAGTGGAAGGTAAAGTAAAGTGTCACATGTGATATGTACAATAAATTACATAAAATTTGAAAAATATACACAAAAATCAATTCCAGTTGATGCACCTGCCAAAGTGCACAGTTAGGCAGTTCACCATTTGGTCTGGAGAAGCACGGATTCTCATTTTGGCAGGTAACAGTTTAGGCCTCATCAGATTTAAGATTGTATTTAAGTTTGGTGGTGATCGTGTTGGCCACAGCAGTCATCATGGATATCATCATTCTTCACTTTTTTCTCTTTCTTGGTGATTCCCTTCTACTTCGGACTCTCTCTCAGGGTAACTCAGAATTTTTTTTTTTTTTTTGGCTGGTGCAGCGGTTAAGCCTCAGGCTTCCTAGCACCATATGGCTAATAATAATAATATTCCTCCACCGCTTGAGCTCTGTGTGCATTGGCGTTGTCGTGCATGAAAAGAAAAGCTGGGCCAACCCCATCCCTAAAAAGTCGCATGTAGGGTATGAGGATTTGTTTTCGGCCTCTGCGCAGTTACGGTATCCCTATCAAAAACATAACGAAGGGTGCGGCCGTTATTCCGCCCCACACTTGAACACCGCCTCCACCGTAAGTGTTAATTTTTTTGATGTTGGTGGGGTAGTACCGCATCCCTTGTTGTCTCCAGATGAAATAATGTCTATAATCTGTTTGTAGGCTAAAAGGATGCATCAGAGAACAGACCTGTGCCCCATTTGTCAGGGCTCCAAGTCATAGAACGAGCTCTGCGGTGGTTTGGGGTTAATGTGATTTATTTATTTTATTATTATTTATTTATTTTTATTTTTTTGTACTTTGTTGCCGCTTCCAGGGCAAATGGGTTAATGGGATACAAGCCACTGGGTTGCTCGCATAGAGTTCACTTGAATTTAAGTTTCTTAACATAGTCCAATTGGAAATGTTTTCACCTGTGGCCGCAGAAAACCTCAAGACAGTTAATTGATGACAATACATCTAGGTCTTGCTCCTAGAGCCAGATAGCAGTCTGTTCTGTTTTACGTAGCCCTCCGGCGACCTTGGTCAGCTCTTCTTGTAATGGCTGCTGTCTCCTGAAACTGCTTCCATAGTGCCACGCTATTCAAGACGACAATGCATGACACATTAAGTCAACGTGCCACTTCGCCTGCGACTGCAACGCTTCAAGTCGTCCAACGGTCCGCCATCTTAAAGAATCATCTAAACGACGATGACTTGCCATCCTGAGTACTGGAATGTGGCCATCTCACTGAGCAAGCCAGAAAACAGGAATGAAGTAATGTGGTCGCAACCTGTATTTTTATAGGCATGAATAATTTGCATAATGTGTGGCTCTGTAAGGTGGTAGATCTATTGGATACTCGGAATTTGCATGCCAGGATGCCTGTTATATCAAATATTCGCCTTTAGCGACACTGTTCACAATAAAATGTTCATGAAAAACATTTTATTCTGTTAATTTTGTCGAACAGGCTAGAAGTTGTGAGCTTTCTGCTATTTATTGTTGTTGGTAGCCTTGGAAGCTCTATCCGGCTCGCCATTTAGGTCGCCTGTGGAGAAATGTTATGCTTAGTCACTATCTATCTCGTATTTTTTGTCCAATGACGATTGTTTCGTGTGTTTGTTATGACTGCTTTTACAATATCTATTTTCATGCATAATTTGTCCTATTCAATAATTTGATGTGAGGTCTTCCATAACTTTACTAATTTATCAACGAATATCAATGCTAATTTCACAATTTTATCAAAATTTCCACAAAAAGATTTACAAGTACTACAGAAGTTCGAATTATAAGCCCGAAGTCCTGACAACCCTAACTCTAATGGAGATGAATGGCTCTTAAATTAAAATTAAGCAACAAAATTAAATATGAGTGCTATGAAATTTTCGTATGTTGGGGACGAAAATCATAAAATAGAAAATGTGAGTAAAGGAAGCATTATGAGAAAAATGGTTAAACGCAAAATCACACTTCTTACCCAACTAGAAATATTGCTTGACATAAAACAGACATACAGAAAAAAAAAACAGATTGGGAAGCTTTGGGAAGTACCGGAGACTTTTATGGTAAATTCAGTGAAACGGACGCATTATCAGAAAAGTTTACTGCATTAATCAAAGGCATAAAACCAACGAAAGATTATATTGTACTTATTGATCTAACCGCCTCCTGAGATTTTTCAAAGTTTTTTAAAAGCAAGCAGAAAAGGGGGCACGGAATTTGAAAATATAAATACTCTCATCTTTATTTGTAAAGAAATAAAAAGGGAGAGAGCAATATTATATCGGTTAAATATTGAATTATCGCTTGAAATTAACCAGTTTATAATTTTTATTAATCGATTTTCTTATTGCTATTTTTTGGAAATAAAAATATACGTTGGATCAACTTGCTGACCTAGCAAAAATGACAATTAGACTTCGTTTTTCCTTTGCACTCTCCTCTTCCTATCTTTAAAACAAGAATTAAAATGAAATTGGTGTTTATCACAGAAGAATATTTTTGTTAGTGCAAGTAGCAAGGACCAGGTAGCAGTGAATAGCATAGTCAGAAAATCAGTGCATTATAGCCACAGTTGCTGATGCACCAACAAACCTAACAACAACAACAACAGTGAATAGCTAGCGTGGGAATATCGTCTGGAGAAGTCAACTGTAGTCGTATTAATTTTCTCCATTTATCTTAAGCCGGCATTGTAACCAGTCTCAAGGTAATGCCCGCGCAGATAATTTGGGAAAATAACCTTCATATAACGTATTACCTTGAAAGAAACCGTGAAATTATAGTTCTTGAAAAAACACAATGACATAACCTCCCATCCTTTGAGCAGCTACCACAGCCCAAATGATCAAAATGCTCTTGGTTAAACTGCAATTACCAGACGAGGACGAATTTTGCTGAATGAAAATTATTAATGGTTGTCACGAAATATGGCAACTGTCTATAGAAACACAAAAGAATACGCTTGAATTTAGTAAAGAGATCGTGGAAAATATCTCAATAACTATACTTTAAATTGTAACTTCAACGCTGTATCTCGTGTCAGATACATGGGTCACGACTTATGTTATCTGTGCTAACGAGTTACTACCGTCATTACTGAAGCTGAACACGTTGCCTTACACTTAGTTTTTAATAATGTTGCTCATGAGTGCACATCCCTAATGAAATCCTAAGTCAAAGCATATGAAGGAACCCCAAAATATGTAATAAATATAATTATAGATATTTATCGCCACAAAAGATAACTGTGAGGTCTCTCTCTCTCTCTCTCTCATATTGAGAGGCCCCAAGCCATGGCTTTTTAGCTTATGCTTAAATCCAGCATTGCTCACCTCTGTTTTCGGCGATCATCGTAAAGGAAAACTGTATTATGACTTTCACTAGGATTAGAAATCCTGGACCATTAAAAATTATTTTTTTATTTTTAACTATTAATTGGAATTAGTTTTTTGGGACATTTACTATTTTGTTCATTATCTGATATATAAGATAATGCACCTGAAAAGCTTAAGGAGAACTAGTGCAACACATATGAGGGTAATGTGGGGGGGGGGTACTGCCAACTTAAATTATAAATAACATGTCAAAATAGTAATTATTAAGACAATGAAATAACATTGCTGCAAATTCTTCGAAGATATGAAGGCGGTGGAATAATGCCTTTATAAATGTTTGTAATGTGCTAAGTTTAGCATTAATAGATTATACGTATACATATTAAGACTTTTTTAAATTAATGTATAAATAATTTAAAATCATTGTGTTTCTGATATGTATTGCACATATCAGACACAAAATTTACAAGTTCTTACTAGCAAAATATCAGTATAGAACGAATTTACTCGTCGTAGAATCCCAGAAATTCTCACGCTCGTCATTACTGATCTGAACTTTTACTTTCTTCAAAGAGGGCGTCGTCTTCAGTACAGTCAACAGCACTACTAATTCTGCGTATTTTGAAAGACATTTGTTTTTTTGGAGGAAGTGAGATTTACTGAACCTTTTCTTGGCACTAAAGAAAAGTTTTTGAGATATATGTAAATCCGCACTTGCATTTGCTAGGCAAGAACAATATACAGTCTGATCTAACAAAAATTCTCGCTACATGCACCTAGTATGCCTTCGAACCATATGTCGTAGCAGAACTTTAGGCAACGTTTTTCCTAAAGAGTACTGCTTTTTAATGGTCCGGAAAATACAGTAATTTATTAATTTAGAAGTACTTCATGATGATCATCTTTGTTGCCACTCATCTAAATGATAAAAAGTCCACTCCTTTATCCACCTAGTTAAATTTAGACATAAACTACCCTATTAAAATCATGGGACACCTGTAGTTATGAACAAAAGTATTTATCTAGAGAAATTAATTGGCCACCTGTCAGTTGGCGTTAACAAGTAATCACCTGTTAATTGGTCCACCTTTGACCGATCGCTTCAGCGTGCGCTGTGGAAGATTTTGTTTTAATTTCTGTGTATAGAGGCGGTGGGGACATGATGATCAACTTTAATTTTTTGCTCTATTTCATCCCAAATATGTTTAATTGATTTGAGGCTGGTTCTCTTTGCTGGCTACAATAATTAATTGTGTCGATGTTATTCGCATTAAACCAAACCTTCAAAATTCTTGCTTGTGATATAGAGCGTTGTCATGTTGCAAGGTCTAAGGACTGCCTCTACCCTTAGACCTACCAACATGACAATGATAATTTTACATTGTTAGGTACATAATTATCCATAACATCAGTGTAGGATGCAGCATTCATGATTCCATGCACTGCGACTAGTCAGCCTGGTACATACCACGGGAAACTCCCACAGACCATTACACGTCCACCTCCCAACTTCACAGATGCAGCAGCACACTCACGTAAGAAGCCTTTTCTAGATATCCTTCATACCCAAATACATCTATCCAGACTATAAGAGCGTATTGAGGGACTCGTCGCTCCACACAACTGATTTACATTGAACGACAGTCCAGAATCACCCTCCCCCCCTCTGAAACTATTTCTGCTTCCTTGTCATCATTCAGCATACATGTTCGAAATGAATTCCGGGCTAACCGCTTATCACCTTTATAATCAAAGGTACTGTATATTACGTAGTCACTCGTAAAATAATAAGTGGAGTTTACCTCAATATATTGAGTATTACAGCTCTGACTCGTACTATCTAATTTCGTAGTCACGCACAATTTTCCGCAGTCAACAGGGTTTTCCATAAATTTTGGTAGGGCAGTGTAGCCGTACTTCTGTTCTATATAAGTTTACTTACTTCTTCTTATACATCTGTAAATTTTGGCTTTCTCTCCGACTTATTAATCATGGTTTTTTAAATTTAATTTAAATTGAACAGCTTAAAATATTTCTGTGTATTTGTTGTCTTCTTTGCCCAATATATGAAAGCTAACTATGTGATGTTAAAGTCCAGAAAGATTTCTTCAGGCGAGCTTCAATGTCCACCTGTTGTCTTAGGATACTTGCTGGTAGTCCTGTCTTCGTGCTATTATTCATGTTAAGACTGATGACACGCTTCTCAATAAAAGCTGTCGCGTCATTACTTAGAGAAAGGAAGGAAAGTATATTTCTACAGAGACAACTCTATGTAATAAAATTATTTCGAGACTGTTTCAACATAGTGATGCAAACCAGGAATAGTATAGCTACATGTGCATGTGAAGCTTGTCACTTTTCAACTGCATAACGATTACTGTTTGCAGCACCACTGTTTTTATCCGCTCTTTTCCTTGTTAACTTTGTACTTATTATTTTTTAATACATCAAATCAGTTCATTTTAAAGGAAATTCACGTTCAGAGGAAACAAAAAGGAAATCTTTGAAAAAAGGTCTTCCTTCGTTGGTTACTACGCCTCCTCTTCTGATTTAGAGATGTGCTTCGGAATATTCAAATGCATTGCTTGTAAACAATAAAATATTGCTCGAGTCCTAATTTCCTTTTCAGTGATAAAAAACTAAATAGTCATCACTACAGTAATGCCATTTTCTAAATTGCATTATTGCTTTTGTTTACTAAAAATAAAAGCACATTTAATTTCACAGTAATTTACGTTTTTGTCAGAAGATAATAAAAAGTAGGAAAATTCTTTAGCTTTGGTATTACGGAATCTCCACGTGAAGTGACAGACATCTTAGTTTAGTAGATGGTGTGCGGATAAACACGCTTCCTATTATGCAACAAAATATGTGCAACTACTGCTTGCTGATTTATTGAAAATAAGCCAATCACTCGCAAATATTTTTTGTGTGGTTCTAGATGAAAATCAGACATGAAGTCTAGAATAACCATCTTTAAGTTAATACAAGCTTAAAATTAATAAACTATAGATACGAGATAAAGACACCAGAAAGGTTTTGATGGCTCTTTTATCTAATAGAAGCATATTTGTCCATAAAAGCAGAGTACACATTGAAATTCCTGGATAGAAAGAATACCTTGCCTAAAATATAAATGCGTATATACTCAAATTATAAAAATGAATTATATTAAAGTAAATGTCAGTAGATATGTAGTTAGTGGTAGAATTCTTTCTTCTTGTGGCAGTGGATAGTGTCACTGTTATCTAACACCTTTCAAAAACGGCCGGCCTAGGTTCGATTCCGGTTGTCGAAATTGAGAAATACTTCCATTGGGATAGAAAAAACTTTTATGTGTTTTTTTTTGTTGTTGTTGTTGTTTTAAAACAAAAAATAATAAATATAAATAAATAAAAATAATATAGGAGATCAATATTACCGTATTTAGCGACAGCGCCGGCTTTAACCACAATCAACCCGAACGCGTGCGCTACTGTGCCCCGCGTTGACTGTGAGGGCTCCCGCTAGGCTGCGGCACTCCTCGTAGTCGATCTTTATCTAGAGTTGCAGGTTTTTCATCCGGAAAAACATACTGACTGACTAATGAATGTAATAAAGTTAAATATACGATCTACAGGCACCCCATAGGCTTGGGTTCTTCGGTGCAAATTTTAAACAACCAACCAATCGAAAATGGTTGAAAGAGGCGTGAAACATGATAAAATAGTCAGTAATTTTGCAGCAAAAATTTATACTATATTTTCGTAGTTTTTAATTAGTTCATAAATTATAATTTTAATATCCACACAAAATTCCTCTTGAATTATATAAAAATAAAATTTTTAATTCACACAATTTGTGATAATACGATTATCACACAATACGTGATATTTATAGTTGTTTTACTTTGTTTTGTGATTCCCAACTAGACTAAATTACGAAATGATAAATTCGGAAGTTCTTAATATGAAACTGTTCGTCAGAATAAAAGCAAATTTAAAATCTTTTACCGAGTGGCGAAACACATCTTCTAGATCCGTCTGCCTTACTGCTTTCTCTCTTAATAATTCTGGAGTATTAGCAATTGTCACCACCTTGAATTTCATCCTTTCAATACCTTCCTTTTCCATTTTTCTAGAGGGAAATCCCACCCCCCTCCAATTGGTATACAGTTTTACTCAAATTTACACAAGATACTTAAAAGTATAATCAATCTCTCTCTCTCTCTCTCAATCTTCTTTCCACTACAAATAATACTGTACAAAAAACTTACATCTCTTTTCAAAGTATAAATATTCATCTTCGGCTATAAATATTAATCTACGCGAAACAGGATTCAGTTCTACTTTCCACCTTTTCATGAAGCCACGATACAAACATAATATACGCATTAAGAAATTGGGAAGGTTTCGTACATTAATGAAAGAATGACCAAAAGGAAAAATTAATTGGATTCATAATTTCCACTTTAAATTTCTGATTCACTCACCTTTGTAACAGCTGTTTCGTCATAATTCGTTTTATCATACTGCCATCCATTTTTGCAATTCTGTGTGTGCCAGTGATGTTGTTCTTCTCTGATAACCTCGCTCCAGTTTTGACCCAGCTCCGAGATATTCGATAGAACTTGCAAGTAGTCGACAGAATACATTTTGCATTTACTTGGTCCTTCGGAAGTTGGGGGTCTAATTAACAATTGTTTCAGCGGTAGAGAAAGGTTAGAGTTCATGACCTCAGGTACCCAACACCAGTGATCAGGTTCGGATAACAATAAGAGGTTATTCATTGTAAGAATCGCGGTTACAGCCGATGAAGGAATAAGGAAGAAGAAAGACAGAAGTGACTGGTAGCGCCCATAGTCTCCCACATCGGCGAGAATGTGTTCAAACTCCATGATGACACTGAATTACCTGAGCTGGTCTCATCAGGTTTATGCATTGATACAACTACATGTAAATCATCATGTGACTATAATCTCATGCTCTACGTCACACGACATCTTTTTCTAGTTGGTTATTATTTCATAGAGCAATAACAAACAGAATTTTTATAAAAACACAGCAGCTTCCTAAGAATTATTTTTTTTATTTGCCAATAGTGTGGAATTAAGGCTTACGATAACGTAAGCTTTAATTCCACGCATTATACACGTCACTGTGTAATAGTTGTGACCGGAATTTTTAATTTCGCTCTAATTTAAAAAAAAATATGCTTGAGTAAATATGTATGATCGAGGCTCACGTGTGGGGAACCCGCTTGAGAATCTCACAGGGAGCCCTGAATATAGTTTTTTCCTCTACTGCTCATGCTCATAAACAAATATAACTTGCGTATAAATATATATTATTACCAAATATAACCGCACACCTGCATGTTACACAGACACAGACACAGAACTTTTATTTGATACAATATTTAATAACGTGTCTACTTCCATTTGGCCTTAATTACACGCTGTATCCTCATTCGTTGACTTAGATTCAATTTTTGATAATATGAAGGCGATATTTTGGTCTTTCAAACAGCAGCCATTTCATCTACTAATTGAAGCTGGTATTGGTCTGGCCCAGAGCTGAATTTCTATTTCATTCCAAAGTTGTTTTGTAGGGTTAAGATCGGTTTCCTGGGAAGGAAGCTTTTGGACGCCCATATTTTCAAACCAAATCACTACAGGCTGTGCAGTATAACATTAGTGCATTGTCATGCTGAAAAAGAAAAGGATTTTACCATACTGTTGCCACGGTGTAGAAAGAGCAGAAATTTCTCAATACTAGTGCACTGCATGGCATTCATTGTTCCAGAAACAAAGCCCAAACCATGAGAAACAACCCGGACGGTGAAAGCACCTCCTCCAAACATCTTACTTGGGATCACACACTCCATAGTAAATAAAAATTCTTGGAATCTCGAAACAAACACGGGCATCAAATCAGGAAACCGTGTATCGTGATTCAGCACTCCTAACAGTTGTTTAAAAGTTTCAAGAACCAATTATGATGGACTGTGCACCAGGAAAAGGCAAATAGGCGCGGTGAATTGCGTTCTGTGAAGTTTGATTTGCGCGTTGCTGCCTTTCCGCAAAACCCAATGTCATTCAACTCCCTATCTATCGCCCCTGCATTAATACAATTTCCTATTGCTTCCCGGAACTTTTCTTTGATAGTATTCGATTAAAACTGACGGGAAATACTTTCCACTCTTCCGAGTGCCCTCCAGTCTCTTGCCGTCAATTTCGAGTAGACCACAGAAACTTTATCGGCTGTAGTAGCACCGTGATATTTCCATTTGGTAATTACATTATCTATTGTTGAAATACAGTGTTGCAATGGAATGAAGAGATTGATTGCTAATATGGTATCCAATATGTCATGACAAGATGATGACTCCCCATTAGTAGCCGCTAAACTCAGATCCTGGACACCTGTATTTCGTTGATTCACTTAACTGAGTTGCTTTTAAATCTTGTTCGTGATGTAGATGGCGGGCATGATCTATTTTTCTCAAATCCTAGGAATGTCCTGATCCCTTAGGGAATATAGCACTAAAACATAAAGCCAGCATGTCTGTTCAATTAAATTCTAAGGCATGTTAGATCGACCGGAATATCACTGGGATATGTGACAACTCAATGATTACCAGCTTGGATTCAAGCTTTTGCAGTAGTTTGCTACAGAATCTTGAAGCAACGGTTTGTTTTGCAAAGACTGTTAATAAGGCCAGAGAGTACCCTGTACCTGCGAATTTTGTTTCTATGATAAAAATAAATATATACTGTACTATCTGTCTATTAAATTCTGTACACCATCCAGTCAAGATCATCGGTTTAACGAAAATCTAAGGAACATGAAAAAAACTTAATCATAGGAGGGAAGCAATAAAACAAGATTAACAAATATTTTTAGAATGAAAGTTAGTGCAAGGCTTCCGTTGAGGTTAAAAGTTTAAGATCCGAGTCTTCTTATTTTCCATTCCTTTGGAGTACAAGATAATTCTGTTTAAATCACGTCAAGTTTTCTAGGTATTTATTTGGTATTACGTGACAGACCGAAAGTATCCTACAGAGTTGTTGCAGTAGGGCCGAGAGAGGGGTCTGAACACAGATTCTTACAATAGCACTTTTTGTTTATCGCATATCTTAGGATGCCATGGCAGCAATCGGAAGAAACCAATCCGAAAGACAATTATTTGAGATCGGTAGCAGAGTAGAATCAGGCCTCAGTCCAGTAAGAGCATGTATCAAAACTTATTTGTCACACGGGATTCAGCCAACCACCACTCACCTTCAGGGTGAATAATATCCATCTCTTATATACACTGGTGTTCGAGGAAAGCGCATTACGTAGGATTTCACATTTCTAACCCTTTTTCGCAATGGTATGTTACATTAATTACTAGCATCATGAATAGAAATATAAACAAAAGATATTTATTAATAGTTAAGGCAAAGCTAAGTAATATTTGACAGGTGCTCTCAAAATATTCCCAAATGAGCATTTGCAAGCTTTATACAACAGTTTTGGTAAACACGACAATTATGGCTGAAATATTATCAGAAGCCCTCGTTTTGATTCAGTTTATCATTTTAAATGGAAAACAAACTGAAAAGTTCACCAGGTGCAAACTAATATTTAGTTGAACCACCTCTGGCCCTGATGACAGCAGCACACCGTCGAGGCATTGACAAGATCAATTTTTGAAGATAATCAACTGATAGTTCGTGATTACAAACACGAATTATGGCTTCCTGAAGTTCATGAAGGGTCTTTGGTTTCTTTCTGGCAACTGCAGATTTCACACAATGCCAACAGGTCCGGACTGTTTCCTGGCCAGCTAACAGTTGTAATGGACCGTTCTTCCGACCATTTTTCCCTTGTAACAAATGTAAACACATTACTGTCGAACCCCTAATGCAGTGATGAAGCTACAGAAGTGCCTAGTTACACTTTTCGCCCGATGACAACGAGCAGAGTCGTCCTGAAAGATGCAGTTACTTGGCAGGTTGAAATGAAAAGGTACTCCTCCTTCCAGCATTAAACAAACAGCTGATGCCACAGAAGCCGAAACAGTTCCATTTCGCAGTCGCAAATAGATCTACCATAACAAACCTCATGGCCGCACAATCAATTCTTCAAGCCTTCGAAACTAAATCCGTTTTAGCTATTGTGTACGCCGATATTGAAGCTGCTTTTGACAGCCTAGACGTCACAACCCTTCTCGGTCTTCTGCAATTCTTCTTCAGGATTAATGGAGACCTACTAGTTTTCTTCACCACCTTATTGAGGTATAGAATTGTCCACCTCAGAATGAAGAAGACCCACTTTACAAGAAAAATCAATGCAGGAGTCCCACAAGGTGGCGTCCTGTCTGGCCTTCTTTTCTCAGCCATTCTAATTCCTTTCATGAGTCTCCGTGATGATACTCTAATATATGCCGACGATATAAAGTTTCTTACCTTAATCCCACCGTCTGCAAACCCAACGGCAATTACGTCTTCAATCACAGAGAACCTGACCGCTCTTTCAACTTACTTGAAGATGTTTGGTTAAACCTTAACCCTTCAAAATCTGCAATAATGATTTACGCATTGAAACAGCAACCAACAGTAATTCAACCATCAGTTTTGGGTACTTTCATCCCAGTGGTTACCTGCCATAAGCACCTCGGTGTCGATTTTGATCCAAAGCTGAAATTTAATGTTCACACAGAATACCTCCGAAAGCGATTTAACACCCTACGCTGGAGAGCGAAGCAACACTTACGTCATTCCAACGATGCCGCAACCACTACCAGATATCTTCAAACCACTGTTTATCCGATTATTTTATACGCTGCTGAAATTTGGGCATCTGCGTCGCCCTCACTTCAAAAACCGGTGTTCTCTTGTGAATACTGGACCCTGAAATGGGCCACAAATAAGCATCGCTGACCCCCTCATTTGAGAACAACTGACATGGCTGAGCAGCTAAATGTACCCAGGCTCCCGAGGTTAATTGACAGCAGGCGTTTAATGACCTCAGTAAAAATGTACACAGGATCACGTGATAAACGCCCCAAAAACACCTGGAATTTTTGTCAGTGGCACAATCCTCTGCCATCCTTGAGGTCAGACCCCATAGTAATCCTCCAATACAACCAGTTGAAACTGTGTAGTCAATTCCTACCTGCCCAGGCACTGCTCCGTCTTGGAGTCAACCTACAGAAAATGGCTACCAACTACAAATACGTCACATGCGCGTCGAGTGGATTACATCTGTGGAACTGGGATAAATTCCTCCAAACTGGGTTACGACGTTCAGTTCCTCTTTATATTTTCCTATTATTATAATTTCATTTTTACATGTTTAATTTTGTGTAACTCATAATTTCCCATGTGATTGTAATTTTTGCTAATTTAATCACATATATAATGTAAAACTCCTGGCCATGTCGCCACGATGAGAATTATTGTTACTAGTACATGTACCGTACTTGTACTTAGCAGCAATAAAGAAGTTTATTATGGTCTCTAATGGTTGGCAGAAATTTGCCTTCCAATATAGCCAGGTATCCATTGGCATTTACGGAACCTTTTATAAACTGCAGGTGATATACTCCGCATTACGAAATGTACCCCGATATCATTTGGCTGGTAGGGAATTTCACTGATCAAATGATACGCCACCTGTTGTTTTCTCTTTTTAAAAGTGCGGGTGTAATTTTCATCGGTAATATAGCTTTTGTGTCTCTCAAGAAACTTGGACATACCAAAACAGGCAAATTTGACTGTACAATGTAGTCATAAAGGAACTGTATGCAACTTACCAACATGATATGCTGATACCTGGGGAGGTTGACCAAAGAACGACCATATGAGGAAAGACTTCGAATATGTGGGCTGTAAAGCTTGGTAACTAAACGCCTTAGAGAGCACCTGATGAGGCCTCTCAGACTCTGAATGAGGGAAATTTTCATAGTTATAAATGATTCCAAAATTAATGGCCACAAATTCTAATTACGAGGGAAGAGGTGTTGACTGGATTGTAGGAAGGTTTTTTTTCTTTTCAGCCAGTTCTAATTGCTCGAATAAGCTTCCTCCATAAATGGTTGAGGCTGACGGTTTGGAAATATTCTTCAAAAGTCAATTACATGAACACTTCCATTAGGAGAGAATCACGTAGGTAGTTTATTTTATTATTTATTTATTTATTTACTTGATCTGATTGAAAATTTGTGGCACTTCCCAGTTTATTATATCATTCTAATACACTGAGATGTATTAAAGCGATAAATTAACGTGTGTTTCTTTGTTTGTCTACAGACAAAAGTGTTCGGAATTGCTGATATCTCATTACATTAGCAGGAAATCGATTATCTGAACGTGAGAGAGTTATCCGAATCGTTTAAGAAGGCTGGAAAATACCAACAGCCAGTGCTTTGAATATAAATTATTTTATTTTACATCATTTAAATGTTTTAAGGATTGTATTTTATATTAGTTAAATATTTTAAGAAAGCAAGTCTAGCCTTCTCTAACGAGGCCCGACTTGCTTCCTTTTAGTAATATCGGTTGAGAATCAGCAAATATTCTTGCACCCCCTTCTATTTAAGTGTATCCCATCCATGTAAAAACACTCTCTCCTGTTTACAAGCACAGACCATGCTGAAAAAAATTCTACCCCATCAGCTTTGCCCATTCTTTCGGGGGCTGAATTGATTGACAAGGCTCTCAAAATGTACTCCCTCCTATCGTGTCTGGGCAGAATTGCAGACACTTTCAAATTCAATCCTAACTCACGACTTTTTCCCAACGTTGCCCTGCACTTATTAAGTAAGTTCTCAGATCTCCTACTATTAATATCATTAGTACAAACGTGTACAAAGTGTACTTTCATGTACACTAATGCTAAGACAATTGTAAATAAATTTGATGAATTTGAAATACTAATTAAGTTATCAATGCAGACTTTGTCAGGATAGCGGAGACGTTGTCACTCAGACATGATCGAGACATAAGCGAGAAAATCCACTTAAATTGGATGGGTTTTTTCAAAAACAGTTAAGTTGTCTGTTGTTTCTTCTGTTACACTACTACTATTGATTTATGGAATATTTACTGATGTTCTGAAAATTTATTAATGTTCTGTATTTTGATTTGGCGCAGCATAGGAAATTTAATTCGTATTCTCCCAAACAGAGGAATATTTTCAGAATCTTAAATTGATAGCTGATCGCGCCTCCATATTAAGAAATTTAATTTAAAAAATTTCTTAATGAGCTTTGCTTATTGTGTGAGAAGACCTATCTGCCACTTTCGTTATATCATCGAGGTATGCAAATCCACAACGAAATCGTTCATTGATTAAAAAAAATTTAATTAATTTAAAAAGTTTAATTAGAGATTCCCTTGCTCTTTTTTCCTAGTGAAAAACGAGAAGGAAAATTTTATATTTCATGACTACGTATGACTTAAGATAATACTTACAGAGAACAAACACGCAGAACTTCGTAAACGATTGCCCAAGTTTCTGTCATAAAATGAGTTCGACTATTTATTCAGAGAACAGAATAAAATATTTATTTTATATACACGATAGTTGTTGGTCCAGTCACATATTTCAGAGACGGTGGCAAATTGATTTTCCTGAACATGTATATGAATGCTTATCCTCTTGCATCCATTATTGTCATAAATTTCACTGGCATTATTTGACTAATGTGAAATAAATCATTCTGAGAAAAATTAACGACGCAGTTGTTAATGTTTGTGTCCTTGATAGGGTTACATCTGTTTAGCTAAATAGCCAGGGGACAGTAAGGTCATCCAGTCGTCGGTAATTAGACTCTTACTTGAAGACTCGAGATTAGTTCAGTGAAAGTCTTCAGAATATGTAATCGGTTTCCCTTTTTGTTTCATTTTAAATTTATGGGTAGCATCCTATCCCTCATTATCTGAATGAAACAACCTTACTACACTGCTCGACAAAATTAACAGAACACGTAGAAAAGTGGTGTAACTCGTGCAGCTTGCGATGAAGCGGGACAAGTGGTATGATGGTGTACCGCAGAATAACGATTAAATGAGTAGATAGCGAAAAGCTTCGGAGAAGTATAAGGGACATGTATAGGGTTGTATAAGAATTGCCAAAAAGGTCACATTACAGAAGTCGATACAAGATGCTCGAAAATATGGTCACGTGACATCATACGGCTTATGATACCCTCCAACAGCTAAACAGGCCTGACGGCGGTGAACCATGCTCGATATAAGGGGTGTCTGCAAGATTCTGTGGGAACAAATCCCATTCTTCCACCAGAGCTGACCTTACCAAGTGACCGAGAGTTAGCTGTCGGGATGCAGTGCGACGTCCCACACATGTTCGATCCGGTTTAAGTCTGTTGATCATGCAGGTCACGGCAGTCGTTAGGTACCTTCAGTTTCAAGACATTCCTACCACTTGGTGGAGGAATGTCTTGAAACTGAAGGCCGCTTTGGCTACCCAGAAGCATCAGTCACCTGGAGAGATGATTCTGGGTACGCGTCCAGTCCCAGTAAAGTACGTACTTTCTCAAAAAAGACTCTGATCCACCTGGTGTTTCCAGCAGGCAGGCCAGGATCCTCTTGGGGCCCATTCCAGAGGAACAAACAAAAAAAAACACCCATGGTGCTGGTTATGAAATAAAATAAATAAATAAAATAAAATGAAATAAAAAAAATTCCTGTTCTAGACTGGCTCACTCCAGACAGAACGCGAGTGGGGGGGAGGCGAAGTGGTGCTGGCAAAAATTTTATTTATTTATATATATACAGGGTGTCTCAAAAATATTGGTACAAACGTTTAGGGGAGGTAGGTAACATCTAAAGGAATGTTGTTGTTGTTTGGTTTTTAGGAGCATTAGCAACTAAGGCCATATTGCTCGGGAATATGCGGTGGTCATTCCCTTGACCTTTCCGCATCCTCCGTATTTGGTAGTGACGGGCTCGAACCCCGGTCTAATCAAGAAGCGTGTGCTACGCACTGCTGCTCCTTCCCACCTGGCTACGGAGGCGTTCAAAGGAATGTGAATCGCATAGGAACCCATAACCGGAAACGACACGGGAAAGTAGTAGCAGAGGCACAAGAAACAGAAATGACACAAGACAGTAATTAGTGGCAAACATTTATTTGACATAATATTAACAATGGAGTACGAGATGGATGCATTCCATGATGTTACAACAGATGCTCGAAGGTTCCACCATGAGACGCAGCATGGATTGGCGGACACCTGGAGTTTCTTTGACAATAGCAGCAGCGCAGACGAGTCTCGCCACGAGATCCATTTCCGTCTCCACAGGCGATTCATACACAATAGATTTGAGGGCCCGCCCACAGAAAGAAATCAAGGCTCAATAAATCAGATGAGCATGGGGTCAGGCAACGGGTCCACCACGGCAAATCCATCGACGCCCAAAACGCCTGTTCAAATGGTCACGAACACACCTTCCATAATGGGCAGGCACCCCGTCATGTTGAAAACCAAATGTTGCGTCTCACATTTGCTGGAACATCATCAAGTAACCCTGGTAGAACTTGTTCAAGAAAGATCCGATATTTAGCGGAGTTCATGCGGGATGGTAACAGGTATGGGCCGACTAAGCAGTCACCAACCATACCTGCCCACACATTTATTGCGAAGCGATGTTGTGCCGCATGGGGACGCACACCGTGTGGGCCCTCTGCTAATCCATACACTAGGTGCATGCTCTTCGTGCGGCGACTACTGCTTGAATGAGTAAACGAGAAATTTTCCCTCTCCTCTCGCGAACTGATGAACAGCGCCGTGTACCGACTTACGGTGACGTTTCCGGTTATGGGTTCCCATGCGATTCACATTTCTTTAGATGTTACCTACCTCCCCTAAACGTTTGTACGAATATTTTTGAGTTACCCTGTATATATATATATATATATATATATATATATATATATATATTTCAAATTATACAAAAAATTCTGGCGGATGGCAGATTACGCCAGAGCTTTCCAAAGTGGCTGTGTCGGTTTGTGTCCCAAAGGGTGTCGCCAGATATTGTAAGCATATCAGTAGCATTTTCACTTTGATTCCCTTTCGCTGTACACATTTTTATTTATTTATTTTTAATCATATTGAATTTTAAAGTACTTCTGCCTTTAAAGGTTTTTTCTAGCAAGCATTACAGAGATCTTCCGAGTACAGCGAACAAGCTATTACGAATATCGATGTAACCGACTAATTAAAATACAATAATTGAGGAATACATTAAAAATTTATGACATTTATTATTTCTTCCCTTGTCTCATACTCGACGTCCGGTGAGCTCTGGACACGGACTTCCTTTTTCGAAAGCTGATTGACGATTTCGATTGCAGATGGCTTTACTAAGTGAAAGCCTAGTACCATACATCCTCCTCCCTCTCTTACTCTTGTTTAGATATTTTTTGCTCGAAAAAAAGGAAGTTGAGTATCGTTGCATTTCCTGTCAACTTGAGGAACAAAAAGGCGGGGGGGGATTATTTCGGTACGTACATAATCTGTCGGCGTCGCAGTAGGTAAACAAGGAGGTTACCTACAGTGACAAAATTGAGAGGAAGAGGTAGAACAGAATGAAATATTTATAACACTGAATAAGTAAAGAAACTGACTTCAGTTTCATATCCATTCCTCAAAGATACAAGAAAGATTTGTTGGGTACTATCCAACTTATTAACAGAACGAGAAATTTTAAAGAAACTTGTTTATATATTTGCTAAACTGAAATCGTGGAGAAAAAAAATTCTTTACTCGTAGTGAAAAATATTGAACAAAATTTAACAATAGGGACATTCAATTAGTATTACAGTTCCCTATTCACGTAAAATATATTTGTAATTATTTGCAATTGTTTTTTCATTCAAACTAATACAAGTTAATTGTGGTGAATACAAGCCCGAAAACTATTTAGGTGTTATAGGGTGGTCCAAAGAAGAGGTAACTGAAATAATTAGAAATTAATGGGAGCAAGTTGTAAAAACATTTTGTGTTGTATTTTATTGAGCTGTACTGGTATGATAAATTAATTTTATTTGTTTGTTATTATTTCTTTTCTTTTCCTAATTTTATTTCTTTGTTTGGATTGCAATGCAACGGTATCCAACAGGTGAATTTGCTCAGACATAGTGTATAGTGTTTCGTGTCAAATGGCACCAAGGGTCTCCCCCAACTCCACGTAGTAATTTTGAAACGCAATACAAACCCTGTAAGGCTAGTGAGTGTGGAGTTAGTGTTTGCGTTAGGTTGTTCTTCATCTGGCCTCTTGGACTAGGGCCTGTGGAACAGTGCAATTCCCTAGTTACCATCCATCGCCGCGAGGAGGTGGACCAAGTAAGTAGGGAGTGAAAGCTCTGGCGGAGCGAACCCTGGTGTAGCCGCAGCTTGCCAGGGAGGGCCTAAAAAGTAATATGTTTATTGGAAAGGGGCGCGGGTTGACAATCTTAGTGTGGAGTGTAGTTGAAGGCATAGATAGTGGATGATGAGACTTCCACTAGGAGATGAAGTATCGGGGATAGGAGGGCACCTTTGCAGGTGGGAGGAACTGATAAGGAAAGGTTAAAGTGTACGTGATGGTAGTACCCACTACTTCGCCTGGTTAGGGTAGGATAGAATATAGATGAATAGGAATAGGGCTCCCTATGAGTGTACTCGCTGTCAACCTGCAACAAGTGGATAAATTCCACGAAGCACCACAGAATAAAGCTATTTTGTTATTTTTATAAATGTTCAGGAAGACATTCTCCGTGCAAGATCATAACAAAAGGAATTGTGTAAGGTACCACACAATGATAACAAATGCCAGTGTGGTCTGGGTATTTGAAAAGGTGTGCAGTCGCAGAATTAAAATTAATTATCAGAGAAACTTAAAATTTCCCGTTCTAGCGTTACGCGGATTGTAAAATGACACGAGAGTGTGTTCCTATTGTATACAACTTCTCAGAATCTGAAACTAAAAGATTTCCTCGTTTGCGTGTTAAGCAGAATTTATAAAGGTTCCGATTACTTTAGTTAGTGATAATCACATAAAAATCATATGCCCTTTTCACGTTGGAAAAAGTCTCAGAAGTGTGAACTGTGGCTACCATATTCTGGAAATAAGGCCGCCCTAGCCGAGTGGTCAGTCGCGTGGGTGCTTAAGCACACGCGCCTTGAGTGACCTGGGTTCAAGTTCGTGACTGCTGAATACGGCGCTGTTTCTTGTATTTTCAGTACCTTGTGAACTCCTCTGACCGCGTGGTCGTCCCGGAGTATAAACAGAAAATTTATTTCTTTATTATATATATATATAAATGAGTCATACTTCATTTTATTTACTTTATTTTATTTTAGGATTTTTTATTATTTTTTTATTTATTTAAGTTTAAGACTGTGGACTCACCTCAGGGAAGAAAAGTGCTAGTGGGATACACATTAATATACAAACAAAATAGTTAAACAAGTCATAGAGACACAAAATAGTGAATTTTGACAGATTACGACAATTTGGCAGATTAAGACATAATATAGTTCATATAGTAAGGGGGTATCAAAACGTTTCTTTCCCTGACTGTATTCTACGTGTTCCCGGAGACTGAGATTTGAAACATATATTACCCTTTAGCCAGCGGGTGGTTGATTGCTGGAACAAACTTCCATATGTCGTTGTAGTTGACAGCTTAAAAAATTTCAAGGCAAAACTAGACAAATATTTAGAGCAAAGGGATTGGCGAAATGGGAAGGGATTTTTTTTTTTTTTTTTTTTTTTTTTTTTTGTTGATGCTGTATAAGCTTGCTTTCTTGCATCATGCGCCTCTCTCTGCTAATGCTATTCCTTTATGTAGCCACTACCCAAAACGACACATTTCTCCCATCTTTTGTGGCATTACCCTTTGTCATTTTTTGCTCGGTCTCGAAACCTTTTTTTTTTCAAAACTCCTACATACTACAGTGCACAAGTTTCCTGCTTATCCACAGATCCTCCAATGTTTTTGGTTTTTGAGCGTATACTTTCTGGTATCCCCAAGCAAAAAAGCCTAAGGGACTGAAGTCCGAACACCTTGGAAGGTATTCAGAAGCTCTCCTACTGCGGCCTCTCCATTGTTCATGAAATTCCCTGTCCAGATAGTTACAGAAAGCAATATGAAAATGTTTAGGTGCTCCATCCTGTTAGAAAAACGCTATTATACCTGAAAACATGCTTCTGTTACAGGGCTGGACAAAATAATGGAAACAACTGTGACAAGGGTTACAGGTATGTATACATTAATAAACAAATAAATAAATATCCATTTATTGCAAATACAGAAAGCCTGTCATAGCACATGGCTAGGGGCAGATAATACGATACAAAGGAGATAAAATAAAATAAATCGAATACATCGCAGATTTCATATCTATCTATACATTAAAAAAGTTTTCCTCCTAATGATATTTATTCGAGCCAGTGGGAGAAGAGGGCGACGCAATTACGTCACTACAAATGCATTTCATTATTGACAACTGCCTCCATTACGTTCACCAACCTCGTGCACCTGATTCGCTGTCTAACATTTGATATTCCATTGTAACGTTTTTCGTATATTAATGAATATTGTATATTTGTAAATACTGTAGTTTAGTATTTTGTAAATATTTTAAATATTTGTATAGTTTGTAAATATTTCAGTTCTGTTCTTTCGGATGCAACAATATTCCCCATGTATTATGTAACCTGAAGTAAACGGTCTTTTCCTAAGTGACTTATGTAAATGCAGGTAAATAATTACATAGTGATATTGGCTGAAGTATAGTATACACCGGCAGGTACTTCGATGAAGGGCGCCTCCGTAGCCAGGTGGGAAGGAGCAGCAGTGCGCAGCACACGCTTCTTGATTAGACCGGGGTTCGAGCCCGTCACCACCAAATACAGAGGATGCGGAAAGGTCAGGGAATCACCACCGCATATCCCGGAGCAATATGGTCTTAGTTGCTAATGCTCCTAAAAAGCAAAAACGACGACGACTTCGATGAAAGCGAGGATGACGGCGATAATTGACATGTGAAGGCCTTTTCTGATATTTTTTTTTTTTTTTTTTTTTTTTTGTGGAGGAGGGGGGCTTAGCTTAGGTGGGGTGTTTATCACTCCATCCCGCTGTTTTAAAATGGGAAAACGAGTTCCCGATTTAAAAACAACGGCAAATATGAGAAAAAACACACTAGGCATATCAACCTAGGAGGACAGTGGGCGGGGAAAGCAGTGGCTTCTGCCAATCACTGCTTTGTTCCTTCCGTTTGTCGAAATTTGGGATTTACAACTTGTCAATCACTGCTTTCCCACTGTTTTGCTTGCCGTCATGTTGGAGGTTGTACACCGTTTTGGAGTTTTACCGTGATATATTTATTCGACCTTGACAATGGCGCACACTACAAATGCACAGGTAAATAATTACATAGGTAATTTCCTGATTAGATATCGACCAGTGCGTTTCGACAGGTGTGTCTTTTACTTAGAAAATATTTGCCTTACACCGTATAACTCTACATTTTACATAGAAAAGCGTGCGCGGGGAGCGAAGCCCTCTAGTAAATATTAACAATGAATAGGAATTATACTTATGAATTAATAAAAAAAATTGCAGAACAGCACTTTCAGTTGCAGTTACTGGGTTGAAGCAGGCTGCTGTTTTTATTTCTCTTCATTTTATCAGATGTCTGACTCCTTAGCATTAGCATTACTAGAGGCATTTGATGCAAGAAAGCAAGCTTATGCAGCATCAGCCAAAAAAATAAAAAATAAATAAATAAATAAATAAATAAAAATACCCACTTCCACTTCACCCCTCTGTTTGTTCGAAATACCTGTCCAGCTGAGCCTTAAACTTATTTAGGCTATCAACTTCCACGACAAGGGATGGAAGTCTATTCCACCAACCAACCACCCGCTGGCTAAAGGCAAATTTCCTCACGTCTATCCTACATCTGTTTTTTCTCAATATGAATTTATGCCCTCTCAGGTGATTATTCTGAGCAAGAGGAAGAATCCCATCAGCATTGAGCATGCTCAAACCATTCAAGGCTTTATACACCTCTATCAGATCACCTCGCCGGTGCCTAGTCTCCAGACACTGTAATTTGCAAAACTTAAGCCTTACTTCGTAAGAGCACCCCTTTGTTCCATTCACTAATCTTGTTGCCCTTCTCTGTACTCGTTCCAGCATCTCTACATCCTTCTTGAAATGAGGCCTCCAGACCTGTATACAGTACTCTAGGTGTGGTCTGACCATTGCCTTATACAAGGGAATAATCACCTCCTTATCCCTGCTAGAAAAATTCCTATATATCATCGACAATACACCATGAGCTACTCTTGCAGCCCGTCTGCACTGCTCAGAAAACTTCATATCTGCCTGCACAACCACCCCCAGGTCCCTTTCATTCTCTGCCACTGTCAGTGTAGTACCACAGAGTTGATACGTTGCTCTGGGGTTGCTGTTTCCCATATGTAGTACTTTACATTTGTCAATGTTAAACTTCATTTGCCACCTCTAAGCCCATCTGCTCAACCTTTCCAGATCCTGTTGCAGTAGCGTAGTGTCCTTGACAACCCTGCCAACCTTCGTATCATCTGCAAACTTGGACATTAAGCTTGATATACCATCATCAATATCATTTATAAATACGGAAAACAATAATCGCCCCAATACTGAACCCTGAGGGACTCCACTAATAACATTATTCCACGATGAGCAGTGTCCATTGATTACCACTCTCTGTCTTCTCCCCCTCAACCACCCCTTTATCCATAGCAGCAATTTGTCTCCAATGCCACACTGCTCCAATTTGTGCAGCAGTCTTCCATGTGCAACAGTATCAAAAGCCTTTCTAAGTCCAAGTATATAATATCAAAGTTATTCCCTGCATCCAGTTCTTTTGTCACTGCATCATAGTATCCAATCAAATTGGTCAGGCAAGACTTTCCCTTGACAAAACCATGCTGTGTCTGAGCTATAACTGAAGTCTTGTCTAGCTGATCCTGCAGTGCTTCTTTAACCAGTGCCTCCATTAATTTTCCAGGAACAGAAGTTAAACTAACAGGTCTTATAATTACTTGTGTCGCCCTTTGATCCTCCTTTGTGAATTGGGGTCACATTTGCACATCTCCAGTCCATGGGTACTTCCCCTGAGTCCAAGGAAGCTCTCATAATTATGGCCAAGGGTTTGCTTACTTCCTTTGCTGACTCCTTTAATACAACTGGATAGATCCCATCCACTCCAGGTGCCTTTCTTGTATTTATCTTCAACAATTTCTCCTCCACTTTACTCTCAGTTATTACAAGATTCTCTAGCTTACTGCCAGAGTTAAATACACCTCTGGCATTCCCCTCGCTGAATAACTCCTCATGTGTGAATGTCGATGCAAAATATTAATTCAGTTTGTTAGCTACCTGAGCAGGAGCATCAACAGTTGACCCATCGATATCAAGTGGACCAATCTGATTCAACCCCTTCCTTCTAGAGTTTACATAAGTAAAGAACTCTTTGCTGTTTTTCTTTGCATCCCTTGCCAAAGATTTCTCGTAATCTGCCTTCGCCTGCCTAACCTCCTTTGTAACTTGGTTACAGATCAACTTGTATCTATCATAGGCTTCTGTGTCACGTGTTAATTTGTATGTATCCCATACATTTTTCTTCTCTGCCATATGCCTCATTAGTTCATCTGACATCCACTTAGGCCTAAACCTTGAACAGTATTTCTTAGTTGGTATGTAAAGCCTAGTAGCTTCCCAGATAAGTTCTTTGAATGCTTCCCATTTTGAATTTGCTGTTGGTAACATCATCAGTTGGTCCCATTGTATAGAATTTAAATACTGTCTCAGTCCATCGTAGTCGCCTTTATGAAAGCAATAACCCTTCCCTTTACCCCTAATGGTAGTTACCTCTTTGAGTAAATCCCACTTCAGCACACTGTGATCACTGCCACCTAGTGGTTCATTTACCTGCAGATTCTTAATGCGTGAAGAATCACTACTGATAATCAAATCAAGAGTATTACTCCCTCTAGTTGCCTCCAGAACATGCTGATGTAGAAAACAATCATCCAATAAATCCACAAAAGCCTTGCTAGTGTGTGAGTGACCAGCCCCCAAATTCCAGTCAATATCTGGGAAATTAAAATCCCCCATTATAAGACTCTGTGATTTACTGGCCCACTCTATTTCTCCATACAGTTTCTTATTATACTCATCAGAGTCATTAGGCCTATAGCACACTCCTACTCTCAATTTTGATCTCCCAATGCTTATGTCACGCCAAACTGACTCGACACTGCACTGTCCAGCAATGTCGACTGGCTTCACTTCCTTGGATTTTATATATTTCTTAAATAATAGCATAACCCCTCCTCCCTTCCTACCCTGTCTATCCTTTCTGTAGACATTGTACTCCCCAAATTCCAGTTCTGCATTCCTTATATCTGTGTGACACCACGTCTCTGAAATCCCCACAATATCTGCCTTTGATGTTTTGAGCAATACCTCAAATTCATCAAATTTATTTACTAAACTCCTAGCATTGGTGTACACGCAAATATACATGCACCTGTTCTTTTTCTTAGCTACCCTAACACAACCTATGTGTTTATTTGTACCCCAATGATTCCCAGTAGTCTCTGAACTATCCTGCATCTTATTTTCCAGGCTGCGGCTCATTCCAATAGAAGCAATGCAAGAATCTCTTTCACCTCTGCCAGTGGTACTGTTAATCTATTAGTCCCCTCCCCCAATCTAGCAGTTTTCCGACCCACCTAACACTGCCTCGATAGCATCAGCAAACATTCTTGCACCCTTTCTATTTAAGTGTATCCCATCCCTGTAGAAGCAGTCTCTCCTGTTAACAAGTACAGACCAGGCTGAAAAAAATTCTACCCCTTGAGCCTTGCACAATCCTTCCAGGGCCGAATTGATTGACAGGGCTCTCATCATATACTCCCTCCTATCGTGTCTGGGCAGAATTGCAGACACTTTCAAATTCAACCCTAATTCACGGCTTATTTTCAACAGTGACCTGTACTTGTTAAGTAATTCCGCCGGTCTCCTACTCTTAATATCATTAGACTCCTGCAGGTTTCAGAGTTGAGTAACCGTTTGCAATCAATGTTATGATGATTTATGAGGTGCATGAATGCATTGGGGAATATTCTGTCCATTTGTTTGAGCCTGGATAGGTTGGATTTGAATTGTTGGTTCGAAATTTTTCTGTTTCGAGCAGCCATTATATTGGCTAAGTTTGGTGAATCGCATGCAGAAATAATTAACTTTGCAAGAAGAATGACTCCAAACTCGTTGATTATCTGTTGCAGAGGCTTTGTTTTTAAGTTTTCATAAAGCTGTTGCCTGGATACTGTATGGGGAAAACGAAGCTTACTATTGAGCTATCTAAGAACCCAATATTCTAGAGTAAGGGATTACTTGAGGAGCACTAGACCAGGTTTCGGAAGCATAGAACAGAATGGGAAAGATGCATCTTTGAACATGCTTAATGACTGGTTTTGTCTTGAATCACTGCTGTTTCTTGTTTGATTAACCATTTTGCTTTTTGAATTTTTTGAGCAACATATAAATAGTGGGCATTAAAGGAAAGATTTTTATCAAAAACGACTCCAAGGTCTTTGTTAGCATAGACATTTAGGATTGGGGCATCTGCAATTTTCATTTAATATAGTGTTAGGCAACCCTTTGTTTCTAAAACAGCTTGTATTCTACGTGTAATAGATTCGAATAAATCTTGAACTACCTTAAACGTTTCAAGCTCCTTGAGTGATGAAGGTGGAGATCTGCTTCTCACTCTCCTCTCAAATTATGCCCACAGTGGCTCTATAACGTTTAGGTCTGGTGATAATGCAGGCTATGGGGGATGCTTAGCCTCAGTTCCATGCTCATCAAATCAAGATTGGACACATCTGGCTGTGTGTATTGAAGCATTATCATCTTGAATCATGGCATCGTTTGTGGGAAACGATGTTTGCACTATGGGATGAACCTGGCCACTTAGAATATCAAGGTAATCTGTGAATCAGTGGCAGTAATTTGTCCTTTCAGGGTGATAGGGTCTAAAGAATACCAAGATATTGTTGCCGAAACCATCGTTGATCCTCCTCCAGATTTAAATGTTGGCGCTAGACAGACAGGATGATACACTTCCTTTGGAATTCGTCAAACGTAAACCCTCCCTAATGTTACGCGCTATTGCTCTGAAGAAATCAGCAATTTATTCACCGATGCCCCTGCTAATAAACGTGCACCAACAATTTGGCCTCTGGAATTCAGACAGGTCAGTCATTTTCTTCATGTACCATTTTATATCACCTCTAAATAAACATCAGCTTTTATCGTCTTTCATTCACAGTACTACCTACAAGAAAAACAAAAAAATAAAAACACCACTGCATGTTCATAAATACGTACTTCATACAGCCATTATGAAAACGGCTACCGAATATCAGGTGTTTCCATTATTTTGTACACCCCTGTACTAGGGGGGGGGGGTGTACTTCATAATTCCTTAACATTTCAAGATAATTTTCACCGGTAACAGTGCCATTCAATAAGAGGAGATTCCCATCCGCACGGTTATCCCTGGCAGATTAACAACTTTCTGCAAGGTTAGGTGAGAATTTTCACTGGCCCAGTAAACACAGTTGTGGCGATTCGAACTAAATGAATTTAGTTTGAACGTGGCTTCGTCTGGCCATCCAATTGCATACCTAGAAGCGATGCAATTGGATGCGATTCCACCACTCTTATGAAAATACCATTCCGAAATTTGTATTCGTCAACCTGATCACCTTCTTGTATTTCATGCAGTAATCGATGTCTAAAAGCCTACAGATTTACGTCTTTTAAGATTCTTTTAACGCTCGATTGACTCATTTTCAAACATTTATCGTGCAGACGGATTATTGTTAGACGAGTTGGTGCCCTTGTTCCATGTTGTGTTTTTCGTGCACGCCGAAACCCCTACGCCATTTCAAATGTCCAGTTCCATTTAAGAATCACCTTTCATCGAAACTTAATTGCGTATTCTTCGTCATTTCTAGGATTCAACTAATCAGAAAGAAATAATACAAATCGGTCATCTAATTCACGAATTATGAATTGTTAGTGAGCATACATAATTTTGACTTACCTTGTAGTTCACATAAAAAATATATATAATAAGAGCCTGTTAATTCACAAATGTAGTGTGCAGGTTGAGATGATTAGAACAGCTTCTAACGGCTGATCAGGTGCCACCATCTCTGAATGAAGCTGCAGCATAGGAAGACAGATGTTGTGTCAGTCTTTTTAGCTTAGTCTCTTTGGCCTTTACTGGTGTAGATACTTAGTGTGTATCTGTCAGCGGTACCAGTGGTTCTCCACAAGACCGCTAAAAGTGTCACTGTGAAGTAGCAAAATCTGACAAGGCCAGATGAAGGTGTGAGTAGTGCAAGTATCATGACTGATATGTTGTTCATCTGTCCGCTTAGTTACTGGAAGGTCCCCTCACCAGGAAGGTGTATTCCAGTATCCGTCCACGGCACGAGGAGCGGGACCAAGTCAGTAGAGGGATGCCTGTCAGGGCCTACCCCTTCCTGCCAAGGAAGGAAATAAGAATAGGGGAATAAAAAGTGCAAACCACGCGGAGAGGATCCTTCAGGAGATCAAACTATTATATTTAAGCCACCTGAATGATTAAATTCATCTTATGTCTGTTAATTGCGTGTGTTCTATGGTCGATTTGTCTGTTTGCTGGACGAAAAACCCCAGTTTCTGAGGAAAAATCCTTGCTATCTACGCCTGAAACTGACTAACTCAGCCACGGAATGAAAAAAGCCCATTAAAGTTCCTGGCATCATCGAACCCACGCCTTTTCCACCCGGTGTGGGGAGGTAGGTGACGATACCACTGTGCTACACGCGCCCTCAGGAGATCAGAAGCCGTAGTGGGAGAACACCCCTGAGAAGAGTGAGTAAGGACAGCAAGAGTGCAAGTTGATGACAGAAACAGGAGTGAACGCCGAGAGATCGACAGAGAAGGCACTTCTTCCCAAAAGAGGGAGAGTGCAGGCACAGAGACATTCTACACCAACATAGTGGTCTGCGATGAAATCCTACCCAAAAAGGTTTGCAGTAATCTAGAGGTTTCATGCCTGATTGTGGAAAAGACTGGATTCAGGCATAGCTCAATGGCGCCTCCGTAGCCAGGTGGGCAGGAGCAGCAGTGCGTAGCACACGCTTCTTGATTAGACCGGGGTTCAAGCCCGTGACCACCAAATACGGAAGATGCGGAAAGGTCAGGGAATGACCACCGCATATCCCCGGAGCAATATGGCCTTAGTTGCTAATGCTCCTAAAAACCAAATAACAACATAACAACAACAGCATAGCTCAGATGACCGAGCTCGTCAGGAGCCAGTGGGATTGCAGATGTGGAAGCATTGGCCAGAAGGTGGTCTCTTCGCTTGAAGAGAGCTGTACAAAATTTGTAGGAAGGCGCTGAAAGCTTCCTTGTTTACAATCAGGGAATGGAGCTAATGAAGGTCTGAAGGAGGAGCTGTTGCCTGAGGTCAAGGTAAGCCACGTGCAAGAGATGAGCCCATTCTTCCTTCTCGCCACAGATACAGATATAATCATCAACTGTTCCAAACTGTTTTAGGCTGGCCTTGATGGAGCATGGCCGGTCAGTAAGAATGTAGTTTCCAGGTTCGGAGTAAACCAGGCCAGGGTGTGTTTGGTTAAGAAGCTGATGTCAGGTATGAATTTTCTGGTGTAGATAGATGTAGTGTTTGGCTCGTTAACCTTTAACGATTTAGAACTGCACCAAACCTCCGCAAAGGTTTGCAATTTATAGCTTCTGAACATATGCTGCTTGTGGAGATCGAAGTTAAGAGAGAGTTGTATATGTGGATAATAATCGTGGTGGGAGAAGGAAACATGCATGAAATGGAAGCAAGATTTTGTAGTTTGCACCGATAATTGGTCGGTGCAGAATTGTGTGTTCTCTTTTCCACCTTCAATACGCGATTATGCTGTCGACATCCAGGGCAGCTATTTGATGTCTTAGGGCTAAGATATTGCGCATTAAAATGAGTTGTTTCCATGGCATAATGCCAAGATTCGAATATAATTCCTGTCGATTGTGAATGGACTCCGTGTAGCCCGATATAGCCATCAAAGGAACCAATATCCAATCCGATATTGGTTCCGATGTAACGTTTTAGTTGTGAGGGTGGAGCTGAAAGCCACATTACTGAGGGATACACCATAGCTGGGACAGTACACCGCTGAGCGTATTGGACAGTGAGCTCGTGACCACAAAGCCGAGTAATCTCCTGCCTGATGACCCCATATTGCAGCGAATTATTTGGTCCTGTACAGCGAAAGTTATTTTCCCTAGATCCTTATGTTGTGCCACTTTCTTAATTTGGGAACCATTAATGATAATCGGGATGTCATTGAATGTAATCTGTGCGAACTTATACTCGTCTATTTCCATGCCGATAAAATGGAAGTAAATAAATAAATTTTCTGATTATACTCCGGGACGACCACACGGTCAGAGGAGAGGAGGTAGAGAGAATACAAGAAACAGCACCGTATTCAGCAGTCACGGGCTTGAACCCGAGTCACTCAAGGCACGTGTACTTATGCACCCATGTGCATGACCACTCGGCTACGGCGGCCCTTAAAGTCATACGATTTCCTGCGAAACGTATTACGAGATTGTTTCGGTGGTGTTTAGATCTCCTGGATTAATAATTTCAAATCAGCATATGATATCAGATCGTGATTCGCAGACAAGAACTGTTCCAAATGAGCAGCAAAAACGTATGTTGAGAATTGGACGCCTCCTTGTGGAACGCCTTTAGAAATGGTAAAATCTCGATGAAAATTGCGATATGCGACTAAAAGACAGAGCCGATCATATGCTGACATCCAGGAATCGTATATAAAATTGGGATTTGGAACCGATTGTTTTCTGAATGTGAAAGTGGTTCTCTAGGGCGGTTAATGGTCATAGATCTGCTACTGACTACAGCATGTAGATATGGAAGCCTGCGACCGAAACAGTGGTTGATCAATTTCGAGCGTAATCACTTTCTTTAAAAAATTTGAGTAACAAACATCTAATAGAGATTGGTTGAAAATCTCTTCGGATCTAGGATTTTTAGTTTTTTGGGAGATTTACCCAGGTAATCGTTCCATTGTTCCATCACCTGGGAATTGTGTCGATTCTGAGAATTTCTTGAAAAACAAGCAAGAGAGTGTGGATTATGAATCTGCTGCGCGCGCTTAGTTAATGAACAGTGGGAAGCCATCTGGTCCGACTGTAGCCTTGTTGAGAAACCTGTTAATGGCTACACTTAGCCATTAACAGGTTTCTCAACAGAAAATTGTAAGAAACGGAAAATTGTAAGAGTTGAAAGATTTGGTCTGTTGGGTCTTCGAACGCATAGCGGTGGACGACATTGGTATCTTTGGAATGTACGGAGCAGATCCGCTTTGATTGCAAGAGGCAACTGTAGATTTTTTTTTTTTTTTTTTTGTTAGTTGTTGGCGCATCGGCTTCTGTGGCCATAATGCACCTCCCAAGGGTTTTTGGACTACTCTGATCCAAGCCCGAGGTGGGATTGAGACCTTTGGGTTGCCAGGCAGGCACTTTACCGGCCCGGTTGGCAACTGTAAATTACACGCTTCTACGCTTCGTTTTAAGTTTTAGGAAGAGTGCCCTTTCCTCTTAAAGTTTTTCTAACCAGATAAGGAGTTCGTTTCCATGCATTTTCTGAAAGCTTTTTAGCTTCCTGGCAAAAGCCTTTTTTAGTTCCTAGTAAACCAGGACTTAGTTCTTGGGAATATGCAGACTTCGACGGTTCCGTTAACTGCGATATGGTAAAGTTCAACGTAGCTTCTTCGATTTGTTTAGAGGAGGTCATCTGCCAGTCGATCGTCCTGGGGTGAAGAATAATGATATAACCTCTATGAATTTTTTTGTAAAAGACTATTTTGGATTCTGTTATGTTGGGCGTCGCCGATTCATTAGCTAGAGATTCAAAGACAAGGACTTGGTGATACAGCAGCAAGATTGGGAAGGCTGTGGCACGTTATATCTAGGGCTTGCAATCCCCTGCCTGAGCTGCAAGAACAACAAGGTCTTGTCCAGACATCCATATCTATATTCCGTAATTAGTTGAAGATCTTTTTGGCATCAGAGTGCCTTGGCTGCGGGCATGTCGAAATTGTCTGCCACTAGTGCCAGGAAATCAGGTTGGAGCTGATATCCCATCGGTGCGAAAAGCTCAATCATTGCATCAGTAATGCGTCCGTTAGTGTGGGGGAGTAAACTAGGAAGATATGGACATTGCAGTTATCAAACTTGATGGTGCTGAAAATAATTTCGAAGTTATCAGACATGCTCTTTGCGTACTCTCCATCCTTAACGCCATGCCACTTCAGTTCTCTCTCTTCTGTTTCATAAATTACGTTGGCAAGATTTGTTCTGTTACCTTCTCTGTGCGATTCTTAATGGTTAGGTCATTTGCCATTATGATAAGCATTTGCCCAATGAATATTGTTTATGAGAGAATTATCGTCAGAAGGTGGATTATCTGGGGCTTCGATCCGTGGAAAGATCTATAAAGGGTCAGATTTCATGAGTGTTAATGCAACCAAAGAATGCATCTTCAGTCTCCACACATAATGAGCTGCAGAAGTTATATCTAGTTTTCAGCCGAGTTGCCTTTACACTTAGATTCCTGGTTTCATGGATAATAATAATAAAACAAAAAAAAAACTGTCATATTAGGGCCACCCGAGAACGATTTCAGCTACCTATGTGTATTATAACCATAAACTCTGTGCATTTTCTGGTTTATTTTCTATTCTGCTGGAAAAGCCCGAGTTTCCGGGGGGGGGGGGATTACCTTGCTGTCCACGCCTGAGACCGACTAACTCAGTCACAATGATAAAAATTCCTATAACAGTTCCTAGCATCACAGATGGGATTCGAACCCGAGCCTTTTCCACCCGCAGTATGGTGATTATAACCACTGCACTAACGCGCTGAAACCTCAAGCCTTGCATTTCAGTTTGCCTATTTTTACTTATCTTTATGGCCGCCGCCGCCACCTTATACACCTTCTGCAGTAAATGAATATTGCAATACTTCCTAATTATTTAAATAGTTCGAAGTAGTTATACAGGGTGATTCACTACCAGTGCGACAAACTTGCAGGAGGTGTAGGGGGCACAAAGACGAATCGGAATCACATAGCATTGCAGGGTCCGAAATGCCTTCGTCATGCGGTACAGGATGTTGAACGGGAGGTCGCGTGAACAGCGATCCCGCTGGAAGTCAGCATTTGCGAACCGTTTCTGTTGAAGAAACCAAGTAGCAAAAGTCCTCCGGAGTGGATAATCCGCAGGCTCCAATGATTGGACGCGTTGCAGATGGTATGAACTCATTTGGTTTGTTGACAGTATCCTCCATACAGTGGATTGGGAAATACCCAATCGTTGGCATATCGCTCGAGTACTCGTACTCGGATTGCCTTCTGCAAGACGTAGGACATTCTCATTGTCTGGCGTCCTCGTCGTTCGCTCTCGATTCATGGTACCTCTCGTGAAACAAGCAGTCTCACGTAACCTTCTGTGCACACGTGCGAAAAATCGTATGATGATGAGGAGCACGCCTGTGCGGGAAACGTTCCTGGTACAAGCGCAGATCGGCGCGCCCGTTACAGTCCGCAGCTCCATACGTGAGGTGCATGTCGGCCAGTTCAACGTTTGAATACTCGTCCATCCTACTGCCTCGGGAACCGGTTCGCAAATGCTGACTTCCAGCGGGATCGCTGTTCACGCGACCTCCCGTTCAACGTCCTCTACCGCATGACGAAGGCATTTCGGACCCTGCAATGCTATGTGATTCCGATTCGTCTTTGTGCCCCCTACACCTCCTGTAAGTTTGTCGCACTGGTAGTGAATCACCCTGTATATAGCATTATCTATTGGAAGATATAAGAAAGGGAAAAAAATATAAATTCTTTCGTCAAACACTTTTTTTCTTATTTTTCAAATGTATTTATTTTATTTATATATATATATATTTTTTTTTTATTTATTTATTTATTTTTTTTTTTGAACAGTGGTATATGGTTTATATTTACATACCAAACGTTGAGAATACACTTAAGAGAAATGCTGGATATAAAAATAACAATATTTACCATCTTTAATTGTCCATAAATTTTCCTTAAACGATAAGTTTTATCACTAGACCCAGGAAAAGAATTAGAACTGTCCAAGTAAAAATAACTTTAATACTCAGCTGTTGTCGATCTGCGTGTGGAAGAGGACGTGTTTTAAGAGGCGCCCAGACTCTTTCTCTGCATCTGAGAATAGCATCCCTAGCACCGAGCCATGCGTGTGACCCTACGAGTCGATATTCATAAGGCAAACATGGTCCTGTGAGATACGCCCAAAATAGCTTAGGATCCGTCAGAGCGAGGAGGATCATATTTGGTTTAACACCAATGATAGAAGCCATTTCATCCATAAAAGGTATCCAGTCCACCTGGATTGTATGGCGAGCCGAAGCAGTGTATCGCTTAGAATTGACTTCTCTTTTGGCTATGATGTCAGCCATCATCAAGTCAGCAGAGGGTAGAGTGAGTTTTTTACTCATTAGAAGGACAAACCATCGTGACTGTATTTCAGAAAGAGGAAATAAGCAGCCAATTGGTTGCATTAATCCGATAATAACAAGAGATGGATGCCGCAGTTGAGGAGGAAAAGCATATTTGTAAAGTGATACTTGGTTGTCTTCACATGGTATTAAATCTCCGAGAAAAGGAAATTTAATCTTATATCCTGTGGCCAATATAACAGCGTCTACATATGTAATTTCTTTGTCTCCTTCGAATAGTATCCCTTCCCTTGTAAATTTTGTAATATCGCCTTTGACTACAACAGTTCCTGCAAGGATTCGAGATGGTAAAATATCATTCACGGTAGGATGTTGTCCCATAGCCCTATGGCTCGGTTTTAAATTATACATTTCGTGATTGAAATTCCTATTCAGCCACTTTTCGACAATCGAACATAAAACATTATACGGCAGCAGCGTTGTTCCGATGAAATGTGCCAACCGTGACATAAGATCAAAAGGTCTGCCACCGGGTTCTGCACGAGGCCATATCCAAGCTCCTTTTCTGGTGCTAAGGTAAACCTATACAATAAAAAAAAAATTAATACCTCTGAATTTTAAGCATCATTCATATATGCAGTTCTAATATTGTCGAAATGTTTATTGGGCATTTTAAATAAAGACAACATAGCAATCGCTTCGTGCGTTATTTAATTAAATTAATTAAACAGTAGAGTATGTAATTTAATATAATCGATATGTATATTACAGAATGGATATAAGTTTGCCATTTCTTTAATACAAAATAAAATAAAATTACGGGAATGAGGGGAAATTAAATAAATTGTCCTTCAGCCTTAATCTATGCACTTCATATATAAGAATTTTTAATCATCTTAAAGTCTTAGAAGTCTAAGCCTGTGAGAGAAATATGCATTTATAATTACGTACGAACTCTTTAAGATTTGAAAGCAGTAGAGCTACCAACACTTTAAACTTGCATTTTCCCCTAGATTAAATTTACTTTGGGTCATATGACGAAAATAAGATTGTATTTATTTTTCTTATTTGACACCAGGATCCCAAGACTGTAAAAACCCTTTGGTGACCCAACTGTTTATGTTAAAGAAAGTATTTTTTTCTTTAATATCTATTTGTAAGTTTCTGTATATAATTTTTTTTTTTTTTTAATTATGCTGAGAGCATTGAAATAAATCCTAAATAATTATACAAAAGATACTGAACAAAATTAGGCGATTTTACGTTTCGGAGGGTCATGCTATATGTCATGCTAATACTGTTTATATCTGAATTTGAGAATTCTTACCTTTTCACAGGTAAAACTGTATTCCACAGCAGCATCCGCTCCAGAGTTTCCTATACCAATAACAGCCACGCGTTTCCCAGCATAACCATCCGCAGATTTACAGCTGTGAGTGTGAAAAATCTTTCCTTGAAAATGTTCTTGACCAGGAAAGCTAGGGATGTTAGGATACACGTGATGACCTATGCATACCATGACACCGTCGAACACTTCCTCTTTAATGTGACCTTCTTTTGTGTGTTTTCTCTTCACTATCCATTTACCTGTTCCTTCGTAGTCCTCGGCTTGACTAACGTTTACAACTTCTTGAAAATATTCGATGTGCCTAAGGAGATCAAAGTTTTCTGCATAACTCTTGAAGTATTTCATTATATATGTATTATGCATGAAATTTGCATACTCCTTGGGTGGTGGGAAGTCTGAGAAAGCACTCATCTCTTTACTCGTATTAATGATTGTCGATCTCATGACAGATGCAATACCATCAATGTCACTGTCACGATAACGCCATAGACCACCCCAGTTATCGCTTCTTTCAAAGCATATAACATCATGACCTTCTTCTTTACAACATTTGATCGCCGTAAGTCCACTGGCCCCTGCTCCAATGATAGCGATTTTTTTCCTCATTTTTATGAGATTTAATCAGCACTGATATGCAAAAGACGAGCTGTGAAATAGAAATTATTTAGAATAAGAATATTCAGAATTTAAGATAATCGTAACTACATTTCAATTATATATACACACTTGAAGATAAAATCACTTTTTTTTTGCATTAGTTAGGGATCCTTTGTATATACTATATGCAGTATACAGACAGCTGGACCACAATCTCTCAGAGAGTAAAAAACTGTGGTTTAACTATCTTCAATTTAAGACCATCGTTCCAGGGTGGGCAAACCTTTCTTGCAGCATGCCACATATTTATGTTGGAAATTTCTCGCGTGCCACCTAAGAGCATATCTGGAAGCTGCAGGAACCAATACCGTCTTCCCCCCTACTTCAAACGCGTCTAGTGCTACCAAATGTTTCTGTAACTCTTGTAATAAAAAAAAAAAAAAATAGTAAAACAGTTTTACGTTTATAAAATAAATATAATATAGGTTAACGGATAAGCATTAGTCCTTACAGAATCGATACAGTATCATCACCCTCAGGGGCCAAGCCCATACTCACATCTGGTGAGTATGGACTTGGCACACCCAGGGTTCTGGGTGTGCCAAGCTTCCTTTCTACTACTTCTCTCTCTCTCTCTCTCTCTCTCTCTCTCTCTCTCACACACACACACACACACACACACACACACACACACACACACACACACACACACACACACACACAGGGTATCTCGGGAATTTTTTTTTTTTTTTTTTTTGTTTTGGCTGGTGCAGCATAAGCCTCACGCTTCCTTGCACCATATGATATGGCTAATAATAATAATAATAATAAAGAGCTCACTAAATTACTACAAATAGTACAGTCATAAATAACAAAATAGCACTGGTCTCATAGCTCTAATGTATACTGCCCTACCATTAATATACGGACACTTGCGTATCTATAAATAATCTTTGGCCTTTATAGCAACCTCTGGTCTCCAAAAAATACTCTCCACCAGTTTTTGTAAATATCATCTGATATTTTCAGCCGTTCTACCTTGACTTCAACTCTGAGAACGCAACCCTATACAGTTTTATTCAGTGTTGTGTAATAGAATCTTAGTAATTAATTGATGAGGAGATAGGTAACTATATTTACTTTTAATTTCTAATAATCACAAAAATTGGAAAAACAAAATTGAACGCTCGTGAAATGTAATGCACTGCGTACTACATTAACTAACATGTTTCCATTATTATTATTTTTTTTTTAATCCCAAAAGCAAGCAATTGGCTCATAGTATACACCCACAATTTATACTAGTGCGTCCAGGGGCGGATCACCCACTGCTGATAGGGTTTGAGCCCTTGACCCTCTCGAGTCCACAGTTCCCAAATACCTAACTTGTATTTTTTTTTTTTTTTTATTCATTATTTACAGTACATACAGATACCCATGGCATTCGAAATTTTTAAATGATTAACGGTTATTACGACCTTGAAGCAGCTTTTCAACCAAAATCCTCTACAAATCGCGAGGTTTTCACGATTATAATGTTAGTGGTAGTGGATACTACACTTGCTCTGACACGACCCCGGTAGAACCAACTCCCACTTTTCATAGTCTAACAACGTTTGCACAATGTTCTAAAATATGTTCCTAAAATATTTCGTATTGACACTGTGATTATTATCTTTACTAACAATAACAAATGGAATATTAGTGAGAGAGAGGAGTAATAGCTCCTTTAAATTGACAGATTATATTATTCAGAAAGTGATCACATTTGGTTTAACTGATTGTGCTATGCATATTATACTAATACCCAAAAGGGACCCACTAAGAATGCCAGCCCTGGGTCCCAAGAACCTAGATCCGCCCTTGAGTGCGTCATAGCCTTAGCTTCCTTTCCGTTTATTTATATTGTCATTGGATTTGTAACTTAGATGTAATAAGATATAACAATGCGGTTATATCTTTCTTAAATACAGAATGTTTACTGATGTTTTGATATCAGTGGAAATTAAAAAGGTAATAAACTTAACAGTGATTAATTTTAAATAATAAAATGTACAAAAAATTCAATAAAATTCAGTAATTAATTAATGTATTTATTTTATAATTAAGAATGAATTATGAAAAATGAATTCTAAAAGAATTATATTTGCGAAATGAATTATAAAAAGAACAATTATAAAAAAATGAAAATCAGATAGAAATTTCTGAAATATCTTTAAAAAGTTAGTTTACCAATTTTACGCTTCCCTCAAAATTGCATAATTCTTTTCGAAACTTAAATAAATTTAGCACAATTCTGTTCGCAACTCCAGAAAAACATACTTCTGAACAAACAACTTATTTATCAATAACAAAACAGGGGAGTATTCGTTGTTTCTTACCTATTTATACACTAGTGACTTCAACAGCAGTTACGCACCTCTTTTTTATTTGACAAATAGAACTCAAACCATAGTATAAACTGAACTGGGAATTATACTTCCTACATTCAGTGATCGAGCAATAAATAAAACAAACAGCAGCCGAGTTTTAAGTGGTTGCAATCGCAAAGTTCGAAGATTAAAAGGCCAGCGGTTTATCTCAGATAACCAACATCGATCATGAAAACAGGCTTATGGAATTCGGATGGATGCCATGTTTGAAAAAGAGTTGATAACCTATTTTACTAGCCATAAACTTAATGTTTGTTACCCGGAAGTACAGGGGGCGGACAAAATGGTGGATAAGAGTTCAAGCTGTATTAATATGACATTGGGCCACCCTTGCTTTTAAAACAGCTTTATTCTACGGTTAATAGATTCAGATAAATCTTTAACTGTCTTAAGAAGAATACTGGACCATTCTTCATAGAAGAATGGTCCTCCGCCTTCATCACTCAAGTTCCTTGAGAGAAATAAGAAAAAACATATTTTCCACTGTAGAACTAATGTTGCTACTTATAACTGGTTTTGTTTAAGAAATCTAAAACTTTTTATAATCATAGCAGGAGGATGAGTTTGCTAGTATATACTGTTGTTGTGTAATGACGTAGCTAAGTGGTCAGTATGAGAGTACAGTGGTACTGTACATACATTTGAGTTAACGGTTTGAGCCCACATGACCACTATATACAGTTAATGATAATATCATTCCTCTAAATTTTCATCAGAAATTTCATGACCACCTAATTAATAAAGTATAATATAATAGTTAAAATACTTTTTGAGCAGTGTATTTTTACCAAACACAAAACATTTAGTATAAAACTGATTTTTATTATCAGTTTAATACTAAATGGACTCACTACTGTACAGACTGTCAGTTCACTTCAACTAACGTAGCAAACCTCTTAGCATATCTTCACGTAATCTGTTTTATGGTAAACAAACCAAAAGGTTGTTTAACTTATAATACCCAATACTGTAAAATGAATGGAGCTCGCGATGGAAAGAGAAAACGTAGCGGTGATTATTTTCTGGAAATATAATGAGGTATTATGGTTTTCATGCGACCATATCGTGATATCCCTGATTTTAATATTATTTTGCGTTATGCCAGTACAAACGGGCAGTGTAAATACTGTAAAGTAACTTTCACTGTGCGTGCTGTTTTTTTTTTTTTTTTTTTAATATCTAAATCGTGATTAGAAAGTTATCAGAGTAGCTGTGCTTTCTACAGTATTTCTGTTCCCGCTAATTTATCACTTCTGAAAAATAAAGATTTTCCATAAAAAAAAAAAAAAAAAAAATATATATATATTTAAAATTCTTACACACCTTTTATTTGTATGAATTTTATTTATGCAGAACGAAGATCTTTCCTAGATGAAAATGATATGACACAATTCCAAACTTTTTTCCCCATGCAATTTATATGAGTAAAAAAAAAAAAAAAAAAGAAATTAAAAAAATATTCGTAGATTATATAGTTTTAATGCGGTACTGTTAGCTTTAGACAGTCTGTGCCCGCTTCTTGTGTATTATTATTAAAGACTCCGGGACGTGGTTTCCTTTGTGAAGAGATCTATATATGTGTATATATAACACGGTACTTCTACAACACGGTTTCGCTTTAACACGGTTAGAGAATTTCGGTAAACCTCGCATAATGGGGTATTTTTGAGCTTTTGTGGGAAAACTCTGCTATTATGTTGGATGTAATTTTTCAACATTTCCACTCTTTTTGAATCCCGGCTGTTAACTCGCTAGTCAAAACAAAAATTATTGAGAAATTCCTGTATTTTATTTTGTTGGGAAATTCCCGTGTTACGTTCTGTGCTATTGAACTTGTGGAAAAATCTATATTTCAAAGTCTTATTGCTATTGGGTAGCACACCAGGCCATCCAAAAGATTTAAGTCATCCAAACGTTGAAGTTATGTTCCTACCGCCACAGTTGTACTGGGTTAGTACAACTTGTTTCATTCAGCCATTAGATCAAGGCAATTATATCCACCTTTAAAACTCCTTCCATCATAAAATCGTTACAATGGAGGCATGGAAACATTTCTCAATTGTGGACTGTATCAGAATCATAGCTTTATCGCTGAAAGAAGTAAAACCGTCAACGTTAAATGCGTTTGGAAAAATGTTATGGCCAGAGTCAGTTCATCCAGGAAATATGATCGAACGGGCAGAAAACAGAATCGGTGAAATAGTAGAACTTGCTACGTCGGTAGGAGGGGAAGGTTTTGATGATATCATTACTGAAGCCCTCATGGGTAGCACAGTTGATAGAATCGCCCTCCCACCGGCTGTAAAATACCCGAATTCGAATCCGTCGATAAAGGGAGGAATTTTTATGGGTCTTTTTCACAAGGTGGCTAAGTTAGTTGGGCTCGGGCGAAGGTAGCGTGGTTTTTTCTCCCGGAAAATCGGGGTTTTCGTCCAGCAAAACAGAAAATTAACCTCAGGACACACGCAATTTATAGACAATATACAGAGTAACATGGCCTTAGTCGCCGATGCTTCTAAAAAAAAAATAAAAATAAAAATACGATTATTATTATTATTATTATAATTAGCCATATGGTTCAAGGAAGCCTGATGCTTATGCTGCACCAGCCAAAATAAAATTTCTGAGTTACCCTGAGAGAGAGAGAGAGAGAGAGAGAGAGAGAGAGAGAGAGAGAGAGAAGGAAACCACCAAGAAAGAGAAGAATGATGATATCCAGCTCAGGACCCTGGGTGTGCCAAGCCCATACTCACCAGATGTGAGTCCCTGAGGTAACTGAAGACGTTCAAGAATTACTGGTAGAAAAAGAGAAAAAGAAGCGGGCGTGGCGGATTTGGTGCAAATGGCATCGGAGGTAAACTCAAATCAATTCAGATGATGATGATATCGCAGATTAAAGTTCTAAACTTCCAAATTATAGACTAAAAAGCATACGGGAAGGCATAAAGTTAGCCGAGCAATTAGATTTTTATTTTTTGAATGCAGATTTTTGAATGAAAGGAGCCCAAAGCTCAAAAGGAACCTTCAAACATCCTTAGTTCCAAAACGATGAAATTCACAAAGATTTATCAAGCAAACAAACCTAGATTACTGATTTTTTAAAGGGAACAAAAGATACACGAAATCTAGAATAGTGTATTTTTGTTAGTTTTGTTGTTAGCTTTTGGAACATAACCCCCCCCCCCTTCTTGTACTTTTTCTTAGTCCCGCATAACACGGTCGCACAACACGACATTTTACAAGAACCTAATAACCGTGTTATACGAGGGTTACCTGTATACAGAAATGCTATTTCATCGGGGAACTAGACCTCCTTTCTGTGCCTAGGTATGGAAGAAAAATATTAAAAGGAAACACTAGTGTGTAAAAAAAAAAATTTTATTAAAAAGGAGAGCAAGAGAAATAAATTCTTCCACAAAAAAATAGGGTAGGTAGTCCCAACGCAGTGTTCATGAAAAATTAAGGTAAACGTAATTTGCATTCCGTAGGAATAAATGGAGGTATCCTGCAAATATCGTAATGTTTTTTTTTATCGCATTTCTTTTTTTTTTTTTTGTAATTCGTTCAAAGTCCTTGAAAGTTGAAAATTTCGCGGTATTACTATACTTTTTTTTTTTTTTTGTTAGTTGTTGTGCATCCGCTTCTGTGGCCATAATGCACTTCCCAAAGTTTTTGCATTTTACTCTGATCCAAGCCCGAGGCGGGATTAGAACCCGCGACCTTTGGGTTGCCAGGCAGCCACTTTACCCACCTGGCTAGCCTGGTCGGCATTACTATACTATTTTTCTCTCTAAAATGTCATATTTATAATGAAAATTGCACTACCCTTTCATCATTATCATATGTTTCGTTATAAGAATCAATATCGAACGCCTTTGTGATATTTTCCTAAAGGACGTATTGGAGGTAGTAGTAGTAGTACTATAGTGGCATGTGATACAAGAAAGCAAGTTTATGAGCTTATGCAGCATCAGCCAAAAAAAAAAAAAGAAAAAATCACACCATTCCGTCCAAATGCCTGTCCAGTTCCTCCTTAAATTTATTCAACCTATCAACTTTTGCAACGACAGATAGAAGTTTGAGTAGAAATGGTTGGGGTTCTAACCGAGTACGGCTCTATGAATTTTGGCGTCAATTTTCGTGCGTGCTGCCGCCTCCGTCGTTTGTTTTGCGCGTGCTCTGGTGAGGCGAGCCGAGGTTTAGGTTTAGCTGTTGCGCCGAGGCTTAGTTGCGGAAAAATATATTTTAGTTCTTATTTCGCCCGCTAGATGGCGCCACTTATTTTCGACATTAAGTTAAAATTTTTTTTTTACTTTACCCAGGCTCGAACCCCAGTCATTGCTACTGATGGTCCGGTGCTTATCCCCACGGCTACCCTTTCAGTTATAAGAATATGTGTAAATGTATCTGTTATAGTTAAGAGTGGTGTGAGTGTGACGTAGGAACTTGTATTTCGCCTTGTTCTGATTGGAGGGGGATACGAACCGATGTTCTGATTGGTCTGGGGGGTATAAACCGACTACGTCTGTGACTTTGCCTGTGATTTCTGGCCGGTTGATGCCGTAGAAGTCGTCTGTTTTTACCGCGTTGGTTTTCAAGCTACCGTGTTCGCGCACACACACACAAGCACGGAGATTGCCACGACATCGTAACTACCAAGAAACTGTGTCGCCATCTAGCGTGTCATTCTGAAAGCTGAAATTAATGATTTTTATTTAAGATGTTTAAATATATATTTTTTTTTCTCACATACTTCTTGAACGGAGATTGCCACGACATCGTAACTACCAAGAAACTGTGGCGCCATCTATTGAAGCATTCTGAAAGTTGAAATTAATGATTTTATTTAAGATGTTTAAATATATATATTTTTTTTTTCCTACATACTTGGGGACCACAACAGTTTGTGCACGGAGATTGCCATGACAATGGAAGACATAGAAAACGGTGTCGCCATCTCTGGAAGCATTCTGAAAGCTGAAATTAAAGATTTTATTTAAGATGTTTAAATATATATATTTTTTTTCCCACATACTTGGGGACCACAACAGTTTGTGCACGGAGATTGCCATGACAATGGAAGACCTAGAAAACTGTGGCTCCATCTAGTGAATAATTCTGAAAGCTGAAAAATCTGAAATTAAGGAATTTATTTCATTTTATGTCCTTTTTTTATGGTTAAATTTATATGTATATATTTTTTACCCATAACTATTTGTGATGGTTCCTCTGGAATTTGTATTCTACTGTTTACCATCTATGGGAAAAAAAACTTAAGTTGCTTTTGATATTTATCAAAAAAAAAAGAAACTTTGGCTCCATCTAGTGAATAATTCTGAAAGCTGAAAAATCTGAAATTAAGGAATTTATTTCATTTTATATCCTTTTTATGGTTAAATTTATATGTATATATTTTTACCCATAATTATTTATGATGTTTCCATTTTTTCTCTGCAAGTTGAATTTGTATTCTGATGTGTAGAGTCTTTCTAAACAGGAAAAAAAAAAAAAAAAAAAAAAAAACCTGAAAAGTAAAATGTGTTTATATTTATTTACCGTCTTCGTGAAGCACTGGCGCCATCTTCTGTTTCTGTCTGCAAGTTCGATTTTTTTTTTTTTTTTAATATATATATATTTGAAATCATTTTCTTTCCTAAAAAAGGTTATTGATTAATGGAAAATTAAAACTTATTTTTTTCTTTCTTTTTTTAATATATATTTGAAATCATTTTCTTTTCTAAAAGTAACTTCTCAATTTTAAAAAGGTTATTGATTAATGGAAAATTAAAACTTATTTTTCTACTTTCTAAGAAAAAAGACAGACAATATCTTTTTCAAATAGACATACTTTCATTTGTAAGTTTTACAGATGTAGTTACTAATCACAAAATCAACACTTACATATATACATTGCTTTGATCAGAACGGATACTTCGTATATTTCGTCGTGTAAGCAGTTTGAAGTTCTTCGATCATCGAAACTACAGCATTGTACAAAGCATAAGCGTTGAACTCAGTAACTACACCTTCTTTCGAACACTTAGCAATAAAAATTTTAACACTTGTAGATGGTTCAGCGTTTCTTACGTAATATGCATAGACGTCGTTAAACGAAACATCGATAGAACCAGTAAACACGTCGTTCTTTATACGTTCTCTAACACAATCAAGATGTTCCAATATAACTGACTGCATTAACAGAAATGCGGGTTTTTCGTCTTCTAGACGTTGAAGAAAAGAATCTATGTCTATGATTCTATTAGATATAGCTTCAAGTTCAGAAAGTTGGAGAGTCATTCATCGTTCTCCTGATAGCGAGAATTGTTTCCAATAGAAATCACAAACACCACCATCTGTATTGATTCGGATCCCCGGTAGATGGATTTCATCTTTAGATCTGGCTCTTACGGAAAGCAAGATATCAGTCATTTTGCTTTTGAATTCTTCCCACTGGTTTCTCGATAGCATCATGTGCGTATTAGATGTCTCGATCGTAACATGTGGCTCGAATTCGTGACAATAAGCACGAACTGTGCTGCTGTGGCTTAGACGTCTGTAGAAAGTTACGTTTGGTCGTCTTATATCATCAAACATTTCGTGGCGTGACATTTTTGTGGGAAAACAGCAGTGGAAAAAAAAATTACAACTGCACTGAGAAAGTTCCAAACTGCAAATGTGGTCTATTGGATTATAACATCAGATGCTTAGAATCTACTAGTCTTGTTATTGGCTCATAACATCTGATGCTTAGAATCTGCTAGCCTTGTTATTGGCTCATAAACTCGTAACGTGCCAGGAGCAAGTAGGTACATGTTGTGAAGGAGACGTCTGTCCCAAGATAACTCATCTTCAAATGAGGCTGTTTGTGACATGTCGTACAAAGGGAAAAAAAAGATAACTCATCTTCAAATGTTGTTGTTGTTTGTGACATGTCGTACAAAGGACATATAATCCCCCCCATAACTAACGTTGGTATCGTTCCCAAAGACTGTTCAGTATGAAAAAAAAAAAACAAAAAAAGATAACTTATCTTCAAATGTGGGAGACATTGAGTCCGCTAGTTCACGAAAGCATTCCACAGGTATTTCCTTCAATGCAAGCTGCACAGATGTTCACAATTCTATAGCATTCCTGAGTGGATGGGAAAAAAAAAAGATAGCTCACTGTCAAATGTGTCTGTTTGTGACATGTCATACAACAAAAAGATAACTCACCTTCAAATGTTTCTGTTGTTGTTTGTGAAATGTCGTACAAAGGACATATAATCCCCCATAACTAACTAACGTTGGTATCGTCCCCAAAGCTTTTCTTCAAATTTGGTATGAAAAAAAAAGCAAAAAAAGATAACTTATCTTCAAATGTGGTTGTTTGGGAGACATTGAGTCCGCTAGTTCATGAAAACATTCCCACAGGTATTTCCTTCAATGTCTTTTGCATTTCACCCTCATACCGTAGTGATTTCCTATAGGTTGTGACTTTAACTCTCATACTGTAGTAATTTCCTATTGGTTGTGACTCTTGAATCTAAGCACTGATTGGTTGTCGTCAAATGTCGTTTCAATCCACGAGTTTGCTTTAAAAGGGGGTCAATACGACCACATATCACACCTGCTTACAAGCTATCATTATGAGCATGGAAGAAGTTTTTCTAGCAATGGATGACGATTCATCATTCCTAAATGATGTTATGAAGATTGAAAAAGAATACGAGGAAACTGAAATGATGAAGGCGGAAATTGACTACTGTCAAAGTTTAGTGTACACTAGTGTGAGTATTTCTTTTTTCATTACTGAAAAATTTTTATTTGATTTTTTTAAAAAAAATGTTTACAGAATTATTGTTTAGTAACTGTGTTTTCTTTACGCTACTCTTTCAGAATGCCGAGTTCTTTAATACTACTACTACTACTACTACTACTACCACTGATAATGTTGAGGCTCGACCCGGATGCTCTAGTTTAGAAGGTGCTGGTAAAGATGAAACTGAGCTCGATAGTTCATCTTTACTGTGTTTTAACGCCGAGGACGATGATGTAAGTATGTCTATAGATTTTTTTTTTTTTCTTTTTTCATTACTGAAAAATTTTTATTTGATTTTTTAAAAAAAAATGTTTATAGAATTATTGTTTAGTAACTGTGTTTTCTTTACGCTACTCTTTCAGAATGCCGAGTTCTTTAATAATAATACTACTACTACTACTACCACTGATAATGTTGAGGCTCGACCCGGATGCTCTAGTTTAGAAGGTGCTGGTAAAGATGAAACTGAGCTCGATAGTTCATCTTTACTGTGTTTTAACGCCGAGGACGATGATGTAAGTATGTCTATAGATTTTTTTTTTTTTTCACGAAAACAAATCCCTAAATCTTATGCGACACTTTTTTTTTAAATTTTAGATGGAAGAAAGAGAAGCAGACTTCCAGAACAACAACAACTACCAGATACAGGATGGGGTAGTTCGTTTTTCACAAAAATATCGGACCTTGTTTAAATCTTACGAGGTCCGGTTTAGAAACTTGGCAGATTTAGCAGACGGGGATCTGTTTTTTTCGAACTTTCGACGGATGCTAGAGGAAATAATCGCCAATTTAAACAGTCAAGGCGATTATTCCCACGTTAGATTGTGTTTAGATGCACCTCGCCTAAAAAACCCCCATAAATTTACCTTTTATGCCCCTAACGGATCTAACGTTTGACCGTGTGATGGCAGCTTTCATAGCAGTCGATCAATCAAATAGTGAATTTATGATAACGGACGACTTGAGTCTGGACGTAATTCTTATTAATATCACGAATAGGGGGGAGGGTGGTAATCGTTCTGAGAATATAAAAAAAGGGCAATGTTGAATTTGAATGATTTTTTTAAAAAAAAAAAAGCTGTCATTCAAATCAACAATACCGATAGTTTATGCCTCGCCCGAGCTATTGCTGTCGGTATTTCTGCCCATCAGGACGATGCTAAAACCTACAGACAGGTGCGAGAGGATAAATGTAGCATGCAAACTATCAGGGCTACAAATTTACACGGAATTGCAGGGGTTGCTTTAGAAAGTTGTGGCTTGAATGAAGTTGAACTGTTCCAGCGTGCGATTCCCGATTACCAACTTGTTGTAATTTCCGCTGAGTGCGGTTTTGAAGTTGCGTATCGGGGCCCAGCTGCTGATAAACAGATATTTCTACTCAGTCACAACAGACATTATGATCTTGTGCGATCTTTGAAAGCTCTGTTTGGCAGTGATTATTATTGTCCCCTCTGCCTTAAAGTCTTACCTACTCGCGAGAGACTAAACACACACAATTGCTCTTTCAAGTGCAATAGATGCAGAGCTGTCGCCGTTCATAATGAAGACAACCTTCTCCTGTGTAATTTGTGTAATCGATTTTTCCAAGGCGAAGCATGCATTAATGCTCACAGGGCAAACAAAACCTGCTCTGAAGTGCATCGCTGTAGCATTTGTATGTGCACCTTTCTTACCAATACAGCACACAAATGCATCCACCCCGACTTCTGTAGCCATTGTAAGACTGTGCACAAAACACAACATTGTTTTGTTAAAAAACCTGAGGACCCAAAGCACGATGTTTCTGTTGTTTCCTTTGACACAGAACCAGTCTTGCTGGATGGTGAACATGTGGCTGTGCTCTGCGTTGCTTCTTTTGGCAACCAAGAACGCGTTTACTGGGGCCGAAATTGCATGGCTGAGTTTTTGGATGAATTGTTAGGAGTCCGAGAGACCTTGAAACAAGGTAGTGATGGCCGAAAACTTCGACACACAGAGCCAAAATATAGGAATGTGCGAGTAATCGCCCACAACCTTCGCGGTTTTGACGGCTACTTTGTGCTTTCTTATATTTTTGCGAAACACATAGTTCCTCGCACTATCTCTGATGGGTCAAAGATTTTGGGCATCTTTCTGTCATCGCTAAACATAGTCTTCTTGGACTCTTATTCCTATCTAGCAGTTCCACTCCGAAAACTGCCAGCTATGTTCGAACTGCCAGAGGTGCATAAGGGCTTCTTCCCTCACGAATTCCACAAGATAGATACATTAGATTATGTGGGAGCTTTGCCTGACCAAAAATATTTTAAACCGGAATTCATGAGCGAAGAAACCCGTACGGAATTCGTGTTATGGTACCAAGAGAAGTCACGAGATACCTACAACCTGAAATGTGAACTTTTGGCCTATGCCTTAGACGACGTGAGGGTATTGCGAGATTCCTGCAATAAGTTCCGTTCTCTCTTCATAGCAGTCTCGCAAGTTGATCCTTTCTGTCAGGACGTTACTATCGCCGGTGCTTGTAGCAGGATCTTTGCCAGAAACTATTTAGAACCAAACACAATGGCTATCCTGCCACCTGGCGGCTACATAGGGAGTAACACACAGAGTAGGAAGCCGTTGGCTTGGCTTTCGTGGCTGGAACAACAGAACAACATTAAAATTCAACACGCTCGGTCACAGGGCGGGGAAGTTAGAGTAGGTCCTTTTTTTTTAGATGGGGTATGTGATAGAACCGCTTACGAATTCTATGGTTGTTACTATCACGGGTGCAAGAAGTGTTTTCGGTCTAGCACTATACAGACACAGAGATACAAACCTATGGGCGCCCTATACGCTGAAACCATGGACCGTGAGGCCTTCATTAGGGCTCAGGGATATGATGTGGTTTCCGTATGGGAATGCCAGTTTGACAACCAACAGAAAAACGACCCTGCCATGAAAGAATTTGTTGCAGCATTCATAACGCACGAATCGATTACCCCTCGTAGCGCTCTCAGAGGTGGTAGAGTTGACTGTTTTAAACTTTACCACAAGGTGGCGGATAACGAGGAGATTCACTATGTGGATTTCTGTTCGTTGTATCCGTGGGTTTGCAAATACGGCGTATTTCCTCGCGGTCACCCTGAAGTCATTCTTAGCGACTTTGACTATAGTCACAATGCATACTTTGGTATAATCCATGCTAGGGTGACAGCGCCCGAAAAGGAGTTCTTACCCGTCCTCCCAATAAGCTGCAATGGCAAGCTAGTGTTCCCACTATGCGGTGCTTGTGCCGAGCAGATGTCGCCCACTTGTAGTCACGAGGATCGGAGCTTTTCGGGAATCTGGTGCACGCCTGAATTTTACCTGGCTGTTGAGAGCGGTTATAAAATTGATAACATCTACGAAGTTTGGCATTTCAAAGAGAGCCATAAGTCGTTATTTGGTGGCTACATAGACACCTTCTTGAAAATCAAACAGGAGGCGTTGGGCTGGCCCGAAGGGGTTGAACCCGATGCATACATTTCCGATTTTAAAAGTAGGGAAGGTATCTCTATGGACAGGCACGAAATAAAGGCGAACCCCGCTAAGCGCGCACTTGCAAAATTATGTCTCAAGAGTCTCTGGGGACGGCTCGCAATGAGAACTAATAGGGTGAGCACTGCAGTATGTAACACTTACGAAAGCGTTGTAAAGCTTTTCATGGATGACACAAAAATCATCCACGACGCCATGTTAGTGTCGGAAGAAATAATGCAAGTTGCATTTGCCCCGATTGACGGAACGGAAGAACCACACCGTCGGGGCAATGCAGTCATTGGCTCTTTCGTCACTTCCTATGGCCGAATAAAGCTCTACAAAGCTATGGCCCCCCCTACGCCAATCTCTTTTATATTGCGATACCGACTCGATGGTGTTCATCCAAAAACCGGGCGACGAACGTCCACCCATCGGTCACTCGCTGGGTCAGCTCACAGACGAATTGTCTGGGGACCACATTGTCGAGTTTGCCTCGACCGGTCTCAAATCTTACTCCTTCCGCACCCAAGGGGGTAAAACAGTGACCAAATGCAAGGGTGTGACTCTTAATGCCAAAAACGCGAAGCTGATCAACATGGACGTTATGACTGCTGCTGCAAAAGGCCAACATGTTGACGTTTCTGTCGAGGTACCGTTTTCTGTCCGGAGAGACAAACGTACTTCTCGTCTCCTTGAGTCCTCAGTAACAAAAAGGTTTGGATTTACTTTCGCTAAACATGTGGTAGGAGACGACACACGCACTTACCCTTATGGATATTTCCAAGACACATAGCGAAAGCTAACCACCTAATCATCATACTTTCAACATTAGAAAAAAAACCCAGTGAAATCCCCATGTTTTTGATACTAAGCAGTTTTTCAATGGCTACCTCTGGTGACGTCTCCTTTTTTTTCAGGATGTCGGCGAAGTCGATCGGGCACGTACTTCCCCATCCTATTCCCACCGACGTCACATTCGTGACGGCACTCGGATGGGAATTGCAGGGCGCCGGAGCGTGGGGGGATCGCGGCACCCCTCCCACCCGTCACGAAGTGACGGGCGCGCTTAGATGAAGGGGAACACCTTTTTTCATAACTCACAGTTTTTTTTTTTTAAAAAAGGGGACAATGTTTCGTTTTTTCTGGAGACGTCACCTTCTGTCTTTTACCGTTACTAGTCCTGCCTCTCGCATCGGCGCGCGAACACACATAAATACATGGTCCAGACTCGCGCGCGATCATTTACATAATGTTTCATCATCCCTTCACAGCGATAGTCTCGGGAGCGACACAGAGCGGCAAGACAACCTTTGTGTTGTCACTGTTAGAAAATAGTGAACATTTAATTTCGCCACCACCTCAAAGAATCGTCTATTGCTATTCAGAACTTCAAGATAAGTTTCAGTGTTACCCGCAAATCGAGTTCGTGGATGGTTTAAACATCCCCGAATTCGATCCAAAAGTAAACAATTTACTTGTTTTAGATGATCTCATCAGCCAAGTAAAAGATAGTATTGTTGTGTCAGAGATATTTATTAAAGGATCGCATCACAGAAATCTGAGTGTAATATTATTAACGCAAAATTTGTTCTCCCAAGGCACACAGTTCCGTACTATTAGCTTGAATTCACACTACTTGATTGTTTTTAAAAACCCTCGCGACTCGCGACAAATCTCACATCTAGCTAGCCAAGTGTTTCCCGGAAGGACACGCATTTTAGTCGACATATATAAAGATGCCACACGCGATCCGCATTCATATTTGCTGTTTGATTTTCGTCAGGAAACTGCAGATATACTAAGGCTGCGCTCACACGTATTGCCAAGCGAAGGATCTACTATAATCTATGTACCCTCATGGCTAAGCGTCTAAAAAACAACGCTAATTTCATAAAGTATCTGGCGGAAGCTCGACCAAAACAAGCATCCACTCTGCTAAAGAGCTCAGATCCCACACAAATAAATTCGCTCTGTGAAATCTGCAAAAATATAATCAAAGGCTGTATTCCTTTGCCAGACAGAGTGAAAAACAAGTTACAGCGCAAAAAACGTCTGCTCAGAACACTAGCAGATAAAAAAGTGACATTTAAAACCAGGCGGAAGTTAATAATTCAACAAGGAGGTGCTCTGTTCCCATTATTGGCCAGCATCGTAGCCCCACTAATTGCAAGTTTGATTCGAAGATGAACGAGTCTTCCCGCAAATTCTTGCTTGTAGCTGCACCGCCAGAACAAAAACAGATGCTCTCTTTAGACGAGCAAATGTCTGAAATCTTAAAAAGGCAGGATTTACCGCCAGAGTCAAAAGTTAAAATGTACCTTCAGATACTGCAAACATATTTAGGTCTGAAAAATAATGCCGCAAAACAGCCGTCTCCGACGGCATCGAATGACATCGAGGGTACCGTATCAACAGCCGCCGCCGCTGCCGTCTCACTACCCACAATTCCAGACTCTGAACTGAAGCGCAGCGACAACAACAGCCCGAGGGCGGAGTGAAAAAAAAATCCCGTAAGCATGTCAAACGCCGATATACTGCTCTGATATCCCCGCGTCGTTTCAGAAGAAAACACACTTGGATATCGTTATGGTAAGTTTTTTTCAATAAAACAGACACTTTTTAAAATAAATAAAATTTTATTTTGCAAGTAAGTGTTGAAGTACATGTAATGTGGCTCTAACATCATTTGCCCACAAATCTTTACAATAATATTTGTTTACAATCTTTGACATAGAAATATTTCTACACCTATGTGTTAGGAAAAAAATACAGTGTAGTCCACAAGCTATAGATTCTGGATGTTGAATCACCACTTTGTTATAAGTCCATTTCTTGCTGTTTTGGTTAAGGAACTCTGCAATGTCCTGTGCCGGCGGTCCTGCAAAGCTGTCGAAATATTGACTGCTGTTTTTTCCCAGGAAAATGCAAATCCAATGAGTACCTGGCATATACGAAAAGTCCGTATTGATGACTAACAATGCTGGTTTTCTCTGTATTCTTGACGGTAACTCGTCCCTGGCACAGACACCGATCAGATGTTTTCTCGATTCACTGTCTGCTTCTAAAACCTTTAATATATCTCTAGTGTTCATAATTTACAATTATCGAACGGTCTTTAGTCACAGAAAGAATGTTTTCGAATTCGGCATACAAGATCACTGTTACGTTTTCGGGTAGAGGTTCTGCGAATTTCTGTTCGAGCCGAACTCCACCTCGTCGTAAAGAACTAATATGTGTGCCCACCGCATTGCTGTCTTGAGTTAGATCAAAAGCATAAAGCACGTTCCCTTCAGTATAATCCAAGAGCGATATGTCGTTTCCACAGTCGGAATTCCACTTGTTTAGCGATGTAAAAAGCGATAGGTAGGACCGGGTATAATGTCCATTCTTATAATCGGGTGTTAGCGGAATGGAAGGGTACTGCACACCATCAGCAGTCAGAAGTAAATAACACAGGTTGTAGTGACCAAAATTGAATGGGTTGGTTTTGAGGGAGCCATGGAAACTATCACTGGACACAATACCGACTATTAAACGAGCGGGGATCTGGCCTAGATATATATTGTCTCTAGTAGAGTCTGACATGCCTTTTGGAATTGAATAGTAACTTACATAAACTCTGTTAACGGGATATACAAGGGGATGTTTTTCAAGAACACTCATGTGCGCTAACTGTATGCTGGGGTTAAGTTTAACTTTACGCACAAAAAGACACGCCTCGCGTACGTGAATCTTCGCAGTATTGTCGAGAGACAACAGACAGAACTCGGGCGAACTGCGAACCATTCTAAGACGGATCGATACGCTGTTAATAATATATTTGGCTTGATGGCACAAATCTAGTCTGAGACGACCCAAAAGTTCCACAGTTTTGGTTTTCGAAAAAAACTTCATACGTTGATTCATACCGCTGTCGGCCTGAGAAAACATTTGCGAAACATCGGAAACATTGTCTTTTACGAACAGCTCTGTAGTGAGTTGGGATTTTTTTGCTCCTCTGTCAAAATTCAAAAGCGTTTCTAAATAAGCTCTATACGGATATGTGTCGCTGCTTGGATTAATTAATTTGTCTTGAACGAAAAGATCCACATGTTTAAACATGGAGTGAAAAAAGTTGTTGACAACGCCGACACTCGATGTTAGTTCTTTTCCATCGCTTTGAGTTAACTGTACTTTGAGTCGCAAATAAGTTTTTCCCAGGTCCAGATATTCTTCAGATGTTCCCGGTATGGAAAATTCTATTGGCCCCGGCGTGTCCACGGATGCTAAAGGCAAGAAAGTAACGTATGAAGATCGTTTGATGCATAGATTAGTAGCAGGCTGTGCAAACAGGTCTAATTCTGACATCATAACCTCGCCCATCATTGAAAGATGTCCTGATATTTTTTTTTTTTTCGAAGCTTGCCTCCACTCTGACTACGGACTTTTTGCTTAATGGCCTGTCCTACTTCAGAAGCTCGATTTATAAATGATCGTTTCACGGGTGCCCCCGAAATGACACCATCGATCATATTACGACCTGCCGACAACACTTGGCGACCTATGAACTTGGCAGCGGGTTTCAAAAGTGGAGAAAGAAATGTAAATGCTGATCGGAATATACTGCCTAAACCCTGGCCCCTCTGGATCGCTGCTCCTACAAAGTAGGGATTTCCCCCCGCCTGCACTTTGTAGTATTCGACGTACACGTTCATTGGGGCCGAAAATGCAACTTAATTAGAGTTTTACCACCTCTGAATGGAAATAACTGACCGGTGTCTGTGCGAATTTGAATAGAAACGGATTGAATGCTTGAGAGAAGCACAGGGTAATAATCCAAATGTAAGAATTCACCACTGCTTCCGAACGGTACTACTCGCAACAGAGGCGCTCTAGTATCGCCTACAAACTGGTCCTCAATCAAGGCACTATAAACGAAATAAGACCCGACCCCTCTATTTATATCACCCGGAAATTTTGATCTCACCGTTCCTTCGAAACCATTGGGCATACGTTCAAAACCGAGTAAATCGCCGAGTCCAGTCTCAGGGAAGCGAAGACGCACACTGCTTTCTATTTCGAAAGAAACAAAACCATGTGCATTAACAGAACCTTTAATTTCAGGGGCTATAAAAGTCATAACCTTTAGAATTTCGGAGACGCTATTGTAACGACCATAAGGAATTTTATGCTCGCGAACATCACGAGTCGGCGGTTGTACGAACACAAGCTTCCTGTCAACAGACTCACTGTCAGTTTTTATTGATGGTATCACTATTTTACCTTTAGCTATCCACTTTCCGATGTGTTCTCCTTTGAAATTTCTATATTTGTCAACAATATCACCCCTCACTGCTACCTTGTGGGCTAGTCCTAGAATTCGAGCTGTTCGTAAAGGCATACGCAACTCACAACCATTTTTAACACGAATTGTGAATCTCTCTTTGAATTCTGTCTCTTCTACTTTAAACTCTAAATTGGCATTAAGACCATACATATGCTCAATCAATTTAGTCGAATTTTCGTACTCGTCGTGCAACATGTAAACCTCGGGGTTCCTAATTGTCGGTTCTTTCTGTAGAATTGCAAACTCGGCCCAACCTTCGGAAATATTATCCCAGGACTTAGGTACGTGTATTTCTGCAAGTGCTACCTCCCACTTGCCTTTCAGCGATATAGTGTCGGGTAAGACGATGGTAAAATTAGATTGCGTATTCTAGGGATGGAAAGCCATACAGGCATTACTAGGTAGGGTTAGGAAGAACATCTTTAGCCGAAACCCAACTGTTGTAGGAAGCTGGATATCCTAACCACTTAACACGGAATTGACGTTCTCCACCCACACGTCGCTCCTTAAGTACTTTTTCAATAAGATACACGTCGATTGGTAACGAGTCGTGAATATTAACAAGCTGAAGCTGTTGTTCATAAAAGGTACCTTCGATCGTATCGCCTGTTTTGTCTTGTACTCTGTACACAACTGGTTTTCTTCGTTTCAATACTTGAGATATAGTAAAAATCTCACGCGTCCAATTGCCCCAGAATCCTTTGCGGAATAGATGTGAACCTGTACTTAGAACGACACGATCCCCCACTTTAAATTTAGGAATCTGTTCTTTGGTTTTTTTCAAGTACAATTTCCTGTAGACGTCTTCTTCATTATGCAAAGTGACATTGGCAGGTGGCATTCCTATGGCTCGATGTGGGGTTCGATTATAAGTAGCTACAATGTCGGGAAGAACATGCACATATTTCTTACTTTCAGAATAAGTTATCCATTTAAATATTTTTTCTTTCAGAGTTCAAATAAAACGTTCAGCGATTGCAGCCTTTTTCTCCGATCTAGTAGTATAAAAATTAATGTTGAGAGATTTAAATAGGGCCTTCACATCTTTGTTTATAAACTCTCTGCCTCTGTCGCTGTTAAGACTGAATGGCGTTTCTTGCTTGAAAATTGATTTGAATGCTTTTACCATCTGCTTCGATGTTTTATTTCTAAGTGTTCTCACCCAGGCGTATCTAGAAAAAGCGTCTCTACAGACGAGTAAATAACGCACTCCGCCATTAGCATCAGACAGATTGGAAACCTCTGCTAAGTCACACTGAAACGTATGGTGTAGTCCAGGAACTATTATTTGGTTTCTAGGAAAATTAACTCTTTGAGGTTTGTGTCTGACATAAGCAGGCTGAGATGACAAATACTCTTTCACGATACGCCGGGGTAATTTTGTATGCTTTTGTAATGCATTAATACCACTAAAACTCCCAACGACGCGCGGATCGTTGTAATCTTCTAACATTTCTTTTTTTTTTTCCAGACGGACTTCTACGAAAACCAGGAACACTTGTGGCGCGACCCATGTTTCTTTGCATCTTATATGGATGCTTTGGATGCTAATACTTAAAGATGGGGTAAAACTAATGATGACCCCACTAAGTTGTAATTTTTATTTTTTATTATTTATCAATAAAATATATCTATTTGAAAAAATATTGTCTGTCTTTTTTTCTTAGAAAGTAGAAAATAAGTTTCCATTAATCAATAACCTTTTAGGAAAGAAAATGATTTCAAATATATATATTAAAAAAATCAAACTTGCAGACAGAAACAGAAGATGGCGCCAGTGCTTCACGAAGATGGTAAATAAATATAAACACATTTTACTTTTCAGGTTTTTTTTTTCCTGTTTAGAAAGACTCTACACATCAGAATACAAATTCAACTTGCAGAGAAAAAAACGGAAACATCATAAATAATTATGGGTAAAAATATATACATATAAATTTAACCATAAAAAGGATATAAAATGAAATAAATTCCTTAATTTCAGATTTTTCAGCTTTCAGAATTATTCACTAGATGGAGCCACAGTTTCTTGGTTGCATGTGTTGGGAAAAAAAATTAAGCATCAAAGCAACTTAAATAAAATCTTTAATTTCACCTTTCAGAATGACTCAACAGATGACAACACCGTCTTAAATAAAATCTTTAATTTTCACCTTTCAGAACGACTCGATAGATGGCGACACATATTGCAAAGCTACGGAAATATATTTATAAAAAACGTCAAAGTCATGGCTATCTAGGAAAAAATACATTTAAACACCTTACATAAAATAAAATCTTTAATTTTCAGCTTTCAGAATAACTCGGTAGATGGCGACTCAGTTTCTGGGTCTTCCGATGTCGGTGCAATCTCCATGCAAATATATATATCCTTAAATAAAATCTTTAATTTTCAGCTTTCAGAATGCTTCAATAGATGGCGCCACAGTTTCTTGGTAGTTACGATGTCGTGGCAATCTCCGTTCAAGAAGTATGTATGGAGCCAAAATTTCTTGGTTGTCTCCGTGTTTTTTTTTTTTTTTTTTTTTGGTAAATATCAAAAGCAGCTTAAGTTCGCTTTCAGAATTATTCACTAGATGGAGCCACAGTTTTCTAGGTCTTCCATTGTCATGGCAATCTCCGTGCACAAACTGTTGTGGTCCCCAAGTATGTGGGAAAAAATATATATATATTTAAACATCTTAAATAAAATCTTTAATTTCAGCTTTCAGAATGCTTCCAGAGATGGCGACACCGTTTTCTATGTCTTCCATTGTCATGGCAATCTCCGTGCACAAACTGTTGTGGTCCCCAAGTATGTGGGAAAAAAAATATATATATATATTTAAACATCTTAAATAAAATCATTAATTTCAACTTTCAGAATGCTTCAATAGATGGCGCCACAGTTTCTTGGTAGTTACGATGTCGTGGCAATCTCCGTTCAAGAAGTATGTGAGAAAAAAAAATATATATTTAAACATCTTAAATAAAAATCATTAATTTCAGCTTTCAGAATGACACGCTAGATGGCGACACAGTTTCTTGGTAGTTACGATGTCGTGGCAATCTCCGTGCTTGTGTGTGTGTGCGTGCGCGAACACGGTAGCTTGAAAACCAACGCGGTAAAAACAGACGACTTCTACGGCATCAACCGGCCAGAAATCACAGGCAAAGTCACAGACGTAGTCGGTTTATACCCCCCAGACCAATCAGAACATCGGTTCGTATCCCCCTCCAATCAGAACAAGGCGAAATACAAGTTCCTACGTCACACTCACACCACTCTTAACTATAACAGATACATTTACACATATTCTTATAACTGAAAGGGTAGCCGTGGGGATAAGCACCGGACCATCAGTAGCAATGACTGGGGTTCGAGCCTGGGTAAAGTAAAAAAAAAAATTTTATGTCGATATTTATTTATTTTTTTTATAATATATTTATTTTACTTAATGTCGAAAATAAGTGGCGCCACCTAGCGGGCGAAATAAGAACTAAAATATATTTTTCCGCAACTAAGCCTCGGCGCAACAGCTAAACCTAAACCTCGGCTCGCCTCACCGGAGCACGCTCAAAACCGAAACGGCAAAACAAACGACCGAGGCGGCAGCACGCACGAAAATTGACGCCAAAATTCATAGAGCCGTACTCGGTTAGAACCCCAACCGTTTCTACTAGTTTCTTCCAGCAATTAACCACCCGCTGGCTAAAGGCAAATTTCCGCACATCTGTTCTACATCTGTCCTTTCTTAATTTGAATTTATGCCCCCTTAGGTTCGTAATCTGAACAAGTGGAAGGATCCCATCAGAATTCAGCGTGCTCAACTCATTCAAGGCCTTATACACCTCAATCAGATCACCGCGCAGGTGCCTAGACTGCAGTTTGCTGAACTTAAGCCTCTCTTGGTAAGAGGATCCCTTCATTGCCCTCACCAATCTTGTTGCCCTTCTCTGTACACGCCCAAGAAAATCTACATCCTTCCTAAAAGGTTATGACCAAAAAACAATATGCACTTTACGGTTTACTGGGCTTTTCTATTAGTGCATCTAATTAACGATGAAGGGAAAGCGGCCAACGGAAACTGCAAGTGGTGTAGTGCCAGGAAACGAAACAAAATTCATTTAGAAATGAAGGTGAAAATGATTAAGAAGTACGAGGCAAGACAAAGTTTGTCATCTACTGCAAGGGAATTAGGTCTTGCTGCTTCAACAGTGAATACTATTTTAAAGGACAGTGCGCGTATAAAAGAACATGTCAAAGGATCAACGCACTTAAGATCAACAGTGATCACAAAACAGCGTTCAGGTGCTATATCGAAGATGGAACAGCAGTTAATAATATGGATCGAAAAACAGTTTCAGAAGCGAGTGCCCCTGAGTCTAATGACTATTCAAGCAAAAGCAACAAGTATTTATAAAGATATTAAGGATAAGTACGGCGAACCCCAACCCAAGTTCGTGGCAAGCAACGGGTGGTTTAATAGGTTCAAGCATCACGCTCGTTACCACAACGTTAAAGTATGCAGTGAAGCAAACAGTGCTGATTCTGCAGCAAATTTGTAACGTTGACGAGACTGCTCTATATTAGAAAAAAATGCCGGATCGAACATACATTGCCAAAGAAGAAAATACAATGCCAGGTTTCAAGGTGTCAAAAGATAGAGCCACGCTCATGCTTCGAGATAATGCAGTGGGAGATTACAGATTAAAACCACTACTTGTGTACCATTCTGGAAATCCTCGTGCATTTAAGGGCATCAATAAAGCCACCCTACCCGTGTATTTCCGATCGAACCAGAGAGTACAGATAACAATATCTCTCTCTTTGAGGATTGGTTTAAATGCTGCTTCATTCCTGAGGTTGAAAATATTGTAAAGACAACGCTGTTCCTTTCACGATTTTGCTTCTATTAGATAATGCTCCCAGACATCCTACGCATCTATATGATTTCAATTCGAACGTGAAAGTCATATTTGTACCGCCAAACATGACTTCACTCATTCAACCTATATATAGATCAGGGTGTTATTTACAATTTAAAAGCATACTATTTACGCAAAACATTTTCTCAGCATTGTCTTCAGTAGACTATGAGAAAAATTTTATGTTAAGAGACTTTTGGAAACCAGGTTCCTCATTCCAGTGCCACCTTGCTTCCATTGCTTACAACCGGAAGAGCCATCTCCAGGAAATATACTGCCTCTCCTCACCACTTATCACTGCATCCAGTATATTTCTGAACACTCCTAATGTCGGACAATTGTCTTTTGCTCACTTAGGGCCAAAGTGGATGCTGCTGCTGTATCTTTACATGGAAGAAAAGCAGAATCTCATTATCTCTAAATAGCAAAAAATTAAATCGGTCAGCTACTGAGTGCCGGGCACTCGGGATGAGGGTCGTAGTCACGAATGGTCGTTAGTGTAGTATCTCAAATAGAAAGCTTTATGGTAACTGAAAAAAAGTTTCTTGTACCCTGGCTTGGCCTAAATCTGAGGAACTAACGAAAACTTTGTCTGTTTGAGTCTTTCCAGTTGTTATGAATGACAAGGGTGGGAGAAGTGACTCCGAATTCTTCCTGGAGAAGTGATTAATGTCTTGAGGGAGAAGCAACAGGGAGGTGAGGACTGTACAAGACTGCACGGGTGCCTCCCCACCACAGCCGCCTCAACACTGGCTCTCTGAGTACCTCCTTGCCGAGACAACTCCAGCTTTGAAAACTGTTAAAAAATAATTTTAATCGCAAAATTTATAAATGACCTTTATAGAATTATTAATTAACTATTTAGCAATCTTTTTGTCACCAAAAATGAGAGTTACTTATTACAAAGAAGTGCGCTATTAAAGTACAATAAAAAAACTTTTTTTTTTTAAATTTTATCACAAAAAAGTAAATGTTAGATTTCAATCGGAATAGTTTTCCCTTGAAAAGCATCGAATAATGCATAGCTAATGTGATTTTTAAATTTTTAGCTCCATTAGCGATGGAAATAGAGGAGTGGGGCACGAAAATTATTCACATTTTCCTGTCTGGCGCCGCCATTTTTAATTTTAAAAATATTTTAAAATTATATTGTAAATCTACTCGTTGAGCTCTTTCCTGCGATGTATAATAAGCGTAGGTTGTCGACATATTTTGTCAACGATCGATATGGCGATATGTTGGCCCACATGATGTACAAACCCATGCAAAATTTCAAGTCAATTGGTTGAGTGGTTCCAGACATACAATGGTGTGACAGACGGACGTACAGACAGACAGACAGACAACCTAGTGACATTATAAGGATCCTTTGTTAGACTATGGACCCTAAAAAGTGTAGCTTGAAGGCAGCGTTTAGGTAACTTTTAAGCATCACAAACAAAACTGTTCCGCATGGAAGACCACTGTACAAATTGGAGCAGAATGGCAATTTACCATTGTAGTGGTAAGTTGCTACAATGGATAAAAGGATGGTTGAGTGGGAGAAGACAGAGGGTGGTAATCAATGGGTGCTGCTCTTCGTGGACTGATGTTATTAGTGGAGGCCCACAGGGTTCAGTGTTGAGTCCACTGTTGTTTTGTATATTTATCAATGATATTGATGAATGTATATCAGGCTTAGTGTCGAATTTTGCAGATGATACAAAGGTTGGCAGGGTTGTTAATGATAGTGTGCTACTGCAACAGGATCTAGAAAATTTGGGAAGATGGACTGAGAAGTGGCAACTGAAGTTTAACATTGACAAATGCAAAGTACTGCATATGGGTAGAAGTAACCCCAGGGGAACGTACCAACTATGTGGTACTACACTTAGTGTGGTAGAAAATGGAAAATACTGCGAGTAATTGTGCAGTCAGATATGAAGTTTTCTGAACAATGCAGATAGGCTGCAAGAGCAGATCATGGGGTTTTGTCAATGATATACAAGAATTTTGCTAGCAGGGAACAGGAGGTGATTGTCCCTCTGTATAAGGCAATTGTCAGGCCACGTCTTGAGTACTGCGTACAGGTCTGGAGGCCTCATTTTAGGAAGGATGTAGATATGCTTGAGTGTGTACAGAGGAGAGCAACAAGACTGGTGAGGGGAATGAAGGGATCATCGTACCAAGAGAGGCTTAAGTAGTGCAAATTGCAGCGGTTGGAGACTAGGCACCTGCGAGGTGATCTGACTGAGGTATATAAGGCTTTTTAAAGTAGTATGGAACGCAATGGTTAAGTCACCACTGTGACATAACAATGTCTGCCTGGGTAGCACAGTGAAATCGTCGCCGTCCTCCCCACACTGGGTGAAAAGGCCCGGGTTCGAATTCCGTCAATGATGCGAGGAACTCTAGTGGGGTTTTTTTACTCCATGGCTGAGTTAGTCGGTCACAGGCGTAGATAGCACGGTTTCCCCCCCCCCAGAAACTGGGTTTTTTTTCGTCGAGCAAAACAGGCAAATCGACCAGAAAACACACGCAATTTACAAACACGAATACGGGTGAATGTAATCATTTATGAGTAACCCTAATATAATTTAATTTTTTTTTGTGACCTAATCACTGACATTAAATTCATTGTTGCCTGCCATTGTTTACTAAAAATTTATAAATCAATCCCCATTTATTGCAATGGATGATGCCCAAAAATCCTTGCTTTACGAATTTTGCATTGTTTTAAATATGCTGTGTTTGAGAGGGAAAATACAGTATTGCAAACCTCAATACTCACTTAGCATTAAAAGTGCTTTATCAGAAGTATATGCTTTAACCAATGAGGTCAAATCACCATCCCTCCCACCTCTCCATAAATTAACTGAATATTTTCTGAATAAATAAAAAAATACAGGTATGGAAATGCTTTAAGTAGAGACAATATATATATATATATATATATAAATAAAATAAAAATAAATACTTTTTTTGTGGTGATATTTATAGAATTATTTTAAACTATTTTAAACATTATTGGATGTAATTACTCATATCTGTAGTATAACATTCGGATGTACAGTAAGTACAGTATGGGTAATTTTCCATCTCCGTTTATAGGGGTTTAAAAAAGAATGTGCTCTGGCACAATCCATATATTAGAGGAATTTCGGTAATGAATACAATCGTCAACGACATTTACCAGTCATCCTGGCTTGAACCACGGTCAACACTCAAAAGCGTGTGCTAGGTACTCTCGCACTCGACTAACCAGCTACATCAAACTTAAAAGCACACACTAAAGCAGTGACACGGTTATAAATTCTGCCGTCCCCCAACAGATCACTTAATGTCTGTCACGCGACCTATAATAACTGCCAAACCAGCTGTCTGGTTCCGGGATGCAGTTGCATCCCAGAGCCAACAACAGCATGCAACCACAATCACTTCATTCCCATTTTTTGGCTTGCTCAGTGGGATAGTCATATCTCCAGTACTCAGGTTGGCAAGTGATTGTTGTTTAGATGACTTTGAAATGGTGGGCCACTGGAAAACTTGAAACACGGCAGTCACAGGTGGAGGTGGCACGATGGCTTAATTTGTCACAGTGTCTTCTTGGCACTATGGAAGCAGCTTCAGGAGACAAAACCATTAGAAGAGCTAACCAAGGTCATTAGAGAGCTATGTCCACCAGAACAGACCGCTATCTGGCTCTAATAGCAAGAAAGAACCCTACATTGTTCAGACATCAACTGTGTCTTGAGGTTGCTGTGTCCATAGGCAAAAACATTTCCAACCAGACTGTGATAAGTAGGCTCAATTCAAGTGGACTTTGCACAAGCCAGTAGTTTGTATCCCATTAACCCCAAATCATCGCAGAGCTCATCAAAACTGATGCCATGATCAGGTAACTTGGAGTCCTGTCAAATAGGGAACAGTTCTGTTCTCCAATGAGTCCCGTTTTAGCCTACAAACAGATTCTAGACATTATTTCATCTGGAGATGCAGAATGCGGTACCATCCTTCCAACATCAGAGAAATAGATACATACGGGGAAGGCAGTGATCTCGTGTGAGCCGGCCACACCCCTCCATGGTTATGACTGGGGGTATTGAGAACAGATCCTCGAACCCTTTGTGCGGATTTTTAGGGGTACGTTTGGCCCAGATTTTTTCATGCACGTTTCTGTACAGAGCTGAAGCGGTAAAAAGAATATCTTGAAATTGAAGATATCCGACTGCCATGTGTTGCCCTTGGGTGTCGCATTGCATGTCAGCAGCCAACTCCTTGGTCACTTGCTGAGCTAAGGTCTGGGAAAAATGGGATTTCTTGCCCCAGAATCTTAGACTCCCATATATTGAGTGTGATTCAATGCTGCACGGCCTGTTTAGCCATTGGAGGGATCATATGCCATATTGGCATTTTACCATGTGTTCACTTCTGTAATGTAACCTTTTTTATAATTCTTATACAATCCCTGTAAATGCCCCTTATACCTGTCCAAAGTTTCTCGCTGTCTCCTATTTCATCATTATTCTCTAGTACCCTACCATACCAAATTTTTTCCACTTCATTGCAAGCTGCACGAGTTATACCACATTTTCTGTGTTCTGTTAACTTGGTTGAGTAGTGTAGTATTTTCCATATAATGTAAAGAAGACAAAGGCTTTGGCTGCAATGGCAAAAAAAAAAACAAGCGGATAAGAAAATACAAATTATATGCTTCCCTCCTGATATAGGTACAGTAAGACCCCCGTATCCGATTAGACTGGAGTTCGAGCCCGCGACCACCAAAAAGAGGATGCAGAAAGGTCAGGGAATGACCACCGCATATCCCCGGAGCAATATGGCCTTAGTTGCCAATGCTCCTAAAAACTAAATAACAAACAAGCAATAACTGGTATTCCAGCAAAGAGATGGCCCGACGTAGCCGAGTGGTCAGGAGCGAGAGTGCATAGCACGCGTTTCTTGATTGGACCGGGGTTCAAGCCCGTGACCACTAAATACGATAAATATTTGTATTGACGATTTATTGTAAACTGTACTGACTTGGTTGTCGTTCTGGAGTATAAACAGAAAATTTATTTATTTATTAATATTCAAGAGCCGCTCTGAGTGTTTACCATTAGAGGTCCTGATCAGAATATCTCCTGACCTAAGTCTTTTTACAGACTTAGGAGCTCCAGCTCTACTTTCTAATTCCTTTTGTACTCTAAATGCCGAGAGTTAGCCAATTGCATTTTCACCAGTTGAGTGCATGATCAGGAAAGTTGGAGTAGGATAGATCTCAGAGTCAGTTTTCTGGCATTTTGAAGTTCCTGAAATAGAACTATCTTTCTTTTTTGATGTCTGGAGTGAATCTGGCAGCCCAGATAAGTCAGAGTTTGATTTACTCATGACGTGCTCTTTTTGGCCCTGGGAGATCTTTTTCCCCAAGGTTACCAGCCCCGCCACGTGGAGGCAAGAGCGGTGACCCAAACGAAGAGGTTAGTATTAACGAAAAATAAAAAAGGGAGTTAAAGAAAGGTCCTTTCTTTTCTGGGTTATATAATTTGAAAGATCTATTTAATTATAATACTCAAGAGTTAGCAGATTTGCGAAACAGGAGAAACGTATTTACAGTAAAGCATACCAAATAATCACTAGAAAGGGCACTGTGGTCATTAATATCGCTTAGCACTTGGAGGCCCCTGAAACCGCGGATATAAGCAAACACCAGCTGACCCCATATATAACGTGACTTGCTTGTACATAGACACGTATAATAAAGTTTAATTGATAAATTAAACACAGTAAGACATTACCAACGTTAAATACGGCAATAATAAAGTACAGCAGACTCTCGATTTACTGGGATTGGATTAACTGGGATACTTTAAGGCTCCAAATTAAAAAAAAAAAAAAAAAAAATCAAACAGAAATCATAAAATTCAAGTAATAACTAGAATAGGTACAAACAGATATTTTGCAAGTCGTAAATAAGCGACAAAAACCGGCGTTATAAGTCGTCATTGGGAGATCAGTGTACCTATTATCTTGCAACCCCTGCTGTCTTCACTCCTGCTCAAAACAAAAAAAAAGAGAGACCAAATGTTTAGTTTGATTTAGCATGTCGCGTCGATTGTTGTTCTTTCACACCGCAAAAGGAAAAATTTTTGTTCTGTTATTTGTCAGGGATGTCGGAATTTTTTTTTTATAGTTAACTATTTATTTTTTATTTTATTTTTTTTGTTTAGAAATCGCGAAAATGATGGGCAAACAAGATGGGCTTTCAAATTAAACAAAAACTTGAAATTATTCAAAAGTTTGAAAACTGTGCATCCGTTAAATCTCTAATGAACCATTATAATGTTAGTGACCAAACCATATGCGCATTGTAAAAAAATTAAGGGAAGCTATTCGATTTATAATCAACATCATAAAAAATAAAGGGGAGCATCGTATTGGACACGCAAGTAGTACGTGTTCAAGTTTTTTCTCCATCGTGGGTAACTGAATCAGCAGATACGGGACACAACTGTAATTATCCAGTTGACCTTTGAATTTATCAAAAATGTCAGCTTCACCTACCTATGAGGGCAGCTTGTTTCAGCAGTGACTCAGTGGTTAAAAGAAAACTTCCTAAAACTTAGATTAAATTTTAGGAAGAAAATTTAAAATTAATCTTAATTTTAAGAATTATTTAATCTAAATTTTCGAGCGAACGGAGGGGTGAAATGGGAGTGGTTTGTTTTTTTTTTTTTTTTTTTTTTTTGGCTGATGCTGAATAAGCTTGCTTTCTTGCATCATATGCCTCTGCTAATGCTAATGCTAAACCTCAACTCCTATAATTTGAATTTATGGCCTATGGAATGTTTTATAACAGTGAAAATTCCACTGTCATTCATTTTACTAATCCGTCTCAGGGCCTTATAAACCTGTCAGGTGACCTCTAAGGTGCTTGGTTGCTGAGCTTAGTAGCCCACATATTATTTTTAGCTATAAGGTGCAAGGAAGCCTGAGGCTTATGCTGCACCAGCCAAAAAAAAAAAAAATTCTCAAGTTACCCTGAGAGAGAGAGAGTATCAAAGGTAGAAGGAGATCACCAAGAAGAGAAGAATGATGATATACAGCTCAGGACCCTGGGTGTGCCAAGCCCATACTCACCAGATGTGAACCCCTGGGGGTTATATGGAGTCTTTTCTCATATGGATGTCCTTTTGCCAATCTCACCATTCGAGTTACTATCTTTGGACTCTTTCAAGAAGCTAAATGTCTTTTTTCAGATGGTCTCCACACTGAATACAGCATTTAAAATGTGATCTTGCAATTATACAGTGGGATCATTGACCTCCCTATCTGTAAACAATAACATTCGATAAATCATCGATATGATACCATTTATTTTCCTGGCTGCCTGTTTATTGTTCAAAAAACTTCATATCTGCCCCTGTCATAACTTTCAGAACCCTTTCCTTCCTCTGTTGTTTTTAATTCAATCCCACCAAGTGTATTATTAATTTGGTTATTATTCTCCATATGTAAAACCTTGAATTTAGCTGCTTTAAACATAGCTGCAGCTTCTCTGACCATCTTTTAAGTCTGTTCAGGTCATTGTGGATTGCTGCTTGGCACTATTCATTAACAACTCTATCAATCTTCCCAATGAGTGGAAAAATTTGATTTTACACCTTCTAATCCTTCGTCGAAGTCATTTTTGAAATGAAAATCAACAGTGGTCCAAAAACCAATCCTTGTGGGACCATAATCTAAATATTCATTAATCTTAACCCTCTGCCTTCTGGCCTGCAGCCACCCAGCAATCCACCTTAGAATCTTTTCAGTAACCTTCATGAGCAAACGAGTCAAATGCTTTGTTAAAATCTAAATAAACTTGATTGAAATTTTTCCCCACATCCAGCTCATGTGTATGTGTTAAAATATACTAATTTAAACATGATTTTCCCTTAATAACACTATGTTGTGCATACTTCAGAATGCCATGTCTATCTAAATGTCCCCCCTGAATTGCACCCTTAATCATTGCCTCTAAGCTTTTCCCTACCACTGGTGAGATTAATCAGTTTGTAGTTACCAACTTCCCTCTTAGAACCACCTTTATGCAGTGGCGATATGTTGACACTTCTACAACAAAAGGAATCCCCCCCCGTGCAAAAATGCCCTGATAATTAATCTCAACAGTTCAATACTCTCCCTGGAAGTCTTGCTCAAACTATCAGGTTTATGCCATCACCTCCAGGAGCCTTACCTGCCTTTATGCTCAAAAGCTTTTCTAATAAACTGTCATCTATAATTGTGGAATCACTAATTTTATATGGCTCAGCCTCTTCTCAGCAGGAAGAGTCTTCAATAGAAACCAATACAAAGTACCCATTCAATTCATCCACATCAGCTGAGTTATCTAAGACTCCCACACCCAGTGCACAAGGATCTGCTCTGATTAGCTTTCTTCGTTGCATTCACATACATGAAAAATTCCCTGTTCCCATTCTTTGCTTTCTCATACACAGCCTTGGCCTGCCTAACCTTATTTGTGATACTATTACAGATCAACTTGTACTTGTTGTAGGCTTTAGTACTTTTAATCACTCTTTAACTGTCACATGCTACCTTTTTCTGTTCTATTTAACCAACCATCTCCCTTCTGCAATATTTTCTTAATGGTATTTATGCATTCATATGATAAAGACAATGTGATCAAGCTCAAAAAGTCTATTGGAGTATACACCAAAGAATGTAGGAAAACTAAACGTTAGTGTACTTATACACTGGGTGTTCAAAGATTTGGTTTGGTTTGGTTTTTTTTTTTAGGAGCATTAGCAGCTAAGGCCATATTGCTCCGGGAATATGCAGTTGTCATTCCCCGACCTTTCCGCATCCTCCGTACTTGGTGGTGACGGGCTCGAACCCCGGTCTAATCAAGAAGAGTGTGCTACGCACTGCTGCTCCTTCCCACCTGGCTACGGAGGCGCAGGTGTTCAAAGAAAGTGCATCACATAGGAATTTCACATTTCTAACCCTTTTTCGCGATGGTATGTCACACTAACGACTAGCATCACAATGGCAGTGTTATTTCTGATATCTATGTGTTGATACTGTAACCCAGGAATATTCAACCCATGGGTCATGTAGTCAGTTCTAAGTGTTGTGCACTGTGAAAAATTAAACTGTAAATATAAATGATCAAAAATATTTTTTAAAAAAATGCTGTTCTCTCTGGTTGATTTGCTGGATGAAACACCCAAATTTCTGGGAGAAAACAACATACTATCCTTGCCTGAGACTGACTCAGCCACGGAGCGAAAAAGCCTGTAAAGTTCCTCACGTCATTGACAGAATTCAAACCCATGTCTTTCTACCTGGTGTGGAGAGGATGGTGATTATAACCACTGTGCTCATTACATAGTGATTGAAAATATGTTTTGAAAAATATATAAGGAATTGTTCTTGTGGTTCCAACTCACTGCTCATAAAAACCCATTTGTCCTGTCACCTTTAGTGATTCTTTTAGCATTAGCATTAGTAGAGACATATGATGCAAGAAAGCAAGCTTATACAGCATCAGCAAAAAAAAAACCCTTCCCATTTCACCTATCCATTCGCTCCAAATGTTTGTCTAGTTCTGCCTTGAATTTATTTAAGCTGTCCACTTCTACAACAACAGATGGAAGTTGTTCCAGAAATCAACCACCCTCTGGCTAAAGGCAAATTTCCGGCACATCTATTCTACAACTGTCTTTCCTCAATTTGAATTTATGTCCCTTCAGGCAATTAATCTGGAAGAATCCCATCAGCATTGAGTTTGCTCAAACCATTCAAAGCTTTATATATCTCAATCAGATCACCTTGCAGGTGCCTAATCTCTTTTATTTGGCTAGGGACCAAACAGCTTCTGTTTTGGCTCCTAGCCAAAAATTGTTACATGACCCACATTTCTAATATAACCAAATAAGAGTTGGTTTTAGTTTTCATATACTGTACAATGATACTACTTTGTAAGCATGGTAATTGTGTCAAAACAATGCAGCTGTTCATCAGAAATTATTTTGCTTTATTACTCAACAATGCTATTGAGTATGATAGTAAAACTAGTGTGACAATAATCACAGAACTCACAATAAGCTGACATCCTGGATATCTGGATTGTAGGAATGAACAATTGGTATTATTTTGGCTTGTGATTCTCTGCCTGTAAATGTGCATATTCTACAAACTGTTCTGCACATCATTGATTTTTACTATTTCCATAAATATGTTTGTTAACCTCATAAAATAAAAGCTTATAATTTCTCTTTGAGGTGTAAGAAAAAAAAGCATTGCATCCTCGTTTTTCATTGCAAATCTTTAAATGAATTACCTCTGTTGCAAATATGAATTCCAACTGCAAATTACAGTCAAATAATATCCGACATGCCTGTTATCAAACACAATGACATCTATTATACCTAGATTCATTGCCAGAACTGAATCGATTTGAAAAATCCCGAAGCACAGTATAAAATAAGTATACAGGGCTCTGCGATTTAAAAATTTTCAATAGTAAATTCTGTAGCAATTAAAAAAAATGCAAACTTAAAACTAGTGTAGTGCATGGTAGTCATAATTTGAGTGTTTTAATTTTGGTATATAAGTAGCTAAGAGGTTCTAATCACGTAGTTTGGCTTTTTTTTTAGCTAAGAAATTTTATTATTTAGTAAGGCTGTAGCTAATTTATAACATTACAAACGTAACGCTGTAGCATAATATACACTCAGTGATCACCCCATATGTAATGGACCTATTAAAGTAGCAGTCGTGGAGCATAGCAAAGATATCACAGTGTCAAAATGATTGTGGGAGCTCATGTGTCGTGTACTTCCATATCAAAAAAGGCATGTCTTGTTGGCTTCTCATGGGCCATTGTAGTTTAGGTATACAAAGAATAGTGTCGAACAGGTCAAACAACCTCTGACTGACAAAAACTGTGAAGGATTACACAAGGTGGATGTTCATGGTGAGCAAAGGGTGCAACACTTTGTACAAGTTGAACAGCAGGTCACTGTGCAACAGGTGACATCACAATACAATATGGAGAATGCAATAACATTATTCCAAATGACAATGCAGTGGACACTCAGACATATTATGGGGTTCCACAGCAGATGACCCAAGACACCCTCTCCTCACCGCTGCTGATTGATTGTCAGCGGTGAATGCTGTGATGCCAACACACTGGTTGGACACTAGATGACCAAAAATGTACGTTCTGGTCAGATGAGTTCAAATACCTATTGCAACATGTCGACGGATGCCTTCATGCATGGTGCAAGCAACGAGTCCATGGACCCATCATGCATGGTGCCCACTATCCTAGCAGGTAATGATGGTTGCTTAATATGGGGCAGTTTTGCCTGCAAGAATTAGAACCTCCAGCATGTGTATTGACTTTTTCACTGGTGAGCTCTACCAGCAGTGTTAAAAGACCATGTGCACCCTGCCATACAGCATTTTTTCCTGGACAGAAACAGAATTTTCCAAGATGATAATGTGTCGTGTCATTGGGCTCGCACTGTGCACAAGTGGTTCGAAGAACACGAAGATATCACCCATCTAGGCCGTGGACCTCCAAATTTGCCATAGTTGTCCAATTGAATTGAACTGTGGGATGTTTTGGAATGGGAAGTGAGCCATATGGACATGTAACTGTCATCTTTTTTGATACTGTGGAAAGCCCTGCAGGCAGCATGGTTGCAGATCCCTTCAGACATCTGGCGGCATCAATGTCCCAACACAATATTAGGTAGGTGGTCACAGTTTAATAATCAGAGTGTACATAACATAAACTTGCTGGCATGATATGTATTATTTCTGCACAACCTATAAATAGGGTAGTATTATTATAAAAAGAAATTAAAAAAAATATTTTAAAAAAATGTACTGTTAATTACTATTGCTGTTGGTACATTGTGCATAGGCGGAGAATCAAGTACAGCTTGATTTTTTGACATCTACTGAAGTGTTCGCCAATCACAATGCTTAATTTGTAATTAAAATGCTTAATAAAACTATGGCTAATTAAGAGCCACTTGCGGCCATAGACAAGCATCAAAAAAAATAAATCCCAGTAAGAAATATAACATACTTTTACTGTAGAAATCTTTATAAAAATGTTTTGAATAATAAATAAATACCTATTAATTAGTTTTGTCCAGTTTACTATACTTTTGTAATTTGAAATGTCAAATTTGCCATTATTTAAAAGCATCATTGGGTAATGAGAATGCATATTGTTTATTGTGTAAGTGCGATATTATTGAAGTATCAAATAAAGGAAAATGTGACTTTACTAAACACACTGCAACAAAGATGCAAGAGTGTAGGACAAGCGGCAAAAGTAACAAGTGGCCAAAATGATAAATTTATTGTTTTCTTGAGATCTCAAAAAAAAAAAAATCATTTAAAGCTAACTGTTTAAGACTTTTAACCCCCCCCCCCTAAAATTAGAAAATTTTGCACACTTGGCACTATGATTTTGTACATATTTTCTGGGAGAGGAATCCCAGACTTTCCTCTTTCTTGGAGGGGGACTTCTCAGCATTACAGAAGTTTATATTTTACAAAAAATGCCTTGACTATTCTCAAATTAAATTGAATTTAAATGGAAATCATGCCTAGAGCAGCAAAGGAAAGGGCTGAAAGCAGCTGTGGTTCTCAGGGGTAATCTCCTAAATATCACGGAGATGATATTTACAAAATGTGCTACCTGTTCAATGTTTGTAAATTTATGAAACAGGAAATCATACAGCCAAGGGAATGTTTTCGTGTGCTCACTGCTAAGAGTGTAAGGAAATTAAGTGCAAAGTAGGAATTCTGGTGGGAGCTTGAAACACAGTGGATGCTCTCAAAGAAATAAAAATTGAGGGGTTCGTCAAGTTCTCCGCTGCTTACTTAAATGACTGTGTTGCCTGATACACTCATGCATCAGGCAACATAGCGGCAATCCTGAAGCCAGAATACATGATACCACAGGAGGTAATTATTTTCAGTTACTCTGTTGTCAGGAAATTAGAAATGTGTCATTCAAGGATGATGGGTGGAATAGGGTAGGTGTGCCAAGGGAAAAAGTTGATGGTGTAGGGCTGATACCTTCTAAGGGCACAAAAGGTGATGTACATGTTAACACTAATGATGTTAAGAGTAGAAGATTTCAGAATTTACTTAACAAATATAGAGCAATTAGTCACAAGTTAGGAATAAATTTAAAAGTATCTGCAATTCTGCCCAGACACAATAGGAGAAGCAGGTACTATGATAGCCTTGTCAATCATTTCAACCCTGGAGAGACTGTCCAAGGCTCATGGAGTAAACTTTTTCACAGCTTAGTCTGTGCTTGTTTAACAGGAGAATGTTTTTACAAGGGTGGGACACACTTAAGTAGAAGTGCATAAAATTTCTTGATGCTATCAGGTTGTTAGGTAGGCTGGAAAATTGCTAGCTTTGAGGGGGATACACAGACCAATAGATTAACAAAAGCCATGGGCAGAGGCATGATTCTTACATTGATTCTGGTAGAATATGAAAGCAATCTGGAGAGAAAGGTGTTGGGGATTTCAAGGCCTGCTTGGTGTGCTCATGGAACAAGCAAATACATGACCTGTGTTAAGAGGTGCATGTACAGTAATACCAAGGGCATAATAAATAAATTTGAGTTTGAAGTACTGGTTAAAAGTCAGGAAATGTGGACATTATAAAAATAGCAGAGACAATGTCATTCAGACATAAGAGATGCAGAATTTCAATATGGGGAGCACCATGTGTACAGAAATAACAGACAGCACAGGAATGTGGAGAGAGGGAATATGCTCTTAGTTAAAAAGTATATAAAATCTAATGTAGTGCCATCAGTTGATAGGGGTGGCCAGTGAAGAGTTAAGTCAGTTTGATGTGATATAAGCACTTGGTGGGGGGAGGAATATGAGTAGGAGTGTGCAATAGGCCCAATGACTGTGTGATGAGTATAACAAACAACTATACAAAGCAATAGAGTAGGCCAGTCAATCAGAATATCTTATGATGGGGAATTTTTATCATTACAGATATTCACTGTAACTTGAGGATTGGGCAATCACACACTTTTATGGATTTATTGGATGACTATTTTCTACAGTAGCATGTTAGAGAGGCAGTAAGAGAAAGAAATACCCTTTATAGAATTAACAGAGTTTCTTTGTGCATTAAAGATCTGTAAATAAAAGAACCACCAGGTGGCAGTGATCACAGTGTATTAATGTGGGATTTATTTAAAGATGTAACTAGCATCACAGGTAAAGACAATGGCTTTTTCTTTCATAAAGGTGACTACAGTGGGCTCAGACAGATTTTAAATTCTATACAATGGGACTAATTGATAATGTTACCAACAGCAAATTCTACATGGAAAGCATTCGTAAAATATTCATAGAAGGTACTAGGCTTTTTATACCAACTAAGAAATATTCGTTTTCTTTTCTTTTCTTATTGAGAATCCCAATTCTTATCTTAAACAGTCTTAGCACATTTTTTGGAAAACAAAGAATTAGATGAAGGACAAGATTTTAAGGTGGAGTGTAGAATAAAGGATTTCATCCCTACAAGAATGATTTCACTGACATGATCTGAGAAAATACTGATGTCTCAAAATTCAAAATTTTAAAGGCTCCATCAAAGGAGAAATCACCAAGTTGTGATCTGAGGTGCCTCGAGGAAGAAAACGTTCAAGCGTGTTCGTGGTTAGGATTGCTGTTATTCTGATAGGTAAATGAACAATCTGTGTGAGGTCATTAGAAATTGCAAAAGCCTCAGTATCTCAACCAGCTGGATCAGTTACCTGAGCAGACTCATCAACAGTCGAACCATTGATATCAAAGTGGACCAATCTGATTCATGCCCTTCCTTCTAGAGTTTACATAAGTAACTTTAAGCCAGAAAGGATCAAAAGGAGATTCCAAATTACTAAGTCTCTGATAGGGAACATCAGAATATGTTCTATTAGATTGACAATTCAAGATGTATTCAGTAGTAAGGAAAAAAAAAAAGGTGGAAAAGGCATTAGCATTAGCATTAGCAGAGGCATATGATGCAAGAAAGCAAGCTTATTCAGCATCAGCCAAAAAAAAAAAAAAAAAAAACACACCACTCCCATTTCACCCCTCCGTTCGTTCGAAATACCTGTCCAGTTGAGCTTTAAATTTGTTTAGGCTATCAACTTCAACAACAAGTGATGGAAGTCGGTTCCACCAACCAACCACCCGCTGGCCAAAGGCAAATTTCCGCACATCTATCCGACATCCGTCCTTCCTCAATTTGAATTTATGCCCTCTGAGGTGATTATTCTGAGAAAGATGAAGAATCCCATTGGCATTGAGCATGCTCAAACCATTCAAAGCCTTATACACCTCTATCAGATCACCTCGCCGGTGCCTAGTCTCCAGACTCTGTAATTTGCAAAACTTAAGCCTTTCTTCGTAAGAGCAACCCTTTGTTCCATTTACTAATCTTGTTGCCCTTCTCTGTACCCGTTCCAGCAGCTCTACATCCTTCTTGAAATGAGGCCTCCAGACCTGTATACAGTACTCAAGATGTGGCCTTACCATTGCCTTATACAAGGGAATAATCACCTCCTTATCCCTGCTAGAAAAATTCCTGTATATCATTGACAAGACACCATGCGCTACTCTTGCAGCTCGTCTGCACTGCTCAGAGAACTTCATATCTGCCTGCACAATTACCCCCAGGTCCTTTTCATTCTCCACCACTGTCAGTGTAGTACCGCAGAGTTGATACGTTGCTCTGGGGTTACTGTTTCCCATATGCAGCACTTTACATTTGTCGATGTTAAACCTCATTTGCCACCTCTCAGCCCATCTGTTCAACCTTTCCAGATCCTGTTGCAGCAGCATAGCGTCAGTATTGTCCTTAACGACCCTGCCAACCTTTGTATCATCTGCAAACTTGGACATTAAACTTGATATCCCATCATCAATATCATTCATAAACACCGAAAACAACAACGGACCCAACACTGAACCTTGAGGAACTCCACTAATAACATTAGTCCACGTTGAGCAGTGTCCATTGATTACCACTCTCTGTCTTCTGCCACTCAACCATCCCCTTATCCATAGCAGCAATTTGCCTCCAATGCCACACTGCTCCAATTTATGCAGCAGTCTTCCATGTGCAACAGTATCAAAAGCCTTTCTAAGATCCAAATATATAATATCAAAGTTATTCCCTGCATCCAGTTCTTTTGTGACTACATCATAGTATCCAATCAAATTGGTCAGGCAAGACCTGCCCTTAACAAAACCATGCTGCGTCTGAGCTATAACTGAATTCTTGTCTAGATGATCCTGCAGTGCTTCTTTAACCAGTGCCTCCATTAATTTACCTGGAACAGAAGTTAAACTAACAGGTCTATAATTACTTGTGTCAGCCTTTGATCCTCCTTTGTGAATTGGGGTTACATTTGCACATCTCCAGTCTATGGGCACCTCCCCTGAGTCCAAAGAAGCTCTCATAATTATGGCTAGGGGTTTGCATACTTCCTTTGCTGCCTCCTTTAATATAACTGGATAGATCCCATCCACCCCAGGTGCCTTTTTTATGTTTATCCTCAACAATCTCTCCTCCACTTTCCTCTCAGTTATTACAAAATCATCCAGCTCACTGCCAATGTTTACTTTACCTACATCATTCTCCTTCCTGAATAACTCCTCATGCGTGAATGTAGATGCAAAATACTCGTTTAGATTGTTAGCCACCTGAGCAGGATCCTCAACTGTTGAACCATCAATATCCAGTGGACCAATCTGATTCATCCCTTTCCTTTTCGAGTTCAAGTATGTAAAAAACTCTTTTCTGTTTTTCTTTGCATCCTTTGCCAAGGATTTTTCATAGTCTGCCTTTGCCTGCCTAATCTCCTTTGTGACTTGGTTACAGACCAACTTATATCTATCATAGGCTTCCATGTCACCCATTAATTTGTAAGTATCCCATGCATTTTTCTTCTCTGCCACATGTCTCATTAGTTCATCTGACAACCATTTAGGCCTAAACCTCGAACAATATTTCTTAGTTGGTATGTAAAGCCTGGTAGCCTCCAAGATTAGTTCCTTGAATGCTTCCCATTTTGAGTTTGCTGTTGGTAACATCATCAGTTGGTCCCACTGTATAGAATTTAAATACTGTCTCAGACCATCGTAGTCGCCTTTACGAAAACAAAAACCCTTCCCTTTACCTCTGATGGTAGTTACCTCCTTGAGTAAATCCCACTTCAACACACTGTGATCACTGCCACCTAGTGGTTCATTTATCTGCAGGTTCTTAATGCATGAAGAATCACTACTGATAATCAGATCAAGAGTATTGCTCCCTCTTGTTGCCTCACGAACATGCTGATGTAGAAAACAATCATCCAATAAATCCACAAAAGCCTTGCTAGTGTGCGAGTGACCAACCCACAAATTCCAGTCAATATCTGGGAAATTAAAGTCCCCCATTATAAGACTCTCAGATTTACTGGCCCACTCTATTTCCCTGTACAATATCTTATTATACTCATCAGAGTCATTAGGCCTATAGCACACTCCTACTCTCAATTTTGATTTCCCTATGCTTATGTCGCACCAAACTGACTCGACACTGCCCTGTCCATCGATGTCGACTGGCTTCACTTCCTTGGACTTTATGTGTTTCTTAATTAATAGCATAACCCCTCCTCCCCTCCTGTCCTGTCTATCCTTTCTATACACATTGTATTCCCCAAATTCCAGTTCCGCATTACTTATATCTGTGTGACACCACGTCTCTGATATCCCAACAATATCTGCCTTTGATGTTTTGAGCAATACCTCAAATTCATCAAATTTATTTACCAAACTCCTAGCATTGGTGTACACGCAGGTATACATGCACCTGTTTCTATTCTTAGCTACCCTAACACAACCCATGTGTTTACTTGTACCGCAATGACTACCAGCAGTCTCCGAAATATCCTGCATCTTGTTTTTCAGACTTCTGCTCATTTCAATAGAAGCAGTGCAAGAATCACTTCCACCTCTGCCAGTGGCTACTGTTAATCTATTAGTCCTTGTATCTCCCCCAACTAGCAGTTTTCCGACCCACCTAACACTGCCTCGACAGCATCAGCAAAAATTCTTGCACCCTTTCTATTTAAGTGTATCCCATCCCTGTAGAAGCAATCTCTCCTGTTAACAAGTACAGTCCAGGCTGAAAAAAATTCTACCCCTTGAGCCTTGCACAATCCCTCCAGGGCCGAATTGATCGACAAGGCTCTCATCATATACTCCCTCCTATCGTGTCTGGGCAGAATTGCAGACACTTTCAAGTTCAACCCTAATTCACGGCTTTTTTTCAACAGTGACCTGTACTTGCTAAGTAATTCCGCCGGTCTCCTACTCTTAATATCATTAGTGCCAACGTGTACAACTATATCACCTTTTGTGCCCTTAAAAGATGATATCCGCTCTACAACGTCATCAACCTTTGCCCCTGGCAGACATACCCTGGTCCTATTCCACCTATCCTTTTTACAAAGTATGTTCCCCGTTTCCCTGACAATAGAGTCACCAACAACTACTAGTTCCTGTGGGACCAGCGCATTCTGCCTAGGGGGCTGCTTCTGTGTTGCCTGATGACCAAGTGCAAGCTCTGGCGTTGATGTGGGCAGCTGAGAGCTTGATGGGCCCCTCAATTTATTTCCTTCGAGGGCATCCACCCTGTCCTTCAAGCTCTCATAAAGGCCCATAACAACGCTGAGTTGCCGCCTGATTTCCTTGCACTCCTTACATCGTGCACACACAAAGACATCCCCCTTGGCAGTATCATGTCCCGTACCCGACTGCTCCGCAAACATCAAGCAAACAGTGCATTTTAATAGACTGTGATTCAGAGGGCAACTGCCCCCCTCAGTTCTCCCCTGAACCACAGCACTCCCATTAGCTTGAGCCTTTTGCTTTGCTGCTCTGGTCAGAGTCATGATTCCGATTTAATTCAATAAAATTCAAAACAAAAATTAAATCCTTAAGTTATATCCCAAAACAGTTATGTTATATATATTTTTTTTCGGTATCTAGTGTTTTCTACGAGTTCCCTTTATACAACTTCCGTATCACGTGTACCACTATAGTTATGTATTAATTATTTGTTACGATTAAGTCGTTATATATATATATATATATATATATATAGAGTTAAAAGTACAATTTAATTGACAATAAAGTTTATCAAGATTAATAGATTTACTGATTAATTGACAATATTATATTATGCACTATACGACACTAAGCTTATGCTATCGTGTAAAAATGGCGGGAATTCACGAACGGTATTTCTACGGACTCGTAAGTATTGATTAGCTTCCAAATCTCGCTATCTCAATTTAGAATAAACTAAGGATCCTGACTAGGTCTATAATCTACTTATAGATGATAATTTGATATAACAGTTGGTTAATAAATCGACTAAATTTGGTTAAAAAAAAAATTTGGTTTGTGACACGTGGATTTGATACCGTTACCGATACTAAGTAATATCTACGAAATCTCTGTCTAAGTTAAACTTTAAACTAAGTATCGTAACTAGGAATATAAAGCTACTCTAGAAAATAAGTTAATATGACAATTTAAACTAATAAAGCAGAAAATAAATCAGGAAAAACTTCTCTGTTTGAAGAGCTTTAAGGAGCAATGACCGCACAGGCTAATCTCGCACCCAGACCTCGCATGCTGTATGAAATAATGAAACTTTTGGATATGGCGTGCACGCAGCAACAGAATTGTATTACTCTATATTAAAGTGTAAGTGTAATCTCACCACTTTATTAATTAACCTCTTATTAGTTAACTTTGTATTATTTTGCACAAAGTGCAGCAGTTAGATGACTTTCATCAACCGGTGAAATACCACCACTTTGCTTATTGGAAGCTTGAAGTGGTGAAACCCATGTTTAGTCTCTGGAGCAAAGTTTCCGGCATCCCACTCTCCCCATACTTCTCCTTCAACCCATGCATGGTACTAAGTACTATAGGTTTTGATACCTTTCGTGTTTGGGGTTTTCATAAAAAAAAAATATATATACCCATCTCCTTGACATAATGTGGTCTCAGCAATGCCCACCGCATACATGCTACTTGGACTCCCTCCACTTACAGAGTAGAGGCAGCGAGATTATACACTAGCTGATCTGGAAGCCTCCTAGAAAGTTACTAATAGGTTCGGTCCAGTGGAATATCTAGTAGACAGCCTACAAACACTGTTTTAGAGCTGTTCCCTTGAAATGTAAATATGATTGGATCTCAACCATGATGCCCACTATAACCCCAAAGACATCAATCATACACTATGATTGGAAGAGAGAGGGATTGCCGGAGCTTTAATCTGGAGACTAAACACTTCACAACTTCAAGCCTCCAATAAGCGAGTGGTAGTATCAAACTAGTTAATGAGAGTTATCTACCACCTAATATCGACTGGTAACGGAAGGGTGACATTCCTTCACGTGGTGTGGTTACCACACCTCAACCTCTGCTTATGTTCATTTACACCTGGGTGGTCGCCTCCAGTATACTAGGTGCCGTATTTGAAGACTTGACCATGGGAGTTACAATGAGAGTTGCTAACGGTCCCACCATTGTAAAGGTGCAAGCAGAGGATTTGGCTGTTGCAGACTGCATGGAATTTGGCAAAATTAAGTCCACTTGACTTGGGTGTCATCTGAATATCAGTTCCATCAGCGTTTTAGACTTATAGGTAGCAGGCTCAGCTTGACATACCTGATAGAATGTCTGTGATAGCCTTAAGGACCAAAGGATACTGTTCAAGGCTTAGACCTAAATGAGTGTCAGATGAACTGATGAGATGTATGGCAAGGAACAAAAATGCATGGGATGCATTTAAATTTTCAGGAAATACAGAAGCCTACAGTAGATATGAACTAGTCTGCAGTACAGTCACAAAGGAGGTTAGGCAAACCAAGGCAGATTACATGAAGTCTTTGGCAAAGGATGCAAAGAAAAACATCAAAGACTTTATTTATGTAAACACTAGAAGGAAACACCTGAATTACATTGTCCACTTTGATATCAGTGGTTTAATTGTTGATTATCCTGCTCAGGTTGCTGACAAACTGAATAGATATTTTGCAACTATGTTTTTGCATGTGAGGAATTCTTTAGGGAAGGGGATGCCAGAAGTTTATCATACTTTAACAGAGAGCTAAATGATTTTGTGATAACTGAGAGGAAAGTGGAAAAGAAATTGCTGAATCTAAACATGAAAAAGGCACATTGATGGGGGGGGGGATCTATCCAATTATTTTAAGGGAGGCAGCAAAGGAGACAAGCAAACCCTTTTTCAGAATTATCACATCATCTTTGAATTCAGGAGAGGTCCCTCTTTACTAGAGATATGGAAATGTGTTCCCAATTCACAATAGGAGAATCAAAGGGTGACAAGTAATTACAGGCCAATTAGTTTTAACTTCTCTTCCAGGAAAAATAATGGACTCACTGATTAAAGAAGTAATGCAGACCACCTAGAGAGGAGTGCAGTTATACTGCAGTCACAGCATGGATTTGTTAAGGAAATTAATCTGTCTGACCAATTTTATTGGATACTGTGATGCAGCAATAAAGGAACTGGATGCAAGAAATAATATGGATATCATATACTTTGAGCTTAATAAAGGTTTTGATATTGTTACACAGAAAAGACTGATGCACAAATTGGAGAGTGTGGCATTAGGGCCAAGTTGCTACTATGCAAAAAAAGGAATGGTTGAGTGGGAGAAGACAGAGTGGATAGCATGCTTTGTGGACTAATGTTATTATTGGAATCCCCCAGGTTCGGTGCTGGACCAATCGTTGTTTTCTATATTTATTAATGATACTGATGAAGTTACATCAAGCATATCTATGTTTGCAGATGATATAAAGGTTAGCAGGGTGGTTCATAAGAGTAATCAAGGTATGCTACTGTAACAAGATGTAGAAAAATTGGGCAGGTGAGCTGTGAAATGGTAACTGAAGTTTAATATTGACAAATGCAAGGTTCTGCATATGGATAGCAGTCAGATTCTTGTACCAACTGTGTGGTACTATACTCAAGGCAGTGGGAAATTAAAGACTTGGAAAAAATTGTGCAATCAGATATGAAGTTCTCTGAGTGGTGCAGATACGCTGCCAGGAATTCTAATTGGGCATTATCAATGATATATGGGAATTTGCTAGCAAGAATTAGGAGAGGGTTATCCCATTGTATATGGCAGTGATTAGGCTGCATCTTGAATACTGCATACAGGTCTGGAGGCCTCATTTTAGGAAAGATGCAGATCTGCTGGAATTGGTACAGAGCAAAAAACTTAAAACAAAAAGCAAAAGCAAAACTTAAAGCAAAAAACAGTACTTGAGTGGAACTAAAGGGTTTGCTTACCAAACAGGCTAATTGCAAATTGTTCTGCAAATTCCAGCGTCTGGAGACTAAACACGTGTGAGGTGATCTGACTGAGATGTTTAAGGCTTTGAATGGATCAAGCAACCTAAATGCTGATGGCATCCTTCCTCTTGGTTGGACAACACAAATGGGGAGGAAGAATGGTTGCAGGATAAATGTGCGGAAGTTTCCTTCAGCCATCGGGTAGTGGATTTTTGAAACAAGATTCCATCAGCTGTTGTGGAAGCAGGTAGGCTGAATAAATTCAAGGAAGAATTAGACAAACTATTGCAGGCAATAGTCAGGTGACCTGGGAAGGCATTTTTTGAACTGGCTTTTCTTGCATCATTTGCTAGAACTAATACTAATATTTTACAATGTGAAGCCACTCCTAAAAATTATCCATGAACATCGATTGCCACTTTCTGTATCTACATGCTATATACCAGTGTTTGTTGTATAAAGCACCTTAAAATGCTTTGAGTGTATTTACTGGTTTTTTTTTTTTTTTTTTTTTAACTCTTTAGTAAACAGTTTAAACTTAAACAAAATAATTTCTTGGCTTTGTATTAAGCTAACCAAATGTAAATGCAGATGATAGATAGGCTCTGAAAATCACTGTAACAAAAATCATGAACTGTATATTATTAACTGTCTTCCTTCATAAACTCTTCTGGCTGAAGACTACTCCAAGCATTTTATTTTATAACTATGCCTTCTTCTTCTTCTAGGGGAAAGAATTTGATGAACTGATGCACACAGTGGAGATCAGTTGAAGAGCATTTCTCACACAGGGGTATAAGTCAGTCTCCCCCAGCTACTTGCTTAAGGACTTCAAGCAAAAAAGAAAAATTCCCCAAACTAAAGCTTGCTCATACCAGAAGGCTTTACAGATGGTCTTTCAATAAATAAGCCAGATCTTTTAGACAGAAAAGCAGATCTTCCAAATTACCAATTAGGTGAGGTTATTCAAAATATTTACATAATTAAGACTCATGAAAAATATGAAGGAAGGACATAGTGGTTGTCTGAAGTTCGGAAATGGGTGTTTTTAATGTTCAAATTTTATATGACAGCCTGTGCTACACAAATTGTTTTTGAAGTCATTTTGTTTCTTTATTCTCTTGGATTTGGACATTATGGCAAATTTTAATTACAGTACACATACTAATGTTTAAAAATGGTGTCCCATATAGATTTCAACTATGTTCATTACTGTACAAAAATTTTAAAATGTATTAGTATTAGTTTTAGCAATGGCCACATGGTGCAAGGAAGCCTATGGCTTATGCTGCTGTAACAAAAATCTCAAATTGTGGTGGAATTATGTAATTAATTTTACTTTCAGTGGGTTTGAATTTATTTATTCACAAAATCAGAGAGATGAAAACCGAATTAAGAATATTTTGATTCAGAGGCAACCTTACAATGGTCTACTCTTTGGAATGGCTACCACAATCTCCTGACCTTGCACCTCTGGGACTATCTGATAGTTAAGGAGTACACTATGAAAATATGTACATCAAACATGTTAAAGAATGAAATCTCACTGCATTTTGTTGATCACAATAAAAACAATTCATGATATTCTAAATTGGCAAAAAGATTTGTACTGTTGTTCATGCAAATGGTGTACAAGTTGAATGCATTTTGTGTTTTGTTGTCTGTTTGCCAGTTTTCTAAATGAAAAACCTGAGTTTGCAAGATTTAAAACCATGTTAATCCTCACTCGAAACCAACTAGCTCAGACAGTGTGAAAAAAAAAAGAAAAAAGTTGGTCCTGTTGAGACATGACTCAAATCCATTCTTTTCCATGTGATGTGGAAGGATAGCAAATCATAATGACTGTGGTTTCTGTGAGGATTTATTGCCCCATAAGATGAAACTGAATGGCAAATGTTGATGCTCACATCCAAGATGTCACCTGCACATTTTTATGTAGTAATTAACTCCAAGACACATGAAGATTGTGCTTCCACTCAAAGCAGTCATGCATGTATGTGTAAATTTTCTTATTTATTTATTGATTTGAAATTATTGTTTTTCTAAAACTTTTGATTTAAATTTAGTAGTATAGCATTATTTTGTGATTTTCTGATTAATTTGGTGCATTTATTCTTTACTCGGCCTTGCAATTGCATAAAAGTATCGGTACGGGTATCCACGTGTTACAAGTCGCAACTCCGCTGAACGAGAAGTTTTTTAGCCATATTTAGCCGCTTATTGAATATTTTTTACATCAAATTATTTTTTGTAAGTAGCTTATAGACCTGGTAAGGATCATTAGTTTATTCTGAATTGAGACAGCGAGATTTGAAAGTTAATTAATACTTAAGTGTTCATAGATTTACCGTTCGTAAATTCCCGCCTTTGTCTTTGTCATACGATCGTTATATATCGAACCTAGATAGCAGCATTACTATAGTATAAATATTTTCAGTGATCGGTAAAATCTATTAAACTTGTTGAACTTCGTTGGCATTTAAATTGTACTTTTAACTAAATACATATACCGACTTAGATTACAAACATAACATAATTAGCCGACCGGGCTAGCCGAGTGGGTAAAGTACCTGCCCGGCAACCCAAAGGTCGCGGGTTCGATTCCCGCCTCGGGCTTGGATCAAAGTACTGCAAAAACCTTGGGAAGTGCAATATGGCCACAGAAGCCGATGCGCCAACAACTACCAAATAAAAAAAAAAAATAAAAAAAATAACATAATTAATTAATACATAACTGATACGGAAGTTATATAAAGGGAACTCGGAGATAATTAATACTTGACACTAAAAAATATATATCCCATTATAACTGTGTTGGGAGATAAGTTAGGGTTATAAACTGAAATTGAAATTTTATTTAAATTAAAAGAAATCATGATTCAGACCAGAGCAGCAAAACAAAAGGCTCAAGCTAATGGAAGTGCTGTGGCTCAGAGGAGAACTGAGGGGGGCAGTTGCCTTCTGAATCACAGCCTTCTAAAATGCACAGCTTGCATGATGTTTGTGGAGCATTCAGGTACGGGACATGATATTGCCATGGAGGATGTCTTTGTGTGTGTGCGATGCAAGGAGTGTATCGAAATCAGGCAACAACTCAGCGTTCTTATGGGCCTATATGAGAGCTTGAAGGACAGGGTGGATGCCCTCGAAGGAACTAAATTGAGGGGCCCATCAAGCTCTCAGCTGCCCACATCAACGCCAAAGCTTGCACTTGGTCATCGCACAACACAGCGGCAACCCCCAAGGCAGAATGCGCTGGTCCCAAAGGAACTAGTAGTGTTGGTGACTCTATTGTCAGGGAAACGGGGACATGCTTTGTAAAAAGGATAGGTGGAACAGGACCAGGGTATGTCGGCCAGGGGCAAAGGTTGATGACGTTGTAGAGCAGATATCATCTTTTAAGGGCACAAAAGGTGATATAGTTGTACACGTTGGCACTAATGATATCAAGGGTAGGAGACCGGCAGAATTGCTTAACAAGTACAGGTCACTGTTGAAAAAAAGCCGTGAAATAGGGTTGAATTTGAAAGTGTCTGCAATTCTGCCCAGACACGATAGGAGGGAGTATATGATGAGAGCCCTGTCGATCAATTCGGCCCTGGAAAGATTGTGCAAGGCTCAAGGGGTAGAATTTTTTTCAGCCTGGACTGTACTTGTTAACAGGAGAGATTGCTTCTACAGGGATGGGATACACTTAAATAGAAAGGGTGCAAGAATATTTGCTGATGCTATCGAGGCAGTATTAGGTGGGTCGGAAAACTGCTAGCTTGGGGGGAGACAAAGACGAATAGATTAACAGTAGCCACTGGCAGAGGTGAAAGAGATTCTTGCACTGCTTCTATTGGAATGAGCAGAAGCCTGAAAAACAAGATGCAGGATATTTCAGAGACTGCTGGGAGTCATTGCGGTACAAGTAAACACATGGGTTGTGTTAGGGTAGCTAAGAATAGAAATAGGTGCATGTATACTTGCGTGTACACCAATGCTAGGAGTTTAGTAAATAAATTTGATGAATTTGAGGTATTGCTCAAAACATCAAAGGCAGATATTGTGGGGATTTCAGAAACGTGGTGTCACACAGATATAAGGAATGCAGAACTGGAATTTTGGGAGTACAACGTCTACAGAAAGGATAGACTGGATAGGAAGGGAGGGGGAGTTATGCTATTAGTTAAGAAATACATAAAATCCAAGGAAGTGAAGCCAGTGGACATCGCTGGACAGTGCAGTGTCGAGTCAGTTTGGTGTGACATAAGCATTGGGAGATCAAAATTGAGAGTAGGAGTGTGCTATAGGCCTAATGACTCTGATGAGTATAATAAGAAACTGTACAGGGAAATAGAGTGGGCCAGTAAATCAGAGAGTCTTATAATGGGAGATTTTAATTTCCCAGATATTGACTGGAATTTGGGGGCTGGTCACTCACACACTAGCAAGGCTTTTGTGGATTTATTGGGATGATTGTTTTCTACATCAGCATGTTCGGGAGGCAACTAGAGGGAGGAATACTCTTGATTTGATTATCAGCAGTGATTCTTCATGCATTAAGAATCTGCAGATAAAATGAACTAAATGAACCACTAGGTGGCAGTGATCACAGTGTGCTGAAGTGGGATTTACTCAAAGAGGTAACTACCATTAGGAGTAAAGGTAAGGGTTATTGCTTTCGTAAAGGCGACTACGATGGACTGAGACAGTATTTAAATTCTATACAGTGGGACCAACTGATGATGTTAGCAACAGCAAATGCAAAATGGGAAGCATTCAAAGAACTTATCTTGGAAGCTACTAGGCTTTACATACCAACTAAGAAATATTGTTCAAGGTTTAGGCCTAAATGGATGTCAGATGAACTGATGAGGCATATGGCAGAGAAGAAACATGCATGGGATACATACAAATTAACACATGACACAGAAGCCTATGATAGATACAAGTTGATCTGTAACCAAGTTACAAAGGAGGTTAGGCAGGCGAAGGCAGATTACAAGAAATCTTTGGCAAGGGATGCAAAGAAAAACAGCAAAGAGTTCTTTACTTATGTAAACTCTAGAAAGAAGGGGATGAATCAGATTGGTCCACTTGATATCGATGGGTCAACCGTTGATGATCCTGCTCAGGTAGCTAACAAACTAAATGAATATTTTGCATCGACATTCACACATGAGGAGTTATTTAGCGAGGGGAAAGCCAGAGGTGTATTCAACTCTAGCAGTAAGCTAGAGAATCTTGTAATAACTGAGAGTAAAGTGGAGGAGAAATTGTTGAAGATAAACACAAGAAAGGCACCTGGGGTGGATGGGATCTATCCAGTTATATTAAAGGAGGCAGCAGAGGAAGTAAGCAAACCCTTAGCCATAATTAGGAGAGCTTCCTTGGACTCAGGAGAGGTACCCACAGACTGGAGATGTGCAAATGTGACCCCAATTCACAAAGGAGGATCAAAGGCTGACACAAGTAATTATAGACCTGTGAGTTTAACTTCCGTTACAGGAAAATTAATGGAGGCACTGGTTAAAGAAGCACTGCAGGATCATTTAGACAAGACTTCAGTTATAGCTCGGACACAGCATGGTTTTGTTAAGGAGAAGTCTTGCCTGACCAATTTGATTGGATACTATGATGCAGTCACAAAGGAACTGGAAGTAGGGAATAACTTTGATATTACATATTTGGATCTTAGAAAGGCTTTTGATACTGTTGCACATGGAAGACTGCTGCAGAAATTGGAGCAGTGTGACATTGGAGGCAAATTGCTGCTGTGGATAAAGGGGTGGTTGAGGGGGAGAAGACAGTGAGTGGTAATCAATGGACACTGCTCGTCATGGACTAATGTTATTAGTGGAGTCCCTCAGGGCTCAGTGTTGGGTCCATTATTGTTTTCTGTATTCATAAATGATATTGATGATGGTATATCAAGCTTAATGTCCAAGTTTGCAGACGATACAAAGGTAGGCAGGGTTGTCAAGGACACTACTGACACTATGCTGCTGCAACAGGATCTGGAAAGGTTGAGCAGATGGGCTAATAGGTGGCAAATGAAGTTTAACATTGACAAATGTAAAGTACTACACATGGGAAACAGCAACCCCAGAGCAACGTATCAATCTGTGGTACTACACTGACAGTGGTAGAGAATGAAAGGGACCTGGGGGTGGTTGTGCAGGCAGATATGAAGTTCTCCGAGCAGTGCAGACGGGCTGCAAGAGTAGCTCATGGTGTATTGTCAATGATATACAGTGAAACTTCCCTTTAACAGACAGCCATGGGGAACGAAAATGTGTCCGTTAGAGAGAAGTGTCCGCTAACAAGAAGTCTGAGGGAAAAAAAAAAAAAAAAAGAAAGGAAAATCGTTAAACGTTTAATGTAAAATTAAATTAAATTATATACAGATTTTGCAAAATATTTTTGTAAATAATATACATACAATTGTGCTATGCATATTATGACTTTATCTTAAGAAAAATGCATACAGTAATCACTTATTTTCTTCTGCACCTTCTTCCGGCTGATAATTTTGTTTTCAACATTTGTTTGGAGTGAAGAAATCATCGAAAGTCCTTCGTTATCTTCTTCAGTGGCGAAAAACATTTTTAAACGATTGATTTGTATGAGCGCTTCTTCTATTTTCATCGGTGGTTCGTCGTTAATATGTTCTTCGACAGAATGACCTCCTTCCATTTCTTCATCCTCATGAGGAACTTCTTGAAAAATATCGATGATAACGTCATTGATATCTAGAGCACCATCTTCTGTAGTGAGCTTTGAGTCTATATCTTTGTAGCCAGGGTCACTTGCAGCGGAAGTATCGTACATTATCAATAGATGTTGAAGTTCTTGTTCTTCTTGGTACTCCACATTGCTGTTCACAACTTTAATTTTTGCGTTTGAGACGCCAGACTTTACAAAACAGTTCACGACAGTTTGTTTTCTAATTGCGTTTACTGAAGAGGAAATCCATTGAATCGCATCTAGGATGCTGATTTTCTTTGCAAGGTCACTCGCACATGTTACATCGTTCTGTCTTAAAACACGTTTTCTGTAGTGAAGTTTAAATTTTTTTATTATCCCTTGATCCAAGGGCTGACACTCTGCAGTTGTGTTTGGTGGCAGAAAAACTATTTGAATTTTGGACAAATCAATATGCGGGTGAGATCCAGCATTATCCATGAAAAGAATAATTTTTCTGTTTTGACGAATCATGTTTTGGTTAAAGTGACTTATCCATTCGCTCATGATATCTCATCTCATCCACGCTTTTTTATTAGACTTCCAGTCAACATCCAAAAGATTCAACTGTATGCCCTTGAAACAACGAGGATTTTGTGGATTACCCATAACAAGAGGTTGTTCAAAGTCTCCCAGCATATTTGTACACAATAGTACAGTCAAGCGTTCCTTAGAAATTTTTCCGCCCTGGCACTTTTCGTTTTTTAGACTCGTGTTTTCAGGAAGAGCTTTAAAAAAAACAACCCTGTTTCGTCACAGTTGTAAATATCCTTAGCTTCAAAATCACGACATAAATCTTCCAATTTGACGGTCCACTCTGTTACAACCCTAATATCAACAGATCCACCTTCACCACTTACGGTTTTCCAAGAAATTTTATGCCGAGTTTTGAACTTGTCTAGCCATCCCACAGAAGCTTTGAACTCATTTACTCCCATAGATTTCGCAACCTCGAAAGCTTTTTCCCTAATAATAGGCCCATTAATGGGAATTTTTTTAGCACGTGCGCGACAAATTTGAAGTCCAACAGTTTTCGGGAATGATTTTTGAACCTGATCATTTCCGTGTTGCCAAAATTGTTTGAGCAGTTCATTTTTTTTCTTTAGGATGTCGCTTACCTGCGTCTTCCCGATTTTGAATTTTGCAGCGAGATTGCGAACACTATTTTTTTGCCGATCATACGCATTAATGAGTTCGACTTTATCTTTTAAAGTTAAATGTTAACGCGAAGACATTGTGCACTTCACACGACACTGAACAAAACTGAAAACTGAAAAGACGAAAGGCCGACCATATCCCCCCCCTGCACACACCGAATTCATCAGAGGTTTTACACGTGCCTTAAAATTCTTGAAAAAGGATTTAGAACCGCGACGTAAACCTTGATAAAAATTCAGAGAATCGGAAATAGAAAATAAACACACGATTGAGGCAATATGTGGAAGAAAAGTTCCTAGAAAAAGGACCTTGAGCTCTCCCGCAGTCCGTTATGGGGAGATCAAATTAAGTGCTAATCTAAACGAAACAGTGCAGATTGCCTGTCCGCGTCCGTTACAGAGAATGTCCGCTAGACAGAAGCTGCTAACACGTTAAAACCAATGGAGGTGAGTTGGGGAATTTGAAAATGTCCGTTGTAGAGAGATGTCCGTTAGGAGAAGTTTCACTGTATAGGAATTTTTCTAGCAGGGATAAGGAGGTGATTATTCCCTTGTATAAGGCAACGGTCAGGCCACACCTAGAGTACTGTATACAGGTCTGAAGGCCTCATTTCAAGAAGGATGTAGAGCTGCTGGAACAAGTACAGAGAAGGGCAAGAAGATTAGTGAATGGAACGAAGGGGTTCTCTTACGAAGAAAGGCTTAAGTTTTGCAAATTACAGTGTCTGGAGACTAGGCACCAGCGAGGTGATCTGATAGAGGTGTATAAAGCCCTAAATGGGTTGGGCATGCTCAATGCTGATGGGATTCTTCCTCTCGCTCAGAATAATCACCTGAGAGGGCATAAATTCAAACTGAGGAAAGACAGATGTAGGACAGACGTGCGGAAATTTGCCTTTAGCCAGCGGGTGGTTGGTTGGTGGAACAGACTTCCATCCCTTGTCGTAGAAGTTGATAGCCTAAATAACTTTAAGGCTCAGCTGGACAGGTATTTTGAACGAACAGAGGGGTGAAGTGGAAGTGCTTTCTTTTTTTTTTTTTTTTTGGCTGATGCTGCATAAGCTTGCTTTCTTGCATCAAATGCCTCTATTAATGCTAATGAGCAAAGCAACTAAGCTTATGAGGCGGCATTGTATTCTACCATAAATTGCATGTTTTCTGTGGTTGATTTGACTTGCAAGAGGAAAAAACCTTAGTTTTTTTCCTGTTTCAAATCAAATCACCATTCTATCCCACCTGGCACAAACTAATGCCACATTATGAAAAAGCCCGAAAAACCTCTCACGCCATTGATGGGATTCAAACACAGGCAATTTTTTTAACCCAGTGTGGAGAGCATGATGACTACATCATTCTCTCTACACTTGGTCGAAAGGCCAGTATCCTATTCAGTAATACTACTGACAAAAAGTCATGTTCTCGGCCTCCTTTCAGTTCGGTGTACATCCTCAAATCCTTGCAGGAAAATGTGGACGCACAAGTAAATAATACACACTGCCATTGGTCCATATAGTGTGCTGGCTGCCAGATCACACTCTCTCTCCTTTTAAGTGGAAATCACATACAATGCCTCTGTACGTTAGTCACACACGAACATTCCTGTGACAACTTTGTGCAAAGTCATAATTTACATGAGATGGTCAGTATGTGTTGTCATGCAACAACTGACAGTATGGCTTCTGGTAGTCTTGATACCTTCTCTAAAATATGTGGAAAACCATAAGAATAACATTGAGCCATCTGGAAAAACTACTAAGAGGATTTTAAAAGTTTGCAGCCTCAGTATGAAAGGGTAGTGGTAAGTATTAAAAATATCTGTACTTAATGCATGCATAATACCTCAAATGGTAACCCACCGAGTTTCGTCGGTTTCAATAATAACTTTTTTCATTTCTTTTTTTTTTTTTTTTGCAGGTCCCAAAGTCAACAAAGTGCGAATGAGGAAACATTCGCACTTTGGTTAAGAAGTGGGCAGCAGAATTTAAATGAGGGAGGGTGAACCTGGAAGATGGCCCATGCTGTGGAAGACCTGCAACGTCCATCACTCCAGAAGTTGTTGACAGTGTGCATGATCTGGTAATGAGTGATTGACCTGTGAAAATTTGGCAAACAGTGGAAACACTGTTTGCTTTTCTCTTCTTCCCTTCCAAAGAAAGCCAAGTCAATTCCTTCTGCTGGCAAGGTGATAGCATCAGTTTTTTGGGATGCTGATTGAGTGTTGCTAGTGGATTACCTTCAGAAAAGCCAGACAGTTACAGAGACATATTATGCAGACCTTGTGAGGAATTTGCATGTAAACACCAAAGAAAAACGCCAAGCAATCTCAGAAAAGGAATCTTGTTCCATCAGGAAAAAGTGTCTGCTCATAAGTCTGATGCTGCCATGGCTGCACTGCATGAGTGTGGCTTTGAAATCTTAGGCTATTCCCCCCCCCATATCCACCAGATCTAGTGTCATCAGGCTTTCACTTATTTCCTAATTTGAAAAAAATACCTGGCTGACATTCATTTTCCCACCCCAGTGATGTCATTGCTGCAATGGATGCATTCCTGGATGCCCAAAAGAAAACTTTCTTTGCAGCTGGAATCAACATCTTGCATCATCTGTGGCAAAAGTATATTGGCTCCAGTCAGACTATGTTGAAAAATAACATATTACCAGACTCCTCAAACCCTTCACATGACATATAATAAAATACAGCGAAACTTCTCCTAACGGACACCTCTCTCTAATGGGCATCTCTCTACAACGGGCATTTTCAAATTCCCCAACCCCAATTCCTCTATTGGTTTTAACGTGTTTTCAGCTTCTGTATAGCGGACATTCTCTGTAACGGACGCGGACAGGCAATCTGCGCTGTTTCGTTTAGATTAGCACTTAATTTGATCTCCCCATAACGGACAGCGGGCGAGCTCATGGCCCTTTTTTTAGGAACTTTTCTTCCCTGTATTGCTTCAATCGTGTGTTTATTTTCTATTTCCAATTCTCTGAATTTTATCAAGGTTTACTTCGCAATTCTAACCCTTTTTCAAGAATTTTAAGGCACATGTAAAACTTCTGATGAATTCGGTGTGTGTGCGGGGGGAGGGAGGGGGGGAATTTGGTCGGTCTTTCGAGTTTCAGTTTTCAGTTTTGTTCAGTGTCGTGTGAAGTGCACAATGTCTTCTCGTAAACATTTAACTTTAAAAGACTCATTAATGCATATGATCAGCAAAAAAATAGTGTTCGCAATCTCGCTGCAAAATTCAAAATTGGGAAGACGCAGGTAAGCGACATCCTAAAGAAAAAAAATGAACTGCTCAAACAATTTTGGCAACACAGAAATGATCAGGTTCAAAAATCATTCCCAAAAACTGTTGGACTCCAAATTGACAATGTTACGTATGAGTGATTTTGTCGCGCATGTGCTAAAAAAATTCCCATTAATGGGCCTATTATTAGGGAAAAGGCTTTGGAGGTTGCGAAATCTATGGGAGTAAATGAGTTCAAAGCTTCTGTGGGATGGCTAGACAAGTTCAAAACTGCATAAAATTTCTTGGAAAACCGTAAGTGGTGAAGGTGGATCTGTTGATACTGGGGTTGTAACAGAGTGGACCATCAAATTGGAAGGTTTATGTTGTGATTTTGAAGCTAAGGATATTTACAACTGTGACGAAACAGGGTTGTTTTTTAAAGCTCTTCCTGAAAAAACAGTGAGTCTAAAAAACGAAAAGTGCCAGGGCGGAAAAATTTCTAAGGAACGCTTGACTGTACTATTGTGTAGAAATGTTTGTTTGTTATTTGGTTTTTAGGAGCATTAGCAACTAAGGCCATATTGCTCCAGGAATATGCAGTGGTCATTCCCTGACCTTTCCGCATCCTCCATATTTGGTGGTGACGGGCTCGAACCCCGGTCTAATCAAGAAGCGTGTGCTACACGCACTGCTGCTCCTTCCCACCTGGCTATGGAGGCGCGCTGTGTGTAGAAATATGCTGGGAGACTTTGAACAACCTCTTCTTATAGGAAAACCACTAAACCCTCGTTGTTTCAAGGGCATAAAGTTGAATCTTTTGAATGTGACTGGAAGTCTAATAAAAAAGCATGGATGATGAGATATCATGAGCGAATGGATACGTCACTTTAACCAAAACATGATCCGTCAAAACAGAAGAATTATTCTTTTCGTGGATAATGCTGCATCTCACCCGCACATTGAATTGTCCAACATTCAAATCGTTTTTCTGCCACCAAACACAACTGCAGAGTGTCAGCCCTTGGATCAAGGGATAATAAAAAAATTTTAAACCTCACTACAGAAAACGTGTTTTAAGACATCTCATTGAAAACATGAACGATGTAACATGTGCGAGTGACCTTGCAAAGAAAATCAGCATCCTAGATGCAATTCAATGGATTTCCTCTTCAGTAAATGCAATTAGAAAACAAACTGTCGTGAACTGTTTTGTAAAGTCTGGCTTCTCAACCACAAAAATTGAAGTTGTGAACAGCAATGTGGAGCAACAAGAAGAACAAGAACTTCAACATCTATTGATAATGTACGATACTTCAGCTACAAGTGACCCTGGCTACAAAGATATAGACTCGAACCTCACTACAGAAGATGGTGCTCTAGATATCATCGATATTGTTCAAGAAGTTCCTCATGAGGATGAAGAAATGGAAGGTAATTCTGTCGAAGAACATATTAATGACAAACCACCGATGAAAATGGAAGAAGCGCTCATACAAATCAATCGTTTAAAAATGTTTTTTGTCGCTGAAGAAGATACTGAAGGACTTTCGATGGTTTCTTCACTCTAAATTTTGAAAACAAAATTATCAGCCGGAAGAAGGTGCAGAAGAAAATAAGTGATTACTGTATGTATTTTTCTTAAGATAAAGTCATAATATGCATAGCACAATTGTATGTATATTATTTACAAAAATATTGTGCAAAATCTGTATATAATTTAATTTTACATTAAACGTTTGATGATTTTTTTTTTTTTTTTTCTCCCTCAGACTTCTTGTTAGTGGACACTTCTAACAGACAAATTCTCGTTCCCCATGGCTGTCCGTTAAAGGGAAGTTTCAATGTATTTCAAATAATATAATAAATGGCTATATAAATTAGGATCAATTGATTTTGGTTTAATGGCACAAAAACGACTAAGGTTATAATGTGGCAAGGCAGAATTAAAGGTAAGTTTGGATTTTTTATGATTACCTCAGTGGTCTCCTCCTCTAATTCTAATAAAAACAGTGGTTTCGTTTTAAGAACTACACAAGCTGCAACTAGGATTGGCACCTTATGGACAGTTTAATTTCAAGTTATTTTTCCTAGGCGAGAGAGGGGCGGGGGAAACGTGAACAACAAAAGTAGTTTTATTTATTGACTAGAAAACACATAGGACTTTGATAAATTTCTTGTACACTTTTAAAAGTTAATAACTTTTGATCTTCAAGTGATAGAATAAAACTGTATAAAGGCATTGTGCAGCCTAAGCATTTAATTTTTTATTAGCCATGCAATTAGAAATAATACCTATTTGGTTGGGCGAATTTTCTGGATTTCTGTAAAATACTTGATCAACAACTTGTATTTGCTCCATGATTATGGCTGGCCTTCCAGAACTCAAATATATCATTCAGTGAACTAGTTTCATTAAGTATTTCATCCAGTTCAATAGGAAACTTGGTAGTGCTTAGCAAATTTGTGTTGAACAGCAGTTATGGATTTCAGTTGTTCTAGCTAGAAGATTCAATTCACCTTTTTAGTGACTTTTTCCCGAACAGAAACAATTAAAAATTTAATTAAATTTATTGTTTAAGCATTGAAATACTTTTTACAATTTTAGTGTCTCATCTGTAAATTCAAATGTTATTAACTTTTAAAACTGCATGTGAACTTTATGGGCAACCTGTATAATCAATATGCAATCTTAATTTTATTGATACAGTATTGCAAAAGTATTAAGCCTCTTGATGTGGTGGTAGTTATTTTTAATGAACAATTACTATTACCGTAATAGATCAGTGATCAGGGTGAAAGTACAAAGTTCTGCATGAGGAGTATTTGAATCATGTGATACCACAAAACAAAATTATTTTTTGGCCCTTTATCTTACAAATTTCTTTGTTCCTATGTTCCACCACAGTGTAAACAAATAGTTTATTATTGTCAGCAGTGGATTTATTCACCCCACCCACAAAAAGAATCAAATAAAATTCATTTCAGCATAGCATTTCATCACTCGACAAGAGAATTTGTTTGAGCTTCCTATTATGATTTGAGATAAGAAACATTTGCTATGTCATCTTAAGATAACATAGACATATCTGTTAACTGCTAAGGTTTTTCTATGATGTCAGTGGATAGCAAAGGAAACTAATAAGTAATGCAAAAATTATTTATTAAGGTTTTCTCACAGCAAGCATAGTGTTTATATCCCATATAAAACTTCTCAGGTTGTCTATTACTTCCTTCATTTGTCTGTTCTTCATCATTACTTGCTAAAAAGAAAAACAGATAATTAGTTATTTTGAAGATTTGAAGGCTAAGCTAACAGGATAGGCTTAGATTAGTCATTTCTTTATAAATTAATCTTTATAGAAAATATATTTATAAATATATTAATATACAGTAAAATCTCGTTAATACAAACTCAGTTTATATGAAGCACATACCATTCCCTGCGAAAGGATAGGCTTTTCTATGTAAATATATTTGTTTATTACAAAATTCGGTTAATATGTATTACAAAGTACTTTTTCACCCTGTGAGAAATAAATATTGTCATTTTATATGTTTAATACAAATCTTGGTAGAGCGATCCAATTATTGCCCCTGGCCACCCAGCTCCCCGAAGGATGGCACTGACTTATTAGAAATTAGTTTTGTGTAAACAAAAGCAGTTTATGGTAGCTACAACATCAAGTGCACTCTGAAAAACATCTTTCTGAAGGATGAGTTGTTAAATTAACAAAAGAATAAAAAGTTTTTCTAAGTTGTTTACATGCACTCCCTCACTCTCCACAGTAATAAGTTCAGTTGCAATTATTACTCCAGTTCAAAAAGTCTTTTGCTATCGTATACAGCAATCTATTTTTTGTGCCATTTTATCTGAACTAATGTCTTTTTTGGAACTTGTCTTTAAATTAATTCCAGATTTGTTTATATTAAATCTTATCTAGCAGTATTATGGCAACTAAACGTAAAAGGACAGAATTAAGCCTGGAAATTAAAAAAAAAAATTATAAAGAGTCTGATAGGATGGAAAGAAGCAAAACGGACATTGCAAAGGAATACAACATCCCTTTACCTACAGTACTGAAAAACCGAAAAAGACTTGAAGAAGTGCGTGACACTGGAGCAGTGATGAAAAACAGGAAACGAATTTGTGGTGAAAAACATGAGGGGCTTGAAACAAAACTTTTTGAGTGATACCAACAAACACGTGCATATAATTTGCTAATATCAGGTCTGATTTTGCAAGGAAAGGCAAATTATCGAGCTGAGATGCAGCAGTGGTTGGCTCCAAAGATTTAAAGACAAGAAATACTTGGTTTCGCGAAATGTTTGTGGCAAGTCTGGATTAGTCAACAAAGAAAAGGCTACAGCCTGGTTGTGTTCTGTACAGTCCATCCTTGAAAATATGAGGCAAAGGATATTGTTAATCTTGACAAGACAGGTTTATTTTATAACTTGCTGTTCGAGCAGAGTCTTGTCGTGGTGGAAAATTAAATAAACAAAGACTTACTGCTTTGTTATGCTGCAATTCAGAAGGCAGTACAAAACTATGTCCACTTGTGATTGGTAAGTTTTCCAAGCCAAGATGTTTTAAAGCAGTTAACCAACTTCCCTGTGATTATGAAGCCAACAGAAGCGCTTGGCTTAGTCAAAATTTTTCAGTCTTGGTTATCAAAATTGGACAGAAGAATGGCTTCAGAAAAAAAGGAACATTTTGATGATTCTAGACTGTTGCACAGCACATTCTGCCGAGACACTTCAGTTGACAAATATACGGCTGTTGTTTTTACCCCCTCAATACCACAAGTTTAATGCAACCACTGGATCAAGGCATTATTTATAACCTCAAGAGAGCATATAGAGCCCACCTGATAAGGTACTTGATCTGCAACATAGGAAGAAACAATTTGCAGCCAAATTGGAATGTCTTGGAAAAGTATTACATAAAGTGTAATAATCAATTGCTTCAGAAAGAGTGGCTTTGGAGAGAACACCATCGAAAAACATGGTCCAGCAGACGAATGTGATAGCAACAGTGAGGAATAGAGGAATTTGAAGGAGCATATGGATTTTGTTGGCAAATTTGAAGAGTTTGTGAAGGTGGACGATGAAGTTGCTACCACTGCAATGTCAACACCAGAAGAGCTGCTGGGTACCAAACAAGACGATGATGTTTTTGTTACCAGCGACAGCAAAAGTGAAGAAGCAAGCACACTGCCATCTAAAAAGGATGCCCAAAATGCATTGAACATGAGAATTTGTTGGTTTGCAGTAACGTTGATAAAGAAAAAACTATTGCATTTGATAACATCTGTGCTGTAGTTAAAAATGCATATAGGACAAAAACTGTGCAAACAACATTGGATTCTTTCTTTAAATTAGATCAATTTATTAAAAAAGTTAATTGTTTGTATGTCTTCTTTTATATTAAGATTAATTCTTTTTACTGTGATACTAAAATATTGTATATATCAAAATATATACTGTACAATATTTTCATTTCCATTCATATTGCTTTTCTCTTAGTTTATCTTACAAATAAAATAAAATCTTTAAAAAATATGTTACTCCTATTACTCTATTGTTAGACAAGGCTTTTATTTTTATTAATTTATTTTTGATATTATTATTATTCTTAGATAATACAGTATATATATTAAAAAAAAAAAAAAGGTAGAATTTTGACACTTTTGGGGACCTCATTATTACAAAACATGAAAATTTAGGTACCTTGAACTTTGTATTAACGAGATTCCACTGTATATATTAATATAAATATATTAATAAAAATATTAATTATTTTTATACACACCATATAATATTAAAACATTCAGACTTATTAGGCCATTTGACAAAGAGAGATTATGAAAGATGTAATTTGATAATAAATGCAATGCTTTGATTTGCAACAATAATGATGCATATAGGAGCAGTGCCTGGGATTCAGTAAACTTATTATTATAGGACATGGAAATATTAATGCATCATTTTGCAAAAATCCCTCCATAAAACTAACCAAAACAGTTGAAGTTTTACTGTCACCCCTCTTTCTACCCTTCCCAATTTTAAGCCTTGTAAGTTTGACTTGTTCATTTCTTTCTGTACCCTAAGGGAAAGTACAAAATCTGCCAATGCCAGACAGAACTGGCTATTTTTAAAACTATAAGTAGGGGTGATATATTATGAATAAGAAGCTGGACAACCATAAGAATCAAGTATGTCGGTCAGAGAATATTAGCAACAAAATTAGTTATTAGTAATGGCCATATGGTACAAGGAAGCCTAAGGCTTATGCCGCACCAGCCCAAAAAAAGGAAGAAAAGAGTAAAATAATAATAATAAAAGAAAAGTAAACAGACAACCTAAGCGTTTCCCTCCTCCCATAGGTAACTATCCAGCTGACCTTTGAATTTCCCCAAAACTGTCAGCCCCTACCACCCATGTTGGTAAAATCTGGATACATTGGCACTTTTCCAATCCAACAGAATCTCTCCTGAGTCCAGCGATGCTTTCATTATGAACCTCAATGGTTCATTGCACTCACTTGCTGCCTCCCTTAAAGTTATGGGGTATATGCCATCAACCCCAGGAGCCTTATTTGCCCGTAAGTTGAAAGTTTTTTCAATAATCATGTGAAATTTCAATATCATTAATTACATATTTTTAAACTTCACTCCCATAATTTCTTATTGACATAAAGGCTTTTTCTTCTGTAAATATCGATGCAAAGTAAATCCTGAGTTCATCTGCAACATCAGCTGGGGTATCTAATATCATCCCACGTCCATTACATAAATGTCCGATCTGGTTATATAATGAAGTATGAATATATGAAATGGCTAAGTGAATTATTGTCATAAATAACAATTTTGTAAAATTAATACAAGTGGAGCTTACTTCACTGGGTCTTTTCTATAGCTGCAAGTTCCACAGAATAGGCTATGCTAATCTTGCCTAGTTGTGATTTCAACAGATGGCTTTTTATAAATCTTAGTAACATATGAATAGATATGATTTACATGTGCACACAAATACCTATTATTGAAGAAAGAACTAATATGAAAATACATGTTGCATTTTCAAGCTGAACACATCACACAGATGTTCATACTCAGTATTAATAAACAGTACCTCTCATAAAATTAATTTGTAATAGAAAAATTATGTATATTAAAATCCCATTGCAGTGAATACCATTTTAAGGTGAAAATTTTTCAATTACAAAAATATAGGTCAATGGAAACTCTTAGCACTACTGCTTTGTAAGTCTCTTTTGAATGAAAGAGCTCATATATTCAGGTCAGCACATTATTTTCAAAGACCACCTATTCATGGAAATGTAAAGGTAAAACCATTATCAATCCACTGTAGGCTGGAAGCCTACTCAACAATTCATGATGAGGGAAATGGACCATAATATGCTATGCTGGTTGGCAGATCAACCATATTTAGCAGTCAGTGGCTTGACCCCCAAGTCTACTCAAGCAGCGTACGCTACTACACTCCCACTCCTGACCACTAAACTAGAGGCCTCTTGTGAAACATACTGATTTCCAAAGACTGAAAATTATGTGAAAATCTTGAATGGTGTAAAAATGAATATATGCTGGTGCAGTTTTATCAGTCACGTCCAAAACCCATTACCTAGACAAAAGTCAAATACACCTATGAAAGGAAGGAATAAAAGAAATGCAAACACTTCACTTGATGAAAAAAGATGGAAAGAATTCACAAAATAATTCAGTATTACACCCACTGTTTTCTAGATTCCTGAATGATCATATTGAAATTCAGTGGTTTATATATTTATTCATATTTTGTTACTGTGATATACAATTTTTTTCTTCTCTTTCTGTAATCAGTAAATGTACTTTTCAAAAAGAAGTGTGGATACAGAAGCATAACAAAAGAGACCCTGTGCTTCCTGATTTCAAATCTTTCACTCTGGAAACATTCTCATAAGCAGTCCACTCATTCAGCTAAAAAAGCATTAGAATTAGTAACCTTATTCAGTTTTAGTGAATGTGAAATGACACACTCTAGATTGCACTAAAATTGAATTTTTGTATTAATGCATGAAAAATAAAATTGAACATTAAATACAAAAATTAAAAAGTTATACCCACTTTTCTGTATTCCAAATATGTAGTTATTAATATTTTATAATCTCTGCACAAATATACTGTATTTGCTTTTGTAATAGATAGCTTGTCTTTTAATTTATTTCAGTTTACACCCATATAATTCAATTATTTAATTAATTGAATTATATGTCTGTAACTTATTATACAGGGTGATTCACTACCAGTGTGACAAACTTGCAGGTGTAGGGGGCACAAAGACGAATCGGAATCACATAGCATTGCAGGGTTCGAAATGCCTTCGTCATGAGGTAGAGGACGTTGAACGGGAGGTCGCATGAACAGCGATCCCGCTGGAAGTCAGCATTTGCGAACCGTTTTTGTTGAAGAAACCAAGTAGCAAAAGTCCTCCGGAGTGGATAATCCACAGGCTCCAATGATTGGACGCGTTGCAGATGGTATGAACTCATTTGGTTTGTTGACAGTATTCTCCATACAGTGGATTGGGAAATACCCAATCGTTGACCTATCGCTCGAGTACTCGGACTGCCTTCTGCAAGACGTAGGACATTCTCCTCATTGTCTGGCATCCTCGTCGTTCGCTCTCGATTCATGGTACCTCTCCTGAAACAACCAGTCTCACGTAACCTTCTGTGCACACGCGCGAAAATCGTATGATGAGGAGCACGCCTGTGCAGGAAACGTTCCTGGTACAAGCGCAGAGCGGCACACCCGTTACAGTCCGCAGCTCCATACGCGAGGTGCACGTCGGCCAGTTCAACGTTTGAATACTCATCCATCCTACTGCCTCGGGAACCGGTTTGCAAATGCTGACTTCCAGCGGGATCGCTGTTCACGCGACCTCTCATTCAACATCCTCTACCGCATGACGAAGGCATTTCGGACCCTGCAATGCTATGTGATTCCAATTCGCCTTTGTGCCCCCTGCACCTTCTGCAAGTTTGTCGCACTGGTAGTGAATCACCCTGTATAAGTCTATAAGACTGAATTATATAAGTTTTTAATGGCTGCCACTGCAAAATGTTTTACCCTACAGACTGCAGTATCAAAGAACTGTTAATTTATCTATAGGAAACATGCAGTGTTTTCAGAAATGAACAAGTCAAATTAACTAGTTAATGAGAACTAGAAACTAACTTTATTAAAACAAGTTATTTCTCTTTGGTGAGGATATAGTTTACAGCTCAAGCAATATTCGTTGTATGTTTGCAGAATACTTCCTCTTGTAGAACCAATTTTTTGTCAGCAAATGTTTCCTGAAAGAATATGAAAATTTCATCAAGCCTTTCAGTTGAAGAAAGCCTAAGAAATTGTGTGTTTTTTTTTTTTTTTTTTTTTTCGCACAGCTTTCACATGTGATATTAGACTTAATACTCAGTGTGGATCACTTTCATATGAAGTTTATATGAATATTTCAAATTTAATGGAGTTTAGATTTAAATTAAATAAATAAATTATCCTTTATTACGCACTAAACGACTAAAGGGAATACAAAAACTAAGTACCTAATACTCATCATGATGAGATGGCAGGAACTTTTTTTAGCATTAGTTTATTACATTAGTATTAATAAAGTGATGGAAAATAAAAACCTGCTTGAGTTCTCCATTCCCTCTAATAATCTGCCCATTCCTTTAAATTTATCCAAACTTCCTATCTTCAACAATGCTCTGCAGAAGTTTATTCCACCAACCATTGGCTGAAGGAAAAGATTTCTGCACACCTAATGTATCCCTTTTCAGTTTTATGTTTCTTTCAGTAGTAAAGATGCCATTGGCATTTAATTTACCTAACCCTGCTAAAGCCTTAAACATTCCATTTAGCTCTTCACATAGACAATTTCCAGATTCTGCAATTTACAGAACTTCGGTCTCATCAGAGAATGCCCTTTTGTGCTCTCATAATCTTGATCTTTTCTGTGTCATCTCCAAGAGATCTATGTCCTTCCTAAAATGAGGTTTCCAAACCTATATGCAGTTCAAGATGTGGCCATACCACTGATTTATACAGTAAGATAATCACTTCTATCTCTATTTCCTATAAATCACTGATATAACCACATGAGTTATTTATCCTAGCATCCTATCTGCGGTCAGAGAATTTCATGTCAGATCTACAATTATTCCCAGTCTTTTTCGTTATGTTGTTGTTATTTGGTTTGTAGGAGCATTAGCAACTAAGGCCATATTGCTCCGGGATATGCGGTGGTCATTCCCTGACCTTTCCGCATCCTCCGTATTTGTTGGTGACGGGCTCGAACCCCGGTCTAATCAAGAAGCGTGTGCTACGCACTGCTGCTCCTTCCCACCTGGCTACGGAGGCATCTCTTTTTCGTTATCTATTACTTTGAGTTTGGTGGTAACCAAATGGTATGTTATTTTTGGATTACTGCTAGCCACATGTAGCACTTTGCATTTATCAATGTCAGGACCTGGAAATTGCCAGCTTTTGGATATTTCTAATTTTTGAATAATAAATATAACCAAACATGAAATGTTAAAATTCAAACATGAATAAAGAAAGAATGCTTTGACAGTGCAACCATCTACTTTTTAATCATTTTTCTGTATAATTAATTTATTTTTATTAATTACATTATTTTATTCTTATTTATTCTTTTATCCCTTAGGCCACTGATGAAAATTTGGAATTGAGAAACTTGGTACCATGAAGCTACCAAAGCAATCACCTATAAAAGCTCTCTGATAATAAATAATTCATTTAAAAAATTATAAAATAACAAAGAGAAAAAAAACAGAAACAAAATTTTTTTATACCTTTTTTTCAGGAATGAAAGTAAAGACTTTTAGATTGCCTTCCCTTAGCATGATCAACACTAAGCATTTTTTTTGGCAGCCACAGAAAAGTCTTGTCCACAACTACTGAATGACCTTCAGTATGGGGGGGGGAGAAAGGCCACTTCAGAGAAGAAATTAGTCTGGACTGTCGTGCAGGTATAAATTTATCCAACAAACTTGAGGTAGAAGACAAGCCAGTTTTCAGATTTTTTTTGTTTTCTGAATGATGCACAACTGTATACAGTACTATCAACCAAATGTGCTCTTAACATCAGATGAAAACAAAGGGAAAACATGAAATTCTTCATGTCTATGTTCAGATACCTTTACTACAGTACATGCATAACTGTTTTACTTACTAAAATATTAAACATCCATACAGAACATAATTAGAAAGGCAAGAATAACAAATATGGTTGTGAAACACCTGGAAAAAGAATGATGTGAGATATTAAGCAAATTTCGTTCAGAGAAATGTCAATGTAAGATAGTAAAGGAAATTAAATAATGCAAAAATTGTTTATTAAGGTTTTCTCATAGCAAGCATGTTTTTATATCCCACATCAGGTTTTTATTTCCATGCAATGCACACAACATGGTCCAGAGATGCTACTCTCCCTCATTTTTGGAAGTAGTAAAGATTTATAATATAAAGTTTAATAAAAACTAATGTCAATAAAGATTAACTTTCAGAGCAAATAAATGCACAGAATGATAACTGTAACTGCATAGTAAATAAAATTGAAGTTCAAAAATATCGACCAAAACACCTTTCTCTTGATAAAAATTTCATAAACACAGCGTTCCCTGCCCATAATAACCAATCAGAGAGAAATATAGAAAAGCACCATGAACATCACTTAAGTTGATAGATGATGAACTGATCATAGCACAAAGTTTCACCCTAAGTGATTTTTTATGTATAGGGAAAGTAAGACTGTGTTTATATGCAATATACATAAATAAATATATAATAATTAAATATGGTAAATTGTGGACTTCATTTAGCGGTGAGCAGACTTTCTATTGTAATACCATAATGTGTTAACTTACAGCAGTTGAGAGTGCTGGTTGTCAAAATTAAATTTATACGTACGGAGCTACTAATGGAGTTTTTGAAAGTGTTAAGTTAAATATTCTTTAATGCATTCACTACTGCCTACATTTGAGGAAGTGCATCCAAAGTACCATAGGTTTTGGAATGTTAAGAAACAACAACATTCCTATCATTCCATCATGATCCTAGGACACTAACACTTTTCTGCTGATGCTTGGGTATGGACTTTATTCAGTCAAACTTAGCCTATATGGCACCACACTGAACTTGCACACTTACTCTCCGATGTATAATAGTGCATCTAAGTTACATGTATCCTAAGAAAGCATCTCCTCATACTCTCCAAGAAGAATTTCTCCAACAGTAATGCAATGATTTTCTTGTATGAGTTCTTCCACTGTCACTGACTTCTGGGGGAGGGAGGACACAATTTGCTAGCCCTAAATCCTCAACACTTTCAATACTGTTCTTAAACTTATTCACCACTAAATCTTGCATGATTTCCCATAATGAGTCAACATTCTGTGATAAATTGACAGGTTTTATTCCTTCTGCATTCAAAAACTAGATTACAGGTCACATCTCCACCTTGTTACATTACTGAAGGGTGCTGCCAACCTCTTGGAAAAATAACACCAACAGGTGAAGACATGTGAATACGCCGTGTTATCAATAGACTTAAATCAGTAATCTGACACAAGGTTATCATCAATTTTTACATGATGTGCATTTTATGTTGATTTTGAAGTTTTTTGTTGTTTTTTTTGAATGGCCTTTGTATGTACTTTTGTATGAGACTTGTGGCAGAGAAGAAAAATGCATGGGATGCATATAAATTATCAGGCGACACAGAAGCCTATGGCAGATATAAGCTAGTCTGTAATCAAGTCACAAAAGAGATTAGGCAAGCGAAGGCAAATTACGAGAAATGGTTGGCAAAAGATGCTAAGAAAAATAGCAAGGATTTCTTTACTTGTATAAACTCTAAAAAGAAAGGGGATGAATCAGATTGGTCCACTTGATATCAATGCTGTTCCTGCTCAGATAGCAAACAAACTGAATGAGTATTTTGCATCTAAATTCATGCATGAGGAATTATTAAGGAAAGAAATGACAGAAGGTTATCAGGGTGCTTAATGATTTTGTAATAACTGAGAGCAAAGTGGAAGAGAAATTGTTGAAGTTAAACATAAGAAAGGCACCTGGGGCAGATGGGATCTATCCAGTTATATTAAAGGAGGTGGCAAAGCAACTAAGCAAACCCTTAGCCATAATTATGAGATCCTTGGACTCAGGGGAGGTTCCCATGGACTGCAGATGTACAAATGTATCCACAATTCACAAAGGGGGATCGAAGGGTGACACAAATAATTACAGACTAGTTAAACTTCTGTTCCAAGAAAATTAATGGAGTCACTGGTTAAAGTGCATTGCAGGATCATCTAGACAAGACTGCAGCAATAATTAAGACACAGCATGGGTTTGTTAAGGGAAAGTCTTGTCTGACAAAGTTGATTGGATACTATGATGTGGTTACAAAGGAACTGGATGCAAAAAATAATTTTGATATCATATACTTGGATTTCAGGAAAGTTTTTGATACTGTTGTGCATGGAAAACTACTGTACAAATTGGAGCAGAATGGTATTAAGAGTAAGTTGCTACAATGGATAAAAGGGTTGTTGAGTGGGAGAAGACAGAGGGTGGTAATCAATGGATGCTGCTCTTCATGGACTAATGTTAGTGGAGTTCCACAGGGTTCGGTGTTGGGCCCACTGCTGTTTTGTATATTTATCAATGATATTGATGAAGGTATATCAGGCTAAGTGTCAAAGTTTGCAGATGATACAAAGGTTGGCAGGGTTGTTAATGACAGTAATGGCAGTGTGCTAATGCAACAGGATCTAGAAAATTTGGGCAGATGGGCTAGAAGTGGCAACTGAAATTTAACAGTGACAAATGCAAAGTACTGCATATGGGTAGAAGTAACCCCAGAGAAACGTACCAACTGTGTGGTACTACACTTAAGGTGGTAGAAAAAAAAGAAAAAGACCTGGGAGTAATTGTGCAGGCAGATATGAAGTTTTCTGAGCAATGCAGACAGGCTGCCAGGGCAGGTCATGGGGTGTTGTCAATGATATATAGGAATTTTGCTAGCAGGGAAAAGGAGGTGATTATCCCTTTGTATAAGGCAATGGTCAGGCCATGCATTGGGTACTGTGTACAGATCTGGAGGCCTCATTTTAGGAAGGATGTAGATTTGCTTGAGCGTGTACAGAGAAGGGCAACAAGATTGGTGAGGGAATGAAGGGATCCTCTTACCAAGAGAGGTGTATAAGGCCTTGAATGGGTTGAGCATGCTGAATTCTGATGAGATTCTTCCACTTGCTCAGATTATGAACCTAAGGGGGCATAAATTCAAATAGAGGAAAGACAGTTATAGAATAGATGTGCGGAAATTTGCCTTTAGCCAGCAGGTGGTTAATTGCTGGAACGAACTTCCAGCAATTAACTGTTGTTGGAAGTTGATAGCTTAAATAAATTCGAGGAACTGGACAAACATTCAGAGGGAATGGTTGTGTGAATATTTTTTTTTTTTTTTTTTTTGCTGATGCTACATAAGCTCATAATGCTTGCTTTCTTGCATCACATGCCTCTATTACTATTACTCATAGAAATTGCACATTTGTAATATGCTGAGTAATTTTAAACGTTACACTATTAATAGCATGCACAATCTCTTGTCTTGTACACAATCCTTGCTTAACAGAGATTCTCACTTGACATTGTTACTGAATGAATATTACACTCTAACCAGTTTCTAGTTTTCTCTACCAACTGGTTGGCAGCCCAGTAATCAAGTATGAAATTCACTTAAACAATAAATAACAATTTATTTATTACACAATAAATAACAAGCTATTATTTATTGTGGAAAATTATGTAGTGTAAATGTTATTCTGCCAATTTAAATTGAAGAAGGTTATTTTTAAAAAGATTTTTCAAAAGCAGTTAAAGTTACCTTTTGAAGGTTTTATTTAGTGAACTGCAATTTAGATTTTCTCACAAAGTGAAAAGTGAATAAACAGCAATGAGAGTCAATTCAGTAAACATATAAATGGTTTAAAATTTTAATGATTGCTGGAAAAAGTGAATTTACTGTCAATAAAAGAAGTTTCTTGCTGGTAATACAGAAATAAAGCATTCCCGCAAAAGTTATTAATCTGTTTAAAGACAGCCAAAGAACTGAATGTAACCAAGAAAGAAAGTTCTGAACAAAGTGTAAAGTAAATTTAAAGTCACTCTCAAGATTAAAGAAAAGAATTTTTTCCCTCATGCACAGGCCTGATGTAGCCCGGGTAGAAAAGAGTGAGAGTGCAGCAGCACATGCTCTTTGAGTGGACCGTGGTTCAAGCCTGCTAAATATGATTAACCATTGATTTCTGACTTACTCTAAATTCCTCTGATGTGGTTGTTGCACTGGAGTATAAATAAGAACACATTTAATGGTAGAGATAACTTTGTATGTCTCACAACCATTTTCAATAAATTGTCATCAACTGAAAGGGTTGTTTAATGTTATTTGTTATGCTAGTGTACTTGCTAGTGCCCTTTCAAGCTCGATCATACAGCAATACCCTGCATAGCACTGATAATTGGTACCGGAACTGTTCCATGTTATGTGAAACTGTGCTAATTGAGGTATAGTTATAATGGGTTTTAATTGAATGCATACCAGAGAAAAGTCTATAAACAAATTGCACTTGATAGTCAATTAAAAGGATTTGAAATAAAAAATATTGCAAAAATTTTATTAATGAAGAGGTAACATCATAAGAGATGAGAATACAGCTTTATTGTTTATTTAGGCAATTTAATAATAGTCTTGTAAAGTTATGTTTTCTTTTTCTCAGGGTACAAGTCTTTGTAGCATCGAATTCTATCTTGTAAAATTTTCCGTATCTTGATGCTAATTCAACATTCGGATCTCCATTCATAATCGCCTCACAGGCCACGTCAACCCCTCAGAAAACTTTCTCCAATTCTTTTGTTGAAAATTCTTTTGGTGCCACCTCAGTGTTATCCACTTCACAATTGTTTTCCTCTTCTTCATATGCAGTTTGCTCATCAATTTCAAGGAGAGTTGCATCATCCAAGTCATTTGCATGTGAGTCACGTATATTGGCAGTGTCCAAAGCTTCAAATCCCAAGTCTTTTCCGATCTTCACAATGTCTTCAGCAATTGTCTGAACATGCAATTCAAAACCAGTGAAATGGGACATGTTTTGCTTAGCATGTTGTTGGCAGTGATTTCTAGCCAAGATGCAAATATATTTTTGAAAAAATATAATAATAAATAAATAGTGCAATGGAAGGCTATCAATTCAAGACTGTTATTGAATTACCTAAATTGAATTATCACGTGTCTTGTCTGGATGGAATTAAGAATACTGAACACTGTTACATGTTGTTGCTGACTGCCTGAGGAGAGCTATTGGCACATGCACATGTGAGACAATAGAGTTGGCACCACAGCATATATGTACACATACCCAGGCTACCACAACGCAGCATATCTGTAGAGTACGTGTCTAGGCTATTGAATGAGTTTTAATATATACAGTAAATTTTTGACTTAAACTTAATTGAAAACCATTTTATAGTGAAATCCGTGCTGTTTGAAGCCATGCTAAGCGAGGTATTGCTGTATAAGAAATTCTTTCCTTTGTTACAAAAAAAAAAAAAAAAAACTTTTGCTGTGAAAAATTTAATGTATGAGAACTCAGCCACGTTGTGAAAAAGACCCTTAAAAATTCCTTGCATTGACAGGATTCAAACTCAGGATCTTTTCCACCCGGTGTGGGAAGGATGGAATTCTACTGACTGTGCTACCCATGATCGTTTGATGGGTATGCGTACTTTTACTGTATATACAAAATTTATTACATGTTATGTACCATTCTGCACATTAAATGCAGTAATAACTGATCAGAGTCCTCTATGATATTACAATCCACCACTCATCACTTGTTTTGAGAGGTCTGGGTTTGAAGGATTAATCCACATGTTGTGCTGGCTAAAAAAGCTAAAATAACTCCCACTAAAGAACCCTACTCCCTTTGCCTGAGTTTAGCAAACAACACACACACACACACGGGATTCAAACTCAGATCTCTCCAAACAGTTAGGAGGAAAATGTGCAGTTGATTACATGAAGCTACCTTGTGGTTTATAGGTTTTTTCCAACATAAATTTTTGCACAAATGTAGTTCTAAAAATACCAGTACAGTTCCAAATGTTTTCAACAGAATATGTACAGTGTGGTGTGAACAGTTCTAAAAATTTCTTAACCTGGAAGCAGTGTCATGGACTTTTGCAGGCCCACCTGAAAAATATCTGTTGCAGATTAATCACCATTTTGTGATCAGAATCTCTTCCTCTTGCTAGATACTCACAGTTTTACATCAGTAGTTTTGTAAGCGATATGAGTTGCAGAGTTAAGTGAAATTTGCAAAATTCATGCACTAGTTTGAATTTTTGCATGCTTAACAGTTTTATTTTAAGCAAATTTTTTTAAAAACAATTTTACTTTTTTCAGAAATAAAAAAGGAAATAGGTGAGCCTGTCAGGCTCCATTTGTTAAGAATAGGGTGTCTTCACTGCCAGGTTAAATTATGTCCTAGTAGTAGGTAAATTTCAAAGTCAGATCAACTCAAAATTTTTTGTATATTTCAAAAAAAAAAAAAAAAAAGTTCTTAAAAGTACAACATACATATATGCAAAAGTGTGTAAATCAAGGAATACATACCTGTGTTTTAGAGTTCCACTAGACAGCATATACTGACATGTATTCATCTGCTACTAGATCGTTATAAAATTCATTTCATACGCACAAAAAAAAAAATGCAAAAATAAAACTAAAATATTATATACCTACAAAATATTTATAATGAAGAGAAACTAGTCAATTACCTCAACAAGTTCATTATGTTCCTCTGTTAAATACTTTACAGTTTCGGTCACTTTTCTATCCTCCTGTCGCCCTTCTATTTCATCCTTCATTGGCACAAGACTCTAATCCCAAGAATGTCTTATATTAATAAGCATAATACACAAATTGTAACCAATAGCTGTCTACATCCAAGAAAACTGCAAAATTAGGAAAGGAGACTAAACAAGAGGAGAAGCATAATATGCTATTTTCAAATCAATAAATAACTGAAGTAAATAATCTGTTATGTTATGAAGGAATTTTGAGTTTAAATATTCCTTACCATATACTTATCTTAATATGTTAAAAAAGAAATCAAATGGTATGAAAACCCTTTCTAACTGAAGCAGCCTAATTTTATTGTGCTAAAACATCAAAAATATAAATAACAGTTAAATTCAGAGACCTTATCGTGGCTAAAGATCTTACATGAAATAGGATAGCACAGAAGGACTGGTTTGTACTACCACAGTAGACCTACTGGGCATAAACAGTGGTGATAATGATGTAATTTACATTTGTTTACATAATATAAGAACTTAAATTCAAATTATATTTACATTTAAATTCTGATAAATGTAAATTATTTAAATTCTGATACACCAAAAAATCACACTCACTGTTTCCATCATATATTGTGCTTCAACATAATTTCATTTAAACTAGTCCTGTTGGTATTTGGAGGCACTTATCCAGTATGAAAATCATCACTGAATGTAACTTTTTGTTTTGTTTTTGTTGAGCAGGCCAAGAAGAAAATCCAATCTTCCAATAAACTTCACTTTAACTTGGGTGCAATAGTCTTTTTAAAGGAATTTTTATTTTATGGACATTTAATCCTAAACTGTTAAAGTCCAGTTCTGTCACAGAAAAAGTAAAGTGTAGATCAATTAACAAACTTTATAACTGTATATCACTGCAAAAAATATTTCATAAATTTAGTATGTAACTTTGCTTTGGTTATCTTGTTAAGCAAGGATAAAAATAATAAAATGATTTTTTGTGAACAAAAATATATATTTTTCATGCATTGTAATATGCAGCTTAAAATGTATATAAAAAAGCTGCAATGTACTTTCAACTAACAAGAACAAAACAAGTGTAGTGTAAAATCAAGATTTTATAATCTTAATTGAACTTACCTATGAAGGATTTCCAACAGTAAGGTACGAACAAGAATATCATGCATAAATCTTCACCTGTGGATATGTTTTAACAGCAGCTGCTGAAACAAGCATATGTTTATACAGCAAGAGCGTGCTAAATGTGCATGTAACATCTATACCAAAATGGCAGTAAGTCTGAGGATTTGGATAAAGTAGAGAGGTGCAAAGCACAACTTGTTTTTGCACATAAAGGGCAACACACAAATTCATCAAGAGCTTATTGTCATTTTTGAGAATACAATATTAGCAGGAAATAAGTTTCTGTGTAGTATACTGTATTTAAATCTAGACATGGTAATCTGAATGACGAACCAACCTGGGGAAGAGCAGACTCATCCACATTTGGAAATTATATTTCCTGCATATAGTTCCAACTTGGCACCCTAGGATTTTCATCTCTTTAGAAGCCCTCAAACAATATTCATCAGGCCTACAATTTGCAAATGATATGTTATTGCAGCAGTGACAACCAGGTTACATGCAACTGACTGATTCATCATCTGCATGAAAAATGCCACAACTAATTTGGCCCATCCATTTCAGAATGATATCTCGAAATCAGAGTCACCTAACATAATCCTTATTATATTTATTAACTCAGCCATTACAAAACAATTATGAATGAAAAGACAAATGACTACAGCACTGCATGACTGAAGAGTCCAAATCCCACTATAATAATGTGAATGGTAAAGTTGGTGGTCAAAATGACCTATAAGTGCTAAAATACACAATGATTATAAATTCTGTTTCTCATAGGAAGCTAGTGAGAAGCAGAGATCCCAGTAATGTAAACACAAAAGTTATAAGTGTTAATCAAAATGTAGACAGTTGACCCACACCTTACTAGTTAAAGGTTAACAAATTTATCAGAAAGTGACAAAATGCATTGTTTGAAAAACAGTGTTTTGCCATCAATTTCAATAATTTTATATAATATCGGTGTGTAGATACACCATAGACAACTCTTAAGAAACTACAAAGTAGTTGTTGTAGGCATCATTTGCTCTTTCTCATATTGTGCTCTGCCTTCACGACGAGTTGCCATGATATTGCACTACCTCGAATAAGTAACGCTTCACTAATAGAGAAGACTATTGTTACTTATTCTCAGTGAGTACCACCACCCAGAATTTTGTTACTTTCTGAGAATATTGTTACTTATTCTCAGTGAGTACCACCACCACCCATGTCTGGGTGGTGGTATTCACTGAGAATAAGTAACAATAGTCTTCTCTATTAGTGAAGCGTTACTTATTCGAGATAGTGCACAATATCATGGCAACTTGTCGTGAAGGCAGAGCACAATATGAGAAAGAGCAAATGATGCCTACAACAACTACTTTGTAGTTTCTTAAGAGTTGTCTATGGTGTATCTACACACCAATATTATATAGATATTAAACTCTTAATGTATTATGCCTTGTGCATTTAGTTATTTTAAATAATTTTATGTAATGATTCTTAGATGGCACAACAGATACAAGCCATCTCACTGGGTTCTGCAGACATTTCATATCAACTTAATACTGTAGTTGACTTACTTTAATTATAATAAAATTTGAGCCATCACACAAAAAAAATTTGAGTCAATATTTCAGTCCTCTCAAGTCATGGATTGTGCACCACTGAAAAATGTTCAAGTTTTGAAATACAGCCAATATAACAGAATTCCTTCTATAACAAAATTCTCTCTATGGCATAATTTTCTGGTGAACCTTGAATTTCAAAGAATTTAACATGAAATTTTGTCTCCATATAATGAAAAAGTTCTTGGCAGTAGCCTTGTTTAATGTGTTCTGATTATTGCAGCAGTTGCCAAATAAAGTATGGCTGAGACAAGGTAGAGCTACCCCACTCTTTATTAACAATGGCCCTACACCAGTGTTTCAAATAGTGCAATTTAGATACTGCATTCTGTCAGCATGAAACACCAGTAAAGTCCAGCAGCAAAACATGACCTTTGAAATGCTTATGTAACTTAATGAAGATTCAGTAGTTCAATGATACACTAGATTCAGTCAGTTTCTCAACTCTGTCATTCAGAGTAACCCTTACACTATATGTACTGTAGTTAAAAATGTAATAGCACAACACTCCTAAAATGTCATGGCCGTTAATCTTACAGAATTCAATGATGAAGCATCCCTTAAAGATGCTGACTACAATATAATGTAATTTTGCTGATAGTTGACAGTCAACATTAGTTGTAGAAAAATTTTCTCCGTTGCTGCTAACTGTTTATCGGTAGGTACTATATGACTAAACTTTTGGAGGGGGGCGCTCCACAAGTTAGTCTCTTGTGTTAATCAAACCTGGCAATCAGTCTGAAGTGGACCCAGAATAGTAAACACAAAAATGCTGAAAAGAAAATACTTGAGTGTCAGCGAAAAATTAAAGTATTAGACAAAGTTTACAAAGAATTCAAGAAGACATATCATTACAAAATTAAGTAAATTTGGTATTTTCCGTAAATTTGGTTTAATAAAAAATCATTCCGTAAATTTGGTTTATCAACAATATTAAAAAACAGAAATCTGATTTCAGAAAAACCAAATGCAGGAACTTCCAACAGGAAACCAATGCAACTATGAACCTAAGAGGGCGCTGAAAAACAAGTTTTAAAATGAATTGAAGTGATTCATGGAAAAAATTTCCACTCTTGTTGACTTTAATTATAGAAATGAATTAACCAAGATTTTCAAGCCAGTTTCAGATTGCTTGTACAGATTTAAAATTAAACGTGGGATATTTTATTGAAATCAGTTTCTGGTGAAAGTGGGAGTGCAAGATGGAAAGAGTTTTTTGAACAAGTTTTTAGACAAATACAGTCCGAAAGACATTTTTAATGCGGATGATTTTTTTTTTAATAAGTGCCTATTCGACTTTTAAAAATGAAAAATATTTTGTGGAAAAGTACAACAAAAAGAGTAACTGCCATGGCTGGGACTACCTGAGAAACTTCCATTTTTACTAATTGGTAATAGTAAAAACGTAAGATGTTTCAAAGGTATCAGATTAGAGTCATGCACCAATAAGCAAAGTGGTGGCTTTGATCATGCAAAAGAAAAAAAAAAAAAAAAAACTGGTGTACTAAGAAAATTTATCATAGGTTTTTTACACATTGGTATTAATAAAATATATTTAGTTTTAAATTAAAACCAGTCAGTCAACAATAATATCAATTAATAATATCAATCAGTAAACAATAATAAATGTTTCTATTGTTATTTGTTTTTTTTTTTTTTTAGGAGCATTAGCAACTAAGGCCATATTGCTCCAGGATATGCGGTGGTCATTCCCTGACCTTTCCGCATCCTCCGTATTTGGTGGTGACGGGCTCAAACCCCGGTCTAATCAGGAAGCATGTGCTACGCACTGCTGCTGCTCTTTCCCACCTGGCTACGGAGGCGCCGTTTCTATTGTATTAATATCAAAAATTTTTTTAAAAATCAAATAGATTAAAAATGTAATTAAAATATGAAATTTAGGAAGGCTCGGTAAATCATTCCGAAAGAGCCAAATGTACTAAAATTTTATGAAAATTCATCTACTATAAGTCTAGTTATTAGATGGACAAAGAAATTATAATTGCCAGATTTCTATTAATTCAAATTTAATAAAATTTAGGATGGCTTGACAAATCTTTCTAGATAAGCCAAATATAAAATTTTATAGAAATCCATCCACTAGGAGTCAAGTTATTACATATAGAGGGATGAACCAAAATTTGGTACCTTATGCATATATGCTAATGTACCTAAAACGCATGGAACATTTACAAGCTATCACATCATATGCTTTATATGATAACTATAAGCAGCTGCAAGCCATTGTGTCATATGCTTGTGTGATAACATAAGAGAGTTACAAACTATCATATCATATGCTCTTTTTGATAAACATAAGCATATATATAATAAAACCATTAATGATTGGATCTTTGATCACTGATGATGGATGAGATGGGTGGGGTGGTTGCTGGAGCTTTGCTCTGGATCCTAAACATTTGTTTCACCATTTCAAGACTCCAATAAGCAATGTGGTGGTATTGCACCAGTTGATGAGAGGCATCTACCACATAGCATTGCCTGGTAACACAGAGGGGTGGCATTCCTCTGTGTGGTGTGAATGCCATACCTCAATCCCTATTTACATTGGTTTGCACCTGGGTTGTCACCTCCAAATATACTAGATACCACATTTCAGGACTTTGCACATGGGGGTTATACTTAATGTTACTAACAGTCCCACCATGATGAAGGTGCAAGTAGAAGGTCAGGTTGTCACAGAACAACTGTACTTTGCTGAAATTTGGTCCACTTGACTCCAGTGTCACCAGAATATCATTTCCTTCAGTGTTTTAGACTCCTATGCAGCAAGCCCAGCTTGTCATACCTGAGAGAATGTCTGTGACAGCCTCTCTTAAATAACCATATATTTCTGCTTATTTTGCTAATGGGAAATATAATTTTGAATAATGCACCCGCATGATCAGCACAACTCGGAAGGTTATGTTCTACAACAAGACGCAAATAAATATTCAACATGTAGAATATCGTCATCATAGTGTTTGAATCATAATGTAGACAGTTATAATACTGACAGCTGTAATCTCAACAAGCCAAAATCACAACACCGCATAATACTAACAGCTATAATACCCTCTTAACAGCAAATTTAAAAAAAAAAAAAATTCAAATAGAAATTTAAAACTTAATTTATTCGGTATTTTTATATTTACACATCATTGGTTTTGTGCTGATATGAAACATATATTACAAGTATTGCACATTTTTGCAAATTACATAAGTTGCACACATACATTAAATGTCATCAATTATTTAAAATAATTAAATGTCACTTTCCATTTTGGACAGGGTTCACTGTGCAGTATACATTCAACTTTGTTATCTACCTGCTGCTGTTTTTTCTGAAATTCTTCAGTGATACATTAGATGCTAAAGTGTACTCCTCCAATTATGTTCTCTCATTTTTGATGTGAAAACATGTTTGGCAGCACTTAATAAATTTTTCAGACTGAAGTAAAATCGACTGGTAACGAAAGTGCGAGATGGAAATGATGCAAATGATATCACTTCCTAAATGACACTAACTCGGCCCCTAATGTTGATTCAGTACAGTAAGTAGCAGGAGTGAGCATAAAATGTTACATTGCTCATACTAAATATTGAAGTAAAACCGATTGGTAATGAAAATGCAAGACAGAAATGACATCACTTCCTAAATGATGATAACTCAGTCACTAACACTAACAGCTAGATTCGAAAGAGCAAGTAGCAGCCGGAAGCATAAAATGTTACGTTCATAACTTCGGTTCTAGCTGTTCGAAATTATGAACGATGTAACGTTCATAACTTCGAACCCACAAAATGATGTCACTTCCTAATGATGCTAACTCAGTCACTAATGTTGATTCAATAGAGTAAGTAGCGGGCATGAGCATAAAATGTTACATCGTTCATACTAAATATTTGGGACTGAAGTAAAACCGATTGGTAACGAAAATGCAAGACAGAAATGATGCTAACTCAGTCACTAACGTTGATTCGGTAGAGTAAGTAGCAGCGATAAGCATAAAACATTACATTGTTCATAACTTCGGTTCTAGCTGTTTGATTTTATGAACAATGTTCATAACTTTGAACCTTTTAAAATCCCATTAACTTCTTCTAAGCCAAGGATGTTTTCACATAGAATAAAACATCATTCTGTTCATACAAGGAACACACATACTTTTTTTGTGCAAGCTTCAATGATATTTTAGGTACATGGAATTCCTAGTTCTATGGAATCATACATGACCACAAAATTGGTGGAAACAACACAGTGGGATACAAACAACAGTACCATTACACAAATAATCTTATTCTTCCACAAATATAACTTTTTGAGCCACTCAATCACATTACGCTTCTGTTGGCAAAGAGGATTTCAGAATGATGCATGCCCCTGGAATTTCATCAGACAGGAAAAATGCAATCCACTTGCTTGAATCTTTCTTCAACCACGCTGCCCCAGGTGGAAGAATCAAACTTTGTTTGATACATCAGGAAATTGACATTCAGAAGTGTTTATTGCAGTCAATTCTAGATCCATTAATATTATATGTGGCTTCAGTTCGATTTCATTTTCTTCAGCAAAGTCAGTCAAATCTTGAAATAAACATTTATAACATTCTTCGCTCTTGCAAGTTATTACACATACACAAACTAATGGTAGAATTTGGTAATTTCCAGAACCAACCGTTACAGGTATTGTATAATGCTGAATTTTGAGAACAGTTTTGAATGGTACCATCCATAATCCAATATTCGGATTATGATAAATGCTGAACATTTACTTTTGTTGTATAAACCAAAATTCTTTCCTCTCCCACTACATAATCTCTAAACAGAAATAACTCAGCATTTAATGCTTCACACAAAGCAAGTGAATATCAGTTTTGGCCAATGACTGTGGCACTGCCAGTCATTCAGCTTTTCTCATTGGTTTTATTTTCTTGCAGAGAGTGTTTTCTGACAGCATATATGGCTGGATCTGTTGAGGGATGGCATTAGCATTAGTAGAGGCATTTGATGCAAGAAAGCAAGCTTATGCAGCATCAGCCAAAAAAAAAGAAAAAATAAATAAATAAATAATAATAATAATAAATAAATAAAAATAACCACTTCCACTTCACCCCTCTGTTTGTTCGAAATACCTGTCCAGCTGAGCCTTAAACTTATTTAGGCTATCAACTTCCACGACAAGGGATAGAAGTCTGTTCCACCAACCAACCACCCGCTGGCTAAAGGCAAATTTCCTCACGTCTATCCTACATCTGTCTTTCCTCAATTTGAATTTATGCCCTCTCAGGTGATTATTCTGAGCAAGAGGAAGAATCCCATCAGCATTGAACATCTCAAACCATTCAAGGCTTTATACACCTCTATCAGATCACCTTTCTGGTGCCTAGTCTCCAGACACTGTAATTTGCAAAACTTAAGCCTTTCTTCATAAGAGCACCCCTTTGTTCCATTCACTAATCTTGTTGCCCTTCTCTGTACTCGTTCCAGCATCTCTACATCCTTCTTGAAATGAGGCCTCCAACCTGTATACAGTACTCTAGATGTGGAATGACCATTGTCTTATACAAGGGTATAAATCACTTCCTTATCCCTGCTAGAAAAATTCCTATATATCATTGACAATACACCATGAGCTACTCTTGCAGCCCATCTGCACTGCTCAGAAAACTTCATATCTGCCTGCACAACCACCCCCAGGTCCCTTTCATTCTCTACCACTGTCAGTGTAGTACCACAGAGTTTATACGTTGCTCTGGGGTTGCTGTTTCCCATATGTAGTACTTTACATATGTCAATGTTAAACTTCATTTGCCACCTATCAACCCATCTGCTCAACCTTTCCAGATCCTGTTGCAGTAGCATAGTGTCAGTAGTGTCCTTGACAACCCTGCCAACCTTCGTATCGTCTGCAAACTTGGACATTAAGCTTGATATACCATCATCAATATCATTTATAAATACAGAAAACAATAATGGACCCAATACTGAACCCTGAGGGACTCCACTAATAACATTAGTCCACGATGAGCAGTGTCCATTGATTACCACTCTGTCTTCTCCCCCTCAACCACTCCTTTATCCATAGCAGCAATTTGCCTCCAATGCCACACTGCTCCAATTTGTGCAGCAGTCTTCCATGTGCAACAGTATCAAAAGCCTTTCTAAGATCCAAGTATATAATATCAAAGTTATTCCCTGCATCATGGCAATGCTGTTGGTTTGAATAATAGAACATGGCAAATTTTTTGTTTGTTTTACATGCATCTTAATTTGCTAAATGACTTTTGCAACAGCAGCACTTGATTCTGGGCATGATTATGATTCACAAACTTTTCAAGACAATGTTGCCCATTCAAATATTTTGTCATTGCTCTACCTTGACAATCTTCTGATTTTCTTCTCTCACAACACTAATAATAAATATCCTCACAATGTTTGTCTTTTATCATTAAATATCCATGTGTGTCAATTTTGTTGTTCCCTTTTTAAGATCAAGCAATTTCATCCATTTCAACAAGAGGGATGAACTAACAGTAATAAGTTTTATTTTGCACATGCTATTATATAAGTTGTCCATCTCCATCCTACCTACCTACTGTAATCCTTTTTCCAACGGATTTCTCAAAAGGAAATATCCAAATAAATGAGGACAATGACCTCCAAAAAAACTATTAATTTCTAGAATTTTTAAATCTAGTATTATAGGCAGTCCAGTATTATTGTATTGTCGGTATTTTTATTTCTTGGTATTAAACAGGGTATTACGGCTGTTGGGATTTTGGTTTGTCACAATTATGACTGGCACTCTTCACCATGAAATACATCTATTTTTGAATTTCTTTCTCCACACTGCATGCTGACATTATGCATATTTGTTTGAAAATGTCAGATTGCATCACATTTCCCACCCTGCTGCTTGAAACTGAAAAATCATAACCACATATGGTACACAAGGCAAACATGTTACTTTTTCAGAATTTACAATGCATGGAAAACCTTGTGTTTATGTCTTCTGAAAGTGTGTCATATTTCTTTGGCATCTTACTGAAGATATTATTAATCAGCTTGGTACTACACAAGTGTTTGGTTCTCTACACAGCAGATAACAACACAAATATTGTGCATTTCTATTTTGCAACAGAGCATACCTAACAGCCAATTCATTAATGAAAATAAATAGCAATTTTTTTTTTAATCCCAATTTTAACCTGGTTTTATTATTTTTTGTGAAAAGAAAAAGATGAAGGCATACTGAGTTTCTGCAAAAAAAAAAAAAAATGGAGAAATTCTTTGTCACCAACCATATATGATGGTGAAACAGGGAGGGTTAAATTGACCTTTCTCCATATCAGGATACAATATTCATATCCAAGATATGAATACTGTATCCTGGTCTGGAGACTACATCTAAGATATAGAACTTGTTTATGGAGAAAGTGGAAAGAAGAGTGGCTAGATAGCAAAGAGCACTAAGCATTATCCTTATGAGAATGGCTAAGAATATATGGTCTTCAGAGCTTATCAACTACATGCCTTGAAGGATGGGGGATTTGATTAAGTGTATGCCATGAGATGGATTAGTGAAATGAATGAGGGAGGAATATTCTCACTGATGAGTGAGACAAGAACTAGAGGGCGCAATTATAAACTCATACATCATGATGTAAAATCTTATACTTCATGAATTTTATCGTCAAGCAACATGTTGTGAAAGGTTGGAATAAGCTCTCTGCAAATTTTACTCATTCTGGACAGATGGCGCCGTTTCGAAGCTTGTTGACTTGCTCATCGGTGGGTGGGCAGGTACCCTGTTGTTGCAATAGTGACAACCCAGTTATGAATTATAACTCAACAACATAAGAGATGCTTGATGGTGTGCATGGTTTTATCTAAAAATATTTCTTGACTAAATGCCTAAGAGTATGAATTAGCCAAGAAATATTTTTAGATTAAACCACACACACACCATCAAGCATCTCTCATACTCTTTGGCATTTAGTCAAGAATATTTTTAGAATATTAAATATGAATATTTCTTACCTCTATATGGGTATATTCCATTCCTGCACAATTCTCATTACATTTTTCATAAATACGCCTCAACCTTTTGAAAGACACTCCAATAACTCTTAAACTTTCTTGTAATTTTGCTCTCCTTTCTTCTTGTCCCCCAATACCACTTGGCTAAATGAATGATATATATATAACTTAATAAAAATCAAATAAATGACAAATCATATATACAAAACAAATGTATAAAAGATAGTGTAAGTCTAATTATCATAAAACTGAAACAAAATGACACCAATCAACACATAATACTCTCAAGGATTTAAATACTCTTTTGACACAAGTAATATAAGTCTGATAAGACATATGCATAGTGTAAGCAGCAATAAAAGTGCCAAGAAAGCAACCTCAACACTGGTAGGACTCAGTATAGGTCACTGCAAAAGTAATGAATTTCAGAGTGATCCAACTGAAAAACACCATATCAGTCATATGTTACAGTTTACTGTTACAATCCATTTGAACATTCTAAAGTTAAATGCAGCTGACATGATGCAAGGAATGAAAGAGGAGATGTGAGATCAAGAAACAATGTGAGAGGTCAAAAAATATTTAGGGATGGACTGTCAATTCCTGAAGAGACAAAGTCCTTTCAGGGAATAAGCTAACTAACCTAACTTAACTGCCGGTTAATAGTAATAGTAGAGTCATGTGATGCAAGAAAGCAAGCTTATGTAGCATCAGCCAAAAAAAAACTTTTCGCACATCCATTCCCTCTAAGCGTTTGTCCAATTCCTCCTTGAATTTAAGCTATCAACTTCCACAACAGATGGAAGCTTGTTCTAGCTATCAACTACCCACTGGCTAAAAGCAAATTTCCGCACATCTATTCTACAACTGTCTTTCCTCAATTTGAATTTATGCCTGCTCAAGTTCGTAATCTGGGCAAGAGGAAGAATCCCATCAGAACTGAGCCTGCTCAACCCATCCAAGGCTTTATAAACCTCAATCAGATCACCTCGCAAATGTCTAGTCTCCAGACACTGCAATTTTCAGAACTTAATTCTTTCTTGGTAAGACCACCCACTGTTCCCCTCACCAATCTTGTTGCCCTTCTCTGTACTCGCTCAAGCAACTCTACATCCTTCCTAAAATGAGGCCTCCAAACCTGTATGCAGTACTCAAGGCCTGGCCTGACCATTGCCTTATACATAGGGACAATCACCTCCTTTTCCCTGCTAGCAAAATTCTTGTATATCATTGACAAAACCCCATGACCTGCCCTGGCAGTCGTTCTGCATTGCTCAGAAAACTTCATACCTGACTGCACAATTACTCCCAGGTCTTTTTCATTTTCTACCACCCAAAGTATAGTACCACACTGCTGGTACGTTTCTCTGGGGTTACTTCTATCCATATGCAGTACTTTTGCATTTGTCAATACTAAACTTCAGTTGCCACTTCTCAGCACATCTGCCCAACTTTTCTAAATCCTGCTGCAGTAACACACTGCCATTACTATTATTAACAACCCTGCAAACCTTTGTATCATCTGAAAACTTCAACATTAAGCCTGATATATCTTCATCGATATCATTGATAAATATACAAAACAAGTGGGCCCAACACCAAACCATGTGGGACTCCACTAAGAACAGAGTCCATTGATTACCACTCTCTGTCTTCTCCCACTCAATCACCCTTTTATTCTTTGTAGCAACTTTGCCCTTAATACATACTGCTCCAATTTGTACAGTAGTCTTCCATGCACAACAGTTTCAAAAGCTTTCCTTAAATTCAAGTATATGATATCAAAATTATTTTTTGCATCCAGTTCCTTTGTAACCACATCATAGTATTCAATCAAATTTGTCAGATAAGACTTTCTCTTAACAAACCCATGCTGTGTCTGAATTATTACTGCAGCCTTATCTAGGTGATCCTGCAATGCATCTTTAACCAGTGATGTCATTATTTTCCCTGGCACAGAAGTTAAACTAACTGGTCTGTAATTACTCATGTCACCCTTAGATCCCCTTTTGTGAATTGGGAATACATTTGCACATCTACAGTCCATGGGGACGTGGAATTAGATTAGGTTATGTTCTGGCCATGATCTCTGCAAACAGCAAGATCGCAAGTCCACAGGCACAATGCACCATAACTGAACACTCAATCCAGACAAGGTTGCAAAATTTTAGTTTGTCACCTGTCACACTGTTGTCCATTATTTTTGTGAACTGGAATGACAGAAACAGATCCTGTGCAGCTGTGAACCAAGTCATACAAGTTTGAGCATACCTGGGTTTTGAGAATGGCTAAAGCATGCTACTTTTAGCCACAAATGCAACACCCCAATAATGAAGTCTGGAGGAGATTTCATGACGTGGGCTGCTTCTCACATAACCCTCTTGAACTTACCTGCGCATTGACATTCTGGACAATTTAATGCATGGCAGCTCTACAGATTGTCTGATCACCCTCTGGCCATGGAGCTTGCATAGACCAACATGATAATGCTTGAAGTCACCTATGAACAGTAAAAGGATGCTGCACTGTACATGGATGAAGGATGTAAAAATAAAATTTATCAATATAAAATAGATAACTACTCTGATGAACTTACTGAAAGAACTTAACTGAATGAGGAAACTTACTGAACTGCACAAAACTTGGGATTTAATGAGTTCTGAATTTAAAATAACTTTAGTAAAAATTAGAAATTATAATGCTTTTCTTTGCTGCATTCCATTTTTGACTTTATTCAGAAGTAAACATCTTGGGTATACTCTGAAAATGAACTTGTTGACCTCCACGTTATAAATAATCGTTCCTGCCTGATTCTGCTGATGTTTTTGTTGTTATTTGGAGCATTAGCAACTAAGGCCATATTGCTCCGGGGATATGTGGTGGTCATTCCCTGACCTTTCCGCATCCTCCATATTTAGTGGCTCACGGGCTCGAATGAACCCCGGTCTAATCAAGAAGCATGTGCTACGCACTGCTGCTCTGCCCACCTGGCTACGGAGGCACCCTGATTCTACTGATATCAGAAACACAAAATTGTTTCATAAAATCTCAACTGCTATAGTACATGTTATAGGTATGGTTGAGTGGTGAAAAATGATGCAAGCAAGCAAGCTTATGCAGTATCAGACAAAAAAAAAAAAAATCCTACTTCCACAACACCAGATGGAAGTTTGTTCCAACAATCAACTACACTCCAGAAGAAAGCAAATTTCTACACATCTATCCTACAACCATCCTCAATTTAATTATTGTCTCTTCATGTGTGTGTTGTCTGAGGAAAGACAGATGCCATCATCATTTACCTTACTCAATCCATTCAATGCTTTAAACACCTCATTCAGATCTCCTCAGAGGTACCTAGTTCCAGACACTGCAATATGCAGAACTGAAACCCTTTTGGTAAGAGTTCCCTTTTCCTCCCCTCACTAATCACAATGCTCTTCTCTGCACCCATTCCAAGAGATACACATCCTTTGTAAAATGACACTTTCAGACCAGTATGCAGTACTCAAGATGTGGCCTGGCCATTGCCTTATAAAGCAGGATAATCACCTCCACAACCCTGTTAGAAAAATTATAGTATGCCACTATATCACTGACAAAACCCCATGAGCTGTCCATCCACAATGCTCAGAGAACTTCATGATTAACTGCACAATTACTTCCAGTTACAGTAAACCCCTGCTATTCGTGGGGGTTACGTTCCTGAGAAATGCCACGAATACCGAAAACGCAAATACTGAGTTATGTCTCCATAGTAATAAAGGGGTTCCATTCCAAAGTATGAAATATACAGTAATACCCCGAAGTTACACGATAGGTGGGTCCGACGAAAATCGCTTAAGTCGAATTCGCGTAAGTCGGGGTACAACTTTGCATATAAATACATATAAATTTTGTTTAATTGGGACCAAGGACTAACAAAAACACTAGTTTAGAAGAAAAATATTAATAAAATTGCAGTTCTTTATACATATTAATACAAAATATGTATTAAAAAAATAAATGACTTACGTAAAAAAGTTATTTCGATGTCGATGGCTTCATAAAATCTAACAAATTCGTCTGACAACACAGCGCCTTCTTTTTTTCACGCAGAATTTCTTCGTAGCAAGCTAATAATTTTTTTATTTCTTGCTTTGTAGCTATAACAAGTTCTTCGTTGGAGTCTATGTTTTCTAAAATTTTTAAGCCCTTTACAATTGAGCCCTTTTTCAATTTTCAACCTGTCAAGTTTGCAATTGTCATGTGCTTTTCGCCATTGCTTCATTTAGGCCTGTAGCACATGCAATATCACATGGTCTTTCATTTCGCTCAAAGCATTTCACAATTTCATATTTTTTCTCTATCGACAGAGGCGGACTGGCCATAAGCCTTACCGGGCAAACCCCGGAGGCCGGTGTGATTTTGGCCATAAACCATAGTATGAGGCCACTACAGATTTTCCCGGGTAAGAATTTTTGACCCAGTCTGCCTCTATTTATCGATAATTGCTTTTCTTTTTCTCTCTGAATCTGCAGTGTCTTCACCAATACGCTTCGTTTTCACACCTTTTAAGTATTTTACTCATTTTTAGGGAATAAAGCACAATTACAAAACGAGGAGGCACGCTTGATATGCATAAACAAAGCTGCGTGCATGTAGCAACTGAATAAACAACACCATAAAAGCAGAGATACACTATTAACACCTCACATTTCTAGGGGTTACTACCATAAAACAATAATAATCCAGTTGCGTTTCTGCTAGTGGAATCTGTTGTAAACTGGTAGTAAACTCGATCTAATTGCATACCGATAGCTGGAATTGTGTTGGTTTTTACGTTATTATGGTGAAATGTGTTTCCCCTTCACTGATATAAAAAACATAAATACATTTTCTGAATCTTCTCTTCATTCCTATCGTGTTGCGTACGGTTGGGGTGATTCTGCGTTCGACTGCCATTTCTTGTAAACACAAAGGCGAATCGTGCATAAGCCAATTCGGTTCGTGTTATATTATAAGATATCGTTACCGTATTTATAAATAGTGTATGATCGCATTTGTGTAGTGTAAACATGTGTTATACGAGGACTGACTGTATACGGCTCGACCGACGCGATCCATTTCTCTCATGAAAACGATGTAATTTCCGACAAAAGTTGAGCACGAATTCGAACGCATACATATAAATACGACAGTTGGAATACAAATTCTTGTATATGTGTGCAGCTCATGCACAGTAAAGTTGAATTTTGATCATCTTTCGCTCTCATTCTCCGCCGTTGCACCGCATATCGATAACATATGAAAAACGGCCTTGAAGATAGTGGGCGGCAGTGCTGCCAAACGAAAAAATCAAAACCATGTAACTCCGAGTTCGCGTAAGTCGGGGTATTACTGTATAAGAAAAATTAGTCTAAAATTTTGTCTATGTATGTATTATATGTACCTTCATAATATGATTATGTACATAGACAGTACATAGTGAAATGCAATGTAAGCATAAGCCATCGAAATGAAAATAAGAAACAATTTAATAATAAAGACAGCGAATGCTTATAAAACAATTTAATATTAAATGTAATATTTATTAGAAATTTCAAACAAATCTTTCAATTCAGCACCTTTGCTAGCTAAAAAACTCATCCCACCAGTGCTATCACCAGTTTCGCTCAAGTGTTGATAAAGGTGTTTTGCCTTTTCACGAATGATGAGTAAACTTAACGGAATTTTATTTTGAGTTCAGTCTTCTATTCACAGATTTAAAGCTTTTTCCATTTTTTCTAATTTAACATCACAAGTTACAGAGCAAATTTTTGAAGCAAGGGCATTTTCACGGACACTACGGCGGATTTTTTCTTCCGATTTCGTGATTAATCGTACCATTGACTTATTGATTTTATAATGTTTCGTCACTGACGAGACACTTTCACCATTAGAAATTTTGTCTAATAACTGAATTTTACTCGCTAATGTCATCACCTTCTTTGATCTTTTCACAATTCCCTTGTTATTCGTAGCCATATTTTTGTAGGGGTTAGAAAAGAACTTGTCCACAATAAAGTCACTTTCTTCCATTAACACACTCGAAAAAGTCTGTTTACACTAACACACTGCAAAACGGTAGATTTTTCACTTTTGTAAGCATATCAATTTATAAATTGATAAATTTATTCAATTTATAAGAATATAAATTAAAAGCAAACAACGAAACCTTCCATGACAAGTACATAGCACATACCGAACAAGGATTAGCGAGAAACATCTACGCTTGCGATTTTGTCACTCCTCTCTCCCCACCCACTGAGCACTGTTTTGACCGGGATTTTAGCCACACCCATGTTTTTTTATGGCAGAAAATGTTCACAGTGCTTTAAAATTCACATTTTTTTAGGTTTCATTTTATATTAAATCAGTGACCGCAAATAGTGGGGGTTTACTGTATTTTTCATTCTCTACTACCCTAAGTGTGGTACTACACAGTTATGTTAATCTGAGATTACTGTTACCCATATGCAGTGCCCTGCATTTGTCAATGTTAAACTTCAATTGCTACTTCTCAGCCCATCTGCCTAATTTTTCCATATCTTGTTCAAGTAGCATACCTTAATTACTGTCATTAACAACCCTGTCAACCTTTGTATCATCTGCAAACCTATTTTATTTATTAATTTTCCCTGGAACAGAAGTCAAGCCTGATATGTCTTTTTCAATATCATTAGCACACTCACTGCTGGTTGACACATACGTGCATGTAGTAGGGGTGACACGTGTGCACCAAGCCACCTTTTTGCCAGCAGCTGACCAATTCAGCCATAGTGAAAAGAAAGCCCCTAAATGACTCTGTTCTCTCCAATCCACAGCGACTCAATCCTGTGATTTTGAATATGGTTCATTAAGGTTATAGGTCAAGCCAACAGTGAATGTGTTAAAAAAAAATACTGAAAATAACAATGAGACCAGCAATGCCTGCTGGGGATTCCACTAATAACATTAATCCAAGAAGAGCAATCCCCATTAATAGCCACCTTTTGTTTTTTCCCACTCAACCATCCCTTAAATCTATTGTGGTAACTTTTCTCTAATGCCACATGTCACCAATTTAAACAGCAATCTTTCATGTAAAGCAGTTTCATAAGCTTTCCTGAAACCTAAGTATATGATGTCAAAATTATTCTTTGCATAGGGTTCCTTTGTTACTGCATCATAGTATCTAATTAGATTGATCAGGCATGATTGTCCCTTAAGAAATCCATATTGTGACTGCAATATGACTGCATTCCTATCTAGATAGTCCTATATTACTTCTTTAACCAATCACTCCATAATTTTCCCTGGAACAGAAGTCAAGCTTACAGGTCTGTAATTATTCATGTCACCCTCTGATCCCTCCTTTGTGAACTGGGGGAGACATTCACACATATCCAATGCATAGGTATCTCCTCCTGAATCCAAGAATGCTCTCATAAATATAGCCAAAGGCCTGTCGATAGGTGTTGTCGACAGATTGAGATTTGCTAAATCTCAGTCCTATTAACAGACAAATACTACCACCTCCAACTTTATAAACAAGGCTTTTTAAAAGATCTTTTAATAAATTTTAATTGCATCAATATTAATGATATTAACTAATATTAATTAATAAAGAATATTACCATCAGTATTAATATTGATGACCTTATCATGATTATTATAAAATAGCCAGTTCTAAAGAACTGGATGCTTTATAATCTCATTACCAGGCAGGTCTCTTGTAATGAGATTGCAAAGTGCCTAATTTTTTTAAAACAACCTTATCTGCAGTATTATTATTAGACAAACTTCTGTAATAAAATTAAAGATTATTAATTCTTTAGAATCATCTTATCTGCAATAGTGTTATTAGACAAACCTCTGGTGATGAGATTAAAATCCTGTTGTATATACCCACTGAAATTCATGTTAGCTAAATCATGTATACCAAACCGTCAGCCATTTGTTCTTTGCAAGAGCAAAGTAGCAACAACAAGTACATATTTTCTAAAGCTCCTAAATTTAATTCAAATCTTACCTTAAAATGTATTTAAATAAAATTAACTTTAAAATGTTTTAATTAAAATATAACCTTAAAATGTAAAATTTTACATTTTAAGGTTATATTTTAAATTTTAAAATTTTAAATTTAAAGTTTTAGCCTTATGTAAGTAACTTAAAATAATTTATTATAGTAACTAATAACAATTTAACTCTTCTTTTTTCATTTATTGGCTGCCTTTGCAGTCCCTTTATCAATGAAGTGAAACATCTGTTTTCCATCTATATATAATTTTCAACCAGAAATTAAAGAAATATATAGATTTCACATATGTTGAAAGTTCTTCATTCCTCTATTAATAAATTTAAATTACCTGTGCACCATACTGCTGAAAGCAACATCTAAAAGTAGCATTTGTTATATAAGAAAAGACAGCCACGGCAGACTAACTCCACAGTATAAAAAAAAATGTTATTTGTTACAATTAAAACATTTTTGTTTTAGTAAGGAAGGAAGATTATGTAGGGAAAAAAAGCTTAACACAACACCCTGATAAACCACAGCATATGATTTTGTGTTCCTCGATTGGTTACTGCAACGTAAAGTAGTCTACAGCAAATGAATATATATAGATATATTTCATCAATCCTGTTTAATTTAGAATCTAAGAAAAATAATCATGGCTACCATCACTGCATCAGTCTTTTTTTTTTTTTTTTTTTTAGATGGTCAAGAGACTCAAGACTGGATGTCTACAATGGATTCCATTAATTAACAACCTATTCCCCAAAGATATATCAGATCTAGATTCACCTGAACAAATGCAAATACATCATGATAATGAAAAGTATGAAGGACCATCAGACATTGAACCCTTTTCACTCCTGGATTTGGGCTCTGCCGTGGCAAAGCTCAATGGTAAGAAAAGCCCCGGTATTGACTTCAATTGAGAACACAGTCATAGTTAAATTTTTTCCACACATTCTTTTAAATTTGATGAATAAATGTTTACTAGAAGGAATATTTCCTCGTCGATGAAAAATAGCTCTACTAAAGACACTGCACAAGCCTGAGAAATTAATATCAGATCCATGGATCTACAGACCTATTTCGCTTTTGGCAAACCTGGGGAAATTGTTTGAGCAAATGTTAGCCCCAAGAATCCAAAAAATGCTAGAAGATCATCAGTTATGTTCAGAAGCACAATACAGCTTCAAGAAAGGACGGTCGACTGAAGACGCTATAAATCTTCTGACCAACTATGATCTTACCATTGACTTATTGATTAATACGTACTCGCTGTGTTTGTGGACTTTCAGGGTGCATTTGACACTTTATGGTGGGAAAGTGCCCTTAGCAACTTGAGATCTGCAGAGTGTGATGCGTATATCTACAGTGTTATGCGATCGTACTGGGCTCAGATTTCAAGAGGATGCCCCCAAGGATCAGTGTTGGAACCTCTCCTCTGGAACACTGTGCTGGATCAATGGTTAATGCAGGAACACAAGGTATAAGGTAAGGTATAAGGTATGTTCATGTCAAACAGCACCTGGGATTTCTCCCAACTCCGCACGTGTTTTGCTGTATCGAGGACAGTACACTGTCAAGCCGTGCTGGATCAATGGTTAACGCAGGAACACAAGGTATAAGGTATGTTCATGTCAAACGGCACCTGGGATTTCTCCCAACTCCGCATGTGTTTCGCTGTATCGAGGACAGTACACTGTCAAGCCAGAGACTTGAAAGTGTGTGGGCCGTGTCTGTGAAGTGTGATATATTGTGCCCATTGTTTGACCGGCTTATTGGCTGCCAGGCCCCAATTGGGGCCTGACATTGCCCATACCCTGCCACATGGAGGCTAGCCGGGTGTATCCAGTATCACAACAAATTGCTCTGAAAAAAAAAATACGCATTTGACATTAGTGCTTAATGGGATTGCTGTTAAGAAATCGCTGGTTGGGGTTGAACGTTAAAGAGATATGTTAAAGGCCTAATAGGTCGGGCAAAATTTTATAGGTTATTAAATTTAGACACAGGGCACAGACACACACTGTTTTCATTTGTTTCTCCAAGTTCTGTTTTTGTTCATATCATAGGATGCATATAAACAAAAGTGTTTTGTTCATATGCATCCTATTAGCAAGATCTCAGAATTGTTTTCTCCCAAGTCCCTCCTCCTCCCAGATATAACTGATTACAGTTGGTAGTTCCTATATTCAGATATATACATAAATAAATCTATTGTCACAAACCCAGATATATACAAACAGAGAAGACCGTATCAATTCACTAGCAGTAGCTGATTCCCATTCCACTTAGCTAAGCTTTACTGTACAGAACTTTGAATGCAAGAAGTTCTGTTTTGACTTTAACTAGCTAACCCCAAACTTTTTGGCAAGTTAGCCTAGATTGCTGACTTTTTTCCCTCTCTTTGATGTTATGTAAATCAATTCAATTCAACTGACTTAAATAACAGTCTAATCAGTAATTCAATTTAGTAATTCTAAACTGAACTGGCTTGGCTACTGACTTGTAAACTTTTAATTAAGTCCATTTAGAAGCAATAAACTGAAACTGTTAATTTAATTCAGAATGTATCAGAGGGCATTCACCAAAGAATGGTTACCTGAATTTTTATTTACAAGGATGCAATTCATTTGCTAGAGATGGTTCCTTTGAATGCGTAATTTGCCTTATTTGTTTATTTCAAGTTGGCTATTTTCATGTGTCTCAATTCAGGTTAAAAATCAAGATATTATTAGCTTAGGCTAAAAATTAGCTCTCAGAGAGCAATAACAGATTGCTACACTTGTGAAAACATAATTCCCAGGTTTCCTCATCAATTTGTTTATGTGAGCACCCCTTGTTTACACTTATGAAAATGAAACTCCTGCATTCTTTGTTATTGGCACTAGAAATGTTTACATGAGCCGGAGCATGTCAACTATTCAAGCTGCTTCTAAGGCATACAACAGTAGTACACTGTCAGAATTGGGGAGAAAGACCACGCTAATTTTTTGTGGAGCAGTCAGGTACGGGACATGATACTGCCATGGGGGATGTCTGTGTGTGCGCGATGCAAGGAGTGTAAGGAAATCAGGCAACAACTCAGCATTGTTATGGGCCTATATGAGAGCTTGAAGGACAGGGTGGATGCCCTCAAAGGATTAAAAGTGAGAGGCCCATCAAGCTCTCAGCTGCCCACACCAATGCCAGAGCTTGCACTTGGTCATCACACGACACAGCGGCAGCCCCCAAGGTAGAATGCGCTGGTCCCAAAGGAACTAGTAGTTGTTGGTGACTCTATTGTCAGGGAAATGGGAAACATGCTTTGTAAAAAGGATAGGTGGAACAGGACCAGGGTATGTCTGCCAGGGGCAAAGGTTGATGACGTTGTAGAGCGGATATCATCATTTAAGGGCACAAAAGGTGATATAGTTGTACACGTTGGCACTAATGATATTAAGAGTAGGAGACCGGCAGAATTACTTAACAAGTACAGGTCACTGTTGAAAAAAAGCCGTGAATTATGGTTGAATTTGAAAGTGTCTGCAATTCTGCCCAGACACGATAGGAGGGAGTATATGATGATTTTTTTTTTTTTTTTTTTTGGTAGTAGTTGTTGGCACATCGGCTTCTGTGGCCATAATGCACCTCCCAAGGTTTTTGCAGTACTTTGATCTAAGCCCGAGGTGGGATTTGAACCCGCGACCTTTGGGTTGCTAGGTAGGCACTTTACCCACCTGGCTAGCCCAGTCGGCAGTATATGATGAGAGCCCTGTCGATCAATTCGGCCCTGGAAGGATTGTGCAAGGCTCAAGGGGTAGAATTTTTTTTCAGCCTGGTCTGTACTTGTTAACAGGAGAGACTGCTTCTACAGGGATGGGATACACTTAAATAGAAAGGGTGCAAGAATGTTTGCTGATGCTATCGAGGCAGTGTTAGGTGGGTCGGAAAACTGCTAGATTGGGGGGATACAAGGACTAATAGACTAACAGTAGCCACTGGCAGAGGTGAAAGTGATTCTTGCACTGCTTCTATTGGAATGAGCTGCAGCCTGGAAAATAAGATAGAGGATACTTCAGAGACTGCTGGGAATCATTGGGGTACAAATAAACACATAGGTTGTGTTAGGGTAGCTAAGAAAAAGAACAGGTGCATGTATACTTGCGTGTACACCAATGCTAGGAGTTTAGTAAATAAATTTGATGAATTTGAGGTATTGCTCAAAGCATCAAAGGCAGATATTGTGGGGATGTCAGAGACGTGGTGTCACACAGATATAAGGAATGCAGAACTGGAATTTGGGGAGTACAACGTCTACAGAAAGGATAGACAGGATAGGAAGGGAGGAGGGGTTATGCTATTAGTTAAAAAACACATAAAATCCAAGGAAGTGAAGCCAGTCGACATCGCTGGACAGTGCAGTGTCGAGTCAGTTTGGTGTGACATAAGCATTGGGAGATCAAAATTGAGAGTAGGAGTGTGCTATAGGCCTAATGACTCTGATGAGTATAATAAGAAACTGTACAGGGAAATAGAGTGGGCCAGTAAATCAGAGAGTCTTATAATGGGAGATTTTAATTTCCCAGATATTGACTGGAATTTGGGGGCTGGTCACTCACACACTAGCAAGGCTTTTGTGGATTTATTGGATGATTGTTTTCTACATCAGCAAGTTCGGGAGGCAACTAGAGGGAGTAATACTCTTGATTTGATTATCAGTAGTGATTCTTCATGCATTAAGAATCTGCAGATAAATGAACCACTAGGTGGCAGTGATCACAGTGTGCTGAAGTGGGATTTACTCAAAGAAGTAACTACCATTAGGGGTAAAGGGAAGGGTTATTGCTTTCGTAAAGGCGACTACGATGGACTGAGACAGTATTTAAATTCTATACAGTGGGAGCAACTGATGATGTTACCAACAGCAAATTCAAAATGGGAAGCATTCAAAGAACTTATCTCGGAAGCTACTAGGCTTTACATACCAACTAAGAAATATTATTCAAGGTTCAGGCCTAAGTGGATGTCAGATAAACTAATGAGACATATGGCAGAGAAGAAAAATGCATGGGATACATACAAATTAACACGTGACACAGAAGCCTATGATAGATACAAGTTGATCTGTAACCAAGTTACAAAGGAGGTTAGGCAGGCGAAGGCAGATTACGAGAAATCTTTGGCAAGGGATGCAAAGAAAAACAGCAAAGAGTTCTTTACTTATGTAAACTCTAGAACGAAGGGGATGAATCAGATTGGTCCACTTGATATCGATGGGTCAACTGTTGATGATCCTGCTCAGGTAGCTAACAAACTGAATGAATATTTTGCATCGACATTCACACGAGGAGTTATTCAGCGAGGGGAATGCCAGAGGTGTATTCAACTCTGGCAGTAAGCTAGAGAATCTTGTAATAACTGATAGTAAAGTGGAGGAGAAATTGTTGAAGATAAATACAAGAAAGGCACCTGGGGTGGATGGGATCTATCCAGTTATATTAAAGGAGGCAGCAAAGGAAGTAAGCAAACCCTTAGCCATAATTATGAGAGCTTCCTTGGACTCAGGGGAAGTACCCATGGACTGGAGATGTGCAAATGTGACCCCAATTCACAAAGGAGGATCAAAGGGCGACACAAGTAATTATAGACCTGTTAGTTTAACTTCTGTTCCTGGAAAATTAATGGAGGCACTGGTTAAAGAAGCACTGCAGGATCATTTAGACAAGACTTCAGTCATAGCTCAGACACAGCATGGTTTTGTTAAGGGGACGTCTTGCCTCACCAATTTGATTGGATACTATGATGCAGTGACAAAAGAACTGGATGCAGGGAATAACTTTGATATTATATACTTGGATCTTAGAAAGGCTTTTGATACTGTTGCGCATGGAAAACTGCTGCACAAATTGGAGCAGTGTGGCATTGGAGGCAAATTGCTGCTATGGATAAAGGGGTGGTTGAGGGGGAGAAGACAGAGAGTGGTAATCAATGGACACTGCTCATCGTGGACTAATGTTATTAGTGGAGTCCCTCAGGGTTCAGTATTGGGTCCATTATTGTTTTCTGTATTTATAAATGATATTGATGATATTATATCAAGCTTAATGTCCAAGTTTGCAGACGATACGAAGGTTGGCAGGGTTGTCAAGGACACTACTGACACTATGCTACTGCAACAGGATCTGGAAAGGTTGAGCAGATGAGCTGAGAGGTGACAAATGAAGTTTAACATTGACAAATGTAAAGTACTACATATGGGAAACAGCAACCCGAGAGCAACGTATAAACTCTGTGGTACTACACTGACAGTGGTAGAGAATGAAAGGGACCTGGGGGTGGTTGTGCAGGCAGATATGAAGTTTTCTGAGCAGTGCAGACGGGCTGCAAGAGTAGCTCATGGTGTATTGTCGATGATATATAGGAATTTTTCTAGCAGTGATAAGGAGGTGATTATTCCCTTGTATAAGGCAATGATCAGACCACCACCTAGGGTACTGTATACAGGTCTGGAGGCCTCATTTCAAGAAGGATGTAGAGATGCTGGAACGAGTACAGAGAAGGGCAACAAGATTAGTGAATGGAACAAAGGGGTGCTCTTACGAAGAAAGGCTTAAATTTTGCAAATTACAGTGTCTGGAGACCAGGCACCGGCGAGGTGATCTGATAGAGGTGTATAAAGCCTTGAATGGTTTGAGCATGCTCAATGCTGATGGGATTCTTCCTCTTGCTCAGAATAATCACCTGAGAGGGCATAAATTCAAATTGAGAAAAGACAGATGTAGGATAGACGTGAGGAAATTTGCCTTTAGCCAGTGGGTGGTTGGTTGGTGGAATAGACTTCCATCCCTTGTCGTGGAAGTTGATAGCCTAAATAAGTTTAAAGCTCAGCTGGACAGGTATTTTGAACGAACAGAGGGGTGAAGTGGAAGTGGTTATTTTTTATTTATTTATTTTTATTTTTTTTTATTTATTATTATTATTTTTTTTTTTTTGGCTGATGCTGCATAAGCTTGCTTTCTTGCATCAAATGCCTCTACTAATGCTAATGCTAATTTCAAATTCATATTTTTAATGATTACATGAATTAGGTTTAGTGAAAACATGTTATTTTATCTATGTATGACTAAACTTCATTAACAAAACAATTAATGATGCAGATTGAAAGGAATAGCAATATTTGAAGAATGCTAAAACTGATACTAATATGACTCTGGTAGATAGTTTTTTATTTACATTTAATGGCCTCTATTATGCTAACAAGTTATGTGCAACCATTGGACAGGTAAATAAAAAGATCTTGGTTTGAATCCCATCAGAGACTGGAGAAATTGTTAAAGCCTCTTCAATTGTGACTTATAGACTTGGCAGAGGGAGTAAAATTTTTTCCCCATGTATTATTCTAGATTTTCTGGATCCAACAACTTTGGTTCACAAAAATAATGTGAATATTAATTATTCAGTTTGCAGGTTATCCATGCTTGAATTTTCAATTTGTTTTTCTTTTAATTTTTGTTAATTGATGAATTTATTTGAAGACTTATTTGAAAACACAACTTTTCCAGTTATGCATTTTCAAACATATTTTTAAATTTTATTATTCATTTCAAGTAACAGAGAGTAAAAGATTATCAGTACATAAGTTTTGTTTATTTATTTTAATTACTATTACTTGACAAATCTGTTGACCGAGCTACACATTATCACGAGTACTTTGCCTCTTTATCCCCTCTCCCCATTACAAGTCTAGTTTAAAAATAAAAAAAAATATGTTTATGCTCTAGGATGACCATATAAAGTGAGAGCAGTTCACAAGCTAGAGGGAGAGAATATATAAAAAAATTACTGTGTTTAGTAGTCAAGTGAGCTTGAACCATAATCACTCAAAGTGTGTGTGCTTTAGTACCCTCATGCTTGACTACTCAATTCCAAGTAATGGAGGAAATTATGAATGCAACAAGCTGTTCAGTTCACTAAAACTACAATAAAGAGTAGTCACTCTTAAGATTTCCAACTAACATTTAATTATAAGGTTCCCCAAAATGGAAGAATTATTAAAACAGTTGATTAATAAAAATTATGTATAATAATTTAATATAATTTATTATATATGTATATGCAGCTATTTACCAAAAATTATTAAATACAAATTTTGTATGAATAGAGAATGTAGGTATTAAGTATCACTATATTGATATTGAAATAAACGTTTTGTCTAGTTTATCTGTCAAAAAATGTGACACCCCTAAAAGAAGGATAACAGTAATAAGGAATATATAGCAAAACCTTGATTTAAATGACTACATGGGGGAAAGATTTGTCTACTAAAGCTCAAATTTTCCCTTGTTCTACCTTTCCGACTTCTTCTCTTTGCTGACTCTGTGCTCTTTGGGTTATAGGTTGGGATTTTCCATTTCTGGAAATTATCAACACTCTCTGTCTTTGTTTACAACAGTGATTAATCAAGTAACTGGTCCTTCCCCCTGGCTAATCAACAACATGACAATGCAATGCTACATTACAGTAAAATACCCACACAGAACACAACGATTTGGCAATAGTTTTGCCACATAATATACTTGATAAGTTTGAGAGTTTCCATTCTGGTATTGTCTACAATAAATAAATAAATGTCTGCTAAACCTGAGTGTCCATTAAACATGAAAGAAATATATACAGTTGTGGAAGTTTCTAGAATGTTATGAAAAAAGTGATATTCTATGAAATTAAAAACATTAAATACTGTAATACTGCACTTGCTGCATGGAGTAGAAAAGCTTGAAATATTTGTGTCATATAGCAGCAGCAGAACATTCAAAGTCTGAAGGACCCTTGAGCATGATTGCTGGAGGTTCATACAAATCCTCACAGAAATTCAATCTTTTTTTCACACTACCTACTGGGTTAGTGTGAAAAAAATGTCAGGTTTTGGTTGGATATTGAAAACACGTTGGAATTCACTTCGGGCTTGGACTAGGTCAGGCCAAAATTTCATCAGACTGGGTAGAGTCAAATCATAAAATTTTGAATTGTGTATAATCCTTACTCCATACCCAAGCTAACATTATCTGCCATTGCTGGGCTGGGTTACTTGGCCTAATACTATTCATCTGTGGCTTCCCACCAGATGTTATTATATTAAAATTTAGCATTTTAATTGTTTGAAATATAAACCATTTATAAAAAACTTGCATTGGCTGGGTAGTGCACTAAGTGCAGGTAACTTGTATTGTAATCTCGAAAAAGTATATAATAAAATACTCTCAAGCAATCTTAAAACATTTGGAATCTACCAGTTAAGAGTCACTGAGTAGAGCTAAAAAAGAAAAAAAAAAAAAAAAAAACGTACCAGATTGCACACTCAGCATACATTGTAATATGCAAAGAAGATAAACAGAACTAAATAACAGCAGCTTTAGACCATTTATCAATAAATTTAGTAAATCCATATTTAAAATAGATAATGCTTAAATGAAAAACAAACTGAAATCCTCAATGTCAATAGTGGTTCTACCACACATTTGGAGTGATCTAGGCTTGAATAGCATAAATGACTGGATCTCATGGCCTCTTCAACTGGGACTCTAGTTGCAACCTGGAGGGAGGGATGTAGGGAGGGAGGGAGATATTCTGGATTTTTCAACCTGTGCAACATGCAAATCAGCCTGTGAGCATACTTTTGAACGGGCATGTTAAAGAACATATTGTGTCAACTGTAATGCCATAAAAGCTGGCAGAAAAATGTCTTAGTAGCAGATTGCAAAAGATTCTGAAGAACAACAACAGGGGAAGTGTGGGTTGGAACAAGGTCGGTGATGCAAGAGAAGTAAAAGAAAATAATGATAGTGAGCATAAAGCTAAGATAGTTATTTGCCTTATAGTGAGAAAATCTCCAAGTAAAGTGATATCCCTACTGAGAGATGGAATCTATGATGGGAATAAGTAAGTGAACTGTTATTTTCATGCTATATAAGCTATAAAGTGAATCCCAGGACATATATATGTGGGCCTGTGATTGGGCAGTACAGGCGGGCCTCGATTAATGCGATTAATTCGTCCCGCGAGCGCACCGCGCAAAACGGAAACGCGTTAATCGAATATCATAACTAATAGGAAAAATTATAATTGGTCCTTGACCTTCTGGAATGTGAATAAAGAATTTTAAAAATACCTTTTAAATAACTTTTTAACTGCATGCCATGTAAAAGATAATAAAAATTATAGAATTAAATGTTTATTGCTCAAAATATATAATGGAGAAACTAACTATTTGCTACAGAAATATTTGAACACAGTCGTTTGAACAGTTTTGGCTTTCGTTTTTTCATCATACAATTTCCGATAGCCGACAACAAGCTTCTCTAGGCCCTGGCGAAATAACATGCTTCTTTCGATGTTAGGATCAACATCCATTACCTTTTGTTTATGGTTCTCTGCGATACGAAAGATTTCGCTTAGTTCTTTTACCGTTATCTCCTTTGAGGTAACATTTTCATCTGGCTCACACTCTTTTTCTTCAGCTTCTTCGTGCGCACGCTGTTGTTCTATTTGAAGGAGATCATTGTCACTTAGCTGTTCTAAATGCGAATTCAGTGATTCTCGAACGTTAGCCGCATCCAAGCCTTTGAAACCAAGGTCATTACCAATATTAGTTATGTCTTCAATAACTTTTTGAACTGCATCTTTGAAGCAAGTAAAATCGTTTGCGCGGGGTAAAAGATGCTTCCAAACTGCTCTCATATTGCTGGCTGTCACTTCTTCCCATGCTGCATGAATGTTTTCAATGGCCAATCGTATGTTATATTTTTTCCAAAATTCTGGTACAGAAATTGCATTATCTCCTGTTAGAGCTTCAAGTGCCTGTGCAAAGGTTCTGCGGAGATAGTAAGCCTTGAAAGTTGCAATTGTCCCCTGGTCCATGGGTTGCAATAACGAAGTCGTATTCGCCGGTAAAAAAACAACTTTCACATTTTCATTTAAGTCACCAAGTGCAGAAGGATGTCCAGGTGCATTATCTAAAAGCAACAGAGCTTTAAAAGTAAGATTATTTTTCTTGCAATAGGCTTCAACTGTTGGACAGAAATAAGATGTAAACCAGTCTTCAAATAGGGCTTTGGTCATCCATGCTTTTTTATTTGAACGAAAAATGACTGGAAGAGTGCGATGGCTGTATCCTTTTAAAGCCCTAGGATTTTGTGCACGGTACACAAGCATGGGCTTCAATTTAAAATCACCTTCAGCGTTACCTCCTAATAAAAGTGTTAGTCGATCTTTTGAGACTTTATACCCAGGTTGTGATGCTTCATTTGCAGCCAAATAAGTTTTAGTTGGCATCCGTTTCCAAAATACGCCCGTTCCGTCTACATTAAATATTTGCCGATCGTCGTATTCAGCATCCTGAATGATTTTTTGCAATTCTGCAGGAAATTTGGCTGCAGCATCTTCATCAGCACTAGCAGCTTCCCCTGTTACTTTAACATTATGCAGTCGTGCTCGATTTTTGAAACGTCCAAACCACCCTGAACTAGTGACAAACAATTCAGTCTCCCCTTGATATTTTGTTTCTTTGAGCTTAGTAAAAAGGTTAATAGCTTTGCTCTGAATATTGTCCTTAGATAATGGAATTCTTTTTTGATTGCAATCTTCTATCCAAATTGATAAAAGGCTTTCCATTTCAATCATTATTAGAGTTCTGTTTCTGGTATTTTGTAAGACAAAAGAAGATGATGAAACTTTACCTTTCTCTTTATATTCGTTCTTACGGCTCAAGATAGTTCGTACGGTAGACTCACTGTATCCTAGATCTCTTACGATTTTCGCATGGTTTGCACCACGTTCATGTTTTTTAATAACTTCAAGGTTATCAGCTAAAGTAATAACTTTTCGTTTTTTTTTATTACAATCACGTTGTTTTTCACTCTTTCTTTTATCCATAATTAACAGGGGTAGAAAATTAGAATTTTTAAATACGTCTGCACGTGACTTTATTAGGTGGAGACAAACAAGTAACATGTCTACTTAGTTGATGGAACACACTGAGGCGGGAAGCAGACAAACGCTTGTTTATTGGCAGTCAGACATTTAGTGCGCGATTCGAATCTTTTTCAACTATCAGAAATAAAAGATCGCGTTAACTGGAAATTTGCATCGCGTAAAGTAAAAAGTGGTATCATTTTTTCCAATCGCGGTAACTGAAAACCGTGTTAAGCGAGGCCTGCCTGTATAGTTAAAAAGGGGTCTGGCAGCAAAAATGGAACTTGTAAGAAATATATAAGTGAGTGTACTAGAACTATGGTACTTTTATGTTTATATATATATATATATATGCATATATCAGGGCTCTTGTATCCTTGGGTAATAGACAGAGTGCCTTAGGTAAATGTGATGTTAAGAGCAAAACGATTAAAGCCAAGTTTACACAAAGGGGGATTATACCCTAAATTAAGGTGGAACAGCTAAGAAATTCATTACGAAAAGTGGAAAGTTATATCTGGCATCTGAGCATAACCCAATGAATTTGTGTTCATTAAAAGAGCAAGGTAGAGTCGCGATAAACGTTAGGGAGAGCAAAGACAGTTAATGTTTTGTAGAAGGGAAATTTTATGTAAATTAGGAAACCATACACTTATAGAATGATTTCCATACAGAAGATAGAAATCAAAGTAGATCACGAGAAGGAAAGAAACTTGTAACATACACCAAGCCAATATCTTATGGGTATTTAGAAATAGGCTAAGTGGTTCTTTCACTGAATTGAATTAGAATGGCTTCAAGAATAGAAGGTACCCAAAATGTTAGAATGAATTATATATATACTAAGTAAGGTAGCCCTGATCTATTATAGGGCAAGAATAAATAGTGGAATTTGATAAATTATACCTATGTTGTTAACCAAGGGGAGGTAAACCCATTGTTATGACCAGATTAGTATCTGCTGGTATAGTGTTTGAACTGTTTTCAATTTGAGAAGAAGAAATTATAGATATTATACATTATGAAATCTATAACATGTATTATAGTGTACTTGTATATATATTAACATGTATTAAAACTGTTTCAAAGATAATATAATTGTCTGTAATTATTCAGAGACTCAGACACTGCCTTGCTGACATAATTAGGTTCTATCAGGACCGGGGAAAATCTCAATGCACTCTGGACCGGGAAATTTCTGATTTAGATACTTATTAAACAGTCAGGTAGCGTAAGTGGGTATCAGAGGATTGGGGTACTTACCTTTATTACTAATTACCTCATATAATTGAGTAAATAAATCAATAGTAATACAACAAAAAGACCTCCCCCCAACAATTGGCAAAAGTACATTCTCCATAAAACCCCCATACAATTTCAGGAAATCTTCCAAGATAACCATAACAGTTGCTAGAAACTAAAAAATTTCTTACACAATTAATTATGTAAATAATTGGTTTAACTGGAAGCTCTAGACATACTAAAATCACCAAAGCTGAGCAAAGAATTAGCTAATACACCAATGCACTGTGCCAACTAAGGACATAACAAATCAGTGTATTTATTCTCCAAAACCATCTTTAAAGTATGATTCAGTAAGTAAAAATCCTGTAGGATAAAGAGAAATCAATGCTACCGCAAAAAACAAAACAGCAAAGAAACATGAGTAAAGAATAGAAGGTAAAGCCTGTTCTCATTGCAAAAATCATATTGATAATGAGCTACAAGCTTCTTTACATCTTTTGACCATTACAACACTAAAGAATGTCCTAAATTTTATTATGATTCAAACCTTGAAGCCTTGAATGGTTTGAATCATAATAAATCATAATAAATAGGTCATTTCATTTTACATTAAAATGATTTTATAAATTCTTTAAATCAAATAAAAATTCAAATTATTTATAAATTGTTCAAATAAAATACCTGCAATCCTTTTAATGTTTGAAATAGTTCTGTAGTTTTAGTAACAATTTCTTGAACTGTTTCTTGTCCAACTCGGCACAGTAATGCCATGTTGAAATCTCTGTGTGGTTGGGCAGGTTGCGAACCTGGTCCTCCAGTGCCTCCACTAGTGTCAATTCCACTTTGCCCATCAACAACACCACCAGGTATCATCGGCTGAGCAGTTGAGCCCATGGTACCAATAACAAGCCCTTGAGTTGTTGGATATTGCTGGTGAGGAGGTAAATGGGGCTGTCCAGTATGTGCTTGTTGAAAGGGTGATGTCATATTTTGGCCAAATAAGTAACACCTGAAATGTACACATCTTTTTAATACCTTAAAAATTACACTAAACTCATTAAATAATAATGAAAAATAAAGTACCTGTAATCAGGCTAATATTAATGCACAACCTAGTAATGTATTAATGCTAATAAAATTAGCTAAATATGGAGTATGTTTTCTGCTATATTTAAAAGAATTTAATTCAAGGAATATCAGGAAAAGTTTTACTTTTGGCAACTCAGATGAGTGCCAGCTACAAAAAAATCAAAATGCTTCTCAACTGTGCATATATATTCCCAATTCACAAAGGGGAATCAGGGGATGATATAAGCAATTACAAAATGGTAAACTTGACTTCTGTTGTAGGGAAAATTATGGAGTCACTGGTTAAAGAATTAATGCACAACCACGTAGAGAGGAATGCAGTCAGAGCATGGATTTGTTAAAAGAGTGATAGTGTCTGACCAATGTCTTTATTACAACAACACAGTATGTTGTCATAATAAAGAAATTCAATGTAAAGAATAATTTTGACATCATATAGTTAGATTTTAGAAAGTTTTTGATGCTGTTCTGCATAAAATACTGTATACAAATGGGAACAGTGTGACATTAGGGACAAGTTGCTGCTACAGATAAAGAGATGGTTAACTGGAAGAAGAAAGAGTAGTTATCAATGGGAACTCCACTTCTTGAACTAATGTAATTAGTGGAGTTCCCCATGATTCAGTGCTGTGCAGATGATACAAAGGTTGGTAAGGTGGTTAATGATAGTAATCAGGGTATGCTGTTGCAACAAGATCTAGAAAAATTAGGTAGATGGACTGAGGATTAGCATTTGAAGTTTAACAGTGATAAATGCAAGGAACTACGTATGAGAAGCAGTAACCCAGAATAACACACCAACTGTGTGGTACCCATACTCAGAATAGTAAAGAATAAAAAAGATCAGGGTGTAACTCTGCAGTCAGACACGAAGTTCTCTGAGCAGTGCAAAGGGCTGCTAAAACAACTCATGGGGTTCTGTCAATGATGGAATTACTTAGCAAGTACAGGTCAATGTTGAAAAAAAAAAAAAAGCCTGAGTTAAGGTTAAATTTGAAAGTGTCTGCAATTCTGCCCAGACACGATAGGAGAGACTATATGATGAGAGCCCTGTCAATCAATTCGGCCCTGGAGAGACTGTGCAAGCCTCAAGGAGTAGAATTTTTCTCAACCTGGTCTGTGCTTGTTAACAGGAGAGACTGTTTCTACAGGGATGAGATACACTTAAATAGAAAGGATGCAAGAATATTTGCTGATGCTATCGAGGCAGTTTTAAGTGGGTCAGAAAACTGCTAGCTTAGGGTGATACATGGACTAATAGAGTAACAGTAGCCACTGGCAGAGATGAAAGTGATTCTTGCACTGCTTCTATTAGAATGAGCAGGAGGCTGGAAAACAAGGTGCGAGGGATTTCAGAGACTGCTGGAAGTCATCATGGAACAAATAAATAAATGGGCTGTGTTAGGGTAGCTAAGAATAGGAACAGGTGTATGTATACTTGCATGAACCCCAATGCTAGGAGTTTGGTAAATAAATTTGATGAATTTGAGGTGTTGGTCGGAGCATCAAAGGAAGATTTTGTTGGAATATCAGTGATGTTGTGTCACACAGATATAAGGAATGCAGAATTGGAATTTGGGGAGTACAATGTGTACAGGAAGGATAGACAGGATAGGAAAGGAAGAGGGTTTATGCTATTAGTTAAGGAACAAAATCTAAGGAAGTGCAACCAGTTGACACAAGTGGACAGTGGAGTGTCGAGTCAGTTTGGTGTGACATAAGCACTGGGAAAGCAAAATTGAGAGGAGTGTGTTATAGGCCAAAATGACTCTGATGAGTAACATTATACTCTTCAGTTGTTCATTATACTCTGATGAGTATAATGAACAACTGAAGAGAGAAATAGAGTGGGCAAGTAAATAAGATTGTCTTATAATGGGGGATTTTAATTCCCAGATATTGACTGGAACTTGTGGGTTAGTCACTCACACACTAGCAAGGACTTTGTGGATTTATTGGATGATTGTTTTCCACAGTAGCATGTTCGGGAGGCAACTAGAGGGAGTAACACTCTTGATCTCATTATCAGTAGCGATTCTTCATGCATTAAGAATCTGCAAATAAAGGTACCACTAGGTGACAGTGATCACAGTGTGCTGATGTGAGATTTACTCAAAGAGGTAACTACCATCAGTGCTAAAGGGAAGGGTTTTTGCTTTCGTAAAGGTGCCTACAGTGGTCTGAAACAGTTTTTAAATTCTATACAGTGGGACCAACTGATGATGTAGCCAACAGCAAATTCTAAATGGGAAGCATTCAAAGAATTAATCTTAGAAGCTACTAGGCTTTTCATACCAACTAAGAAATATTGTTCAAGGTTTAGGCCCAAATGGATGTCAGATGAACTAATGAGACTCGTGGCAGAGAAGAAGAATGTATGGGATGCATATAAATTATCAGGCGACACAGAAGCCTATGGTAGATATAAGCTAGTCTGTAATCAAGTCACAAAGGAGGTTAGGCAAGCAAAGGGCAGATTAGGAGAAATCTTTGCTGAAGGATGCAAAGAAAAACAGCAAAGACTCCTTTACTAATATAAATTCTAAAAGGAAGGGGATGAATCAGATTGGTCAGCTGGATATCGATGTAGATAGGGCTCACAATACCGGTCAAAATCTTAATACTGGTATTTCGGTATTTTTAATTTATAAAATTGGGATACCAGTATTCCAAAAAAAAACATTTTTCGCAATAAGTTTTGATGAAAATTAGGTGCAATAAAGTAAAGAAAAAACAAGTAATTACTTGAATTCACGTTTTAAATCAAACTTTTATTACAATGATAAATATTCTAGCAAAAATTATTAATTTTATTATTATTATTAGCTACATGGTGCAAGGAAGCCTGAGGCTTATGCTGCACCAGCGAAAAAAAAATTCAGGAGTTACCCTGAGAGAGAGAGCGCCAAAAGTCGAAGGGAATCACCAAGAAAGAGAATGATGATATCCAGCTCTGGGTGTGCCAAGCCCATATTCACAATGTGAAAAAAAAATAAGCATCCATGCTACATGTCCGAATAAAGTGAGCTCTTAAGAAACTCAATAGCGATATTGTTTAAACTGGATATAATTTTGGTGCATATTTAATTAATATGTACCAAAATATGTAAAAAAAATAAAAAATATTTCCTTTTTTGACTTTTTATGGCATTATATCCGTATTAACGAAAGAAAGGGACTGACGGTTAAGCTTGGTGAGGAAACCAAATCTAAGTTGTGGGGGGGGATTAGTTATTAATTTTTATTTCCCTGTACCTTAGTATCGCTGTCAGTAGCCATTGTTATGGTTTTCGTACAGCAGCTCCCCTCAAGCACTAAGCCCACAAGCTACCTGACTGCATTAAAAAATGAGAATTTCCAGGAGCTGAGGGATATCCCCCCCCCCCACACACAGGAGTATACAGCAATACCTCGCTTAGCACAGCTTCAAACAGCACGGATTTCAATTAAGTTTAAGTCAAAATTTTACCATATATATTAAAACTCATTCAATAGCCTAGACGCACTCTACATACATGCTGTGTTGTTGTAGCCTAGGTATGCATACATATATGCTGCAGTGCCAACTCTACTGTCTCACATGCACATGTGCCATTGCACGTGGGGAGTCAGCACATTGCCGCTGATTCCCCACAGGCAGTCAGCGGCAACGTGCAACAGTGTTCAGATTCTTAATTCCATCCTGACGAGACGACGTGATAGCTTTCAAACTTTTCATTTCACAATTTATTTTTTACCCCTTTAAATACGATTGAAAATATATTTGCATCTCTTGACTAGAAATCACTGCCAACAACATGCATTCTGTTTAGCAGCATGTTTTGCCCCATTTGGCAAATGATTTCACTGGTTTTGAATCACAAATTCAGACAATTGCCGAAGACACTGTGAAGATCAGAAAAGACTCTGGATTCGAAACTTTGGACACTGCAAATGACTTAGATGATGCAACTCTTCACAAAACTGACAAGCAAACTGCATATGAAGAAAAGGAAAACAATTCTGAAGTGGCACCAAAAGAATTTTCAACAGAAGAATTGGAGAAAGTTTTTTGGGCGAGGGGGTTGACATAGCCTGCGAAGCGATTATGAATGGAGATCCGGATGTCAAACATAGCATCAAGATACGGCAAATTTTACAAGATGGGATTTGATGCTACAAAGACTCGTATGCCGAGAAAAAGAAGAGACTACTTCACCAGACTTTATTAATGAAATACTTAAATAAACAATAAAGCTTTTATCTCATCTCTCATGATGTTACCTTTTCATTAATAAAATTTTTGCAATATTTTTAATTTCAAATCCTTTTAATTGGCTATCAAGTGCAAATTGTTTATAGATTATAATTTGTTTATAGACTTTCTCTGGTACATATTCAATTAAAACCCATTATAATTACAGCAAACCCCCGCTATTCGCGGTATCTGTATTCGCGGTTTCGCGTATTCGCAATCGCCGATTTAATATAAAATGAAACCTAAAAATTGTGAATTTTAAAGCGCCGTGAATATTTTCCGCCATAAAAAAACATGGGCGTGGCTAAAATTATCTTTCCCGGTCAAAACAGCGCTCAGTGGGTGGGGGAGAGGGGTGACAAAATCGCGAGTGTGAATGTTTCTTGCTAATCCTTGTTCAATATGTGTTATGCGCTTGTTATGGAAGGTTTCGTCGTTTACTTTTAATTTATCAATTTATAAATTGATATGCTTACAAAAGTGATAAATCTACCGTTTTGCAGTGTAAAACAGACTTTTTCGAGTGTGTTAACGGAAGAAAGTGACTTTATTGTGGACAAGTTCTTTCTAACCCCTACAAAAATATGACTACGAATAACAAGAGAAATGTGAAAATATCAAAGAAGGTGATGACATTAGCGAATAAAATTGAGTTATTAGATAAAATTTCTAATGGTGAAAGTGTCTCCTCAGTGGCAAAATATTATAAAATCAATGAGTCAACGGTACGATCAATCAAAAAATCGGAAGAAAAAATGCGCCGTAGTGTCCGTGAAAACGCGCTAATTGCTTCAAAAATTTGCTCTGTAACTCGTGATGTTAAATTAGAAAAAATGGAAAAAGCTTTAAATCTGTGGATAGAAGACCGAACTCAAAATAAAATTCCGTTAAATTCACTCATCATTCGTGAAAACGCAAAACTCCTTATCAACGCTTTAGCGAAACTGGTGATAGCACTGGCGGGATAGGTTTTTTAGCTAGCAAAGACGCTGGTTTGAAATTTCTAATAAATATTACATTTAATATTAAATTGTTTCTTATTTTCATTTCGATGGCATATGCTTGCAATTCACTATGTACTGTCTATGTACATAGTCATATTATGAAGGTACATATAATACATACATAGACAAAATTTTAGACTAGTTTTTCTTATATATTTCATACTTTGGAACGGAACCCCTTTATTACTATGGGAGCCATAACTCAGTATTCGCGTTTTCGGTATTCGCGGCATTTCTCAGGAACGTAACCCCCGCAAATAGCGGGGGTTTACTGTATACCTCAATCAGTACGGCTTCACATAACACGGAACAGTTTCAGTACCAATGCTGGTTTACAGTGTATCTGGAGTTTGAGTAAAAGTATGTGGCAGTTATTTATGCATGTTTACTGATTACTAAACAGAAGTCCATTTGTTTCTATCACATAAAGATTTTTCACACTTCATTAACAAAATATTACCTAAGTATTATATGCAAATCTGTACATAACTATAGTTTCTGCAATGGTTTACAAGTTTTATACTCCTATATTCTCAGACATTATTCTATATATTCTCAGCATGCTCAAACAGGGTTAAATTTGTCTGAGCATGCAGTCGTTTCTACAGTCCACTCAACCACACAGCCTATACAAGGTGTCTCAAAAATACACGGCATAACTTCAGGAATGAGTTCCTCATATGTAGACAAAAATATTTTATATCAACATAGTGAGGAAATGCTTGGTTTCCGAGTTTTGAGGGTCTGTCTATGACACTTAACACATCACCTTATAGTAATTGTTCAAAATGTCTGCCTTCTGCCTGAATACCACTGGCAGAACATTACTCGCACAGGGTAATCTGCTGGTGACAAGGCCTGTACCCATTGCAGATGTTAAGGATACAGTTGGTGTTCTCGCAACACTCTCCAAATAGTCAAACATTGAACAGCCAGTTGCATTGCTATTCTGCATGTGCTGATTCCAGGAGTGGCATGCACAACATCCAAAATCTCCTCCTCCTCTACTTCAAGAGTTGTAGATCTTGATCGTCCTCTGTCAGCAGCACAAGGTGTAAAGGTCCCATGTTCACAAAGGCAGCGATGGATACCTTCAAACGTTTTCCTGTCTGGACATCTTCGTTCTGGGAACCCTTCATGGTACAAACGACATGCCTCCAGAGCATTGCTGTCCGCCAAACCGTACATAAAGTGCATATCCGCTTGCTCCTGATTTGAGTACATGGTCAGAATGGGAAACCACCAGATTCTATCAGTACCTTGTGATGAAGGAAATCACCTGCGGGAGATAAGACATTCCGGTTAATAACTCAGAAACCAAGCATTTCCGGAACTATGTTGATATAAAATATTTTTATTGTCTACATATGAGGAACTCATTCCTGAAGTTATGCTGTGTATTTTTGAGATACCCTGTACAAGTGGCACATCCCTTATGCAGTCACAGTGCTCCTGTAAAAACCGTCGTGAGCTCTCAATGTGTGTTAGTTTTCTTTTAGTTATGGCAACCAGAAAGTGTATAAACAGTCGCGACATATTTTGTTACATATGTGGTTGTTTTGTTCATGTAAAACAGAGGCGAAATATTACCGATTTTGTAAAAAAATCGTATTATGCATACTTTGACATAAAACTAGGCGATCAGGGAAAATCGTGGGCACTGCATAAAGTATGCCATACATGTATCGAACATCTTAGAAAATGGATTTAAGGAAAAAAGGTGTGCTTACCATTTGCTATTCCTATGGTGTAGCATGAGCCAGTAAGCCATGCCAAACGTTACTTTTGTGTATGTGATGTTAAAGGTTACAATTAAAAAAATAAAAAGGACATCAAATATCCAGATTACCGTCAGCCATAATACTGGTTCCGCATGGACCTGATCTGCCTGTAAAACCTCCACCAGAAACTTTGGAGTCCACATCACCTTCCACTGAAGCAGATGCTAAAGCAGTTAGTGAAGAGGAATGTTTTCAACCAGAAAATATTTTAATGCCACAGCAATTCACGCAAGTCAAACTGAACGATTTAGTAAGGGACTTAGGTCTTCCAAAGTACGCCTGCTGAAATTCTGGGATCCAGACTTCAAGCAAAGAACTTACTTGCTCCAGGTACATAATTTTCCTGGTACAGAAATCGTGAAAGGGAGTTTATACAGTATTTTTCACAAGAAGGTTCTCTTGTATATTGCAGTGATATCGCTGGTTTAATAAGTGACTTAGGAGCTCCATCATATGTTCCTAGTGAATGGAGACTATTTATAGACTATTCTAAGACTAGTTTAAAAGGTGTTCTCTTGTATAATGGAGATAAGTACACATCTGTGCCAGTTGCTCATTCAGTCTACTTAAAGGAAACTTATGACAATCTAAAGTTGCTTCTGGAGAAAATTAAATATCAAAATCACGAATGGAAACTATGTTGAGACTTAAAAGTGTTATGTATGTTGTTGGAGCAACAGGGTGGGTACACTAAAATGCCATGCTTTATTTGTGAATGGGATAGCAGAGCTAAAACGCTGCACTGGACAAAGCAATGGCCTCGGAGGCACAAATCTTACACCAGGGTAAAAACATATTGTGCACAAAAGTTTGGTGAAGCCAGATAAAATACTTTTACCTCCACTGCATATCAAGTTAGGCGTAATGAAGCAATTTGTTAAAGCATTGAATAAGGATGGCAACTGCTTTAAGTACCTTTGCAGTAAATTTCCCAGTTTACCTGATGCAAAACTTAAGGAGGGTATCTTCATTGGTCCCCAAATTAGAAAATTGGTTTTAGATGGTCAGTTTGAAACTACTATGACTAATGTTGAAAGGGAAGCTTGGATTGCTTTTAAAAGTGTAATGGAAAACTTTCTAGGAAATCATAAATCACAGGATTATGAGAAAATTGTTCAAAATATGCTCAAAAAGCTTCGCAATTTAGGTTGCAATATGAGCATCAAAATTCACTTTTTGCATGCCCTTCTTGATTTTTTCTCCGAAAATCTTGCACAGATGAGCAAAGAACAAGGGGAGAGATTCCATCAGGACATAAAGGAAATGGAGCAGAGGTACCTTCCCTGGTATACAAGCATGATGGCCAACTACTGCTGGTGTTTAAAAAGAGAGAAACCTGGCACTGTACATAAAAGAAAAACGATTAAACGTTCTTTTATTAATCAAAATTCTGAAACTTTCATTAATCAGAAGGTCTGATTAATGAAAGTTTCAGAATTTTGATTAATACTTAATACATATTAATATTTACATATTTTTTTATATGTGAAAATGTAATCCTATCAATTTGTCATTACTAAATACAATAAAGTTATATACTTTCGTAAAAAACAATACTTTTTTTATTTCTTAAATTGTGATGTATCTGGATGTGATAGAAAAAAATCTAGGTCATATTTGAAATCACAGCAACGTATTTTGGCGGTAGGACCTATTGAAATTCAAACCCCAGTGAACAAACTTAAATTGTAACCTAGTGTTATCAGTGCTATGTGAGGTATTGCTGTATATATTATATATCGTATACACAACGAGTGATCACTGAATTATGACCACCTATATAATACTTCGTAGGTCCTCCTTTTGCCCTCAGCAGCTATCCAACATGGCATTGATTCAACAAGATGTCGGAAGCATTTAGGAGGTATGGCCAACCAAGCTGTGTGTAATGCGGTCAGCAATGCAGGTATGGAGGTGATTGGTGTGTCCAGATGCCTGATATGCCTTTCTATAGAGTCCCACAAGTGCTCTGTGGAATGACATCAGTGGAGTTCGGAGGCCAATCAATGTGCTAGAAGTCAGACCTGTGTTCCTCAAACCATTCCTGCACAAGTCCCCGATGGCTCGGTGCATTGTCATCTTGGAAGACACCATTGCCATTCGGGAAAAAGTATAACACTGTGGGATGTACATGGTCAGCAAGCAGTTGATGATAGCGGAGATCACTGATATGTTGTTCCACATGCACCAGGGGTCCAAGTTCCTGCCAGTGAAACATGCCCTGCACTTTTGATACCATGCATGATGGATCAAGAGCCTCATGTTGTTGACGCCAAATCTGTACCTGACCATCCACGGTGTGGAGTAAATAACGTGCCTCATCCGGCCAGCACACCTTCTTCCAGTCTTCTAACCTCCAACTTGCATGCTCTTTGCACCAGGCGAGTCTTTTATGCCGATGAACCTTGGTTAACAGGGGATGTTGTAGGGGTCATATGCTGGTATAGCCCATACATACGAGCGTGCGACGCATGGTCATGCTAGATATTGTTCCGACTTGGCCCATGTTGTATTGAGCAGTCAAGTCTTCAACAGTGCTGTGCCTGTTCACCTGTAGGAGTCGTCAGACCCAGCGCTCACCTATAACATCAACCTTTAGCTACCTTTGCAGTTTTGCCGTCGGGTCATTGTTTGACCATTTTCACGCCAATCCTGGTACACTTTAACATCGGTGGCTCTTGAACACCCCCACCAGTTCAGCCGTTTGGTAAATCGAGGCACCAGCTCGTTGAGCTCCCACAATCTGTCCTTTATCAAAGTTCGATAAATCCTTCCTTTCACCCATCACACTCGGAATTTTACTACCTACTGAACCACTGACACCTTATCTATGCTATGTAGGTTGACTAACTGTGCACTCTCGTACCTCACATGGTCAACGGGTCGCATTCAGTTTTCATAGGGGTGGTCATAATTCAGTGATCACTCAAGTGTACATTATATGTGAGCTGTCAATTTCTCAAGAGCAATGACACAGATATAAAACAAGTCATTTATCATACAAATCTACTTATAATACATAACTGGTGTTGTTCATTTACATCTAATCTATTCATTATTCTCATTTAATCTGTTAATACATGCTATAATTTCCATAAAATTTCTCTCGATTAACAATCTCAACTCTCTCTACAGCATCAAACACTAATTCAATCTTAATCACTTCCTCATATTTCTCTTAATCAGCAATATCAATTCTTTTCACAACAGCGATTCATAAGTCGATAACTTAATGCTAACAATCCCATGTAATCTCTCTTAATTTAGCAATATCAATTTTCTTTACATCAACCAATAATCCAACTCGATACTAAACATTTCCTTATTTCTCGTGTTTCTTCAATTTCAACCTTACTCTAAAATAATCTCCCACTTTACTTAAGTGCCATTTCCAAAACAACACAGTTCAGAGGACTTACCTTCCTTCTCTTTCACGGTGGGATTCCTTTGTGTGGGTTCCTTCCACGGAGTGCGGTGATGTCTCTCTCTCTCTCTCTTCCTTTTTGAACTCTGCATCTCTGCTGTATAGCTCTTCCAGTACTGTCTTATTTTGGGATTTCAAGAACAGTATCTGACTTTATCTGACTGGCTTGTTATTCAACTTCCAGATTTACTTCTAACACAGGAACGTGTCCAGCGGAACCCTTCACTATATAGCTACACTCCCAGAACTGGACCCAGAATTGCCGCTGGAAGTCTGCAACCCCTCCGAACAACAACCACAAAACCCTATTTCTATCTCATTTATTTATTTATTGAATTGATTGCAAGATACAATCGCCCCTTGTACTACTTTTTTATATGCAAGCTTATGTGCAAACCCCAGAGGGGTTTGCATGCATTTACATATCTCCCCCTATCTAATTTAAACCTGACCCAATCACGGTGTTATTCTTTAAACTCGCTCTTCTTCCTTTGATGAGAAAAACATTGTTTTTTCCCACACAATGAAACATTTTCATCTTTTACTTCAAGATCACTTGTTCACAATACCTTTTAACTGCTCCATACTGACACCCTTTCCCAAAATGCACTAAGTGTCGCATTCCCAAGCAGCAGGTAATAGAGGGATTAAACTATTGTTCAGAAGCTTTTAATTTTAACTCTTCCACACCTGCTATACCATTCTTCACCTATTCCTTAATTTCCCTAACAGGCCTACTGCCACTAATGGAAATATTTCCGTAATGATGTTTTGGTTATTCTTTAAGTGCTTTACTTCCACACTATACTTACTAAGAGAAATATATTTGTAAAATTTTATCTTACAGTTTCATGATGTTTTCAGATTACCGTTACATTTATATACTGGGTATAACAGTCCCTCATTTGTAAATTCAGCAGTATTAACGATTTATTGTTGTTGATTTTATAACCTTTATGTGAATAAACCATGGATAATTATTTTTTAAATTAGTACTGAAAAGCTGGTATTTTTGTATCAATACCGGGATTTGAATACCGGAAAAAAATTACTGGGATCCCGGAATCTCAGTATTGTAAGCCCTAGATTAGATGCTCCTGCTCAGATAGCTGCCAAACTGAATGAGTATTTTGCATCTACATTCACACACGAGGCATTCTATAGGGAAGTGGAGAACAGAAGCTTATTAAACTTTAACAGGGAGCTAAATGATTTTGTAATAACTGAGAGCAAAGTGGAGGAGAAATTGTTGAAATTAAACATAAGGCACTTGGGGTAGATGGGATCTATCCAGTTATATTTAAGGAGGTGGCAAAGGAAGTAAGCAAACCCTTAGCCATAATTATGATAGCATCGATAGACTTAGAGGAGGTCCCCACAGACTGGAGATGGACAAATATATCTCCAATTCACAAAGGGGATCAAAGGGTGACACGAGTAATTACAGACCTGTTAGTTTAACTTCTGTTCCAGGGAAAATAATAATCACTTACACAATGAACCAATTGTAACATCTCAATTTATGGATCAAAACTTACAACCTTCTGTATCCATTGTGCCACCTAATTGTAATTGTAAAGTCAAGTGATATCACAATCAAGCAATGAATTTTTAGATCTCACCCATTTCAGAGTACTTGCATGTATAGAAGTTTTTTGTGTGGTCTCCAGAGAATGTGTTTATTTGTTTTCAAGGGTTTTTTTTTTTTTTTTTTTTGGTAGTTGTTGGCGCATCGGCTTCTGTGGCCATAGTGCACCTCCCCAAAGTTTTTAGAGTACTTTGATCCAAGCCCGAGGCAGGATTCGAACCCGCGACCTTTGGGTTGCCAGGCAGGCACTTTACCCACCTGGCTAGCCCGGTCGGCTGTTTTCAAGGTAATTTCAAGTACATTTCAAATAAAGTGTCCATTTATGTATAAATTGCCGTGAAATCTTTCAGTAGGTGCTGCCATAGTTTATCTGTCTCCAGGTAACAGTAGACAATGGATGGCGGCACAGAAATAGCTTTGAAAACTGGAATAGAAAGTTACATGTTAGCCTCAAATAGTATCAGCAAAATGATGTAATAAATTTTGTTATTTTTGCAGTATAACTGCAAAAACAATAAAAAATAACTGCTTCCCTCAACTAATAATTCAAATCCTTCTTTAAATTTATTCAAACTACCCAATATCACAACAAAAGGTGGAAATTTATTCCAGTAATCAATCTCTGGCTAAGGGGAAACATCTGCCCACCTGTTCTGACCATCTTTTTTCAATTTATATCCCCTTCTATCACTTGAAAAAGAGTAATGATATCAGCATTCAGTTTATTCAACCCTTTTAAACTGTTAAACACTTCAGTTATGTCACCAATGCTTAGTTCCAGATAGGGCTTACAATACCAGTTAAAATCTTAATACCGGTATTTCGGTATTTTTAATTTATGAAACCAGAATACCGGTATTCCAAAAACAAACATTTTTCTCAATAAATTTTGATGACAATTAGGCGCAATAAAGTAAGGAAAAAAACAAGTACTGTAATTACTTCAATTCATGTTTTAAATAAACTTTTATTGCAATAATAAATATTCTGAAAAAAATCATTAAAAATACAGTTATTCTAAAAACAAAGTTTAGTTATGTTTAAGCATCCACGCTACCTGTCCGAATAAAGTGAGCTCTAAAGAAACATAAGCAGTCAATAGTATGATCGTCTAACATGGATCTAATTTTGGTACATACAGTATTTGATTAGCAGCAGAAAACACCCTTTTGGATTCTATTTTGGTACTATTGGACTGAGATAATCGTAGTCGATCTCAGTCCATATTTTCTAGGCTTTGAACTTTTTTAGCAAAAATAGTCAAGTATTTCATTAATTTCCGACTCAAGTTCATGTTTTAAAATCTCATTGGAGTCGGGCAATTTCTTATTTTGGAAAGAATTTGTGGAACACTGATGTTCTGTTCCATGTTGGTCTTCAATGGTTGAATTATGTTCATCATTTTCTGAAGGAGAAAGACGTTTTATTAAACAAAGTATAATTTTCACTATAGTATCATTACTAGGGCTTGCATAAAACCAAGAAATTTCAAAACCGAGTTTAACCGAAGTTCACTCTTAAAACCGGTTTTAAAACCGATTTTCTCAGACTTAGGGAAAATAATTAAAAGCTTATAACATATTTATTTTATCTTGGGTAGATTGTACAAATCGTAATCAAATATTTTAAACAAAATCTAGCTTATAGTAAAAAAAAATAAAAAATTAAAATGCTCCAAAAAAGTAACCAGCTTGAGATTATACAAAATTACAAATTGTATTCAAATCCTTTGAATAAAAACTATCCTCTCGTATAGTAAACAAAAAAAATAATAAGCCCTATAATAATAATAATAAATAAATAAAAATAATGTGGAAAAAAAACAGCTTGGGGAAATTACTATTTATTGCTCAGCTTTTTGCTGAAAATGATCCTTTAAAAAACACAGTATATTAAGCATTTTTCCTGATAGACTTGACCTTATTTTTGTGTTAAAGAGACCAGTGATCGAAAACACTCTGTCAGATTGGACACTTGTTGGTTTAATGGTCAGCAGTGCTCTATAAACCTTCTCCAGCTTTTCATTTCTACTGCTAATTGCCTCCAAAATTTTAAATTCTTTGCTGATTTCCAATTCACTCGGATATTTTGAAGGCTCTTCAGTTAATCTCTTTATTACACTATCATACTCTCGCATGAGTGTATCTCCAACATCGGAACTAGACGAGTCTTTGTTTTCTTCTAAAAGAACAGTTCGTTTATTTTCAGTTTCTTCATTCAACGCTAAGACTCCTTCGGAATGTTTTGCAAATAATCTCTGATAAATCTCTTCAGCATGCTTTTTCAAAACTTGCTTACTTGGAAAATCAAAAGTTCTTGAACCTGAATCTTCTTTCCTAAACTTTTTGGGGTTGTGTAGATAGCTCAGCAAAGCCACAGTTTGGCAATTTCGTCTTGCGTTGTAACGCTGCAAAAGGCTTTGATGAAACTTTAAAGCAAATGGGTTTTCTGCTGTATCAAGCTTAGCAAGCAGAAATTCTATTGAAGACTCGGCTTTAAGTAAGTCTATCTTCTGAGGTTGTAGCCTTCAGAATCATTTCAACTGGTCGCTAAGTTTCACATAGCAATTCAAGTGTTTTCCAGTCATCGTCAGACAGCTTCAGTTGACAGTACTGCATATAGAAAAAGACAGTACTGCTCTAAAGAAACATAAGCAGTCAATAGTATGATCGTCTAACATGGATCTAATTTTGGTACATACAGTATTTGATTAGCAGCAGAAAACACCCTTTTGGATTCTATTTTGGTACTATTGGACTGAGATAATCGTAGTCGATCTCAGTCCATATTTTAACATAGGGGAGGTCCCCACAGACTGGAGATGGGCAAATATAAAAATGCAAAGTGTCCATTTGCATTTTTACGGGAGGTTCACTGTTATCTTGTTTAATTTCAAAAATCTCTCAATCATATAGAATGTGCTATCCCATCTAGTCTTGCAATCTAAATAAGTTTATATTCTTTCCCATTAAGTTTTGCTTTAACAAAATTTTGTAATGTCATTTTTGGTAGGCGATTTTCGAAAAAGCTTGCAAATTTTTCTGACTTTGTTAATAGTTTGTGCAATATTGGCCACTGGATAGAAGAAATAAATGAGCTCATCGGTAAGGTCGGTTTGATAAAGCATGCCTTGCTGTCTTTCTTCAACTTCTTCATCATCACTACTTTCTTCATTATTTTCATTTTCTTCATTGTCTTTGTGAGACTCCGAGACTGTGGCCCCATAATTGATTGCTTTTTCATAAAGTACATCTTTTTTTTTTTTTTTTTTTATGAAAACCCCAAACACGAAAGGTATCAAAACCTATAGTACTTAGTACCGTGCATGGGTTGAAGGAGAAGTATGGGGGGAGGGGGATGCCGGAAACTTTGCTCTAGAGACTAAACATGGGTTTCACCACTTCAAGCCTCCAATAAGCAAAGTGGTGGTATTTCACCGGTTGATGAAACTCATCTACCACATCTATAACTGACAGATGTATACAATGGGCTATACATTGTTGATGATTAGGCGTAATTTGCTTGCCAAACTTAATCATCATTGCTGCTTCATCGGTGGTGCAGCCAACAATATCCTCATCCAAGTTCAAACCAAATCCCTTCAAGTGTCCATTCACAATTTGCTCAGTTCTTCTGCTATCAAGTGAACCATTAATCTCAATAAGACCTAACGACCAATGATTGTCTTTTGAATGCACATTTATATTCATATACATTTTATTTTGTATAGATGTATATTCATCAATGAATACCGTGCACCCAAAACCAATGAATTTTTGAAATGCTAAACGAGTTCTTTAGTTTTATAATAATTCAGAACCATATTTTTAATTCCATTCACTGAGGCTGGTGGTAATTTATCGTATTTATTTCTCTGAAGGTTAAGGCTTGATTGTATAAACTCACTCTTGGCAATTGAATTAACAGAAAACCCATCTAAAGCAGCTAATTTTGAAATCTCTTCTTCCATAAATTTTTTTAACGATAAAGTTTTCTAATGTTCTTACCATTTTTACGGGAGGTTCACTGTTATCTTGTTTAATGTCAATCTGATGCATTTTCTTTAAATGCAACATCAAAGATGATGTAGATCCTCCATACGACTTCATTATCTTCCGACATTTCAAACATTGTGCTTCATCTTTGCTTTTTCGAGCAAAATAATTCCATACATTTGATTTCATCTTAGATATATTAAGAGTAATAAATATTAATTAGTAGTAATTTATATCACTGACAATTTTAAATAAAAATATTGAAGATAACAAAGGCACAATACTATGCGTCACTCCCGCAAGCACTGAATGAAGAGTCTAAACGAGGCAAGTTTCAAAATTTTCACGAAAGAAATTTTTTATTTATTTACTTGCAATTTTTTTCCCCCAATTAAATCTATTGTAATTTTCAAAATTACATAAAAGCTAAATTTGGTGAAGCTGCTTTTTGGAGAACATTTGATCGCAAATTTAATAGGAATAAAGAAGCAAAAAACTTTCTACGATTGAAATTTGATGCAATATTCAGCGATCTGTTTCTAGTGGGTAACCATCAATAAGGCGCGTTCCACAACTCATTCAGTCGTAAATGAGTACACCTGCATCGTGCCATGATACAGGTGGAAAGATAAAAGGTACCCCTCCTAGATTTAGGCCACTTGCCCATGAGATTCGTACCTAAACATAAAATAAAATAAAATAAAAAACATGTTTAAAACAAAGCAGTTGAACGATCCAGACAAACGAAAGAAAATGTGCGTAACAAAAAACTATAACAAAAAACTATATTCGAGGGCTAACTAAAAAAATATTCGAATCCGGTTTTAGAAGCTCGGTTTCGGTTTTAACAACTCAATATGAAAACCGGATTTAACCAGTTTATAAAACCGGTTTGCAAGCCCTAATCATTACTGAGTCTAGGAGAGAATAAAGAGTGGGGATAAGGAATAAAGAAGAGAGCAAAGAGTACAGTTAAGGAATTCTTCACATATATAAATGCAAAGAACAGAAGGATAAATCAGATTGGACCCTTATGTAATGGACGTGGGATAGTATTAGATAACATAGCTGAAGGTGCAGATGAACTCAACAGTTACTTTGCATCAATATTTACTTTAAAAAAAACCCTTTGTGTCAATGAGAAATTATGGGAGTGAAGTTGAAAAAATTGTAATTAATGATGTTGAAATTTCAAATAATTATTTAATGAGAACTTTTGCACATACAGGCGAGTAAGGCTCCTGTGGTTTATGGCATATATACCCTATAATCTTAAAGGAGGCAGCAAGTAAGTGCATTGAACCACTAAGGCTAGTTATGTGAGCATCACTGGACTCGGGAGAGATTCCGTTGGATTGGTGTAAATTGGAGCATATTGTTGTTGTTGTTGTTATTTGGTTTTTAGGAGCATTAGCAACTAAGGCCATATTGCTCCGGGAATATGCGGTGGTCATTTCCTGACCTTTCCGCATCCTCCGTATTTGGTGGTGACGGGCTCGAACCCCGGTCTAATCAAGAAGCGTGTGCTACGCACTGCTGCTCCTTCCCACCTGGCTACGGAGGCGCCTGTTTGGAACATAAAGGCGGTTCTAGAAGTGTAACAGGAAATTACCGACCGACCAGTCTAACTTCAGTAGTAGGGAAAATCATGGAGGCAATGATCAAGGATGGAATTCAGGATCATTTAGATGGAAATGGAATTCTGTAGGAATACACAGCATGGTTTTGTAAAGGGAAAATCATGTTTAACAAATCTGGTTAGCCATTTTGACAGGTCACCCATGAGCTGGATTTAGAGAATAATTTCGACATTTGGATTTCAGCAAAGCATTTGACTCAGTCCCACATGAGTGGTTACTTTATAAGCTGGAGCAGGCTGGAATCATAGGGAAAATCCTTAGATGGATAGCACAATGGCTTTGGGACACCAGGAAGGGGGTTGTGATAAATGGTTATTTCTCAGATTGGGTTAATGTAAGAAGTGGGGTTCACCAAGGATCAGCATTGGGACCACTGTTGTTTTTGATCATCTTAAATGACATCTATGAAGGGATGGAGTGCGTGAGGTCTAAACTTGCAGATGATGCAAAGATCAGTAGAGTTGTTGTTGTTGTTATTTGGTTTTTAGGAGCATTAGCAACTAAGGCCATATTGCTCCGGGATATGCGGTGGTCATTCCCTGACCTTTCCGCATCCTCCGTATTTGGTGGTGACGGGCTCGAACCCCGGTCTAATCAAGAAACGTGTGCTACGCACTGCTGCTCCTTCCCACCTGGCTACGGAGGCGCCTATCAGTAGAGTAGTTAATGATTGCCACCAAGCAGAGCTTCTTCAGAGTGACCTAGATAGACTTCTGGGATGGTCAGAAAAGTGGCAGCTATGCTTTAATTCAGCAAAATGCAAGGTCTTACACCTGGGGAACAGCAACCCCAAAATAACTTATACACTTGGTGGAGTTGAACTAAAGTCAGTAGTGGAGGAACGGGACTTGGGAGTTACGATACGGTCAGATATGAAGTTGTCCAAGAATTGTGGACAGGTTGCAATGTTGCATGGTGTCCTATCGATGATTTATCTAACATCTGCAAGTAGAGATAAGGACGTCATAATCGCATAAAGGTGATTTTATAACCAATTTCATTGTTTTTAAATTAATACTGAAAAACCAGTATTTTTTTGTTTGTTTGTTATTTGGTTTTTAGGAGCATTAGCAACTAAGGCCATAATGCTCAGGGAATATGCAGTGGTCATTCACTGACCTTTCCGCATATTCCGTATTTGGTGGTCAAGGGCTCGAACCCTGGTCTAATCAAGATGCGTGTTGCTCCTGCCCAACTGGCTACGGAGGCACCGGTATTTTTTGTATAAATACTGGTATTTCAATACCGAAAAAAAATTACCGGGATCCCGGTATTGTAAGCCCTAGTTCCAGATGCTGCAATTTATAGAATCCCAGTAATTCTTGTAGTATACAGTTTCCATGAATGTTCAATTTTAAAAGAAACTAATACACACATAAACCTTAATTTACAAAAACCTGTATTTGGGAATTTTTGCTATATTGTCTTTCACATTTCATACCTTCAGCATATGTGCATAATGCACCTATTATCTTCACCATGTCCATCTGTCCATATTTAACAAATGGATTTGCCATAGATGGATTTTCATGAAATTTTATATTTCAGATTTGGAATCCATTAATTCCAAATTTCATTAAAATTGGATGATGTTCAGACATAAATAGAAATTCAGCAATTATTTATTTTTTATCTCCAGGTAATAACTTGACTCTATGTGGATGGTACATTTGAACATTTTAGAAAGATTTAGTATGAGTAAATGATGCAACAAAGCAGGATTATACTGCGCCAGCTAAAAAAATAAAAAATAAAAATTCCCATATCACCTGTCTCCTGCGACAGCTTGTCTAGTGTTTACTTCCTTGAATTTATTCAAACTACCCACTTGTACAACACCAGATGGAAGTTTGTTCCAACGATCAACTACCCAGTTTAATCAATATCAGTAATACAAAAACTGGCAATGAAACATGGGGTACTCCAAATAACATTTGTCAAAGAAAAACAGTGCCAACTGATAATAATACTGTCTTCTCCCACTCAACCATCCCTTTATCCATAGCAGTAATTAGCCCTTAATGCTATACTGCCCCAGTTTGTACAGCAACATGTGCAACAATATCAAATGCTTCCCTAAACTCATATATCAAAATTATTTTATGCATCCAGTGACCTTATTACTGCATCACAGTATTCAATCAGTTAGGTCAGACACATTCACCCCTTACCAAATTCATGCTGTGATTGCAGTATAAATGCATTCCTGCCTAGATGGTCCTGCATTACTTCTTTAACCAGTGACTCTATTTATTATTTTCCCTGGAACAAAGTCAAGCTAACAAATCTGCAATTACTCATGTCACCCTTAGTGAATTGGGGATGTATTCCCACATCTCCAATCCATAGGGACCTTTTTTTAACATATAGCTTCAACAATTCCTCTTCCACTTTCCTCTTACTTATCACAGTCACTCTACAACCTGTTAGAATTTGATAAACATCTGGTATCTCCATCCCTAAAGAATTCCTCATGTATGAATGCAGATGCAAAATAGCTATTGTTTATTGAACAGGATCATTAACAGTTAAACTATTAATAATAAGTGTGCCGATGTGATTCAACCCCTTATTTCTACCGCTGACATCAGTAAAGAATTCTTTACTACTTTTCTTTGCATTATTTGCTAAAGACTTCTCATAATCTGCCTTATCTTGCCTAACCACCTTTGTGACTTGATTGGAGACTAGTTTTTATCTACTGTATCACCTGATAATTTATATGTATCCCATGCATTTTTCTTATCTGCCAAGAGTGTCACTAGTTCAAATCTGACATCCATTTAGGTCTAAGCCTTTGAACAGTACCATATTTCCCCATGTGTAAGATGCACCCTTTTTCGAAAAATTTGGGGTCTAAAAACTGGGTGCGTCTTATACAGTGGTTGTAGATTTTTTTACTTACATTTCCCACTTTTTCGCGCTTGTTGTCTTTACGCTCATTGTTTCGCACTTGATACCGGTATATTAGGTTACGTTTTGCCACGTTCTGCCCAGAAATGGCTTAAAAGATTTTCGTACAATGCTGAATTCAAGTTAAAAGTGATCCAGTTTGCAAAAGTGAATGGAAATCGTGCTGCTAAACGTAAATTTCGTCCTCCTCCAACTGAGAAAACAATCTGAGACTGGCTTCGGGAAGAAGAAACCCGACTGAAAACGCCACGGCAGAAGAAGGCCATGAGAGGCAAGTCAGCAAAATGGCCTGATTTAAAGAGGGAATTGAAGATATGGATTGAAGAGCAGAGGGCAATTGGAATACCTGGAGGCTTGACATCCCAGCTCCAACCACTTGATGTCAGCATTAACAAACCCTTCAAAGCTGCAATGAGAGACGAATGGAACCAATGGATGAAGTCTTCTGGGGACAATTTGACACCAGCAGGAAGAGTGAAGAAACCAACTATAGGAGAAGTTTGTACCTGAGTGAAAAAATTCTGGGATAATATCAAGATTGAGATCGTTGTCAAGTCATTTAAGAAGTGTGGCATTTCAAATGCCACAAATGGAACTGAGGACGAGGCAATATATGAAGACAGTGATTCGTCTTCAGACACAGATGAGGACAAGCTAATGAATGGGAGTTTTGAAAGTGATGAGGAGTTGTATGAATTTTATGATGAATAAACTTGAGTTCAATAACTTTATGTAATACTTTTTTTTTTTTTTCAAATTTCGGGCCCCAAAATTAAGGTGCATCTTATACATGGGGAAATATGGTATTTCTTAATTGGTACAAAAAGCCTAATAGCTTCTATGATTATTTCTCTGAATGCTTCCCATTTAGAATTTGCTGTTGGTAATATCATCAATTAGTTCACTGTATAGAATTTAAAACTGTCTGAGACCATTTTAGTCACCTTTATGAAAGCAAAAGCTCTTCCCTTTAACTTTGATGTTAGTTACATCTTTAAGTAAATCCCACATCAATACACTCATCATCATCATCATCAGCCATTTTCAATCCACTGCAGGATGAAGGCCTCTCCAGCAACTTTCCAGTTCCTTCTGTTTTGAGCACTGGCCATCCATTTCCTACTCGAAAACTCATGAATTTCATCTATCCATCTCCGCCTTTGTCTTCCAGGTTTTCTTCTAGCTCCTCTTGGGTACCATTCTGTTATTTTCTTAGTCCATCTGTCATCATGTCTTCGAGCTATGTGTCCTGCCCAAGACCATTTTAGTTCTTTAGTTTTGATAAGAATGTCCTTTACTTGAGTTTGCTGCCTAATCCATGTGTTTCTCTTCTTATCTAACAGTCTGATTCCCAATATGATTCGTTCCATTCTTCGCTGTGTAGTTCTCAGCTTCTCTTCCATTCTTTTGGTGAGTGCCCAAGTTTCACTTCCATAAGTCATGGTGGGGAGTATACATTGATTCATTATTTTACGTTTCAGACAAACTGGGATATTGCTCTTCAGTATGTGACTATATTTCCTGAATGCTATCCATCCAAAATTTATTCTTCTCTTGACTTCCAGCCATTTATCATTATTACAGCTAATAACTTGTCCCAGATAAGTATATGATTCCACCTTTTCAATTACTGCTTCTTCAATCATTATTTCCCTTTCCGTGGCATGCTTGTTCATCATTACTTTTGTTTTAGCCATATTCATCTTTAGTCCAAAATCTTTACTAACTGTGCATAACTGATTAAAATTTTCCTCTAATTCTTTGGGATCGTGGCTTATGACCACAATGTCATCTGCAAATCGTAAATGGTTTAGGTACTCTCCGTTCACATTGACTCCTTTCTGCGACCAGTCTAATCTTCTGAAAGCTTCCTCAAGGGCAGCAGTAAACAGCTTCGGAGATATTGTGTCTCCTTGTCGGACTCCTTTCTCGATTTTAAATTTCCTACTGTCTTTGTCTAGTCTAATAAAGGAGGTAGCACTCTCATATATTTTCTTCAAAATCATAATATATGGAGTATCTATGCCTTGTCTTTCCAGTGCCCGAAACATTGCCTTATGCTGTATGGAGTCAAATGCCTTTTCATAATCCACAAATGCCAGGCATAATGGTGTTTTATATTCATTTGCTTTCTCCATTAGCTGTGATATTACGTGAAGGTGATCCATAGTTGAGAATCCTGTCCTAAAGCCAGCTTGCTCTTTCGGTTGATTCTCATCAAGTATTCTTTCTAATCTGTTAGTAATGACCCTTGTGAACAACTTGTAGATATGGGATAACAAGCTAATTGGTCTATAATTTCCAATTTCTGATTTATCTCCTTTCTTATGCAGCAAAACTATGATTGCATTATTCCACTGCTTAGGCATCACACCTTTTCTAATGCACTTTGTGAAGAGCCTTGCCAGTTTTTGTGTTATGTCTCTTCCTCCCAATTTTAACAACTCCACAGTAACTTCATCTTCCCCAGGGGCTTTCCGATTCTTCATTTTCTTCAATGCATGTTCTACCTCATCAGGAAGAATATCGGGTATGTCGTATGTGTTGCTACTTTGCAATCCATCTTCCTCACTGCTGGTATCATTCCCTCGCTCCTTGTATAATTCTCTATAGTAGTCTTCTGCTTTTTGAATTATGCCTTCTCTGCTGTTTATAAGTACACCACCGCTATTCTTCTGTTTCAGTATCATTTGTCTTTCTGTATTACTGCTCATGGCTGCTTTGTTTTCCCTTAATGCTTGTTCTACTTTTCTTGTGTTAAATCTTCTTATGTCCTCTCTGAGTCTCTTTCTAATTGCTTTGCATAACTCAGTATCAATACACTATGATCACAACTACTCAGTGAGTCTTATCTACAGATTCTTAATCCATAAAGAGTCACTGCTGAAAATCACATCAAGAGTACTTCTTTCTCTTGTTGTCTCTCTAACATAATGGTACAAGAAACAAGCATCCAATAAATCCACAAACTTCTTGCTACTGTACAAGTGACCAACCCATAAGTTCCAGCCAATATCTGGAAAGTTAAAATCTTTAAAATCAGAACAAGACATTCTGATATATTGGCCCACTCTCTGTCTGTACAGTTTCTCATTATACTCATTGCAGTCACTAGGACTATAACACACCTCTATTTTCATTTTTATTTTCCTAGTAAGTATGTCACAACAGACTGAATCAACACTAGACTGGTGCCACCCATGTCAACTGGGTGCACCACCTCTGATTTTGTCTCTAAGAGGATGACACCTCCCCTGTTGTCTGTCTGTCCTTTCTGCTACAAATTATATACTAAAAATTCATCCAATTTATTTACTATGTTCCTAGCAATGGCATACATGAAGTATACATACACCTGTTTTTACATGAAGTATACATACACCTCTTAGTAACCCTAATATAACCCATATATTTGATTGTTTCATGAAGAACTCCCAGCAGGCCTTGAAATCTCTGACACCTTGTTTTCAGGCTTCTACACTTGTCAAGCTATCACAAATTTCATTAAAATTGGACCAATAGAAATCCAGTAATTATTATTTATATTTTTCCATACATATTAAATAGGCTATCCATATACCATATATTATAGCTGAAGCATTGGATATTAAGTTTGTTTCCATGTACTGGTTGGAGAAATGAGTAGGCAAGGTGGGAGACATAACAGAAACAAATTTTTCTCAGTTTCTGCATCCAAGATATTGGGGAGGGGAACAAAGGATTGCTCTTACCAAGAAAGGCTTAAGCTCTGCAAATTGCAGCATCTGGAGACAAGGCACCTGAGAAGTGATCTGATTGAGGTGTACAAGGCCTTGAATAGTTTGAGCAAGCTCAATGCTAACGGGATTCTTCCTCTCACTCAGATTACGCACCTGAGGGAGCATATATTCAAATTGAGGAAAGACAGTTGTAAAACAGATGTGTGGAAATTTGCCTTTAGCCAGCACAATTCCAATAACAAATTTCCATTTGTCATTGTGGAAGTTGACAGCTTAAATAAATTCAAGGAAGAAATGGATAAACTTTTGTAGCAAATGGATGGGTGAAATGGGAAGTTTTTTTTTTTTTTTTCTGATGTTGTATAAGCATCAGAAGCATCTTGCATCATATGCCTCTACTAATGCTAATACTAAAGTCATTGCTTTTTGCTCATTTTTATTATAAATAATTACTATTTGCTAACATGCCAGAAATATAATGCACTGTGTACATAACTTCTTTTCAAATTAAGAATACATACTCCTTTATAACTTTTTACCTGCTTCATTTAAACACCAAACTGAGACTTTCAACTTGGTGGGTCGGAAAACTGCTAGCTTGGGGGGAGACAAAGACTAATAGATTAACAGCAGCCACTGGCAGAGGTGAAAGAGATTCTTGCACTGCTTCTATTGGAATGAGCAGAAGCCTGAAAAACAAGATGCAGGATATTTAAGAGACTGCTGGGAGTCATTGTGGTACAAGTAAACACATGGGTTGTTTTACGGTAGCTAAGAATAGAAACAGGTGCATGTATACTTGCATGTACACCAATGCTAGGATTATAGAAAATAAATTTGATGAATTTGAAGTGCTGTTTAAGACATCCAAGGTGGATATTGTTGGGATATAAGAGACGTGGTGTCACTCAGATATAAGAGATGCAGAATTGGAATTTGGGGAGACTACAGAAAGGATAGACAGGATAGGAAGGGAGAAGGAGTTATGCTATTAGTTAAGAAACACACAAAATTCAAGGAAGTGAAACCAGTCGACATCGCTAGTGCAGTGTCGAGTCAGTTTGGTGTGACATAAGCATTGGGAAATCAAAACTGGGAGTAGGAGTGTGCTATAGGCCTAATGACTCTGATCAGTATAATATGAAACTATACAGGGAAATAGTGGGCCAGTAAATCATAGAGTCTTATAATGGGGGATTTTAATTTCCCAGATATTGACTGGAATTAGGGGGTTGGTCACTCACACAATAGCAAGGCTTTTGTGGATTTATTGGATGATTGTTTTCTACATCAGCAAGTTAGGGAGGCAACTAGAGGAAGTAATACTCTTGATTTAATTATCAGTAGTGATTCTTCATGCATTAAGAATCTGCAGATAAATGAACCACTAGGTGGCAGTCACCACAGTGTGCTGAAGTGGGATTTACTCAAAGAGGTAACTACCATTAGGGGTAAAGGGAAGGGTTACTGCTTTCGTAAAGGCAACTACGATGGACTGAGACAGTATCTAAATTCTATACAGTGGGACCAACTGATGATGTTACCAACAGCAATTTCAAAATGGGAGGCATTCAAAGAACTTATCTTGGAAGCTACTAGGCTTTACATACCAACTAAGAAATATTGTTCAAGGTTTAGGCCTAAATGGATGTCAGATGAACTAATGAGACATATGGCAGAGAAGTTAAATGCATGGGATACATACAAATTAACACGTGACACAGAAGCCTATGACAGATACAAGTTGATCTGTAACCAAGTTACAAAGGAGGTTAGGCAGGCAAAGGCAGATTACAAGAAATCTTTGGCAAGGGATGCAAAGAAAAACAGCAAAGAGTTCTTTACTTATGTAAACTCTAGAACGAAGGGGATGAATCAGATTGGTCCACTTGATATCGATGGGTCAACTGTTGATGATCCTGCTCAGGTAGCTAACAAACTAAATGAATATTCTGCATCGACATTCACACATGAGGAGTTATTCAGCGAGAGGAATGCCATAGGTGTATTCAACTCTGGCAGTAAGCTAGATAATCTTGTACTAACTGAGAGTAAAGTGGAGGAGAAATTGTTGAAGATAAACACAAGAAAGGCACCTGGGGTGGATGGGATCTATCCAGTTATATTAAAGGAGGCAGCAAAGGAAGTAAGCAAACCCTTAGCCATAATTATGAGAGCTTCCTTGGACTCAGGGGAGGTAACCACAGACTGGAGATGTGCAAATGTGGCCCCAATTCACAAAGAAGGATCAAAGGCTGACATAAGTAATTATAGACCTGTGAGTTTAACTTCTGTTCCAGGAAAATTAATGGAGGCACTGGTTAAAGAAGCACTGCAGGATCATCTAGACAAGACTTCAGTTATAGCTAGGACACAGCATGGTTTTGTTAAGGGTAAGTCTTGCCTGACCAATTTGATTGGATACTATGATGCAGTCACAAAAGAACTGGATGCAGGGAATACCTTTGATATTATATACTTGGAACTTAGAAAGGCTTTTGATACTGTTGCACATGGAAGACTGCTGCACAAATTGGAGTAGTGTAGCATTGGCGGCAAATGGTTGCTATGGATAAAGGGGTGGTTGAGGGGGAGAAGACAGAGAGTGGTAATCAATGGACACTGCTCATTGTGGACTAATGTTATTAGTGGAGTCCCTCAGGGTTCAGTGTTGGGTCCATTATTGTTTTCTGTATTTATAAATGATATTGATGATGGTATATCAAGCTTAATGTCCAAGTTTGCAGATGATACGAAGGTTGACAGGGTTGTCAAGGACACTACTGACACTATGCTGCTGCAACAGAATCTGGAAAGGTTGAGCAGATGGGCTGAGGTGTGGCAAATGAAGTTTAACATTGACATATGTAAAGTACTACATATGGGAAACAGCAACCCCAGAGCAACGTATCAACTCCGTGGTACTACACTGACAGTGGTAGAGAATGAAAGGGACCTGTGGGTGGTTGTGCAGGTAGGTATGAAGTTCTCTGAGCAGTGCAGACGGGCTGCAAGAGTAGCTCATGGTGTATTGTCAATGATATATAGGAATTTTTCTAGCAGGGATAAGGAGCCGATTATTCCCTTGTATAAGGCAATGGTCAGGCCACACCTAGAGCACTGTATACAGGCCTCATTTCAAGAAGGATGTAGAGCTGCTGGAACGAGTACAGAGAAGGGCAACAAGATTAGTGAATGGAACAAAGGGGTGCTCTTACGAAGAAAGGCTTACGTTTTGCAAATTACAGTGTCTGGAGACTAGGCACCAGCGAGGTGATCTGATAGAGGTGTATAAAGCCTTGAATGGTTTCAGCATGCTCAATGCTGATGGGATTCTTCCTCTTGCTCAGAATAATCACCTGAGAGGGCATAAATTCAAATTGAGGAAAGACAGATGTAGGACAGACGTGCAGAAATTTGCCTTTAGCCAGCGGGTGGTTGGTTGGTGGAACAGACTTCCATCCCGTGTCGCGGAAGTTGATAGCCTAAATAAGTTTAAGGCTCAGCTGGACAGGTATTTCGAATGAATAGAGGGGTGAAGTAGAAGTGGTGTTTTTTTTTTTTTTTTTTGGCTGATGCTGCATAAGCTTGCTTTCTTCCATCAAATGCCTCTACTAATGCTAATGCTAAACTATTTTTTGTCATTACAAATAAAACTGTGAAGTTGGCAAATGTGGTCCACTCTGAAAATATCACTCTAACAAGATGTTCAAGAGTTAATGGCATCGCATTCTAAAAAGTTGGCTAACCAATGAAACTTAACTGAGCTTCATACAGAAAAGTTGACCACTGAAGAAGATGCCTCCAATTAAGCGTTACTCAGACCAAAATATCTGAGCTAAATATCTTTTGGAATTTTTTTGAAGGTAATGACAATGCCCCCCCCCCCCATAAAAAAAATTAAAGACTCAAACTTGGAATGCTGCATTGCGTGGAGCTGAAATATTAAAGAAGCCATTTGTTGATACAGGAGGCTTTATTGGGGCAAAAACAAAAAAATCCAAGCAATAACTATAGTTTCAGTTTCTAACAACTACAAGGGGACCATTCACAAACCTTACTCTTGGAGCTCAGAATTGGTAGTTTTGCTGCTGTTTACCAAAATCAGATTCAATAACAGCTCATCATCATCAGCCATTTTCAATCCACTGCAGGATGAAGGCCTCTCCAGCAATTTTCCAGTTCCTTCTGTTTTGAGCACTGGCCATCCATTTCCTATTACTACCAACAAACTCATGAATTTCATCTATCCATCTCCGCCTTTGTCTTCCAGGTTTTCTTCTAGCTCCTCTTGGATACCATTCTGTTATTTTCTTAGTCCATCTGTCATCATGTCTTCGAGCTATGTGTCCTGCCCAAGACCATTTTTGTTCTTTAGTTTTGATAAGAATGTCCTTTAACTTGAGTTTGCTGCCTAATCCATGTGTTTCTCTTCTTATCTAACAGTCTGATTCCCAATATAACTCGTTCCATTCTTCACTGTGTAGTTCTCAGCTTCTCTTCCATTCTTTTGGTGAGTGCCCAAGTTTCACTTCCATAAGTCATGTTGGGGAGTATACATTGGTTCATTATTTTAAGTTTCAGACGAACTGGGATATTGCTCTTCAGTATATGACTATATTTCCTGAATGTTATCCATCCAAAGTTTATTCTTCTCTTGACTTCCAGCCATTTATCATTATTACAGCTAATAACTTGTCCCAGATAAGTATATGACTCCAACTTTTCAATTACTGCTTCTTCAATCATTATTTCCCTTTCCGTGGCATACTTGTTCATCGTTAGTTTTGTTTTATTCATCGCTAGTTTTTTTTATTTATCTCCTTTCTTATGCAGCAAAACTATGATTGCATTATTTCACTGCTTAGGTGTCACACCTTTTCTAATGCACTTTGTGAAGAGCCTTGCCAGTTTTTGTGTTATGTCTCTTCCTCCCAATTTTAAGAACTCTACAGTAACTTCATCTTCCCCCGGGGCTTTCTGATTCTTCATTTTCTTCAATGCATGTTCTACCTCATCAGGAAGAACATCGAGTATGTCATATGTGTTGCTACTTTGCAATCCATCTTCCCCACTGCTCGCATCATTCCCCTGCTCCTTGTATAATTCTCTATAGTAGTTCTTCTGCTATTTATAAGTACACCATCGCTATTCTTCAGTTTCAGTATCATTTGTCTTTCTGTATTACTGCTCATGGCTGCTAATTTAAATCCTTTGTTTTCCCTTAATGCTTGTTCTACTTTTCTTGTGTTAAATCTTCTTATGTCTTCTCTGAGTTTCTTTCTAATGGCTTTGCATAACTCAGTATACTCAATTTTCTCCCTGGCAGTGTTTTTCTTGCTTTTCATTTGTCGTCTTCGGTTCATCACGACAAGCGTTTCTTGACTAATTTTTTCTTCTTTGGATTTCTTTTTTCCTATAGGTTTTTTGGGCTTTATCACTTTCAGAAAGTTGTAATACTCCTCGTCGATATCTTGGTCCTGAGCAGTCTGCAGAAGCTCAAACTTGTTCTTAAGTTCCAGTACATACTGCTTTTTCTCCTCCTCTGTTATCTCAAAGACCTTTCTATTATTTACTCCAGTCAGTTTTTTCCTTTCCTACATCTATATCAAGTGTACATCTTACCATTCTGTGATCACTTCCAACATTTACCTTATTCAGGACGGTAACATCATTCACAATATATCTTCTGTTAGTGAGGATGAAGTTGATTTCGTTAGTAGTTAATCCATTTGGACACTTCCATGTCCACTTTCTGTTCACCTTTTTCTTGAAAAAAGTGTTCATTACTGACAGTCCTTGAGATTCTGCAAATTCCACAAGTCTTTCACCTCTTTCATTTCTTTCACCAATTCCAAAATTTCCTATAGTTCCCCTTTCTGCACTGTTTTGTCTTTTTCCAACCTTAGCATTGAAGTCCCCCATAATAATAGTGTAGTGGGTTTTCTGCTCATCTAGAAGACTCAATTTCGGTGTACATTTCTTCAACCTCTTCATCATCATGGCTCGATGTTGGTGCATAAATCATTATAATCTTTAGCTTGTACCTCTTAGAAATCTTGAGTATTAGTCTTGACACCCTTGGTGATGTACTTTTGAATTCCAAAATGTTGTTTTTAAAATCTTTATGGACCAGAAAACCAACTCCACCTTCACTCCTTTCACTGTTTCCATTGGTGTACAGCAGATTTCCACTTGATAAACTTATAAGTGATTCATTTCTTCTTCTTGTTTCAGCCAAACCGATGATATTCCAATTCACATTTTCTAATTCCTTTTCCAGCTCTAATATCCTGTCTTCACCGATGAGTGATCTTACGTTATAACAGACCAAGTTCAGTTTCCGTGCATGGCAGCCTGGTCGTACCCAGAGATTCTTAGCACCCTCTGCTTCCACTATGATACTCTCGCTGCAGTAAGAGGGAGAGTGAAAGCTGCTGGGGACTGAGGGCCATTTATTTTGTCGTGCTGTCATATGCTGGAGGGTTTGGTATTTTCCTCTTCACGCTGACCAGGCGTCTTGAAGAGAACCACTCTACACTTTCGTTGCCACCTAAGTGACATAACCGGGCTTACCATCGGGAAGGTGTGCATGAGTGGATTTTAGGAGGCAGGCCAACCGGACTTCTCCTAAATCTTCTATAATAGAGAGATATTGGATCCAGCAGTGTTTTAGGCTGAGTGTCTGATAACACACAGGATACCTTTTCCCCTCAATAACAGCTCACTTTTCCTTAAATCATCACTGTCCACCATGATATATGTTATTTGTTTGCCCATTTTTATATCAAAGCAAGTAATACTATAAGGCATTAGCATAGTATTTGTGTAAGCAATATATATTCTATGGAATTTGAATGTTTGTTAGATGAAAAATCAGTTGGGGGAAAAAATGGGGAAAAAAAGACCACAAAAATTCTTCCAATCTTAATGGAATTCAAACCATAGCCTTTTACAGATAATGAAAGAGCAGTGATCATAACCACCATGTTATCTATGAAGTTGATACCCATTGCTATGCCCTTTGTTTGGCACGTGTTTTTCATTCCCAGCTGTTTAGAATCATGGGTTGGAAAATCCTTATGCTTACATTTTTTTTTTATTATGCAATTCTTGTGTAACTGCGGTGAGATGCATTAATGTAATTGTATTATGTGCAGTATTCTGTTTATCCAATTCATTATATAGTACTGGGTCAGGTGAAGTGATTAGCAAAACCACCTTTAATTAACCCTTAGAGGCCCACTTAGCACTAGATGTCATCCTTTAAAATTTTTCTCTTTTTTTTTTTTTTTTTTTTTTTTTTTTTCAGAATAAAATCAAGTTTTCCCATATACCCTTCCTGATCAATATTCTCTAAATCATGATACAGTATTTTCTAATTTTTGTTTTCACTGATCCAGGTTACAAGACTAACTGTTGTCTGGCATCTGATATGTGAATGAACATATTTTTGTTTCAAAAAATTGTGGGAATATGCAAACGCTACTCATCCAGTTGTTGTTATTTGGTTTTTAGGAGCATTAGCAACTAAGGCCATATTGCTCCGGGGATATGTGGTGGTCATTCCCTGACCTTTCCGCATCCTCCGTATTTGGTGGTCACAGGCTCGAACCCCGGTCTAATCAAGAAGCGTGTGCTACGCACTGCTGCTCCTGCCCAGGGAGGCGCCGACACTCATCCAGCAACCATGGCTGAACGAGTGGTGCTTGGTATTAGTGGTTTTTTTTTTTTTTTTTTTGCTACACTATCTAAGCTTGCTGTTGTTTGGTTTTTAGGAGCATTAGCAACTAAGGCCATATTGCTCCGGGATGTGCTGTGGTCATTCCCTGACCTTTCCGCATCCTCCGTATTTGGTGGTCACGGGCTCGAACCCCGGTCTAATCAAGAAGCGTATACTATGCACTGCTGCTCCTGCCCACCCGGCTACAGAGGCGCCTTGCTTCCTTGCATCATTTTCCACTACTATTACTACTACTACTATTAATAATAATAATAACTATAATACATGCTACAGTATGAATTATAGAGTAATATACCTGCATACCAAAGTATATTATTTTATAAGTTGGCCCTGTTTTCACTCACAATGTATTTTTCTGAAATTTCTTTCTTTGGGGGAAGAGAGGTTGCCAGATAAAGCCAAAACATAAGTGTGGGGTTAATATACTACTTTGAAAGAATTACAAATTTTGCCATTTAAACTAAAGAGAAATGCCTTTCCAATAATAATTAAGTAATCATTATTTACAAATAATTACTCTACATATTTACATTTATTATAAATAAGCTAACATCAGTACCCATACTTTCGGTTACATCATGGGCCAGAGAATGATCAAATTCAAATGTAAAATAAACTTGGGAGCACAAAAGCAAAAACTCAAGATTTTGGCACAGCTTCCATTAGGATAAGAAGCCATAAATCGCAGAATATATGAATAGAGTGGGCATTAACACAGAAATAAGCAACAAATTCTGACAGAACTTGTTAAAAATACTGATGAATATTAAATACAGGTGCACACAACAGGCATTACTTTAAAAGAAATAATTATAATAATGAAACACATATAGGCCTTCAATAAAAACCAACAGAATGCTCTATGCAAATCATCTTCAAGTACTATCTGTTTTGATCGTTCTATATTTCACTTAACTGAAAAAATTGGAACCATTAACACACGCGTTGAATAACTTTTATCAAAGCACTCAACGTGTTTATTCGGAAGCTCTCATGGCAACTCAAAAAACCCTAGTATGATAAAAATTAAAATTTTCTTGAAAAATACCGGAGTAGACACTGCAGTGAGCGCCTGTTTCGAAGTCGTGGTTTTTAAGCCTCATTGGGTAGTTTTTACCACAGCGTGTGTGTGTGTGCTCCCTGGTGAAATAAATGTGCGAGAACTGCCGAAACTCGCATATAACTGACAACAGCGTATAATCACTGTAGTCAAACAGACAATGAATCTATATCTCAATATGAAGGTATCAAACAAAGTGTACACTGATGGCGTTATATTACTAGGAAAATGAGATTTAACGATCTACTCTATCATTCCGCAAACTCAAATGAAAATACAACACACTTGAAGGTATATAGTATCGTGTGGATGGTTTAAAAACAGCAAGCATTCTAAAATATTCAGCATTTGCATTTTATAATTTCCATGCAAAATACCAGACATCTGCATTCTATAACATCGATGCAAAATACTCATCATTCACATTATAAAACCAAAACAACACTCAGAAGGAAAGAAAAAATATATATCGCCAACATGATACTCCTTACCCAAAACATACAACGGAAACTAAAGGCATTGGTCAAAAAGCGATAAACAACGCCACCTACATCTAAAATGTTGTATCCTTCGGCAACGCCATACAGATATTCATTCTATTAAATTCAAATCATTATTATTATCGATGTGGTGCAAGGAAGCCTGAGGCTCATGCTGCACCAGCCAAAAAAATTGGGGTGGGTTGTGTACGGGGACCGCAATCGTTTCGTTTAAGGCGTTAATCCGTCTTTGTGTTATTAGAGGAGGTTAAGATGTAAATGAATAAAGTCTTGGTGGTTATAAGTGAAATATAATTTTATTTATCAAAGGCCGATGACAAGAGAAGTAAGATACATATGGCATAGTATATACATCGATGTTTCTTACAAAGGTTAAAGCTATACAAGTGTTGCCCAGAATAGTGGGCGATGTAGAAATGTACTTCAAGTTTAACTCACGGTGAACTTTTGAATTTTTCTTTCAAATGAGATATGAAAATTCGACATAATGAAAGTTTTCTTCAACTCAGCACACTTATCGGCTTATAACTTTACAAATTTTATTTTATCGGATATTATTGCTAAATAATATTGTAGATCCTGTTATTCTCTACAAATCCACACCAATTTCAACGTCCTATTTCTTCGCAATCCAAAGTTACACTGCCCACAGCGTTTTACTTCTCTGTGACACTGCCCAAACGCCCCGCGGCGTGGCCATTTTCAGTGTTCACAAGCAAGCGCTACCCCTCACCTCTGCACATCCCCACTACCCACGGTAGTGGGGTTGGGGGTAAGTGTAAGTGTAAGTGTAAGTGTGTGTTGTTGTCTTACGGCACCAGGGGTTTCCCCCATCTCCGCGTTGCTTTCATTGTGGTGAACCAGTTCACTGGGAAATGCCAGAGATTTAAAAGTGTGTGGGAATTGTTCATGTGTTGTGTTCTGTACCGTTGTTCATCTGGTCATTTAGCCGTTGGACCCCTATTGAGGCCCAACGTTATCCCACTTACGCCCCGTGGAGGCAGACCAGGAACCCAGTAGCTGTAGATTCACTCTGGCAGGTCCTGCCGCTTAATTTCCTGGGATTTCGGCGGCTAGGACCTTAAAAAAAAAAAATAAATAAAATAAAATAAAATAATAAAAAAAAAAAAAAAAAAAAATATATATAAGTAAATAAAAAATCTGCGCTGGGGTAATGTCGCTTTGGTTTGCTAGGCCGAGTTTTGGGCGTAAGGTAATTTTATCATATTAAGTTTTTGACGTGTGGGGCTTTCGCTATGATGAAGGTAGAGAGGGGAGGGAGACCGAAGATTGGGGTTGGGGTTGTGCAGTTTTAGATACGGACATAAACCTTCTATCCAACAAAATTTAAATCATTAGATTATCATTTATAGTTAACAAGATATAAGCGCGACAAATCTTGCCATTTTTACAGAGATTTTCGTAGAGACCCCCCCCTCCCCTATACCGGACCGAATTTAAGGAGGTATTCACGTCAAAAAATTTCTGAATTACCCCGAGAGAGAGAAAGAAGTAGAAGGGAATCACCGAGAAAGAGAAGAATGATAATATCCAGCTCAGGACCCTGGGTGTGCCAAGCTGATATTCATCAATTGTGAGCCCATGGGGGTTTCAATCTTCAAATCATTTATCACAGTTTTTCTCAGTTTACCTCTGATTGTACTCCTCACGACTTTTACCTCTATTTCTCTTTGTAATGGATCTATAGATACAGTAGGTCCATTACCAGAAAAAAAAGGTGACAAACTTATTACAGAGGAATATTGTTACGTATATCCAAATTGCACCATTAAAAATTAACAAATTCTGAAGAATAAAAAAAGGAAAAATATTTTTTGTTATCACTAATATTATTTCAATCACACATCTCCTCTCTAAACATTCTCATTTTCTTAGATTATCTACCCGTTCTAATCTTCAATTAGCTTCTATTATCAAACGTCTATATCTCTGTCCTTCGCGTGTAATACAGTGCTGCAATCGCCAACCTCTCCTCCCACATCCAATAGAAAAGCATATGTTCGCATTCCTTAAACAGCACGAGGAACTTTTGTGTATTTTTTTCACAGTGTGCTGTTAATCGATCTGAAGCGAAAGTTGCTTGGTTTTCCTCCATGAAAGTCGGGCGTTTCGTCCAGTATTCTTCAGCAAACTAAGTGAAGAACAAATGCTATTAGAGATGCAAAATATATATTAGAGACATGATTACAGAGTCGCTATTAGAGGTACAATATTAAAATGGCTAAAAAATGCAAAGGAGCGGACGTTTTCTGCATCTGCACAAAAATAATAATAATAATAATAATATATATATATATATATATATATATATATATATATATATCCTTCACATGCTCCCCGTCGTCGAAAAGTACCTAAAAAGTACCACATCCCAATTATGCTCTCAGTTTACCTAACTTAATAACTTTGGTCACTGTGGCAAGTATTTAATTCCAAAGATCCGCCTTCGCGGTAGCATGGTCAATATAATCAGTGTCCTGCCAGAACGGAGTGGAAAAGGCCCTTCACAATTCGTATCCTGTCATCAGCGCGAGGAATTTTTATGGTCGATTTCATGAATTGGCTGATTTAGACTGTCTCAAGCAGAAGTAGAACGATTCTTCCTCCCGTTTACTCAGATTTTTGAAAGGCAAACAGGAAAATGTACCCCAAAACATACTTAATTTACAGACATAAAACAGGGTCATCGAAAAAGGTGTCCGTGATTTCCATTTTAATTGTCTTTGGAAATATATGATCGATTGCTGTGATCATAGCAGCAAACAGTGTAGTAACTAACTAACTTTTATTTGTCACCTCAACAATGACCTTGGCTGCGCCGTGAGTGTGCGCAGAATGTTCCTTACCCGATCGCCTCAGACAGTGGGAGTAAGATTGAAATTCAGCGTACCATAACACATACTGCGCTTTCTATTGCACGGCCATGTTACTGACACTAACTTTGTCTGAGGCAGTGCGCGTAGGAGTCATTCTGCGCACATACACGGCGCGATCAAGGTCATTTTTGAGGAGTCAAATAAAACTTAGTGAGTTACCATATGATCACAGCAATCAATCAAATATTTCCAAAGATAATTAAAAGGGAAATCACGGACACCCTTTTCGATGACCATGTATACAGTATGCAATGCAATATGATCTAAGTCACTGATGCACCTAAAATCCTATAACAACCAATGATGTAACAAGCTGCTCGTAAATAAATTTAATGAATTCTAACTGTCTATTAATCATCAATTTTTTTTTCATTTGAGTACTTCTAGTTTTCTACCAGTGAAATTGTACCTTCCTAATTCGATTTATTGATTCTCTCAGAAACTTATATACATCTATCAGGTCCCTTAAAATAAATAGTTGAGAATCTTTCAGTGCTCACTTTTATTAATATCATTCTTCATATCAGCATAGATTAGCCACCCTCTTATCAATCTGGTTTCTGTTCTCTAAACCCTTTCAAGACGTTCTAGTCAATTTTTCAACACGACCTGCACACGACGTTCTAAATGCAATCTCTCCATCAGTTCCCTGTATAAAAAGGTTCTACACACCACAGACAGGACACCCTGTGCCTTCCCAGTTACTAATTTATACAGTATGAAAAATTTCGTATCTGACTAAATCGTGACCCGAAAGCCTTTTTATTCCTGGACCAATTTTAACTTTATTTCCACACCGTGTAGTAGCTCCATCTGAATTCTGTAGCCGCAGGGTAAGCCTTAAATTTAGAAACATTAAAGCTCAATTGCCATTTTTCAGATCATTTACGCAAACGATCTAAGTCATTTATAAGCAACATTGCCTATTTCTTGTCGAAAAATGCCGTTCCTCCTCTTAAATCATTAGCAAACTTGGACAGCTTCCCTTAAACTAAATAAAATGCTTTCCTGAACTTAATTGGAATAAAGTCAGAGTTGTTTTTTGAATTGAACTGTTTAATGACTTCGTTATAATAATTAACTGGATTAGCCAGCGAAAACTTATTTTCCTCATAAACCCATGTTTGGCTCATAAACATTGGCTTCTGTCCCAAAATATATTGTGTTTCCACGTCTAATCAATGTTGTCACCAAGTTGTTTCTTTTTATTATTTTATTATTACTAGCCATATAGTGCAAGAAAGCCTGAGGCTTATTCTGCACCAACCAAAAGAAATTTCTGAGTTACCCTGAGAGAGAGAGAGAGAGAGAGAGAGAGAGAGAGAAGCAGAAAAGAATCACCAAGAAAGAGAAGAATGATGATACCCAGCTCAAGACCCTGGGTGTGCCAAGCCCATACTCACCAGATGTGGGCCCTTGGCACTGGTTCAATCCGAAACGCCTAGAACCAGTATTAAAATAGAAAAACCAAACTGGGACTCAGATTTAAGATCTCTAACACATTATTCTAAGCGACCAGTTGAAAAACTCAGTTACAGCACTGTATATAATGTTCGTTCAAAATGACACTAACAATCTTCTCTGCAGTCAAACAATTTATAGGATAATGTCACTGTTACACAATATTAGGAGAAGTGTTTGTAAAACGCTAAAGCAGATAAGTTTCTTCCTACATTACACTAGGAGTTATAGTGCTCCTAGTGTGATGTAGGAAGAATGGAACACGAATGTAATGTCTTAAAACAAAAGTTTTCAAATATATTTCATTTTGCCGCCACAGAGCCAACTTACATACCCATGTGTATTATGTCGATAAATTGAATGTGTTCTCTGGTTGAATGTTTGCTGAACAAAATACCTGAGTTTTCATGCGGGTAGATTCCTTTTTATCCCTTCCGCAGGCCGACGAACTCAGCCACTGAAAGAAAAAATTCCCTGCTTCTTTGATGGGATTCGAACCCAAACTTTTCCCACCCGAAGTGCCGGAATACGTTACTTGTAACTATTCTGCTACCAGTACAAATGACGCACACATATGAATGCAGACTTTTTACATTCGTTTTGGGTCGACGGAGATTATATCCACGTCACTATTCACAACAGTCGCATATCAAATAATGTTACCTTTGGACATGGCTTTGACATTGCATACCAACAAACGAACTGCATTAGACAATTGCGAAGGGAAATTTTTGAGCTCTGTGCACAATTCAATTAGCTAACTTCCCGGATTATTTCAATCCCCTGGAAGTTTCATTAGGTAGAAATGGTTTTACATGAAAAAAAAAAAAATCATTTCTGCATAACGCATCAGTCAGCAGCGCCACCTCTATACTCCCATTTCTGCATAATGGATCTTCAATTAAAAAAAAAAAAAAATTGGATCACTAGTATTCATTAATTCTTTTAAAGCATTCGTGAGTTCCAATAGCGAATACCGCCATCCTAAACCTTTCCTAATTTGGGGATAGAAATAATCCTAAAGGTGTTCATCTCGATTAAGTCTGCTCTCTGTGCAAACCAATTAAGTTTTCGATATTATTCATTGTAAAACACGTTTCATAATTCTTTCTTTCTAACATGGAGAAAATGCTGAAAGATGTAAGGACTACTTTCTCAAAATTCTCACAACATAGCCCATACAGAATTAGCATTAGCATTAGCAGAGGTATAAGATGCAAGAAAGCTAGCTTATACAGCACCAGTCAAAAAAAATCTAATTTCGCCCATCCATTCGCTCCAAAGTGAAGTTTGTTTGAGCAATCAACCACTCCATGATTAAAGGCAACTTTCCGAACATCTATTTTAAAACTGTTTCCGCAGTTTGAATTCATGCTTCCTCAGCTGAGCAATATGAGCAAGAGGAAGAATCCCATCAACATTGAGCTTGTACAAACCATTCAAAGCCTTATACAGCTCAATCAAATTAGCTCAAATTGCAGTCTCCAGACGCTGCAACTTGAAAACCTTAAGCCTTTCTTGGTAAGAGCACCAATTTGTTCCCCTCTACAATCTCGTTGCCCTTCTCAATACTCATTCCAACAGCTCTACATCCTTCCAAAAATGAGGCCTGAGAAATGTATTCAGTACTTAAGGTACTGAATACAAAGGGATAATCACCTCTTATCATTGCTAGCAAAATTCTTGTGTATCATTGACAAGACCCCATGATCTGCCTGCACTGCTCAGAAAACTTCATATCTCACTGCACAATTATCCTCAGGTCTTTTTCATTCTCCAATACCCTAAGTGTAGTTGATACGTTACTCTGGGGTTACAGCTAGCCATATGCAGTCTTCCATACTCATCCCATCTGCACAACTTTTCTAGTTGCAGTATGTAGCGTACTCTCATTACTGTCATTAACAACACTGTCAACCTTCGTATCATCTGCAAAATTGGACATTAAGCGTGATATACCTTCAGCAATATGACAGATAAAGGTAGAAAAGAACAATGGTCCCAAAACCGAACACTGCGGGAATTCGCTAATGACATTAATCCACGAAGGCCATGTCCATTAATTACTGCTCTCTGTCTCTTCCCACTCAACCATCCCTTCATCCATAGCAGCAACTTTCCCTTAATGTCTTACTGCTCCAATTTGTACAGCAGTCTTCCGTGTGTAACGGTATCAAAATCGAAGTATATGATATAAAAATGATATTTTGCATCCAGTTTCTTTGTGACCATAGTATCTAATCAAGTTGCTGAGCCAGGACTTTCTCGTGTCAAGCCCATGCTTTGTCTGAACTATAACTGCAGTCTTGTCTAGATGATCCTGCAGTGCTTCTACAACTAGTGACTCCATAATTTTCCCTGGAACAGAAGTTAAACCAACAAGTCTGTAATTACTCATGTCACCTTTTGAACCCTTTTTGTGAACTGGGGATATATTTCCACATTTCCAGTTCATGGGGAACTTCCCCTGAGTCCAAGGATGCTCTCATAATCATAGATAATGGCTTGCCTATTTTCTTTTTGCTGCCTCCTTTAATATAACTGGATAGATCCCAGTCACCCAGGTGACTTTCTTATGTTTAACTTCAACAGTTTTTCCTCCACTTTGCTCTCAGTTGTTACAAATTCATTTATTTCCCTGTTACTGTTTGATAAACTTCTGTTCTAGCAAAGTGTAGCATTTATAATTTAATGCATTGGTACCAGCAGACTTAGATTTGTCTGCACCATAAGAAACAACTCCATGCAGTGATTCTTCCTCTTCCTAATTTCAGAGTTCAGACATCATATTAAATTAGTGAACATTCTCCAGGAGCCTACGTTGGCAAAATACATCCATTAGTCTGTAAGAATATGTAGCTGTCACTCATAGCCTCACTGGACCTACTTCCATTGATCCCTAATTCAGATATGCTGTGTCTTGCATCAGGAACTCGATGGGTTGCATTGATAAGGTTCGCCTGCTCTTCTCTTCCATAAAAATCCATGGCACGGCTGCTTTCTATGATTTCTGTAAACACCTGCAGTGACGGCTGGAATAGAAAGTAGCTCAAAACTCGTAGACGCCCTTCATTTAATATATTTTTTTCCTGGTCGTTTGTTGTGCTCACTAACCTATGAACTTACCTCGAGTGATCATTGAATTATGACCACCCCTATGAAATGTGAATGCGACCCGTTGACAACATGAGGTACGAGAGTGCGCAGTTAGTCGACCTACGTAGCATGGATAAAGTGCCAATGGTTCAGTAGGCAGTAAAATTCCGAGCGTGATGGGTAAAAGAAAGAATTTATTGGACTTTGATAAAGGACAGATTGTGGGAGCTCAACGAAGTGGTGCCTCGATTTCCCAAACGGCTGAACTGGTGGGGTGTTCGAGAGCCACCGTTGTTAAAGTGTACCAGGACTGGCGTCAAAATGGTCAAACAACGACCTCACGGCAAAACATGCAAAGTTCAGCGAAAGGTTGATGTTAAAGTTGAGCACCCGGTCCGACGACTCCTACAGGCGAACAGGCGCAGCACTGTTGCAGAGTTGACTACCCAATACAACATGGGCCAAGCCGGAACAATATCTAGCATGACCATGCGTCCCACGCTCGTACGTATGGGCTATACCAGCATATGACCCTTACGGCATCCTCTGTTAACCAAGGTTGAACTCGCCTGGTGCAAAGAGCATGCAAGTTGGAGGTTAGAGGACTGGAAGAAAGTGTGCTGGTCGGACGAGTCACGTTATTTACTCCAAACTGTGAATGGTCGTGTACGGACTTGGCGTCAACAACATGAGGCTCTTCATCCAACATGCATGGTATGAAAAGTGCAGACCGGTGGAGGCGGTTGCATGGTGTGGGGCATGTTTCACTGGCAGGAACATGGGCTCCTGGTGCATGTGGAACAACTTATCACTAATCTCCGCTATCGTCAACTGCTTGCTGACTGTGTACACCCCGCTATGTTATAGTTTTTCGCGAATGGCGATAGTGTCTTCCAAGATGACAATGCGCCGAGTCATTGGGCACTTGATGTACAGGAATGGTTTGAGAAACAGAGTTCTGACTTACAGCATATCGATTCGCCTCCGAACTCCGCCGATATCAATCACATAGAGCACTTGTGGGACACTTTGGAAGGGCATATCAGGCGTCTTGATACAACAATCACCTCCATACGTAATTGCTAGCCGCATTACACACAGCTTGGTTGGCCATACCTCCCGAACGCTTCCGACATCTTGTTGAATCAATGCCACATCGGACAGCTGCTGTACTGAGGTAAAAATGAGGACCTACGAAGTATTAGATAGGTGATCATAATTCAGTGATCACTCAGTATATATTCCTGAAACGTTCTGTGAATGATCCATCTGGTAATGTTAATTCATATGAAGAAAATATATAGAAGTGCAGACAGTGGCGGATTCAGGGTAGGCGCCCCCCCCTGTTATTTTCGGAAAATATAGCTTGCTTTCTTGGTGCAAGAAAGCAAGAAAAAAATCTTGCTTTCTTGCACCATATGCCTCTACTAATGCTAAAGTTTTTTTTTTTTTTTTTTTTTTTTGTTAGCGCGTCGGCTTCTGCGGCCATATTGCACCTCCCAAAGGTTTTGATTTTCTACTCTGATCCAAGCCCCGAGGCGGGATTCGAACCCGCGACCTTTGGGGTGCCAGTCAGGCACTTTACCCACCCGGCTAGCCCGGTCGGCACTAATGTTACCACACTCTGAATCAAATCTCCCCACACCGATTGAGATTTATTGATTTATTTTATTATTTATTTTTATTTATATATTTTATTATTATTTTTTAAAATTTAATATTTAATTTTTATTTATTTCGTCTTCATTAGAAATTTTTCATTATACTTACCTCGGCTTTCCTCGACCTAAAAAAAAAAGCTTCTATTGTTCTAGTCTTTTTCGCCACAGTTCTCTGTTTTCTGTATCTTCCTGTGAAAATGTTTTCACTTTTCAGCCCTTTCGCTTACTTTCAAGAAGTAATTTCGCCTAATAGTGCCTGATATTTTTTTTTTTTCACGGTCTGTACAACGAACATAGCGTCCCTTGACAGAGCTAAGCTTTTACTTTCGAATTCAAACACCCCAGGGGTGCGCTCGCCGTAATACTACACCACAGTGACGTCACCCGTTCTCCTGAGCGGACAAGAATGTTGATCGAATGCAAAGGTCCGAAGAACGGTGAAAATTGTTATATGATATGAGTAGAAATTACCAGAACAAGACACAGCAGGTCTTGCATAACAAGACCTTTATAAAGATATTAATTGTCACTACGAGGCCGTGCATGGTACAGTATCAATTTATTTCTCACCCCCCCCCCCCCCCCCGAAGCGATGCAGGGATAGATATATTTGAAAGGGGAAGAACAGAAAGACAGACGGACACAGACAGGGGCAGACACAGTTATCTTTGTGCAAGACATGACTGAAGAAAGAGTAGTAATAGTTTTGGCCGATTTTTGTCATTATGTGAAGAAGAGGTAAATTAATAATTAATAGGAAAAGATGAGAAAAGAACTATATTGATGTCTGGAACAGATTCCCCCCCCCCCCCCCGAGGCGTTGCAGAATATTTTCGGGTAAGACAACCCTTATTGTTTAATAACAAACTGTATTAAATCACCCAAAAGCCAACCTATTACCTGCATACGTTTTAATGCATTTATAAGACACCTTTCCTCACATAAATATACCCCGACAACTGTATTATTTTCTTAGTATTCAACTTTAATGATAATGCGACTTATTAATTTAATTGTCAATTACTAATTACACTATTAAGATAATATAATTACCTGTTTCATATTTTGAACAGTGGTATGCTCTGACAAACACTAATTATTTTGTACTTGCTAAGGAATTAGTGGAAAAACCATATGAAGAATATTACAACATTGTAATATAGCTAACAGCAAGATAATGCTTGCATTCAATTAATTTGTCTAACAATTAAATACCAATTAATCTAACTTATTTACCAGTTATATTGTACTCACTTGTATACATATATGTTAAATAAACCTTATTTTGTTTGTTATTATTTTGCGTTCTGATCATTCTTCCTAAATTACATACAATTCACTGAACAATAATTATTTTAAGAATCATTTATGGCGGCATTTCGAACCAGCCCTTAGCTAAGAGTTGTTTCGGGATGAAAAACACAACGCAATTCTGTCGCTGCGAGTACGCTCACTGTGACATGTTGAGTGAGACTTGAGGGCGCAGGATTTTGTCCTAATTTGAACCACTAGATAGATCATTCGAAACCCAGGCTTTTCTGGAATTCACATGATATTGTGCTGACTTGCTATAGCGAGGATTCACGAGTATATTGATAGGCAAGAGCATAATATGACGGAAAAGCCTGTGGAACACTGGTTGCTAATCGTGACCAGGATGAAATGTGCTTTTGCGGGATGAAAAACCGCTTTTTTTTATATATGAAAGCTTGTGAGTTATGAGGATTACTGTAAACTGAAGAGCAAAGCACAACAAGAGTAACAGGAATAGAAGACAAATAAGGGATTAATGTGGTAATAGAATAAAAGGGAAACGTCTAACACTAGTGATTTTGTGTGTATACAGAGAATGGTTAGAGACATTTTATTATTATTTTTTTTCTTTTTCAGCAATACAAATAACATAGTCCTCAAGTACATACACAGTAGTAATACATACAACTAGAAGCAACTAGTAGTAGTTAATTGATTTGTCAAAACAAATAATAATAATAAATTACAAAAAAAAAAAAAAAAAATTCTAGTTGCTATATGTTAGAAACTCATTTTGATCTTAGCATTGCTCAGTACTAACTGTTTAGTTCTGTTTCAGCTACGTAAAGGTAAGTACACTATTTTGGAGGGACCTTTCCACCCCAAATTTTACTCAAATATTAATAGAGTCGTCTAATTTAACATAGACACTTATAAATCCAACATGGAAGAACAAATCCCACAAACTTCAACCGACCTTTCTGCCCCATTGTTTGATACGCAACAAACGCAATCCCCTCCCGGATCTGACAGACTGCGTGTGGCTAATATCGCAGGTTACCTAAGTTTGGTGCCTACTTTTTTTGGTACAGACGAAGGCCCATCGGTCCAATATTTTTTTGAAACCTTAGAAAGCGTAGGGAAATTAGCGGCTTGGGAAAGCTCAGAAATGATCGCCATTTCAAGATCTAAATTTCGTTCTTTGGCATCAGAATTTCTAGCACAATCCATTGAATTACGTAAGGAAAAAAATTATAACATGTTCAAAAATGCTTTCTTAGCTCACTTTGAAAAAACGGAACCCATAGTCACTTGTTTAAGCGAATTCGCTAATACTGTGCAAAAACCTGACGAAAATGTCGCCAGCTTTGGAGCCCGAATTCAAAACCTGGCAAGAAAGGCGTTTAAGATACAGAATGAAACCCCTGAAGCAAAGTCGATTTTAGATCAGGCAATGTTAGCCCAATTTCTTAGGGGTGTTTCAAATAAAATTAAAAGGATAGTCTTGTCACAAAACCCCCCTCACTTTCCATCAAGCAATTGTTATTTCGAAACGAGAGGAAACAAATGAACTTATTACAGAAACAAAACACAGACCAATTAATGCCATATACTGTCAATCTAATAATGAAGTAGTCGGTAGCCAGCAGGAAAATTATTTTGAAAAATTTATTAAACCTTTACAAAATGAAATACTGGACTTAAAACAATCACTTAAAGCATTAGCTGTAAGTAACGCGACTTGTAATAATATACAAACGCCAATTTACGAAACGGAACGATGTCAAAATTTTGATACTGCAGCTTATCCATTTTTTCCTTCCTACAATAATAGAGCGTCCAGTTATACGTGTTCGCGGTCTGACGAACGAAGAGACGCTATGCCCTCAGGCGTCAGTAGCAATGAACTCGCCAGAAGTGAGAGACGCGTTCCTGCTCCGTGCTATGCTGGGAAGCATGTATACTGTAACCCTACATACGAAGCAAGACAGGCAGTAAGACGCTATGCCGCTTGCCGTCGTCCGAGCAGCTCCCGACCGACGCCAACTTATTCTAACCGTCCGTGCCCGAGTCGCGGAGCGCGTGAATACACTGCGTTACCAAAATATCGGACGCCTTATGTTAATACACAAAGTTGCAATTTTAATGGAAATGGGGTGAAAAATGCAAACCAAATGTATTATAATAATCGAAATAGGACAGATATGAACTCTTACACTGGTGCAACAAAAGAAATACCTAGAAATAAGTTTAATCAGGGACAAACTCACCCTAAAGCGATTTTTGGTAGGCAAATTAACCAGGTAGATAATGTAAGTTACAGACAAGGTAGAGATAGGTATTTCTGACATAAACGGATGTCAGAAGGAAATAGAAGGGACTATCTGCGTCATAGAAATGTGTTACCAGGTCAAAATTATTATAGAGGAGCTAAATCGTATGCCAATCACAAAAATGTACAACATGGAGTTTA